>NC_136256.1:16212500-16812500 GCF_053564925.1 Oryzias latipes | reverse complement strand
AAACTTACTCAGACTTCTTTATTTTTTTAGAAAACATTCTAGTCACTAAGACATTTTATTTTTCAAACTAAGATTATGTTGCTATTGAAAAACTTTCTTGATAAGATTATTTTTTATGCAAAAATAAAACACATTTTCTACAAAACAAGGGTCTTTTTACTTTCTTGAGATTCCGTTTTTGCAGTGCAAAAAGTGGTGCAGACCACAAACAACAGTGTTACAGTTTTCAAAACAGGTTCAGAGCGTGTGTATTAAGTTATGAAGTCAACTAAATGGCACAAATGCAGACTTGTGTCTTCTTTGTGGTTTTCTTTTAGCTCCAAGCTACTTAGAAAGTTGCAGAATATGTGTAGCTGATGCCAACTAATACAAACGCTTAACCGTTCCTTTAGCTGTAACTACCCAAACTTAACCCAAGAAAAATGCATTGCTTCATCTGCAGCGCTGCTTCCCCAGGGGACGGGTCAAATGTGTGGAACAAATTTTACACACCTAGCTGCGTGACAACTAATGGGACTTTAAACTTTAACTTTAATTTGCCATGTAGACATGTATAATCCAAGACTACACTTAAGTTAGCATCGACTTAAATGGCTAAAGCATTGAAGAATATTTTTTGTATCATTGAAAATACAATTCCATGTAGATCCCTTTAAGAAAACTGCAGTATGATTTTGCTTTTCTGAGTGTTAGCACAATTTTTTTAAAGCTACTGAGTTCACTGTTGGATGCAGAAACCTGTAACATTTAAGTTTCTGTCTGGTTCATTTCTTTTGAAAAAATAATTGGTGTTAGCCTACTTAAAAAAAAAACAAATCTTGCAGATTATTTCATCTAGGTGTACAAAAAATGGAGGAAACTGGTTTAGTTAAAACCCTCTTTAATTTTTTGTATTTTCTGCATATATTACCATCCCTAGAAATGCATAACAATCCCTCAAAATTATGAATATCATTTCTAGAGTCTTGTATGACCTGAAATATTGTCTTTCCAATGAGCTGTTACAAATAGGATCTGCTGAGCGTGAAAGGACAGATTGTAGTATCACACCTCAACCTAGCTGTCCCTTTCTATGAAGTCACAAATAAGCGCAGAAGTGCACACTCACACATTCATCTGGACATTACTTTGTTAGTAAATGCCTTTTTTTTTGGTTACTGACAGGTGACATTTTATTATGGGGGAATCATGGATGCACACAATAGATCTAACCAGACATGACCCAGTCAATGTCACAACCTGGGCAGGCTGTGTAGAGACTGACAAACTGGCAGAAAGACAAAAACTTGCTGCAGGAACTTCAAACAAAACTTCTGGGGTTCCTCAACTGATCTGACACTTTCTGGCTACAGATAGTCATGAGAGATTTTATGTGTTTACATGCAGAATGTTATTAACCAGCAGGACAGCATACGATGCATTTTTTGTGCTCCAGTTTTCTCTGTTGGGGAAATGTATATGTAATCTTTAAAAAAACCTGCATATATGAAAAAGAACTAGGATACTCACGTTGACAAATAGACTACATCAATACTATGATAATAATAATAATTGATTGGATTTATCTGCACTTTTCCTGAAACTCAAGGCAATGATGTTGTCTAAATTATTACACCTGTTTAAAGTCAGGCCTACGGCTGAAGACTTTTGCCTTTTTTCTTTTCCTGTGGGAGGTAAAACTACAACTGGAAGAAATACATTTGGGGGAAAAAATTATATCAAAATGATACAATATATTTAAATATGAAATTTGTATGAGATTACTTACTTTATTAAACCATTAAAATGAATTGAGTTATGCATTCTTAAATTTTCAATAATATTTTTACGTTTTTTCCATACAATTGTGTTATTAAAAAAATATAAATCTGTTTTATTATTTTATTTTACATTTAGCTTTTTTTTTTAATTAATGTTTCCTGATGCACTATAGACTAAGCCAAGGTGAGTGTTTATTGGATGCATCTAACGTCAATCAACCCTTATTGGGCGGAACTAGGAAAATTCAGCCAATCAGAACAAAAACTTTCCTTTGCTAACCCATGAACTGGGAAAACATGGCGTTACGGGAGCTATCGTCGCTAGAGAAATATTTGGGCCTGAAAAAGCCTAATAAATACAGTACGCAGGGAGATAAAAAGGTAACTTAAAAAACACTTGCGCTACTATATAGTGCAGATTGAAAGTTGCTGTTTAGCCGTACAGAAGTGTTCAAGCAGCTGCTAGCGGTAAACGGTTGCTAGCATTGAGATGCTAACGAGCATGTGGAGAGTCCTCCATAACAGCAGGCTCTTTTGAAACGACTGAAAGCTCTTGTTAGCTTCTTGGTCGAAACTGAGTAACCAGTAGTGTGTCGCAAACAGCAGCAGTAGTCTGTTCTCATGATATTGACCCTCAAAGCTTTGCAAGTTAATTGAGGTAAACGGAGAGCTCCCTGCTTGCCTTTATTTCAGGGCTTCCTAAGCGGCACAGAGCAGGGGCGGTGCTATCTTTGTGGATTTAAATTGTGGGTGTGTTTGCTTTCAAAATTTTAACTAAGTAAATTAAATGCGTTACCTTGATTTTTATAGCTTATAATCAGTATGAAAACACAAGTATATGAAAGCATAGGTGGTCATTTTAAAGCAAAGTGCATGAAGTACTGTTTCTGACCTTGCTTTTTGTGATCCATCTCTATAGGTACCAGTGCTGCAGAATAACCAGGGACCTCCTCTGGTGGGGTTGATAACCATCGCCTGTCACCTGGTGAAAGAGGCCAAACGCTCAAATCTACTGGGTGAATCTGCTGAAGGCAGAGCAGTGGTGCAACAGTGGCTGGAGTACAGGGTCACCAGACTTGATGGCTGCACTAAGGAAGACAGCAAGACCATCCTTAAGGTAGAAAAGTTGCTATTTCATTGATACCTGTTAGTTTTTTCTCAAATGTAGTGATTTGTAGATCAAAATGAGTTATTATCAGCAAAGTTTGGCCCTGATTATCACAATAAAATTAAGAAACATCTTTGGATGTAGTCAGAGTAGGAGAAAATCCTATCAATTTAAAATGTTTAAGCAAATATTGTTGGATTTTAGAAGAACCAGCTCCATCGGTTAGAAGTACATCTCCGTTTTTCTTGTATTCCTCTCATCTGTTGGCTACTTTGATCAATGTGTGTCTCTTTTAGTGCTCTTGAGGCACAAACGACAGGAATACAGATTGATGTATGGCCCTTCAGTGACATGGCCCCATGCTACACAGAAAAGCATTTTAATGTGCTTGACGCCAGTCAGCGTGAAAGGGATCGTCAGCCACTGGCCGACTGGACACTTGGCGCCTCTTGGCACCATCCTGTCAGCATGAAGTGGCTGTATGTTTGTGTGTGTTTGTGCGTACTTCTCAGCATGACACGCTGTTGTGGCATGGCTGAGGAGTCATGCTGTGTTGCAGCATGTTATCTGGACAGGCCTTTTAAACATTTTAATGGTGCCGCTTACAGAAAGAAGTCGCCCTGAGCGGCTCAGCTCTGGTACCCGGTGGCCCCCTGTCCTGTCCTTCTGCTTTAGCTGCATCCTTAACCCTCCTCTCTCAAGTCACCCGTCATTTCTGATTAAATTATCCAGAGATAAAAATGCATCAACAATAGGAGTTTTTAAAACCATCCAAAGGCAGGATGCCAACAAGAAATTCCTCCATTATTAAGTCTAAACTTGTTTCTAAAGTAAAAACTCACTTTACTGTTAATATGATAAAACTATTTGGACATAACATTGTTTTTCTCTTTGAAACCTCAAAGATAGTTTGACTAGGACTTGGCAATATGGCCAAAAAAAAAAATCTATGATTTCTTTTTTTATATATACAAAATTTGATTTGCACAATTAATCAAATTTTTTTCTCTCCCTCCCTTTTACTTCCCTTAACAAAAATTACACACGACAGAATAAATTTAACAAAAACTTTTTGATTTAAAGATCTCCTTTGGAGGTTGGCCTGAACACTAAGTGCACCTGTAAAAAGGTTTGGTGGCAGCAGGTGTTTTGTGAGATACCACAAGCTTGAGAATCTCATAAAGAGAAACACTTCTCACACTTGACATAGTACCTCTGTTTCAGGTGTTGAAATAAATTCGTGGTACTCCAACCTTTCAGAACAACAGCCTTCAAACAGATTTTTCAGTGTTCAAGTTGATGCTCCTAATCTGAGGTCACCACCCCACTGGCCAAAGTTTAATTCTCAGCTCACCACAGCACTCTGTAATGTTACAGAGACACTGCTAATAAAGTTTCATTCACAATTGATTCAGGTCTGGTATTATATTTAGAAAATTCAGTTTATGGATGTCCTATTCATTAATTTTTGTTGTATTTATCTGAAACGTCTCAAAGTTCGGCCTGTATGGCAATAGTCCGTGGTCCCATACTGACGACTCGCGGAACTGCTCATTGGTATAGGGTCAGGGTCATAGTGTATTCTGTATCTAATGACACCACTATCTCCAAACCAGGAGGTTTATCCTCCAGTTTTGTCTGGATTCAGATTTTCCTAAAAATAAGTCTTCCTAAACAGCAAATTTGAATTAATCAATAAAATCAAATTATCGGCCAGCCCTCGTTTGAACCTCTTTTGACAGAATTTAACAAGTATGATTGCTTTATTTGACTTATATGGCAATATGTTACTAAATTCACAGCGTTGTGTCCTTCTGAGCAATAATCAAGGCTTCAATAAAAGGTTTCTTCTGGATGAAATGTCTAATTCTTAATCAAAGAAAAGACGTTTGATTCAATGCATTTGTTTTCTTCCCCCAATACAATGTCTTCTATATTAAAAAAATGCTCCCGTTATTTAATCAAATCAGTTTTCATTTTCATGTAACTCAAAGGGCTTTACTTAGTTAAAACATTTTCCAAAATCTAAACCAAAAAAACGGAGGCATTCACCCACAAAAAATTATAAATCGCATACGATGCCCACAGTTCCTTCAACCTCAACACACACAACATCATAAAGCATAAAAGGATTCATAAATAAGATGCAAAGTAGAAATAGGGCTTGATAAGTAAGTGGGGAAACAATATTTCTAGGACCTGTCCACACCAGTGACCCCCCCCACTCATATTCACAGAGAACGCTTCAAAGCAAGGAGCCAGACCCTGGAAACCCCATTGAATGCAGTGTGGTTTCCAGGGTCCGGCTCCTTCATAGCAGAGGCTGAATCCCTGCTGTGGAGGATCCCTCTAAGGAAAACAAATGTAAAAGCAGTTGAATAGAAGTAAAGACAGAGACTGATAGCCTGATAAATAAATATGGATGTAGATCAATAAAAGGGGAAACACATCTAGAAATCATTAGAACCTCTATTTTACAGTTTTATCATTAAGTATGGCTTCAAAGTTTTCCAGTGAACACAGTAGCTAATGCACTCCTAAGGTGGATACAGGTAGGCTTACAACCCAGATTTGAGCTCCATATGTTGAGAATGTTCAAGGGGGGGGGAGGGGGGGGGGGTGAAGAGCTTTCTGTCTTCTGATGCACGACTGGCTTCAGTTTTATGGCTGTAGGGTAAGAAAAGAAAGGATCGGATTCTTGGAGGGGAGGAAGTCTGCAGTCTTCATGCCTTGTTTGGCATCACCCACTCTTGCCGCACAATAACTCCATTTGCCCCCAAGATGCTCTACTGTGTGAACACGGAGTTTTCGCCTGCACAGCGTACAAGCGCTAAAGATGGTCCCTTCCTCTGGGACCAGCACTTCTGTGCATGACTTTGTGCAGACAGACATTGACTGAGAGACACAAAACGCTTCCCGAGTTTGTAAGGCCTTCATTGGGTTTGCAGGCGACAGTTGCAGTAATTTCTAGCGGAGTAAACAAATGTGTTTGGTATGACATCTCTGTTAAGGCTGCAGTCATGGGGAGAGATGGTATAACCCCCCAGGAAACAAATTATTAATGTTCACATCACATACACACACAGCAGGGGCAGTACAGCAGTATTTTAGATTCACTGATATAAAGAGGAATTAACCTGCTGTTGTATGATTTTTATGCTAAATGGAATCAATTTTGTAATCTTTGAACTTTCTTGAGTTTTTCCTGTCACATCTAATAAAAAAACGGGGGGAAATTCATGAAATGCTTTCTCTTTTAGGAACTTAACATTCACCTGCAGGACAATGTCTACTTGGCAGGGAACCACTTCACCTTAGCTGATACTCTTATGTACTATGGTATACATCCACTCATAGTAAGTAAACTTCCTCTTGTATTGTGTAATTATTAAGACCCACTCTAATGAAAATGCTGTTTTTGGTGTTATTAACATGCTTTTGTGGACTTTTTCTCTGCTGGTATAAAGAAAATTAAGATTACAACTGTATTTCTGAGTATGTCTATTCACATCCTGGTGAATCAGGAGGAGACAAAAAAATGCCATTGGAAAAACTTTACAGGTTTATCCTGGTTAACAAGCTCCCTGCTCCACTTCATTCCGATGCAGACAAATAGATACGCCTTTGTTTTCCTCGTCTGAGCTGACATCTGGCTCAAAACTATTCGGCTGGATTGCTCCATTACTGCTCACTATTTTTGTTGCAGTGGTAATGTTAGGTTGGGGTTGTGAGGGTGTTCCATGTTTCAGGTCCGCACAGCCGGGAACTTGGGGCGATCAAGGCCTAAAACCCATTTGCATTAACAATTGAAAATGTTGTATTCTCTACACGTTTCTTAAAAAAGTTTTTTTTTTAAACTCCACAGGGGTATGATGGGAATAAACCTGTGAAAGAATTGTAAATAACTTAAGAGACTTTAACTGTAAACAAGCACACTATGCAAATAAGATGATAAAACGTAAGCTTAAGCAAAACCAGAAGTCTGCCATTGGCATTCATTTCAAGTCCATTCTTAGTATTTTTTGTACAGACATTTTTTATTAAACAGCTACTGTTGGGCTTTTATTTTTTAGTTTAGTTCTGCCTGAAATTTAGAATTTTTGAATAAGTAAAAGTAAAACTTATAGAAGATAAGTCTATTCATGGGTATAACTTGTTTATCTTTATATCTTTTCAGTTGTGTTTAATGTCGATCATTCAGACTCGAGCATCCATCTTCTGCTATTAGCTCTCACTTTAGTCAAACCACAACTTTAATTATTAATTTGTCATAGAGGATAGCGCTCGATTTGACCAGTCATTTGGCCGGAGGGCTTTGAGATCAAGCTGGCAATGAACACACGGCTTATAAACGCATTCTCAGTTCTCTTCAAACAGACAGTGATGTGGCATGAAGTGATGTCTTAAGCCTCAGACCAGGAACAAGTAAGTTTGTTACGCCTTACAGGATAAAATAAAAGAGACTTCAGAAATAGGAAAGGCGGAATGAGATGGAGGGAGGGAGCGATCACATGTTGAGAGGTGTCAGTGGTTGTGGCAGAGATGGAAGTCTGCCCCCCGCCACCAGGCAGAAGAGCGTCACTTTGATTTGCGATCAGTGTGGCTTTTAACCTCAGGGACGGCAGGTCAGCCAGTCTGACCTTTGACCGCAGTTTGTGCTGATGTTCAATTCATGGAAACAACTTTACACAGACATTAAACCTGACTGATGCTAGAATGCTCTCAGGCTGCTTTTTCTTCCATGCAATAAACTTTTGTTCATTACTTAATTGGATAAATATAAACCACATGCTTAGTAACTTAATGATTTATGTTTTTCTTTACATTTGCTTTCCCACATTGTCAATTTCACTTTGAGGGGAGTTTAAAACTACTTTAAAACGTAATCAACTACCACACTGTTAAGCTTACTTGCCTACAATTTTTAATTGTTCTTGGTTTTTAAAGAACTTATCGGTGTTGTCCTTTACTCAGGTGGACTTGACCGTCCAGGAGAAGGAGCAGTATCTGAACGTGGCCCGCTGGTTCGACCACATTCAGCATATCCCCAGCCTGCGACACCACCTCCCTCCAGTAGTCGTACTCAGGAACAGAATCTACACCAGCAGACACCATTGAGACTCAACCTGAGCCACTTTCCTCCAATCCTCCCCAGACCGACTTGTTTCAAGCTTTCTGTCTTTGGGCCCGGGCCGCCAGTCCACTTACTTCCAAGAGCACATTGGTTATGTTGTGTCCATCCTCTGTAATTCTGTAATTAGCTTCTGTTGCTGCTTTGTGGTTGATTCCAACAAATGATTGTTAGTTTATCCTCCTAAAAGGATGTCAGTGACTTTGAACCTTTATTTTCATGTAGGTAAAAAAAAATTCGACATCGGTGTTGAACATTGGATTCTTCCTGTGGTCTGGGAGTGATGACATGGAAAGTCCCATAGTTTATTGGTATTTGAGGGTAAATTGTGTTGGGTCTTTTCAAAGGGAAAGCTGTTTACGCTGTGGTGTAGCGCTGCTAACTTGGTTAAAAGGTGTTCTTATTTATGAATAGAATGTTCTGTTTAATCTGAGCCTTGAATTTTTTTTATCATGGCTATTACAAGTTGATAAAATTAGACAGACTAGTACCTAGCCCATTATTCAGTGTGAGTCTGTACCATTTTAACCCATTAGGTATTTTTATAAGTTTGAATTTGCATCTCAGCCTTTTTGACTGGACAGTGTAGTCTGTCTGCGCCTGTATTTCTGTTAATTCGCAATTACATCCCCACTCTCCGTTCCACTTCCTCGCCACCAGTTGTGTGGGCAGCATTGAGCAGTTGAACGTCAGCCCCAGAGTCGGAGATCAGAGTGAGCCTCCAATCAGTCCCAGTACCACCACTGTTGATGCTGCAGGCCAGAAAGAGGGCAGTGGGCTCACCAGCTGCCACACAGATCCAGCCAGCCAAGGCCAGAACTCAGGCCCCTGGGCGACAGTCAGCCACTGTGTGTCATTTCAACCCTCATGCTCCCACAGGGCTGCGGCGGAGAGAAGGACGAGGAGAGGCAGCGAGTGAACGAGCAAGGGAGGAATGAAGGGATGGAGGCCACAAAGCAAAACAGCACCCAGAGGCCGAGAGATCTTTTAGTGACACGAACAATCATCCGGGTCTCTGCAGGCTGGCTGGATGCTTTCCATTAGCATAATTAACAGGTCAAATCATGGCAGCAGAAGCAGAACCTCTGTTCATGAAGGTAATAGGTATCCAGACAACACTATGTACAGTTAAAGGATTACAGTAAAGCATTTGTCTTCACTCTTTCTGTACACTGAATCTCTGCTCCCATGCCTCAATATTTCAGTTTAAATACCTGCATTTCTGTTGTTTTTCTCTGCTACATTACAAGTCTTATCTCCTCATTGTCTTCAGGATAGAAACATGATGTTCATCCTTTGCCAATAAATCAAAAAGATGCAAAGCTTATGACCCCTGACTTGTCCTCTGATTATTCTTTGTGTACTTTTGGTATTCTCCAAGAATTTATTTGTGCACAGGCCAGACAGAAGACAGAACTATTGTTCAATTGGGTTCTCTCAGACAGCGTGCTATGTGTTTGCGGCAAGTGCTACAAAGTAGATGTGAAGGATATAAACAGCTTGGAGTCATTTGAGAAAGCCTTGTGACTACATGGGGTAGTTTGTGCTGTGGTTCGGCGTTAAAAGAAGGCCTTGTCTTTGTGGTTACGTTAACATTCAACTGGAATTTTGTATCTGGAGCTCTATAACAGAGTTTTAATTTGTTCAGAGTTGAAGATAATGTTATTTTTTGCTTGCAAAGATGTCATTTGAAGAAGGTTAGATTAATTTGTCTGTGCAAAAATGTCTCATTTTGTAACCAAGGGTAAAGATAACACTTCAAAGACCAGCATTATACTAAAACATCGAAAACAAGTACATATTGTGTATATTATACTAAAAAAAATAGTGTTAAAGAAAATGTAGAAGCAAGAAGAGCCGTGAGAATCCAGAGCTGGAGAAGAATTCTGAGCTCCTGCAGAAAACTAGAGAAACAGACTGAAGGCCTCTGCAAGACTACTACCAGAGTTCCTTTTAGTGCAGCAACGGACTAACATTACAGAATCAGCACGGTACATTTCTACTACTCTCTATTAGGTTGAAATAAAATAATTCTGGTTTTTTTTTTAAAGTTGACGTGAATGCTTGTAGTAGGGGTGGAACCTTTTGTGTTTACAATTCAATTTATATCATGATTTGTGGATGACGATTTGATTAATAGTCGATATTTGTTCATTGTGAACAATACGATACACGGACCGAAAATCGATCTTTGGCCAAAAATTCAACTAGTGTGACAGAGAAATACCTGGGAACTGAACAATGCAGGTGAAGAATGAAGAATTAATGACAAATCCATTCACCTTTGAGTTTCATAACGTTAGGTTCACTGTTGTTTTTCCACATCAAAGTAAGCCAAACATTATCATAACATTCTACCAAACTGTATGGTTGTGTCTTTGTTAAATTCAAAGTGTTTCCACACATTGGACTGGAATGATGGATCGATCATTTTTGCTGCCGTCACGTGTGTGTCGTCTGTTTTGATGCACTTAGTTGTTTTTACCTTGTAGTTAAATAAACCTTGTGTGTCTAAATTTAAATGATATTTTCCAATATCAATTTTAATTGATCTATTTATTTTCGAAATGATTATATAAAGGGTTGGAATAACAACTTGCCTCAGATTGTTTTTGGTTAAATAATAGGAATATAAATTGATTCACCAATTGAGGAAATTGATAGTTACACCACTAATTTGTAACATAAAAACCTGCCACTGAAAAAGGTAAAAGACAGTGATCATTTAAGGAACAGTGTATAACTGTACTATCCAAAATCAATTTGTGCACTTCACAATTTTTAAAGATAGTCTTAAAAACCACAGCGAACCACTCATTCATCACTGTTGATGTTTGGATTTTTTTGGTCACATTATTTTAACTTAAACTAGTTTGAACCGCCCACAAAATCTACCCTAAAAACCTTCTACCCTAAAAATCAGTGAGAAGTTGCAACATAAAATGCTTGAATAAGTGTTTAACAAAACAAACCAACTGCTTTAGTCTGCCTATTTTCATTTGTTTACACTTAAAAACCTCATCTCTACTAATGCACATCTTTACAATGGGAACTTAAAATACACAAAGTTTACTTTATATCACAAAACTCTTTTTGCTTTAAGCTCCTCCTCCTGGATTTACATTTAACCAAACCAGAATTCCCTTTCAAGTCAGCTAAGACCGTTTTTTTAAGGTGTGGACCAATCAAGAGATCTGGCAGAAGGAGTTTGTCCCAAAGAGCAAAAAGCAGCTTTTGAAAGGAATCAGACTCACCGCTTTACACGGATCATTAATCCTGGAATTCATCTGGGACAAGAAGTGAATTTCCACAAAATTCATCAAAGCAGTGGAGTCAGTTTCAAAAACTGCTGCAGGAATCGAACCCCTGACGTTTGGGCTTTACCTCCTCATCGCCTCTCAACACTTTTGTCAAGTTTATTAACCGTTTTAGATGGACAGCCCCCACGCCACCTACACAGCAACGGTCGCCACAACCTTTTATTAATTCTTATTAACAGCATCAGGCTGAGGGAAAGGTATCAGCCGCGACATCTGCTGAGAACAGGCCTCGCCGGCTCTCGCCGAGTGATTCAGTGGAGCAATCAACACTGCGTGGTGGTAAGGAGCATTAGCATGTCATAAGTTCTTTTGACAGGACTTATCGACCGAGCTTTATCGTGCTCTTACTCGTTGTGACAGTTGTACCATGCGCCTATAAAGATGGCATCTGATTGTCTATTCCAATTATGTGAGTGTGTGAGCAGGAACACGGCTATGAAGGGCACAGAGGGACAGGAAGGGGGGCATGTGTTTCACGCAATGTGCCCTTCATAAACTTATTTCTGTGGACGTGAAGATGTGTCTTCGTTGTAACTCTCAAGGACTGAGGATGTGTGTGCTGTGCATTCCGTTTGTCTGCACTTAAACTAAAGCTATTTTTCTCTATCTTTTACAGAACTAATCTCAGAATTTTGTCATCCTTTTTCTGCTATCTTTGCTCATCCTGCAGCCTGAAAAACTTACAAGATGTATCGTAAACAAAGCATAATTTATTGAGAGACTGCACTGGATAGAGGGTCACACAGGAAGTATATAAACAAGGAATCACTCTGACCACTCTGAGTTTGAAAGGTTGTCAGCAAAGTCTTTCCATAGGCCACGCACACAGGACATGAGGACGTAAACAACGCCTCTCCAATTCACAGATACCAAGGAGCCTCTCTTCTGACCTTATGGCTAAGAAATGCTCATGTTTGGAGCATATAATGAGCACCGTGATTGGTAATATATACAGTACAAGTTGACTTACATGCTGAAATTTAGAGTTTAGGTGACAGAGATGCGGCACATGTTTAATCAAGATTTGGCACAAGGAAATCTCAACACAAAGTAGCAGAACAGAGACTCAGATATGAACAAAGAACACCTGGTGATGCGTAGTGATGGAGGTAAAGGCTAACGTAGTGCAGGTGTAGCTGTGGTTTGGTGTAAAAAGGCAGGAAATGACATTCAGTGTTTTCTATATATATTTTTAATATTTTTTGCACTGGTAATACCATTAGGTAATTTAAAACACTCTTTATACTGGGAGACATAAAATATGTGTACAATATGTACACACATATGTACAAATATGTACAATCTTAGTCATGGATCATTGACTGTATAGGATAACTGGACTGAGTGAGTATGATGTCACCCATAGAAAACGGCTTACTTCCTGTTCCGACAAAATAAAGTTAATTTAGTTGCCAGCTTTTTCAGGATATTGACACCAACATGTTGGAACCTGACGACATCAGTAAGCAGTGATTGGTCCAAATTGGTCTAAGTCAAGGTTTCTATGGCAAACACTTTTGCTAATCAGGACTAAGCTTGTTGGAAGTCTGCACCCCTACCACTTGACATCGTGCTCGTAAGATGTGAGACCACAAACTTTTATTGAGGCATCAGATTTGTCAGTTTATAACTTGAATATTTTGCAATAACAAAAAACATCACAAAAAATTATCAAGAACATATTTAATAGAGGCAGTAAAGCCAGAATAGTTATTCTGACAAATATAATGACTGCTTATATAATAGCTGCTTATTTCTCTGTAGAAGTAAATGAGATTTTGACTTCTTGGAACCAGCTGGGACTTCCTGTTTCAAACGCAAGGGGAGAGAGGTCACTTAGTTCACTTCTCTTATACAGTCAGTGTGATGAATGGAAGAAGAAAGACTATCAAGGCTTAAGAGTTATAGGTGGTGCCTATAAATAAATTATCATTTTTTATATGTGTACACCCGCACATTTTTGTATACGCTGCCATAATATGTGCCCAGGATACAATTTAAAAATACTGTTCAGGAAAGTACCCCTTAACCCTAACCCAACCACAAACATTGAATTGGCAAACAGTAGTGAACAAAAATCTAATTTCAGGATTCTAATACTATTTAGGGACATTTTGGGGAATTCTTAGGAAAACATTGAACTTGTATACAGATTCAGAACATGTTCAGAAGAAAATGTATATTAGACAAAAATAAATAATATGAACTGTTTTTTTGACATTAAAGAGTAGACTAAAATTAAGACTCCTTTTTCCAAAAACAAATATTAAAGTCTTATAAAGCTTACTTAACTTTGATGAACAAATGAAAACTTGCCATAGCATCGTTTTTCCACTCTTTACAGTGATACACTCTGTTGGATTACCATCTGGAAAAGCATTATAGTGGTATAAAGTACACTTAGTGTTATTTTTATGCATATGGTCTGTCTTGCAGAGTATAAGGTTGCTTGCAGTTTTGCTGAATTAATGGCCAAAGTTGGGTTGTTTTCATGATATGTCTCAAAGTTCACACCTTGACTCTCAGATACTGTATCAAATATGTCAAATTCATGGCCCGCGGGCCAAATGTGGCCCGCCGTGTCATTTTATGTGGCCCTCAGAACATAAAAGTTTTTAATTTCTTAAAATAAAAATTGGTGTGTATTTATTCATATCTAGGGGGAATTGGACTTGAAATATCGGATTGGGCAACTAAACATTAGGACTTAAACACTGTCCATATAACCTAACCTGACAGAATCAAATTTAAAAGGATTTATGCTAAAGTAACAAGCAAACATGTGTTTTCTATGCAACTGTAATTGTCACTTTAAAAAGTTATAATAAATAAAAAGAGTTATATAACATTAAGGAGTAGTTACGTTTATTTTTCATTACATTTAGTTACGTGTATAAGTTCTATCTGGCCCTTTGAGGACAACCACTATGCTGATGTGGCCCTCAGTGAAAATGAGTTTGACACCCCTGTACTGTATCATGGTATACATGTAATGTACTCATATTGTGCCAGAGTCCCAGCTGTGGTGCCTCTCTTCTTATGTGGTGCAGGGCATGGAAGGCTAGGAATCAGCACCGAATGCTAATTAAATGCATTTAGTCGCAGCATGAATTGTCCAGTTTAGGAATAAATTAAGATTTACTGACTCTAGCCGAATCTGGCTGCTGTAGAATTCAATTGTGTTTCAATGATGTGGTCAGTGGCAGAGCTAGACCATTTTAAATGGGGTGGCGGGAAGGGGGCAGAAGACTGTGGAAGGGTGGATAATTGGAACAGCACAGCGGAAGGCCATTACAAAGAGAAGGATCAAAAAAACATATTTTTAAACAGTTTTATTATCTTTAATATATTAGAACAGCAGTTCTTTGAGAATTATTTCCAAGATGCTATTACTAATGCTAAACAAAGCTTGTGTGGAGGATTTCTTTATCTCTGTCACAAAATATTGACTCAAAAATGGAGGGGCAATACTTTTTGCTCACCCCTTGCCCCCCTCCTGTAGCGCTGCATGAGTATGGTTTTAGGTTATTACTCAAATATTTTTCCAAAAATATTTAACAAAACAAAAATGAGAAAAACTTGGATTTACTGTGATTTGTTTTTGTCTCAGTGCTGTCGCAGTGCCTCACCTGGCACTGCTTGAAGATCTCAGGTGTACAGAGTAAAGTTTTATAAGACGGATTCATTCAAGCCCCCCTTAATCAGAAAAATGACGTGGAGTCACCAAACTACATATGTGTGTCCTGGGGCAAGGAGATTGCACAAGACTGCACCTTAAAACCTCTGTCTTTATCGCACACACAGATGACTGTTGTTAAATTAGCCGCCTCGATCGCTCCTCACCCCCTCTGCTGATTTACCTCAGCTGCAGCCCTTTTTCTTTTTTTTTCTTTTTCTGTCAGAATGTGTGTGTGGTCATGCACCCGTTCATGGGGTTATGGTTTTTGGCCCCCGGGGGTGGTGGTGATGGAAGGTAAATTAAGGTTGAAAGAAATGAACGACAAGATTGACCAGCTGAGCTGAATGACTTGTAGAAAACGGGCCGTTAGTTTGATTTTTTTAAACCAAAAGTTGTGACAGTTTAAAACATCTTTGCTGTCAAATGGAAACGTTTCTTCCCAAAGATTGTCCCCTATTGCTTACCATCTCGTTGTGTAGTTCTGTCACAGTCCTCATCTCTTTATTCAAATGTTTCGCAAACTAGCCCTATATTTACTCCTCCCCCACTTCCTGCTCCATCCAACCCACAGGTCATGCCACTTAACTTCAGCCAGCCCCCCTGCTGTAATAGGTTCTGATGGGAAGGCTCCAGGGAAGTTGACTTATCACTGAGAAGTGATACTAAAAGTAATTGCAGCTGAAACCCTGTGACAGGGTAGTGTGCTTCGGAAAAGAAATGGGGGGAAAATAGTGAGTGCTGCGCAGGGAGGATGGCATTTAAAAACACCACAGAGGATAGCAGGGGGGTGGGGGGGTAAGAAACCGTTCCCCTCGGCCCTTTCCTGTGATTTGACCTCCATAGGAAAACATTAACAGACCCCCAATTTGCATATTCCACTCATCTGCATACGTCACTATCCTTTTTTATTATAACAGTTTGGTGTTAACTGGAGACGACAAATTTATTTAAACCTGGAGTTCATATTAACCTCTTTCATCACGTTTCCTCAAAAAAAAGCTTTTCATAAAACATCACAGTTTCTTGTCATTAACATTAAATATGACTGGTTGTCCTAATGAACTCACCAACACCCTCTGGTTTATTGTTACCGTGTGCACACTTAAAGACGCACTCTGACGAAAATTCTGTTTTTGTTGTTTTTAACATGGTAATGTATCATTTTTCTCACTCTTAAAGTACTGCAAATGATGATCGAAGTGGGAATATAATCATGAGACGGCTACAATGCTGACATAGAGAAATACCTTGAAGAAAGACTTTAACTAAAAAAATGTGATATTTTTGATGGTAAAGGCCATCTGCAGGTAATGTCAGACACCTAAATAAATGTAATTATAAAAATCTGTTTTTCTTGCACATTTCAATCCAAGCTTTGTATAAATCTATGGATTCAAACCACAAATCCATCCAAATACCAGAACACACAAGATGTGAGCAATATTGAACAAACTGCAAGTACCTGGCAATACTCAGTCAGAAGTTTGTGACTAACAGGGAATCCAGAATTTGTGAGACGTTTATGCAAAATTTGTGCAAAACCAGTTAAGAGTAATTCCAAGTGAAAAATGTACTTAATTTGCTTACAGTTTGTGTTTTAATTGGTTATAAGATACAACTTAATGAGATTGTCTGACCTGAATGCTAAGAATTTATTATACTATAGGTAAAACGTCCCTTAAACAATCAGGTTTAAGCATAGAATTGCCTTTTTAGCAAATGCTTTCTTCTCCAGAACTGACTCATGTAGTGGGGCTTTGAGTGTAACAAGGGATTTAAATTTACATAATGGTAAAAATTGTAAATGGCATGTACTTATAGCGCTTACTACCTTGTTTTAAGGCCCAAAGCGCTTTACAGTCACCAGGCACTTATATTCACACACTGATGGCGACTCCGCTGCACAACTTGTAACCACCAGAAGCAATATGGAGTTCAGCGTCCTGCCCAAGGACACTTCATCAGCATAGATGGGAAGGGCATAAACCAAACCTGCAATCTTCCAATCAGACGTCGACTGCTCTATCTTTCTGCATGTGATCCTCATTTAGATGGAGCTTCATGAATTTCAGGTTTAGAAATGAAAAAACAAAACAAACCAGTATTTTCACCATTTCTTAGAAATTTCAACACTAAAACAGAGTTTTAAGGCTCACTGCGACCTTCTATTCCTACCTGTTTACAATGTTTCTACCTCAGCTCAATTCTTTAATAACTCTGCTGGCAGATGTGTGACCCCTGTGACTTGTCATTCAATCACACATGAAAGACAGACAGCCAGATGGCCAAATGAAAGCCCGATGAAAAGTCAGGAGGAAAAATGTAGTGTTCTACACTAATGCAAATTGCTGGAATCCATCTTAAACAATGTTTAGACTTAACTAATTAACACTCTGATGTGAATACAAGGCTGGAGGCAGGTTTCTTCCATTAACTGGTAAATGAAGCTAAATGGTGAACTCAAGTTCAAAATAAACTGTAAAACAAGCTACCTTTATACTTCTCATTATGAAGACGTTGCTGGTTTGAGCTCAGTTTCAGAGGAAATGACATCATAGCTGGAACATTAACTGCCAAATGAATTGATGAAATAATAAATTAGTTTGCAGCTTTCACATTTCACTTCCAATCTGCACCAAAAGCTAAAAGGAAACTTTTTTTAAACTCAGGTTTTGCACAGATTATTATTAATTCATTAAATTATTATTTCAGATAAAGAATGGTTTAATTGCATGGATCTGAGAAAGAATTTAAATGCATATACTAGCATATACTGTATTACAGATGTGTTTGAAGTTTATGGGGTTTTTTATTTTGCAAAACATAAATCAACTTTTAGCATTATGCTTAGCTCATTTTTATCATCATTCCTTCAATTTAGCGCCAACATTATTTTCAGAATTTGTTAGAAGTCATTTATAAGTAGTTTTATGTGTCAAACAATGTAACAACATTTTTAAGAACTGATTTTAATACAAACTCATACATATTCTTGTAAACACCTGGAAAGCATCACAATTTTTGCGGTGCAAAGACATTAAAGGAAATTAATCTTTCACAAGATTTAATTCTAAAATGGTGTTATAATAAGGAAAATAGGAAAATGTTGTGTGCTCTTGTCAGTAATTCATGAAAAATCTTTGTCCACACGACCCTCCAAAAGTCCTCTCCCGCACAGCCAGACTCCAAAGTTTATTTCTCCTCATTTGTAGATTGCCACAGAGCAGTGATGACATCCATAACCACATAAATGATGAAAGAACATTTTATTAAAACCTTAGGAAATACCTGCGGGAACAAAATGAAACACATCATCTAAGAAATTAAGAATCTTTTTTTCAGCTGTATGGGTTCCTTAAGACCCAAAGGGTGATGACATGTCATGATGTTACCTGACGTGTGCTGCACAGCATCCAAGAGTGAATTCTCATCCAGAATACAAAAAACGGCTGAGCTGGATGATTTTAAAGACATATTTGGTCAAATTAAACTTCATATTAGTGATGACAGGTTGGTAAAAATCTATTTTACAAAGGTGTGCACATCATCTGCCTGACTTGAACCTGAGAGGGGCCACTGTTGCAGAATTGATCCACCTGTGAGCCTGTCCTCTCTTGTTTATGGTCTTTGCTGTTTTTTGCGGGCAAAACTTCTGAATTTCCCATAATTCTCTACAGCAAAATCAACAACTGCCCTTCCAGCCTCCCTTAAAAATCTCTTCCAAACAAACCAACAAGGTCATCAAAGCAGCAACACTACGAGCAAATGAAAGACGGGGGCACAAAGGCTAGAAAAAAGAATATCGGTTAGACGCTGGTCAAACAGTGGGAAAGCACGCCAAAGGTTTATATTTGATAGCTGTGGAAAAAAAAATCAATTCACTCCAAGCAAGTTGGCTGCAGAAATAAAGCTTTTTTACGCAGCATGCTGATAGACTCCAGTGTGTTACCCTGTCCTCAACAAGACGTGTTTGTTCTGGTAAGAGCTTACTTTCCTGTAATAAGGTAATGTCTGTTATATTAACCTGTACTGCACAATAGTTGCAGCACCTTTTGTTTCCATCAATGATAGTTTTACAGAGAGGATCACCTGCTTAGAGCTCAGAAAGTAAAACATACATAGGCAGCATTTAGGAGATATTAAGCCTTTTTCTCTGAATATTCATATTAGATCAAATTTGTTGTTGATTATTTTCCTCTTTTTAAAAATTACTTATAGATTTTGTTCATTGTCAAGAATTGAGTATTGATTGACAGCTTCTTGACAAATCCACAGCTCCGGAACAGCTGCACAGAGTCAAGCTTCCACCTGTTTGTCCGGTTATGGAACGACCAGGGCTTGCTGACTTCATAATTGGCCAAAATTGCAAGGGAAAAAAAAAGCTGAAAAACTGTCAACAAATGGCCACAATTTCAAGAATGGAACAATCCAATCATCTCAATACTTTCTAAAAGTCAGGTGAAATTTGCCGCAGTTTCATGGCTCTGAAACACTGCAGCAAAACAGTGGCAGCGATTTCAAAATGTGGATTTAAAAAGTGAGGATTTTGTTCTGCATAACATTAATCAATGTAACATGAGGTAAGGAATGGAACAGCCCATCAACAGGATTGTAAAGGATTTATCATGATTATGAATCAGAGACACACAACGGACACTGTATGTGTGTTTGCCCGTGTGTGTGTGTGAGTGAGTGTACATTAGAAAGGTGGCTTCACTGTTGACTGCATATGCACTGGACTTAGGGCATGAAGCTGCAATCTGTCAGGGACGTTCTCCCACCGACTCACACACACATACAAGCGCGTGTGCATATGCACACACACAAATGCACTGAAATTGAGGAAGCGACAAAAATCCAAAGACCAAAGACAGCAGAAATTTTTTTTTTTTCTGTTTGTAGATTTTGTATCATGTGATGGTCTTTTGTGAACCCAAGATAAATTTAAATACTGGTGATGGCATCACTCTTTTGGGTGTCTAAACAATTTCTCTCATAAGGGGGTGTCAAATTATTGCAATAATCTTGATAAATTAATTACTGACAAATTAGCGTATTATTTTTCTTTAATTGTGTAATCTCATTTTTTATCTAAAACTATCATCGGTTATGTAAAGGATACTGCCCAATGAGGTGTACCGTCTTTATCAAAAACTAAATGAGAACACAAAGGCCTGAAAGGGTCTGATGGTGACCTACAAAGTCCATTCATTTTGAATATTTGACCTCGAAGGTCATTATCCAGCTTTTACCATAATTACTTATGAAAGAAATAGATATCACATGTCAATAATATAAAATAATGTTAAGTGATAAAAAGCATCATTTCAGAGGGAAAGTTCAGCTCTTACTGCTTGTTTTGTGCAGATTACTCCAGTGTCACCTCCTTGTACACCATCTCCTCCTCGTCATTCTCTTCTCTCTTTCTCTTTTGCTGCATCAAAATGATCAAATTCACCCAACAGGTCAAAGAAAACTATCAAATTTGCTTACGTCAACATATGTGTCAAGGTTTTAATAAGAAGTTTGTGGTCAATATTTTTTGGATTGCTCATAAGTGTTTCTTAAAGTGTTAAGTTAGAGCACTCTGATGGATGATTTTAGTTGTATTTTGGTCTTTTGCTGTGCCACAATGTCACAGTTTTAATGAAAATACTTCAAAACAGAAGAATGCGGCTTTTCACATCATTATTAGTTTCATTTAAAAATCGATGATCAATTACAATTAATAATAATTAATTGCTTGCATCAAAGCACTAATTTCTCTCAGACAATTTAATAACACTTGCTTTGCAGAATTGTTTCACCGTTAGAAAGAAACAAAATTGGGGCTCCTTCAAAATGTAATCGGAATCCTCGGAAACATGTGCTGGACATAACCAGAACTGAAAAACCCAATGTGCAATAAGTGACCATCAGGAGTTTGCAGCAGGCAGCCCATGTTTTGACACATAAAAAGTGTAATTGTAATACAGTGATGCAGTCAGAACTCGTAAATACTTTGACAAAACGTTGTTAAAGCAGATCAGCTTCAGGGAAAATTTAATTTTGAAGAAGTGAGTGTTTAACAGTGACAGGCATGAATAAGCAGAAAACAAACATTGATAAAAGGTTAAAGGCAAACTGTTCGCCACTTTGAAGAAGGCGTTGAGGGCCACTTCTGTTTTCTCTGGCTATGCCCCATGAAATGAATTACAGCCCAACTGTACAGGACAATAGCTGGTGGGCTTCATCAACAAGTAAAGGGCTGGCGGGGGCTTTGAGTCACCCCTCAAATCCAAGCATCATCTTAAAAATAGGATGAACTGGAAGTGGCTGCTTCGACAAACTGATCAGTGGTACAGATAAACAGGAATTAGGTTCAATGTTATATAGAGAATGGATCCCCCTGTAAACCGCTTCTGCATAAAGTGACCTAGAGGGACAGCTACTGATTTGTGTGTTTTCCCACTGTGTTTCAGCTCAGTGTTGATAACATTTGATCTCAAGAGAAGACCCAAAAACACTCCTTGTTCAGGCTAAATTTAACAGCACATGACACACAGCTGATCACTGGCTTCTTTGAAAAGAGCCCACAAACGAGGGTGGCATGAAATCGACATTTGGGCAAGAAAACACACAAAGTCATCTCTGTATCTCCTGATCCTCTAAAGCTGCAGCATTGAGGTTAACACACACAGAAGACTATCTATCCATCTCAAGTATGGCTCAGCATTTCGCAAACTTTGACCCATCCATAACCACCAGTCTTTGAAGTGAAATCCCGAGGATATGAACACACAGTCTTGCGCACTCGTTCACACTGTCCGTGCCTCAGGGGTTAAGGTGGGCCGGCAATGAAAGATGCTGTTGATGAGCCAAACGGATGGGTGAGAAGATTGAGGATGTGGGGCGCTGATAGAGTGCTGATAGTTTCGACAATAGACTCCAGTGTGGCGTTTAGCTTCGGGACGAGCCACACGATTGCAAACAGGCACGGAAACACACACAAATACTTCCTTATGCATCTATATGGATTTTTTTTTTTTAACAAAACTATTTGAAGTCGCCAGATATGTATATTTCCACACAAACTCAGGTCATCCCCAGAGGCAGGGAAACTTTGCCTTCTTTACAGCACTGGTGGACTCCCCTTGTGACTTTCACAGCTGTCATGCTCTTCTTTCCAGCCTTCATTCATCAGCTAACCTAAGGGACAACAGCATGTGACGATGCACACAAACAGGCACACACAATTAATGTACACAAATCAATGGATTCAAGTAAAAAAGTTGAGGCAAAGTGTTGATGTGGCGCTAATGCGGTGTTATTTGTCCTAATGATATTTCACTCTCTGATCCTCCAATTGCGATAGTAATTTAACGGCTTGTTATCTGGTCAAACGTCTGTGTGCAAGTTTTCTTTAGGAAAATGAACCCTTTTGCCATCGCCAAGGGATGCTCCGATACACATATTTGATGCATTTGGCATCATGTTTGTTCTGTAAATTATTTAAAATGACACAAATGTGTGACAATTTCAGCTTCTGACAAGTCTCTGTTTAAAAAAAAAAACTTTTTTTTTGCTACATGTGACACTACAGTGGTCAGGGTGACACATAAGAAGCACATAAACGAAAATATCACCCCCCCCACCCCCCTTCACAGCATCTCTATGAAACAGCCGGGTGTGTTTTTATTTTTTTTTATAGCTGTAGCCAGAAGTGGCATGCACCCCGCCAGTTAGCTTTTGTGCTTTTTATAAGTGACACAGTGTGATAGACCCTGCCCGCAAACCTTCCATTACAATCATATTGGGATCCTCTCAACTTGGTTCCTAAGGGGCCCAGTCAGTGTCAAGACTGGCTAAAGTTTAGTCAAAGACATTAAGAGAGCACCTCAAGGGACAAACATTGACACAAAGAGAAGAGAAAAGAAAGGAGAAGAGGGATTAATGGCATGCAGAACCCACTCAGAGTTGTGTTGAACTTTCGACATGTTCAAAAACCATGATCAACAGTTTTTTACATGGAAAGAAACAGAAAATATAATTTAGTTATAAATATTCTCTAAACTTAGTTACTGAGATAAGTTTGTGGGAAAGTGCAACACAGGAATTACCCAGAATTCCAATCTCCTTTTAAGTGTGGCAGCCTGTTGGATCAAAGACAAACTTTTGATGTGTGCCTATAGAAATTATAATGAGGCTAAATAAACAAATTTGAAATGTACAAAAAGAAATGTACGGTGGCCCTGAGTGCAAATCACTCCAACAAATCACTCAAAGCAAAGACATGTTAAAGATCACAACGACAATTTAAAAAGTAAAACAATTTAAAAAAAACACACAAAAAAAACAGCATCTGTACCCCCAGCAGGCTCCTCCCCCTCATCAGGTACACCTGAGGACCCCAGCTGCGCCTCCTCATTCTCATCGGCCGGTGGACTCTTAAGGAGAACCAGGACCTGCACTCAACGCTAGTTCGTTGTACTCCACGGTGCTTCCTCTGGCCTAGTCTGCTATTCTTGTTCTTGCCTATACCACCACGTCTAATTTTGCCTTGTCTCCTCATTAGCCAGGAACCTGACCTCGTCTGATACGCTCTGGACAACCTACTCACCTTCTCGCTGGTTCCACCTTGTCACCCCTCTGGGTATCTACTGGATCACGGTGTTCGCCGTCAAGACCCTCCAACCATCCCCGCCGCATCCTCATCTGGAACTCTGTTCAATACTTTAATTTATTCCTACTCACCTTCCTTACCTGCCGAGTATCCTTCCGGGTTACAGCATCTGGGTCTGCCTCAGTCCGCTGGCCATGACAGCAGCAAATTTTAGAAATCCAAAACAAAATTCCAAACAAACAAAAATGAAAAAAAAAACGTTTCGGAAAACATAATAATGAATGAAATAATGAAATAGGAAAACAAAAGAAGGAACTGGAAAAAGTAGGTTTTATGGGACATTGCCGATTGGACGATGAGATTTGAGGTTTTTTTCTTTCAAATGTATCTTTAATGTCAGCATACTAACAAAAGTTTTATGATGGAGCATATCTGCTACAACTTCATGCCCAAATAACTTTGGGTTGTAATAATGGACAAACGTCCTCATCCAATTAGCGATGTCCCTTGAGTTCTTACCATTCTGGTTACTTATTTATTTTTATTTTTTTTTATCATTGTATTTTCATTTCTAAACAGTAGTTTTCGTTTCCTAAACATGTTTTCTTTTTCCTTTCATTTTTTGGAATTGTGTTTTGGTTTTTGGAATTTTATTTGGATTTCTAAAATTTAATTATATGCTTGGATTTGGAATTTGTTTTTTTCAAGCAATTAAAACAAAATTGAAACTAAAAAAGGCTGCACGGTGGCGCAGTGGTTAGCGCTCTTGCCTCACAGCAAGAAGGCCCCCAGTTCAAGTCCTGGCTGGGGGACATGAAAAACACAACATCAATGGGGAACCTTTCTGTGTGGAGTTTGCATGTTCTCCCCGTGCATGCGTGGGTTTTCTCCGGGATCTCCGGCTTCCTCCCACCGTCCAAAAACATGCTACATAGGTTGATTGGCAACTCTAAATTGTCCATAGGTGTGAGTGTGAGAGTGAATGGATGTGTGATTGAGGATTTTCCACCCTGCGACAGACTAGCGACCAGTCCAGGGCATCCCTTGCCTACGCCCAAGTGGCCGGGATAGGCTCCGGCAACCCCGTGACCCCGAAAGGGAATAAGCGGTCAAGAAGATGAATGAATGAATGAATGAAACTAAAAAAGACATAGTTATGTGTATATATATATATATGTTGTTTTTTCCCTTTCGGCTTTTCCCATCAGGGGTCGCCACAGCGAACGAGTCGCACGGTAAACTTGGCAATGTTTTACGCAGGATGCCCTTCCTGACGCATATATATATATATATATATATATATATATATATATATATATATATATATATATATATATATATGCCCTTCCTGACGCATATATATATATATATATATATATATATATATATATATATATATATATATGCCCTTCCTGACGCATATATATATATATATATATATATATATATATATATATATATGCACATGTATATCAAACTTTGGGAAAGTACTTGTGAAGTTGATTGGCAAATACATTCACACACAAAATAATTCAATTGTCACTCTTAATCATAAACTGACACATTAACTCTTTTGCACACAGAATATGACACATGAGACTAATAAATATTACATTTGTCAAAAAGCGTTTAGTTCATTGCTTGAAGGGAGTAGGAAGAACTTATAAAATCCCATTCCTGTTTTGCTTTACTTAACCTTTTTGCTTTGCTTTTTTAATTTTACTTGTGATCAGTAAGATGTTTTTGCATTGAGTTTTTTGGTGTGATTTGCACTTTAGGGCCACCGTAGAAATGAAGCTGATATGTGACAATAGAATTTGCTGTATTTTTCTGGAAACTTAAAATGAGATAATTTTGAACTAGTGACGGTTTTTTTAGACCAGATTTTCCCTGACCATTTTGATTTATTACAAATATTCAACCCTCTCCATTTTCTTCAATTAAAGCTTTAAAGTTAGTTCTGACTAATATGTTTGTTCTGCAGGTAGTGAGGCCCCCTGTTGCTATTTTTCATGTAATTATTTTCTGACTATTGTATTTATGCTCAGAAGAAATGAAGGTGGTGTTCCGCCACATTTCCATGATCAGCTTCAAAGTCTTGTCAAATTTCATCTTCCACCCAAACACAAACACTTTTCCGTCTCATGACAGGACAGGCTCTCCGCGGGGGTCACCATGCTGATGAGCCTCACCATTTTGCTGCTGTCCATGTCGTCACACAGACGACCTGCTGCGACCTTTAGCGCATCGGCAGGAGCCTCTAGAGTCTAGAAAGATCTCATCCTGGCTTCAACAGTCAAGCTATCTTTCGTTGTTTTCTTGAATTATGTTTTGAGGCATGACTGTGCTGCATTTTTATGGTCTTGTTTTCAGGCAAAACAAACCTCTTTTGTACGAGTTAATCTTTCAATCTGGAACAGAGTAGGTCAGCCGCAGTTCGATTTTGACATGAAAAAAATCTTTTAGTTTTTGGATTTCTGTTTTTAATTTAACCAACATATTTCTGAGGTTTATACAACCTGTATTGAAGTAATACAAATAAATTGGGGTATTTGATAAAAATGTCCAAATCAGCATATCCACGTTCAATGATGTTCAAATGATGTTCAAAAAAGAATACCAACTTGCGTTTTAAATCACATTTTGCAGTTTGAGCAAATGTAGAATGCAGTCAAGTCTTTTCAACAAAGTTTTCACCAAATCACTAAACATGTTTGTCTAGAATGTTCAGCTTTCACAGAGGAAACATTGGCTGTTTCCTTTAATGTCATTTTTGATCATGTGTCTGACTGTCACAGCTGTCAAACAAATAGGACAAGCCGTGATATTTTTTGTTAAAAAAAGTAGAGTCTTGGTGGAAATGCCTTTCAACTCCAGCAGTACATCTCTCCCAGGTGACTGCTTAGCACTGGCAGTAATTGAAAAGCAGCCCTTGGCACTGTGTATGTGAGGTCGCTTGAGTGCATGTGAGAATGAGCATGCAGGGTGCACACATAGAGATAAACATGCATTTATATATGTGTGTGTCAATCACAAGCCCGTGTGCATGCTGTGACGCTCTCACTGCCCAGTTTGAGCTCACGCATGTGCTAGTATCAGCATGTATTTGCGTGCATGTATGCTTGTTTGTGCTGGGAGAGTGCGAGTGTGCCTCCTTTAGTGACATTCCAACCTCTACCAGCTCATGCTTGGTCTACCTTGGAAACGGGAAGTTTTACCTCTTTTTTTTTTTCAAAACCTGAGAATGAACTAAAAACATTTTAATACCCCCTCCTCTTTTTTCTTTCTTTTTTTTTTTGTTGCATTTCCACAACGAGGGGCCAAATCTCTTCAGCATTTCCAGCCCTGTGAGCTAATTTGACAGCTCACGGGGGTGACGCTGATTCCACTTCGCAGAGACAGGTACCCTAGGGCTAGCCAGCTGGATCGCAGCGGATGCTTACAGATTTGGCTTTAGCTTCATGCTGGGTGTCATCTGTCTCTTTGGTCTGGCGCGGGATAATTTTTGTGTGTGTGCATGTGTGTGTACGTATGTCCGCCTTGACATCATGTGCCTGAGCAGTTTGTGCCTGGCAGGCCTTGTCTGTCCAGGTTGGCCATCAAACACAGCCGGCATAGCCCTAATCTGACGAGGCACTGCTCCAAACATGCCACAGCAGCCTGAGAAGTGTGTGTTTGAGTTTGTGTGCATGTGTGACCCCGGGGCAGACCCCCTTTTTACTACTCTTTGCCTTTCTCCTTTGCTCTGTCCCACGTCCAATATCACCCAGAACACACACATGCACAAACCCCCCACACACACACGAACTGAAGGAAAACTTCAAAAACCATCACACAGAACCCAGTCAGTGCCTCCCCCTGAACCTCACAGTCCCCTCCTCTCTGCTTATGCTGTGCTTTGTGCAGCCGTTCCGTTCGTTTCTGGGCTTAAACTCAGCCGGTGAAGAGCCGTTACTCCCAGAGACTGAGACAAAAATCTCCACGTCCAGCGCTTCCCTCCCATTCCCAGTTTTTTTCAGTTTTCGGGACTCAGAGTGGGTGCTTGCTGCAAATGCTAATTGTAGCTGACACTCCGATCTCCCTTTTCAACACTTTTTTTCCACTTTTCTCTGAATGCATGAAAAGTGCAATGATTACCAATGCAGCAGGGTTTTTGGGGCGTTATCTCGCTCCAAAAGAAGAAAAATTCACCACTTTCCTAAAAAGTGTAGAAAGCTAAAAAACATGTTTATTTTCAGACCACGTGATAAATCAATATTAAACCTTTCCATCGGGCCTCATGGACTGGTCCTTTTACTGCACCGAAACTCTGCTCCTCACGAAGCATCCCACCTCCTGCAGGCTGTCGGACAAGGCAGTGGTGATGCTTCCTGTTCAGGATCTGAGAGAGGGACTTTAAATGAAAGCAGAGACTAAAGGAGAGAGAAGGGCAACGGCAGGTAGGTGGGCTGCTGGGCAGCAGGTCCTTTCCAAGCAGCCCTCCTCCTCCCTCATCTTTCCTCCAGCCCAGAGGCCTTGGCATCCAGTGAGTAACACCCCCCACTTCCCATCACCTCCCCCCACCTGTTTGGAGCCACAGTGCAGTCAGTGGCGCTCAGCGTGTTGTGAGCACAAAGCAACGGCCCTGCGGCCCTCTGAGTGGACCTCAGTGTCAAGATCCAGCCAAGCTCAGGGAGAGGACCAAACATGAGGAGGGGAGAGAGAATGGAGAGTAGCTAAACACAGAATAATTATACCCAGTGGGTAATACGTGCACTGATGTTGCAGGGGCAGCGTGGTCAGGCCGGGGTGCAGAGAGACACACACACAGGCAGGAGCGTCACCGGGGCGAGCTTTCAGGGCCAGTGGGCATGTTCTGTAAACCACACTCACAGACGTCCCGCTGCACCGCTGAAGCCTCGGTGGTTGAAGGCTGCAGGAGATCATCAGGATGCTGGCGAGCACAGATTCACAGGGGGCACCCACACTACACAACATGTGGAAGTTAAAGACAAATAATGGAGAGGAAACATCAAGGAAACGTATTTCCTAGAAAAGGCCAAAGGATTATAAAAAGGTACTTTTTTTAGCTTGTTTTTGAAACAAGCCAGTTCAAAACACATTATGGTGAAGGTTTCTTTATACAAATTGCATATTGAAAACAAATTATTATATGTGTTATTTATATTTTATTCAGTACCTTACACACATTCTAATATTAAACATAAATGCTTTTATGATCCCTGTAATAGCTGCAAATCATAATTTAAAAAAATACAATTTTTATTATTATTTTTGAATCAAAATTAAACAAAGTAAAACATAACAAACTTTTTCCCATTTGGGTAATATTTAAATCAAATCAAATAACGTGTAAGAAAAAACTACACTTAAGTTCACTGAAAACCTAAAAAAACAAATTCAGATTTTTAATTTTTTATTTCGAAAGGTAACATCTGAGCACATTTTTACAGGCAATTTTGATGTCTTTGTATAGCGTCAAATAAAAACTGAAGTTATTTAAAAGTTCTCCTGTGAAACATGATTCTACTGCAGTGCAGCGAGCTCCTGCATGCAAACGCAGCAAAGCAGCTGAGTGTCTGCAAGTAATGATACAGAGGGACAGATATTTGCTCGTTATGTTGATGTTGGCTTTGCTCTCTGCATTCCCTAGTGCTGCAATTATCTCTGCTTTGGATGAGGTTAAAGGGACCTTTTGATTTACTCCTTATGTTTGCTTTTTCTTTTTCTTACTTATAGACATTCAAAGTAGTTTTTTTTTATTAAGGAGTCATCTTCTGAATTAAGTTTTTTTCCATGAATGAAAATCTACCTACTTAAACCACTATTTCTTTTAAAAATATGCATTTAAACAATCTTGCTGAACTTTGTCAAAGACAGTACGTTGTGGTGTTTTCTTGATTGTAAAGTATTTTATTGATAACATAAAATAATATACATTTTAGAAAATTATGTCTTCCACTGACTGGAAAAACAAGTCTTACAAAAAATTAAAACAAATATATTTTGTTTACTGGATCTCAGTACAGCCACAGTTGCTCCTAGGTGGCCACTCCTTCCTTCTCAGGCTTGATCCTAATGCTTTTAATTTCACCCTGAAGAGTTATGCATACGGAAACAACAGAATGCGCATCTCTGTCAGAGGAGCCTTTGCTGGTTCTGACATGTTTTCCTGTCACTTATCCCTTCATGCATTTCATGCAAACCTGAGGCGGCAGTGAGGGACTCTTTTCTATCCCACGGCTGTTGATCAATCATTAAATCTCTTTAATAGGCCCCAATCAAAATTAATGGTGCATGTAATAAGTGTTTAGCTAAACAAATGTGGACATTAGAGGGGTTTTGGTGGTGTCTTAATGTTTTTCTCTTAACTTAGCATGACAGTTTGTATGAATTTGTGGGCTCATGAGCAAACTTTTGACTGGTAATATACAGCACTCGCCCCAAACAACGCCACTTCTCACTCTGGATGAATTAATTAGTGCTTACCACAAGTAATGTGTTTATTAATAAATGTATGTCAATATATTTGCATTTCATAAAGTGGGATAAAAAGAACTTTAAAGGCCAAAGTAAATTTCGGTCTGGTGGATTTCAGTCATAGAAAGAGATTTAGTGCCACCGTGTGGTGAATATATATATTTCTAAAATAACCATAAATGCCTTCAAATGTTTGAAAATATCTCCACTGATGTACCTAATTTCAGGTAGTTTCTGTTTACAGCATATTCCTGAAAGAAAAACACGTAACAATAAAGAGTCAGGGAATTAAAAAAAAACAGGTTAAACTAGAGCTATTTAGAACTTTAAAGAAGACTAAAATAACTATGAGTAAATTTATATTTTTATGGTTTCCTATGAATTATGCATCTTATCAATATTTTTATATTTCTTTGTCTTTTTAGGATATTACTGAAGGCATCCCTGTACTTTCTTTAAGTGCATTGTTATGTGTGAAGGAGCAATTGCATTTTGCTTAAATTCTATTGTGGATGAACACATTTATTTTTATCTTATGTTATTCAACAGTTTTGCTTTTTTTGTTTTTAGACACTAGTTATTTGACCTTTTTGTAGTTTTTCATAAATTTTTTGTTATTAATATCTGTAATTGTGCTGTTTGACATGAAGCAACATTTTCTCATGAGATTAGAAATGTGTTTTAAAACTATATTTAAAAAAAAGGTTGGTAAAGTTTAGTTTTATAGTTTTGTATCAAAGATCGAAACAGTAAAGACTATGGAAAGTCAGACTACTGCCAAAAACAAAAAATCTAAAAATGTTGAGCTGGCATTATAAAATCAAAAATTCAAAAGAGGTCGCTGGCTATTTTTGTACATAAAAAGGCTGAAGTTGACAGCACTTGTTCAGTTTTATTTAGATTTTTTTTTTCTTTTTGTGCTTTTGCTCATTTTCCCCCGCAGGTTAGGGATAAATTTAACAAAGTACAAAGATAAATCGGGATAAAAGGCCCTTTTTACTCATTTGAACCCACCAAATCGCAATAAAATCTAACTTTAAAGAGACTAACTTAACTTACTGTACCCATGACTTTTCTTCTGGGGGCAAAAAGAGCATATTGTGGGCAGTTATTTTTAGGAGTAATCATAGAGAAATCTTGTGCTGACTTGCCAATCATGAAATACCTTAACCATGTCAATTATATAAAAAGCTTTTTTGGTTTGGTTTCCACTTTAGAAATAATAACGTTACCAATAAATGATGTTTGCTCAGTTGGCCATTAAGAGAAAACAATGCATCCTTGTATTTGAGAATAGCCTTTAGCTAAACAATTTACTTTTTTTATTATTGTTAAAAGGAAGTTATAATTTATTATATTTTTAAGTAAATAAATGTAAATAAAAAATGAGAAATTTAAAAAAATAATATCAATAATAAAAAAATTGGCAAGTATAAAAATGTGTTTTTAAACTGATATGAGGCCTTCGTTTTTATAGCCAAACACAGATAAAAGAAACCTCTTAAATTTATGATCACACAACATAAATTGTGCATCCATGCCCACATCCAGATAGACTATTAGACTATTTATACATCTGGCATGTATAAATAGGCAATAAAACAGTTTCAATGTTATTGCATAAATATATTTAACCACACAGGAGGAAGCTTTAGTTAAAATAACTCGCTTTTAAAATTTTAAATTAGTTTAGTGATTTTTCAAACGTTTTGGGTTAACGGTGTATTTTAAGCAAAAACTTACAAAATATGTTTTTTTATATATTAGATGGTCTTTTTTTGTTCGTTTGTTTGTTTTTTGTGCCACATCTCAACCACAACCACGAAGCAAAAGAGAGAAGGAACTGTCAATGGGAGGAACCAACCTGAATGGAACACCCCTGTTGTTCAGTCGTTTGGTTCGGTCCTTTGCTCAAACCAGGAAGCAGTTGTTTATATTCCGCCGGAGTCAGCTGACTTGCATTAGGCCTGTAGATCTGCACAATAAACTAAAATAAAATGCCCCAAACTACCTGTAGATGAACGCTCTATACTTACAGGTGCCAATAGCTAATAGTTAACCTAGCCTCTAGCTAATAACATTTTGTACAAACGAGAAGAATTAACGCAACATAAGAGAATCTAACGATGGACAAGATTGCTAAAGGTGAGTGGAGCCCACTGCATTAGGAGAACTTTATATGTATATTTTTTAATCTGCCTGGTGTTTTTGTGGCTGCAGATGTTGGTGACATCAAGTCTCGCCTGTTGGACCACAGACCTGTCATCAATGCAGAAACTCGCTTCTTTGTCAAAGAGTTTGAGGTAACTGAGGCATCAGGAAGCAGCAGCCTGGACAGCTGCACCAGAGACTCATTTATGCATCTTTATCAAGACATTCGTGTTTTTTTGTCTTCAAAATTGTTATGCAATTGACACATATTGAGTTGGGGAATCCAAAAAGTAAGTGTTAACATCTCATTAAGGGTGTCTATTAGAGATTCACTTTCCCAATTATTTGCTTCAAACCTCAATCTTTAAATGTATTGATTTTATTTATTGATTTTTCTCAGTTTTGTTTCGGTTTGATACATGATTTGTGTATTACAAAAAAAGAAAAATTCAGAAAAATCATTTCTTAAATTTGCCAGTAAACAATAAAAAAATGACAAAACAAACTTTCATTTGGATTATACTAAGCCAAGTGTAATGTAATAAAACATTACATTCTCAAATGAAGAACTTTTAATGAGAACGTTGTGGGTAAGGGTGGTTAGTAGGAATGCAACAATTCACTTTCCCACGACTCTGTCAACATTGTAACATACAGTTTTAAACGGAGAATTGGGGCATTCCTAGTGTCAATAAATATAAAGATGCAAAAAGTTTTGTTCATCTTTAAACACATTTTGTAAGAATTTACAACTTTTTTTAAGTTTCAGCTTTTCAAAGGTGCAGCTTAAACTATATTTTCTGTCCTAAAATGTAAATGTACTGTTTTGAACTAGGAAGCTGCACTGACACTTACATTTATACCACCAATCACCAACACACGCCTGCTTAAAATTTTTGTAATTCATTAAATTTCTCTGCATTTCTTAGTAGCAGTTTTTGCAAAAAAAAAATCTTTTTTTATTTACAGTACCGGTCAAAACACCAAGTTTTTCAGTTTCTTATTAACAGTATTCTATGTACCGTAATGTTTTTTTTCACTCCTACATTAGTGGATTGTATAGTCTAGTAAAGTTGCCAAAAAAAAGAAGAAATGAAATCAATTTAAAAACCAAAATAAACGTTTTTTTTTTTTTTATTAATCTAAGGATGCATTCAGACTGGACACATTTGGTTCGCTTAAAGTGAATCAGAGATCGTTTCCACGATAATAAGGAACACATTTTCAGTCTGAAAACACCCGGGTGGACTCTGGTCCGGGAAAAGGAATCGCTCTCTGACCCATCTTTGGAGGTGGTGTCGGTTCGTTTCCAATCGGACTGAGCTTCGGTTCGCTCTGAGATTCCTCAATCCTCATAGCTCAGTCAACCAGAACATGGAAACACCAGTCGGCTCAGCGGCAGCAAAGGGGGACTGGGAGCACTGGGACCCAGGCAGGGAGGTGGATCTTAAAAACCAGGGCTGAACTGACCTGATCTAGTAGGTCAGTTTTTTGGGGGGAAAAAACCTTTTAGTGTAAAACTGAAATGATCAAAACCTTCCGTTTTGTAAACAACCTCTGGCAGTTCATAAGTTACTTTTTCACCATTTCAATTTGTTCATCGGACTTTACCACCCTAAACTGGTGGGGGTAAAAAGCGATGATAATTGGCGTGTTCCAAAACTTTTAATTGAAAGTGTAGACTTTTCCAGGCTTTATGCCTATTATTTATTCACCGCTTCTATTGCCAGCATTAATCTAACCCTATTAGCATTCACTACATTATAGGCCTCTGACAGTCAAATAAACGAAAGTCTGTTATCATTTTATATGAATATTGTTTTCACATCTTAAAAACTGGTAAATTCCCTGTTTTGAAATTTCTCAAACAGGCAGTTTCCCATTATGCTGAAATTATGTTTTTGTTTTTTGTTTTAGAAATCCAAAAATTTATAGAAGTCAAACAAAATGTAAAAAAAAAAAAAACGTCTTTTAACTGAGTTTCTTTTTTGCTGTTTAGGAGAAACGCGGAAACAGGGAGAGCCGACTGCTGGAGAACCTGAACAAGATGGTGCGAGAGGCCAACGATCAAATTGAATCCATGAACTTAGAGGAAACAAACCAGCAGCTTTCTGACATTATTAAACGGTGTAAGTCTCTGGTGATGTTCAGATAATCTTAACAGTTGACAATATTCAGTAAAATAGTACTTGTAAACACCTGTTCCACTCTATATTTAAAGTTCATTATTGTTTAGTCATCATTTCCAGCTCTGGAAGATGCTCACCTTTCATATTTATATCTGCTTTTTTTTTTTTTTTTGTACTGTTTGATTTTGCTTTGTTCCCTCTCATTCACAGTGGAAGCTGCCAACCATGTGGCAGAAAGAGTCCAGCAGAGGGAGCTAGAGGCACAAAAGGTAAAAATCCAAGCAAAGGACACAGACGGAAGATAAATATTCATGTCTTTAAGGATATTTATTAGTATTTAGTTCATGGCCTCGCGTGACCTAAAAAGTGTGTATAAATAGACATTCTTAAATTTTTAAATATCTAGCTAAACATATCAAAATATGTGTTTCTATTCTTTTCAAGTCTGAAAAAAAAAAAAAAATATCCAGGAAAAGTACATTTCAGTTTGAGTCTACAATGTATGGACTGAATAAGCAAGTGGATGTTTTCAAAATAAAAGTGTGCACTTATATTGTGGTTTTTTACTATAAACTATATTGCATTGCTCAAAGGAAAAGGGAAACTTTTGTATAAAGCAACATCAACACATTCAGTGTTGGGTTTTTTAAGACAATTGAGGAAATTTTATTTTGAAATATTTTAATTTCGTCATCCAGGGCAGCCAGCTCCAGGCGAACATGGAGAAACTCAAAGAGGACTGGTCAGAGTTTTTGAAGGAGCAGCAGGTATTAAAGGAAGAGGTGGATGAGGAGCACGCCAAGGCAGTGGGAGAACTTGGCACTCGTTTCAGTGAAAAGAAGAAAGACTTGGCCCAGTATTCATTCATCTGAGGAGTCTGAAAAGGGTGTGTGTGTGTGAAAACTGCTCCCTCATTATATGAGGAGGTCACTACAGGTGTGGACATCTGTTTTTTGCTTGTTTGAGGTTTTCTGTCGGAAAAAAACAGCAGAGAACTCTTAGCCACAAATATGGGCTAAAACTTGCATTTTACAGGCCGTCAACGTCTTTTTTGGTCATCATTATCGACGAAAACGACGTTTTAAAGAAGTCCTAATAAAAGACGTCACTTGCAAAATCTTTCAGTTGTGCCTTGGCTGGGAAATTTTCAACATTTCGGAATTTTTAATAGCCTTTGCTTGAAAGGTTTTTCAAGATAAATGGATTTTTGAAAAAAGGAAAGAGTTTGGCGCCATAATGAAACATTTTAAGAGTTTTTATTGTTTGAAATGTTTCAGAAGACAAGTTTAAATTTGAGACCATCTCATCTGTGAGCAGGAGTTTGTACAGGAAAAACGTTGCTTTGTTTAATAAAGCAGGATCATTTCTCAAATGAGCTGAAGTGTGAATTTGAAAGTGCTGCTTCTTCTATATCCGTTACACCTAAAGAAATCTGTTCTTGACTGGAATTGAGGAGCATCGTCATGACTAGTGATAATGAAGCAGAGACATTCCCAAGTGACAAGCATGGTGGTGGAATTGTCATGAACTGGGCTTGTTTTTTCATATATTCTGAGCACTATGCATTGAAGTCTGTTTTATTCTTGTTTTACAATTGAACTGTTTTAGTCAATGTGCTAATATCAAAAATATATATATCAAAATGTATGTTTTTAGACGAACATTTTTTTCTAAAGATCAAACTTATTTTTTTGTGTGCTTCAATAATGTGATTGATTTAGGAGTAATACATGTATTACATATTCTAAGTTAGTTTTTTTTTTAAAACAGAGAGACATTGCTGTTAGTTATTTACCAAACTCAAGACACAAAAAGAGGAACAGAAAGGACAGTAGCCCGAGTCAAACTTATCCTGACATCGATTTTTAGCCCACGCTGCACTACAATGAAGTGTTTTCTTTTCCTTGAAGTTTAGAATTCTTTTGGAAAGGTTGTGCTTGGTCAGGAATACGGGGCACATTCCCAGCATGGCTCAGTTATTTTAGAACATTGAATTTTTAAAAGCATTGTTCATCTTTCAACTTTTAGATGTTCCATCATTATCTGAAGAAAAGTTTGACCCAGACTAAAAAACACAATATTTTAGAGGAGAAATAGTTTGGTTTTTTTAAAAAAAACCTCTGGCAGCTTAGTAGAATTAAATTATGGGCCCTTAAGAAAGCTGCAGTGTTTTTCCATTTGCTTAGCGGTGACCTGTCCACTCTTGTACTCCCTCCAAACGTCAGAGTGAGGCACTGGAGCTGACATGTCTGCAGAGATCTCAGAGGGAAACCACACACTAGCAGATGTGGAACCAAAAGATCAGCTTTGCACTGTCCTGCGTTCGCCTGCATGCCTGCCTTTCGCCTTGGTGACTGCCATGAGCTGTCCAACGTGGGAGACAGTCCATCTTCATCTGAGACTGACAAAATAGAAGCATCAGTCCAGCATGGCTCCTTTCTATCTGCCCCCACATGTTTTCTTGGTCATTTCATGAGGACTGGAACATCTCATCATCCGCTGACAGTAAGCACCTGGTGGGCTCTTTTGCTTTAAATGTGATTTGGCAGTGAGAATATTTTCAATGTGGACATGCAACAGAAAAGGGTCCACAGGGCATGCTCTCTACATGAAAATTCAGAATACAAAAGTCATATTTCACCCTGAACAACCTTTAAAATTCATGTCAATTAGATGCCAAAGCAAATTCAGAAAATCAAAACTTGGAAAAGCCTCCTTTAGAAAAAATGAATTCCAGCAACACCAAACACTGTGATTGAAAACAAACGTTAAAAAACCAAAGTAAAAATGGCATTGGGTTAGCTGCTGCATAATTATTTTCTAATGCAAATCAGTAAGACGTCTAAAGTTAGTGGCATCAGTGTGCCGTTATCTTCCTCTGTCTGCTGCCCGACGTGTCCGCATGCTTGTTTTCTGTCTCCACAGCGTATCTAAAAGCAGCATGTTCTTCCTGTTTTACAACAAGTGTGGTGCTCTCTGACCGCGGAGCTGCTGTTGCTCGAGCCAATGTAAATGGTGAAGGAAATAGCTGCACTCAGCTGGAACTCCACTTGTTAAACAAAACAGATAAAATTAAAAGTGTGCTGTTTAATGTAATCAGATATCAAGTAAAGCAGCTATTCTGTGAGTGCGTTTGGACACTGTGTGTATAATATTTGTCCTGTGAATGAAATATATCAGCTGCCTGAGGTTTGAATGTCATTCCTTTCTCCAGAAAGAATACAGGAATTAAACTATTATTTAAAAAATAAAAAAAATAAACATTTAACTATTTTATGATTTTGCCATCTGTTTATAGTCAAACATGAAGATAAAAGATAATTTGAGGACACTTGTACAACAGCCGTGTTCCTGATTTGACAGGCTTATATGTTGCATCACTTCTGTTACCCATTAGCATTATATAGGCTGAAAGTCTTTTGAAAAATATTTTTTAACTACCTGGAAAACAAAAAACGTACTAAATTACATGGAAATTTGCTGTATTTGCCATAGTATTGTCCAGTTTTTCTGTTACTCAGCCATCAGGTTAAAGACCCACTCCAATGAAAATCGTGTTTTTGGTGTTTTGGACATATTCTTGTGGCTTTTTCTCATGCTAAGACGTATACAAAGATAATTTGGCTTAAAATTGCATTTCTAGGTCTGTTTTCATTCAGATCATTGTGAATCAGGAGCAGATGAAAAAATGCAGATGGATCTTGTAAGTGGCACGGACACGTTTCTACGGTAAGCCACAAGCTCCCTGCTCTGCTCCATACCGATACATCCACTTAGAGACAACTAACTCCATAAACCTCTTTGTTTTCCTTGTCTGAGCTGGCGTCTGGCTCAAAACTGTACGGCTAGATAGTGGGCTACCCATTTTGTCGCACCAGACGCCAGGGGGTGTTTCTCCATACTAATAGTCCTGCCCACAACTCAGAGACCAATTTTTTTTATTTTACCTAAAAAAAACATTGCAAACATTTTTACATGAGATCAAAAGATAATCCGAGTGGGACTGTAACCCAGAATGTCTGATGTTTAAAGAAGAGGGCACTTTTTTTATAAGACATGGTTTTTTAAATGCACTGTTTTGGTATGGATATGTGCTTTTGTTGAAGGACCAAACACCATGCACATGACTTCGTTTAAAGGTTGTGAATTTTCTTTTCCTTTCAGGTCACCTTCCAGTAAATTGGATGTGAAAAAAGCGTGTTGGACACAATTTCTACATTTTGTGTTGAAACAAAACAAGAGCCAGAACAGGGGTCAAGCCTCTTTTTCCAGACAGCTATTGAGAATTTTCAGCCTCTGCATGCTCTCTTTCTCTCCTTTGTGCTACATGATAGCGCCCCGCACCCCCGTTACTCAGTTACTGAGGGGTGCAAAATGAAAATGCTGGTAAAAAAGAGCTGCACTTCCAAGTTAATAACGCAACATAACAGCTCCTAGGGGAGGTGGTGATGGTTTCTCTGTGTATGGTGATACAGATGCTGATACGAATTCTTCTGGAATAGAAAATGCTCACCCAGTGGACCCCTAAATAAAAGAGTGAAGGCTCTCAAAGCTGCTGTGTGAAATAGATATTTCTCAAAAGGAAGTTTGCATGCAGTTCCAGAGTTTACAAAACATGCACTGAGTGACACATAAAAGCAAAATTTAGAGAGGAAATAGTTAGAAATTGCATATCACTTGTTTTAAATGTCGCCCCTCCCTTGTTAGCACGCTCGTAAACTCCCTGGTGAACCCTGACTCGTAAAAAAGTTCAAATTCTTTACTTTTTCTGCAGTTGTGTAGCAGTTTTCCCTGCTTGAGGGGCGCGCGCCATCTTTTCTGCAGCAGAATCTGTTACATTTAATTACGTGAGCCGCACATGACGCCCTGCATCTGCAAACCCTCAACTGCCAGCAATGCTAATAAACCAGAGCTCGGGTGCCTGCCAGGTCCAAGAAACACAGATAAGAGTCCAGCAACAACAGAAGCCTTCCTCAGTCAATCAATTGCTAAACAATAGCCAGAGATGATGCTGAGCACAGGATGTCATCGACCAGCGGCTACCAGCAGCAGCAAAGTTTGTTGTCGTCTAGATTCCTGAACCTTTGAGGAATGTCTGGCTTCACTGCCAAACACATACTTCTTATGTCGCTTTGATTTTCCCTGTTTTATATATCAGACATGTATTTTTCCATGTTGTTTTTCCTAGAATGTTTTGCTGAGTTGTTTTGGACGGAAAAATAATGTCCAAAACAGTGTCTGTCAGTACCGCAAATCATGGAAATAAGTCCAATAGCTCCCATCTTTGCCAACAGGATTATTTACTAATAAAGACTTTGCAGCTGAAAGCAGTGAATTTAGAAGAAAAGCTGTTTGTTCCTCCTGATGTCACTCCTAGAACTTGCTTTGGTGAACATTACAAACTATTTATTTTCAAATTTCAAACTGTTCTTTTAAAGATCTTCCTCTTTTTCTTTTTTTTTTTGCTTTTGAACTTGCTGTGCCTGATTTTAACAGCTGTTGGCTAACACCCAAAACTCTGAATTATGCATCCTTTTTTGTGTAGTTGTGTTTTTGTAGACTTAAAAAAGTAAATTTTCTCAAGTTTTTTTTGTTTTTGTTATTGAATTCAGACGAAAATATGGTCTCTCTGATTTATATTCAATTCAGTTTTCTTCCCCTGTCTTTATATCGCTCAGCTGGAACTGCTACTTGTACAGTGCTTGACAGAGCAAGCCACACCATACAGTCACTGACTTTAGAATAGAATAGAATAGAATAGAATATAATATAATAGAATAGAATAGAATAGAATAGAATAGAATAGAATAGAAACTGGATGGTACCTTGTTAACATATTAAAATACAGCAGATTGATTATCGTCGCTAAGTTATCCTCACTATTGTAACCTTACATCCATTAAAAGACAAATAAAGTTTTATCTAAAGAAAAAAGTTTAAAGTCGTTTATCTTGCTATAAAAAAAGTAAAACCTGAAGAGTATGAAGACAATAAATAATTCAAATCATGAGAAAATCCAAACTTTAACTCTATCTTTACAAGATCCCTATTTGTGAAAAAACTGGAAAACATTCCAGAAAACTTATATTACTTTCAAAATATTTGATGTCAACAGGCAGTAAAATTGTTCTCCAGTTGTTCTCAGATCAGACCCCTTTGCTCTCACTCAATGATTTCACAATGAGATCTCCAAGGAGCATCTAATAACCCAGCTACCTCAGCCCCCTGAAACCCAATAAATCAATCAGTTATCCTTTTACAAGCTTGTGTGTGAGCTACCATTCACGAAACAGAAAACCTCTGCCGTGGATGGCAGCCAAAAAAACCATCCTGACTGACAGAACAATGAGACGGACAGGAGGAGAGGGAACAAGGCGAATGCATCAGTCTACACCCAACAGCAGACTTTTCCATGCCTCTTCATAGACTTTGTGTCCATGTATATTTGGAGCAGCTCCAACCCGTGAGCCCCATCTGAATGTGAGCTCAACCTCTCATCCTGCCTTTCTCCAGGGACACCCTGGCTCTTGGCAGAAGAATGTATGGGAGTGGGCTCAAGCAATAAAGGCAACTCTTTTTCAGGGTGTTGGGCAGCCCCGGGCTTCACTTTTCATGGTTTCCCTCCTCTGTGTCTTTGAGCTTAAGTGGGCTGCTTCTGCTGCTCCTCTGTTTCATGCATAATGGCTTTACCTTGAGGCTGAGGTAAAAGAGACAAAGAGAGGGATGGCTCCACCACTGAGCTTATGACTCATCTATTGAATGCCCATGTTAAGCACTGGATGTCATGACTTCTTGTAAGAGCCCAGTCTGGGTTTGCTTTTCATAGCTGGAGCAGATCTGTGGTTTGGCCAAACATTTAAAAGATTTTGCAGCCGTTTATCTTAAAAAAGAAACACACAAAAAAGAAAGAAGAACTTTTTTTTTGCCAAAACAGTCGAGTTCTCCTACTTTCTTGAAAAGAAAGACAGGTAAATCCGAATTCTATCACTAATGGCCTACTTTTTCCCTTTTTTGTGAGAAACTGTTGGTCTTGAATGTTTTGTCATTTAACATAAAGTATTTCTCAAAAAAGCACTAAAGGTAGCTGTCCTAGCTGCTAAAAAAATGAACATATTCACTTATAACAGTAGGCAGGACAGGCTCTGGCGACCCCGTGACCCTAAAAGAGATGCAGTTGATTGAGAAAATTGATGTAAAGATGGATTTACAAGCTTACAGAAAAGTAAGAAGACTTTTCGATCGTTACCTTAAAAACTTAGTGTGTGTTTGTTAGAGAGGTTTTCTGCTCATGATAAATCACAGTAAGCTGAAAAGTGTGGCTGCATTGATGCCAAAAACTACAAACACGGAAAACAGACAACACTTTTAATTGTTGTCATTTCAGACTCTGGTGAAGGTTCGGCAGAGTTAACAAGCAAAAACAAGAGGCCAAAATGAAAAACAGAAACGTTAAAGACAGACTGTATTTATACTGGTTCATTTTATATAAACAGACTATTTTTGGCCTCAGAGTTTCTTTGGCCTTAGAGACTTTTTGAATCAACTACTCCACTGCACACTGAGCAACACAGTTGGAAAAATCAAAAAGCTTTATAAGATAGTATGTTGTTTACCTTTTGGCATATCCAGTCAGGGGTCGCCACAGAGAAACAGCTTTCACTGATTAGCTGGTGGTTTGGCAGAATTTTTTTTTGTTATGCCAGATGCCCTTCGTGAGCCAACCCTGTATTTTATCCAAGCTAGGTAGGTTGCATAATTAGGTAGCAGGATGAAGGGTCTTCTTTATACACTAAAAAAAAGCAGAAAAATTGTTTTTTTTAGAATTAGCCACCAATTGTTTTTTTTTTGTTTATGAATTTAAACCATTCCAAATAACTGACGAGTGGTGGTATAGCGATGGGAGCAGGGTTACCAGGTCTGTGGTGGAGCTCTTTGTTGCAGATGGAGTGATGCACCACTTTATGTTTCACACATTCTGAGACAGAAATGACAAGTTGTGGTTTTGGCACAATTTGTACCGATCTTACATCCCATCTCAATTCCCAGGTGGTGCAGAAAGTAACAAAAGGGTATGTGTGTTTCCACTTAGTGTCAGCATTTCTCCTTGTGTAGATAAGTGTGCAATCTGTATGTGGTGCAAACCGCTCTGCAGCTCACTGACTGTCATCTTGCCTAGTTGCTGTGGAGTCATATTTTACGCACTGACAGCAGTATGAAATCAGTCCTTTCATTTTTTGCCCATTCTGAGAAAATATTATCTCTATGAACCATTTACTTTACAGTTGAGGAACATTTTACTCTTTATTTTTCTGCAATCAATTTAAGCAATTAATCAGGGCGGGAAAAACAGTAATGTTTCTTTCAGTATTTTCCAGCGATCTCTCCCTCAGTGATCCTCTCTGAGCATAAATTTCATGCTCTTTCTGCCCTCAATCCAGTAGTATCATTTGAAGTTTTGCAGCTGCATGGCCCCAACACAAGTTTTTTTTATTGGTCGGGGTACAGCGAGAAACAAGGAAGAGGAGTGGGAATGTTCAAAGGGAACACAAGTGAAGTAAAAATTCCAGAAAGATCAGAAAGTTTTAGCTTGCAGAGTCGAGTTCAGAGACTTAACAAAGAGTTTATAATAAAAGCAAATGGCAGCACACTTAAATTGGAAAAATATAAGTTGGACTGACTGGGAAAAAAAGATGGATGTTGAACAACAAAGAAAATATGTACAAGAAAATCCATTCAGGATATAATCAATCCCCTGAGCTGCCAATCAAAGCAGGCAAGTAGGAGTGAATCAACACTGGTCTTTTCAGCACTTGCTGCTGTCACACAGCCAAGGGAAGATCATCCTTCAAGCACACACTACCTAATGGCTTCTGTGGAGAGACCTTCCCTTTGTCCATGACTGTCTGCAAACTCTCCAAGGTGCAGCTTTCATGATAAACATACCCATAAAACACAGAGTACCCAGCTTTCACACAGCCACATCTTTTCCACATTTGTTGTGATCGCTTCATCTCTCACCTTCCTGAACTCTGACACCTGTCAGAATCATAAACCATCCCATGAATGTAACGGCACACAGCCGCCCCATTTTTGCAGTAAAACATTCTGACCCGGTTTCAGCGTTGTGACCTCTCTGCCCACACTATCGCAGAGTTGGAATAGTGCATGGAGCAGATCATCCCTTGTAAAACAGTAAACATCTGTTTTGTGACTTGGCCCCCATACACAGGCAGTGTGTGCCTGAATCCTCCAAGACTGACACATTTTCACAGTTTCCCTGAGATCCAGCAGGACAGCAGCGAGTGGGAGAAAGCATCTGCGATGACTTTTTTTTAAAATGGAGTAAAATGCAAACAAACCTTGATGAAACGGTTGCTGGTACCGGTGCACTCCTAAAATGTCTTGCAGTGTGTCGAAAAAGAATAAAGTCCTTATTTATGACTGTTGCTTGGCTTTACTAGTTATGTATGGCATGGTCTAACCTCTTGTAATAGACTACCTGCTTAAACTGCACTCTAAGCCTTCATCCCAATTGCTTGATTTGTGAGTTGTCATGGTGTTTTCTTCTCTTTTCAATTTAATTCAATTCAATTTTATTTGTATAGCCCGAATTCACAACAACAACAGTCTCAATGGGCTTTGTAACGGTAATTGAAAAAGTAAAACATAAAATCAAAAGGATCATGAGTACATAGAATTCTATAAGAAAATACTAAATTGAACTAACTAAACAGACTTAACTAAACTGGACATCCCTGCCCTTATAAACCCTCCTTCGCAGGTCTTCTCTTTGACCCAAACAACATGTCAACGTCACCTCATAGACAGTAAATCACTTTCTCTGTTTCTGAGACGGATGTGTGCTGCTGAGCAGCGCTCACAGGTTAGATATTCATTGTTTGATCAAGGACACAGTATACAGTTGTGTGGGTGTGTTCATGTAGCAGCTTTTGGGTTTTATATGCCAATATAAATTAATCCATCAATCCAACTTCCATCCAGACTTGCCTAATCACTTTTTAGGGTCACGGGGATGCTGGAGCCTATCCCAGACACTGTTGGGCAAAGGAGGGGTACACCTTGAAAAGTTCTCGAGTCTGCTACAGGGCTAGATATTAATACTATTTGTTGAATTCAAACTAAACCCAGATGAACTAGATGTTGAAAGCTGGATGCTTCAAATATATCCTCATACAAACCCAAACATAGAGAAGAGATAGACCAAAATGCAACTTTTATTTATGTATATTGTAAAATATTAAAAAAATTAAGATTGTTATACTGACCAAGCGCTGTCTATAATGACTAAATTAAAAATTATAGATTCATGCAAATAAAAAACACAATTCCCTTCTCTGCAGATAGAGTGTTTGTTTTTTTGAGAAGCACTTGCAAATGCATAAATGTTTTAAAGATGGGTTATTTTACTAGCATTTGCCAGTTAACATGTGAGATGTACAGATAGAAAACTAGTTATTATCAAGTCTTCAAAGACAAATATGGGAGGCAAAAAAAATAAAACACACTTTGGTTGGGTTACAGAAACAGATCCTTAAACTTCCCTCCCCGGTTTTTGAAATAAATATCTAGACTTATGCTCAGTGTCTAATTTCTTTTGAGAAATCATTCCTTTTTGCATTGCAGTTCTATGTCAAAACTGTAAAATTCGATGTTTCAGCTATCAACAGAGGGGTGGGGGACTTCAGTTGCAATAAGTTAGGCCTCCTAGTGAGAAAATAAGTTAACTTAGGCAGAAATCAACTGATTCCCAGTTGCAGCTGCTCAATTATCTCCTTGCATCTCTGAGGCTCTAGATGATGCTTTACTGATCACCAACATAGCTAAAAAGAAAACCAACTGTCATTGTAATCAGGTCAAACAATCTCCCCTTTGTATTTCAGCTGTTTTTTCTCAGATTTTAGATTCTTTCTGTCCCCATCTTTTTGTTCTGATCCCACACCCACCCTCTGCTTTTAAGTCCCCCAGATGAAGAAACAAGTTTCTTTCCGATTTCTTTCACTTTTTTTCCTCTTCTTTCTTCCTGAGAGTGACTCAATCATGTGGGAGAAGCTCTCTCCAACCTTTTTTTTGTGTTCCAGCACAGGTGCATGCTGCTGCGGTTTTACTGAGCTGTCTGGAAATCGAATTAGTTCCCCTCTGTTGGTCACATCCTGTCTTCTGGATGTGATACTGCTATGAATTTGTATTCCTTATGGGAAAAAAAACCTGTCCTTGAATCATTTAATGGGAAGTTGAAAAGATTTACAAAATAAAAGTAATGTATTTACACGGGGGCTGGTAAAATATAGCCTTTAAAATAATCCAAAAAGTTATGTAAAGAGTTTATTCTGTCTTTGAATAGTTTAAATTACGTAAATATTATGTACAATTTATGCTTGAGGGACGTTAAATATGACTATATTATTGCAAATCGTTTATTTAGCTTGGTTATACAGGAACTTTGTCCCAAAAATGTATTTTGGCTCACAACTGAATAGGCTGGAAAAACACATTTAAAGATTATTCCATGTCGAAGACAGAAAATCAATTTTCATGGGCTAGTACCTCAGTAAAAAGAAAGTTTGAATTATTACTTTGAGTTCCAGTGTGCTTCATAAACTTGAGGGTTCGAGGAATATATGACTGTTGCACGAATTCTTTTTAAATTCATATATACACACTATTTCTCTGTCATTTAGCGGCTCTCCTGCCTCATTTTTCACCCGTTAAGTGACTGCTGAATCTCACACTCCCAGCTACTAAATTCAGGCAATTAAGAAAATAAACTGAAAGTCCGTGGGCCCCCTGAGTCCATTAATCTTTCTTTTTCTAATTATACCATGATATAGTCTGCCTGGCGAGGTGCCTGGCTATCAACAATGGGTAACCAGTAGACAACCACAACTATGCGGCCTCCAGTTCAACACGCTGAATGTGAAACGTGTCAGCAACAATTAGCTGATACTCACCACTACATTATGACATGTTGATTAAATAGTGCTGTGTGAACGTTGGCTTTCCATGGTGACATGGTGACAAGAAAGCCCCCTGAGGGGACTCATGCTTGTCTATATAATATGTTAAAATGTAGTTTTTTTATTTTCTTTTGCATGTTTCAATTGCCCGCCAATTTTATGCTTCAAAATAATTAGAGTGGGTGCAAACACCTTTGCAAGAGCTGCCACAACAGATCTGAAGTAAACTAATGAGCAAAGGTGCTCATGTTATCTTTACTACACCCCAAAAACAGACAATATATATATTATTTTAATTTTAGAAATTGTTTTCATTTTTAAGAGTTAACATAATCAACTTTAATTGCTTAAAATGTCTGGGAAATTATGAGTTACATTGCTAACAGATGAAAAAATGATCAAAATCTTCTATTGTCCCTTTTCACATTTTCTAAATTATCTACTAATTTTGGTTTCTAGTGTTATATTTCATCTTCAGAGGGTCATCCATCTATCTTTTAAACCTGCTATATACCTGTTTGGGGTCACAGGGTTGCTGGAGCCCTAGCAACTGAAGGGAAAAGGCGGGATAAACTCTGGACAGTTCACCAGGCCATCCCAGGGAAACACTGAGACAAACTAGCACGCAGGGAGAATTTAGACTTACCAATTAACCCATGACGCGTGTTTTTAGACTGTGGGAAGAAGCCGGAATGCCAGAAGAGCAGGGATGTCCAAACTTTTGGCAAAGGGGGCGAGATTTGGCGGGGTGAAAGTGTGTGAGGACCAACATTCTTCAAAATACCTAATAACTTGACACTCAAGTGAACGTTTCATTGCAATTACATACTTTCATTACTTCACAAAAAACACAAATACATGTTTTCTTTATGTTTTGTGAATTTTTTGCACCGTTCAGACCCATTTATATGCAGCTTGTCATGGTTAAAAAATTGCAAGCTCTATTAAAACCATCCAGCCGAAAAGGGAAATTTTCACCCATTCTAGCCTTTTTTTTGTTTGTTTTTTACTTTTTGCTGCTATAAATGTCTTTTTAAATAACGTTTTCAAAGACAGTCCTCTAAATTTCAGCAATCCAGCAAGCACTTTCTGTTCTGGGAACACGCAAACACACTTAGCTGTAGGAATAGATGGATGATTTTGAAGTGCTGTTGACATTACGCAAGGCTACAGCTGTGAGGCTATCCATTTTATCCAACATAATACGTGAGATGAATTTCTTCTCATATTAAAGGATCGTTTGAGGTGATGATGAGGAGGCACATCTGACTCATTTCTAACCATTAGTGTAGAACATTTTCATAAGTAAAACTGTGTGCTCACACACTTTTTAGACCAGAGTTCATTTTAATGAAATACGACATTAACTTATATGTATGTTTTAAATCTATGTATGATCAGAACTACCAGGTAATTTTTTTGAGAGACAACCTTCAGTATTCAGGAAAATTACTTTTGTTGCCAAGGTGGTGCAGTCAGTCCTGATCTACAAACCCTTTTATAATTAACTTAACACACTTTGAATGAGAAATGTCACCGTTATATGAAATGCAAAGCTAAAAAAAAGCCAGACTCTTAATGTTCACATTGTTAATTACAGCACTTTTAGATACAACAGTTAGCAATCAACACGCCATTACAACTTCATACACAGATCTATTCATTTTTAGGCAGATATTTTTTAAATAAAGGTTTTTCCGATATAAAATTTGTCATTTTTTTAATACAATAAACTAAGGTTGACTTCAGCAAATCAGCATTTGCGGACTAAAGATGACTTCAGCCCTTTACCCCAAATGGTTAAAATTCCAAAACTTTTGCTTTGCTGCAGTACTGATTGGACTTTTTTTTTATGTGTTTGTTTGTTTGTTTGTTTGTTTGTTTGTTTGTTTGTTTGTTTGTTTGTTTGTTTGTTTAGAAGATCCTTGCCAAATTATTCAATTGAAAAACATTTTAAACATACTGTATAACAAAGACCCAATGAGTGTGATTATTTAAATCCTTTTACATAGATAAACATTGTTAAGTGTTTTTAAATGAATTTCTCTACAGCAGCAAAAGGAATGACATAAGCCTTCATTTAATTTCAAGTTTAGTTGGGGGGGGGGGGGGGGTGATTATCTGTCAAAGATGAGAGAGGCCTTTTTTATTTTTATATGTACGCTTCCACTGTGAGAGAGCTTGACGAGAAGAGATAAACTGTTGGAGCAATTATTGTATTAGAAAATGGAAGAAATACCAGATCACTGACATTCTCCCTCTACCTGGGGCTCCATGCAAGATCCACCCTTTACTTTCTACAAAATAAAAATAAAAATTTCAAATAAAAGTCCTTTCGAAGATGGTCAACAATTTATCTACTCTAGTTTTTCCAAAATTCCTTAAACTCTTTAATCTACTTGCTTTTTAATTTCTCTTGACATTGCAAACAGGTCATGACGCTTCCGCACTTTAACACCGATCTACAAAATATCTGGACCGTGCGCTGCCTCATTCCCGTCTAATCCCGTCACCTGCAGAGTCTATATTCCTCTGCTCTCTGACAGCAGAGGGGCGTGGCCTGGTGAAGTCGGTCTTTTCGGAGGGAGACCATTCACCCTACGAGACTCACTATGTTTTCAGCACTGCAACGCGTCCCAAGGATGCATTTGTTTCTTTATTTTTCGTTACTGTTCGCGGGTGTGCTTTGCGATACCGACGCAGAAGAAGAGGAGCATGCTAAGCACACGTACACGGTGGAGATGTTTAACGAGGCGGTGCCCACTGCACCCCACTTTGTCATGTTTTACGCTCCCTGGTAAGTAATTTGATGCATACCAAGTGATAGAAAAGTAAGATAAATGAAAATAGTATCGATAAAGTTGACCGTTTTTATCAGCAAATCCTGTGTGGGGAAGCGATTTCGTTGGGATTAAAACTCGCCGGCTTTTAGCAACTAAACTAGTTAGCATGTAAGCTAGTTGGCTATTCCTAAACCTTAGTAGAAACCGGTGCCTTAGTTTAGCTTAGCTGCTAAGAAGCTAGCTAGGTAGCAGATTCTCTGCTTTAAACAAATTATGTGAACCTTTAAGAGTTGCACACAGCTTTCAAGCCCTGAAGTTAATTTTCAAACGTAATTGCTCATCCCAAATGCTTTAAATCGTACAGTTAACAATTCTATTTCGTCCTTAAATTGTAAAAATCTGTGCTTACGTGGCACGAACCGATTGACTGAACTTGCATCACTAATTAAAAGCCCCCCAGGACCACCTTTGACAGTTTAATACAAAAAAGGAGTATACCCTAAATTCATAAATTCTTTTTCTTCATAACATACCTGGAAAGTTGCCAAAAAATAGTACAGAACTTGTTTGGCAAACCTAGAATGTGCAAACCTGCAAAAGCTCAAACGCCAATTGGGCCAATATGCTAGTCTACTACTTTTGATTTTTATCAATTCTACGACGCATGCACATTTTCTTTTAGAAAGCATCCTCTGGGGATCTTAGTCTGCCTGCAGATTAGTAGTGCAAGAAGTAGTTTTGCATATTTAAATGGAACCTTATTATCCACAGAAAGTAGATTGTTTCACCACAAATGTGCCTAGCTTGCTCACTTGGTCAGTGAACGATATGGCCTCTACAAGATTTATTTGATTCAAATTTCAGAAAATCAGTTTAAAAGATTATATATTGACAACATATTGATATATTAACAAAAAAATATCCAAACTCATGTTTTTCCAGGTCCAAAGAAATGGATGCTAACATCTTCAGGCTGAAATGAACTGATTCGCCTGTCAACAGTGCATTACATGTCTTTATTTTTTTAATATCTCTAAAAGAAAACTGTTTTAAAGACCTCTAACAACCATAACCTCATCTGAAATTGCACTTCTCTTTTTATATATTTAATTTACTCCTTTTTACTCATAATTATTATTGTTTATATATTTGCATATTTGCACCCTAACTTCCTTTTGTTTTGCACACTCATGTCTTGTTGTGCCTCTTAGTCTTAAGCTGCTCTAATTTTGTTACAATTTACTATTGTGATGACTATACAATGATTGTAAAAAGGAAAGATTAATGTCTATAGAGGTCATCTGCTTGAAACTTTGCCCACGTCTGCTGCTTTCTGCAGGTGCGGCCATTGCCAGAGGTTACAGCCGACATGGAATGAACTGGCTGAGAAATACAACAGTATGGACGAGCCACCGGTGTATGTGGTAAAAGTAGATTGTGTTCAGGACACCAAGTTCTGCTCCAACGTCCACGGCGTGAGAGGCTATCCCACGTAAGTAACAGAACCCCAAATAACTTTCAAAATGTTCAACTTTTGATCAGAAGTCTTTGTTTCTTTGTTTTTTTTTTCGAAGTATGGTACTGGGATTTGGGGTTTGGCCACTACTGTTTATAGTTAACTAGAAAAAAGAATATTTATATTTGCTTGTTCACATTCTTCACATGGCTATAACTGAGTGTTTTTCATAAATGGCTCAATTAAGCTTCTTAATGTTAGAATTTTGCATGTTTTTTGCTGATTAACAAATTGTTGACCTGCAGAGCTCAGTTTTAGTTAAAATGTAAACCCCAGCTTTGTCTTGGATGTTTCTGACTTAACTTATAATCATAGAAAATGATTGACAGAATGACTGTTTTTACTACGTTATGCTTTTGAGTTCACAAGTCTGGGAGGATAATTAACTCCTTCGCTAAGGTTCGCATAGAGATGACAGTATTTTCATAGTAAATGTGTTTGTTTTACTCTACAGGCTTTTGTTGTTTAAGCCAGATCAGGAAGCAGTGAAATACCAGGGTCCCAGAGACCTGCAGTCGTTGGAAACATGGATGCTCAAGACGCTCCAGGCGGAACCTTCAGTGAGTGTCGATGCCGTTCTCTAAAGGATTGATGATTTGGGTCCGCTCATGCCTGCATGTGTTTGCCCTCCAGGAACCAGAAAGTGAACTGGAGCCACCGAAAGCCCCGGAGCCCAAACAGGGCATGTATGAGCTCACTGCTCTCAACTTTAAGGAGCACATATCCAAAGGTAGCTGTCTTTAGTGCTTCATCATATGGGCATTTTTAAGCTGGTGAAGTTAGCGGCTGGTCCCAGTTTAGGGCAGTTGCATCCTGCTATAACATACTTTCAGTATTGTTTTAGTTTGAATGTTCTTTCGTTGCCTTGATTTGCATAACTGGCATTTCAACACTATTGGGAACACTGAAGACCTTCCAGTCTCTCAACTTATGTTTTTGATTCATCAGACAGTTACAAACGCAAACAGTACATGAAATATCTTTCTTAAAATGTAGGCTTCTGAGGTTCTTTCAATTTATTTTATTTGAATGAGAAATAAAGTGTGTGTTCAAAACAGTGGTTATAGTTCCCAATTTAACATACTGGCTAACCCTGTGCTAGATCTGGTGTTCTGTTACAACTCTTCACGTAAATCAAATTTTCATATTTAAGTTTAAACACTCTGGTGCAATTCTAGACATTGTTTATATCCTTCATCAATTTATTTTCTACTTTTAATCATCTGCTGGGTTTTTCCATTTCCATTTTGTTTTCCAGGGGCTCATTTTGTGAAGTTCTTTGCACCCTGGTGTGGCCACTGCAAAGCCATGGCCCCAACATGGGAACAGCTGGCCACCACCCTGGAGCACTCTGAAGATGTAAAGATCGGAAAGGTGGGTCTCTTTAACACTTTTCTGCAGCGTCATTCTTTGATTAACATTACTCACATTCTCAAATAAAAAAGTTATTTTATGACACAAAGATATCAGATGTTTGCTTGTTCCTTATAAAAACTTAATATATCTGAAAGTACAGAAGAGTAGTGTTTACAGACTGATCTGTTTGCATTCTGGTTCGTGCTTTTCCGGCGGGACTCAGGTGGACTGTACTCAGCACTACGAGGTGTGCTCTGATAACGGGGTGCGGGGATATCCCACTCTGCTCTTCTTCTATAACGGCCAAAAGGTGAGGGTGAAGTTGTTTTGGTGACCATCCCGCACAAAGAAGCTGAAAGTCTCAATCTTCTTAAACCTGTTTTTGTTTTTAAATCTCTTTTTATAGAAAGAACAGTACAAAGGAAAGAGAGACCTAGACTCTTTCAAGGACTTTGTGGACAACCAGCTGAAAGCTCTTCAAACTGAGGAGCACGAGCACGAACTGAAGGAGGAACAGCAGGCGGCAAACGAGATCCCAACCGAGGAGCCGGCCAAGGAGGAAGCAGAGGTCTGTTTGAATAAAACATGTTCTTGTGTCTATTTACTCTGTGTTTCAGCAGCAGCAGCAGCAGTAGTTCAGTCATATTTTTCTCTGAAATGACTTTCAAAGCAGAATTTACTCTTCCTCTCTCTACCTCTAGTTTGGTCTAAAATCTTCATCACACTGGAAAGTGGTTTGAGCAGCATCATGTAAGTGACTTCTTGGTTCTTTTGTTAGCAGACATGGGTTGTGTGTCTGATAACAAAAGAACCAAGAAGTCAGTTAATATGTTCACACTTCAGTTTGATGTTCAATCATCTTCACTTGTGTTATTACCTTAAGGAGGCCATGTTTATAAATCACTGTTTGGCTGCTTAAAGCAGAAATGTCATCTGCTATGACACAACCAGAGGAATATATTATGTTTTTAAGGCGGAATCCCCTTTTAGAATCCGTTAATATTGCTCTGTAGACATTGCATTGAAAAACAAAAAATACAATTTGGATGATGGAAATCGCACAACTGAGCAACCAGTCATCTCTTCAACGTTGGAGCAGCTGTCACACGTTGGAGTTTTGTGTTTATTAACCATCAGAGCTCCGTTGGAAACACCTTTTAGAATAAACACGGGGCAGCTTCCGTTTATTTTATCATCACATGTAAAAGTACTTCCTAAACACCGTCTTCTTCTTCTATGTTGGTAGATCTATAGTGCCTTTTGCATTGATAGTGATTGGTCAGTGGTTTCATAAATAATTGTGATGTGAATGGGGATTCACCATCATGCAGACATAGAGCAGAGCAGTTTGATCATCCTAACCTGCTCTTTACTCTGTCCTCAGTCCAACGTGTTGGTCCTCACTGAGAGCGACTTCGATGAGGCTGTAGCAAAGGGCTTCACCTTTGTCAAGTTCTACGCTCCGTGGTAAGCTCATTATTGTCACATAAAAAAAAGACGGATGTTCAAAAAGACGGGTGCCTCTGATGCTTGGAAAAGAGCTCCGTAAGTGCAGAAAAAAAGGTGCAAATAGAGTTTGCCAGACTGATACTTTCATACTTTTTTATTTTTTATTTTCAAAAGTGTATCTGTATTTGCCCATTTGTTAAGTAGTGTGTATGTGTTGGTAGAAATGCACAAATAGTAAAAAATAAAAATACTGAAATAAAAAAAATACACATTTAAAAATGCAAATGTACGCTTTTTTAATGTCTTTTTTTTTGCGTTCCTTTAGTATTTATTTTTCAGGTGAATCAAATTTGCTGTAACTCTACATCCACACACCATTTTCCATTTTGTGCAGTGAAAATGTTGACTTGGTCCTATTAAACACTTAAATTTGTTTGATAAATCTTTAGAAAAGTTGAGTTTTCGTGCTAACAGCATTGTGTCCCCTTTGTTCCGTGTATCCTCCACCCCTCTGTTGTGCAGGTGTGGTCACTGCAAGAACCTTGCTCCAACATGGGATGATCTCTCCAAGAAGGAGTTCCCTGGCCTCACCGACGTCAAAATTGCCAAAGTGGACTGCACAGTGGAACGCACACTTTGCAACAAATATTCTGTAGGTCCCTCTTTCTGACTGAGTTCTCTGAATCCGACTCCTGTGAATGAATCTCACTGCTACTTGGGAGAACAGCTGCTTCAATGAGATGCAATAGCCGTTATAAATCTGTTAGGGAGTCTTGTTTTAGCTTTTGGAACAACAAAATCTAGGACGTTTCAGTGATGTTTTGTCATCATGTTAGTGCGTCTTAGCACCCTGCTGAATTTTTGTTTTGTTTTTGTTTTTCTAGGTGCGAGGTTACCCCACATTGATCATCTTCAGAGCTGGAGAGCAGGGTGATGAACATCACGGTGGGCGGGATCTGGAGAGCCTGCACAACTTTGTGATGAAGCAGACGAGAGATGAGCTGTAGAAGTGAACTAGTCGGCACTCACTCCCTTCCGCTCCGCGTGCCCACACAGGGTCTCTGACCTCACCTCATATCTGGACGGGGTCAGCCGTGGTCACTTCTGTCCTTGTTTAAGTACAGAGTGACTGAGTGGAGTGTTTGGAATGTGAATGTATTTCTTGTCGCTCAACCTAAATCTGAATCAGGACGGTCAATGGTTGAGTCTGTAAACAAAGTGTCCGAGCACTTCTGCATTGATTAAAACCAAAACCTTGAAAATGTGTAACGATGTTTAGGAAAAAGGCTGCTACGCAGGTTTTTGCCTTCTGATAAAATCTTTGCTGTTTGAGCCTTCTTTACCATTTGACTTTTTTCAACGCAGAATTTTGTACACCAGATCTGTTTTTTTTTTGTACATTGAAAGCACTTCATGTTGTCACTGCAGAGGCTGTGTCTGTGATTCTTTTCATGCCACTTGTCATCTATGTACACAACTCTCAGGGAAACATCTCGCAGACATTTGATGGAAGCTTTTTATGTTTTTTTTTGTATTTGTCTTTTTTTTTCCTGGAGTCAGAAAAGTCAATAGATTTAAAAATGAATCAAACCAGTGAAAAAAAATACATTTTTTTCTGATTCCTGTGGTCTTTATAGTCATCTTTAAAATTGTCAGCTCTGAACCTTTATTTGGTGCCAGACTCACTCAGCATTACTATTTGTGTGTTTTCCTTTCAGATAAATGTAATTTGCTCTCTGACCTTATCTCTTATATGAGCTGCAAATGTCTTGATTTAAAAATTCTAATCTCTTATCAAATGTAATGTTCGCTGGCAGCTGGAATTAAGTAATACATTTGGGGAACAAAGTAGATCACGGTCAGGTGGACTATCTGTACTATCTGTGATTGCCTTTTTTGGAAAAACGTCATACCTTCAAGGTCCTCGTGGGATTTTCCATCGGATAGCTGGAGAAGACTAAAACAGACTTGCTCTGCAGTAAAATTCTGCATAAAATCATTTTCTTATTAAAACATTTCACCCCTAAAATGCATTACACTTTTGGAGATTTGAGACAAAAACAAAGCAGTGAATTGGGATGAACCATTATCAGAACCCTCTCGTTAAATCTTCCAAATGTCCTTTGACCCATCTGAAATGAAACGTGATGAAGGACGTGCTTTATTGTCCAGACAAGGTACATAAACAGGCAGTGACATGGCACTTTTTGGCTTTTTTTGTTTTCTTTTCCAATAAACATTTTAATGAATAGCACATGACCTTTGGAACTTCAGTGATGGAAGTATTTTCTGATATATCTATATATTTTCCTTTTCATGGGTTGTGCAAAACCCACAGATGTTGCACAGAAAGTGAATAGTGGCAAGTTGCGACATGAACTTTGATAATAAAGTTGTTTTTTTTTCCAAAAATAAGGTATTTCCATTTCGTTCTTGTATTAAAGATGTGATATTTTTTTATTTCTTTTAATAAAAGGTGCAATAAATAAGCGGAGAATGTACAAGTATTTACAAAAAACAGTCTTAACAGGATCACAAATGTAAACAGCAGCTTACCAGAGGTATATTTTGTAGTTTAAGATCGGTTAGGCACACACGGTAGTTTAATTATTCTTGGATATATATACTTTGTCATTCATAAGTGTTCTCTGAAGATTGCATGCCATTCAAGGATCACACCATGTCTTTTATACGAGGACAAGAAACATACATTTCATCCTCAGGGTCAATAAAGCGAAGGATTTCAGAAAGCTAACTTTACCCAAAAGGTTTTCCACAACCTCTCGACAGGTCGTCAAGGGGGTGAAAGGGTTTGTTAGCTCTCCGAGTGCAGCAACACGGAAATGGAAATGGTTGTTTGTGGCATGTCGGAGGGATAGAGCTGTATTCTTTAGTCATGTGAGGAAAAACACAAGCAGAGCCACAACATGCATCACGCTGAACCAGCCTGGTGAATCACAGCTCAGCCTGAGTCTGACAAATATTGACACGGAGGGGATTATTCAGAGCAGTCCATAGCTAAAATGGTCTGTGGTCAGGTTGGTTCAGTCCATACAGTATTTTGGGAGAGCAAATATGGCTGGAGAAGAAAATACAGTTGGAGAAAGGGAAAAAACAGCACATGTATAAACTCCGATGGGTCATTTATTTAATGTAAAAGTCCTGTGCTGAAGGAAAACCTGCATTTCTCCTGTGACTCGTTTAGACGAGTTTCTCATCACTATTTGAAGCTTCTCAAAACAGATCCATCAGCTCATGGAGAGGAGATGATAAAGAAAGCAGCAGTCTGGCTTGGCCCACAGAGGTTTTCGTCTGGTCCTCTCTGTGAGCTTTAGGTGCATCAGCCCATTAGGCATTCCATAAAAAAACCACACACAAGGACTCCATTTTTTCTATTCAGTCATGGACGTCCTTGAGGGGACAGCCCAGCTAAAAAGAAGCTGGTTCAACTGCTGGAATAGATGACAAAAACACATGCAACAATAGATCCTTAATTGCATTTATCCTTTTCGATTGCCTTGTTCCAGATGCAAGTGGAGGAATTTCTGATCATCTTTGACTTTTGGGGGTAGATCACCTTTGGTGAAATCACTGCAGCGTATCCTCGCTGGCGTCGGCGTCAGTGGCAGCCGCAGGCGCGCACCACCATGTTTTTGTACTTCTTCAGAATGACGTTGGAGTTGTCATCGAAGTAGAGCACTGAAATGGCGTGGAGTTTGGTGGGGGCGCAACATGGCTTTGGCACATTCTCAGGGTTCATCAGGTGCACCTGAAGAAAAAAAAGTCGATACTCTTTAATCATCAAGCACGGATGACTAAAACAAGTCAATTATGACACTCCGAAAGGCCTCTCTTATGCATCACCGACACAATCCTAATTCCACAGGATTTATGTTACAGACACTTTCCCTCAGGACAGGAAGGGAGACCTAAAAAGACTTGTGCCTGGAATACACATACATACTAAGTACTCACCAGCGTCTGCACGATGGCGTGGTTGGTTGCATTCATGTGGGCGTTCAGAGGAAAGGAACATTCTCCGTCACAGTAGTTGGCTGCGTAGCCGTCAGGCGCAATGATCCAGTCCTTAGAGACACATCCAAGTCAGCTTGCTTTGTAAAAAACAAGTCAGCTTTTCTGTCAAAATGTTTATGCAGTGTTGTGTTAAAACTAAACAGGGGCAAGTTTGGTGAAAGTGCAATTTTTAAAGATATCCGTGTCCTTGTTTTGTTCTTCTTTTACATTTGTTGCTTGCTGTAATATGACTCAAGGAAGGACTGCGGAGTCATCCTTCCTTCCCGTCTCTGACTGTTTCCTTCTGATGAATTACCGACTTGTTTTTCCTCAATCCAACTTGTTTCAGGGATTTTTATCTAGATTTTTTTTTCTCTGCCAATTGAACATAATCTATTTCACTTAGGGGGTTTTTAATGTTGTCTCTCCATAGGCTTTAAAGATAAATGCTAGGATATTAGGTTGGTAAATTATTTGACACAGGATGTATTTTATTTTGAAAGGAACTTGTAGGTGCTGCTGTCTAAAGTAAGATACATTAATATTGTTACTTTTATAATTCAGTTATTGTAAATATTTCAAAGCTACATTTTATTCATGAAAGAGTTAATGACCATAAAAACCAAGAAAATAGGATTTTTCCAACTTTGTGGCTCTCGTTTGGTTTTGGCAAGTAAGAAACTAACCCAAACAGCTCTTTTAGCTCCTGTCCTGCATATGAGTCTGAACACACGTTTGGCTCCTGACAGGCAAAAGTCTTCACCCTAGAGTTTGGTTGTGAGGGTTTCTGTAAGTGATCTCCCTCTAGATGTCAGTGCTGTGTTAACAGCCAAAAGCTTGTTTGCAAAGATGTATGAAACTCTTCTCTTCACTTCTAAGTTGTTGTTTTTTTCCACTCAGACAGACACACCTGCAGTCTGACATTTTAGCTGCTCACTCGCTCATAATTGACTCTTTTGCCCTTCATATCTGCCTTGCTATGCTGTACTAGTTTCTTATCACTTGGTGATAGTAACCTGCTGTGTTTATGTTGAGGTGTACAAATCAGTTCTCTGCTTTTCCTACAAACTTACTATCAGCAAAGAAAGAGGTCATGTTGACTTTGTTAAATCATTTAGATATAAGACTTTCTCTGTGCAGAATTCATCAGTTTGACTGGCTTAAATATCAAAATAAAGTTTTTTATAAATATAAATCAAATTTCTTATTTTTTTTAAATTCAGATTCAGATTTATTTTATTGTTCCTGGGAAATTGCCTGAATACCAGTTGCTTCTTCACATAGACAAAAACATACAAACTATTTTTCTTCTTAGAGCTTTATTTTAAAATAAAATAAAAATTACTTTTGACGTCCTCAGGGCTGTGAAGTTAAATAAGTGTTTTTGAAAAACTAAATAAATAATGCCAGATCTGAGATTAGATTTTAACAAACTGACATGTATTTAATTATTTTGAATATTACTTACGTTTATTTTTTACCATGTCCTATCTTTCCTTTTAAAGTGTCCAAAAAATTATTTTCATCATAAGTATCGAAATAAATATATTTGTGGGGAAGTTTTATTGACAATAGTACAATTTAGTGCATATCTTGTTAAGGAGCATATTACCGGTAATCATTTTTTCCAAGATGTGAAAAATAGAAAAGAGACTTTTAAACTGATTATTTGACACACCTGGTCGTGAAGTTTGTGAATTTGACTTTATAAGAAATTTGAGTTTAAAGTCCAAAATAGAAGAACTTCATACAAAAATTAGAATATGGAATAATTCCGCAGGTATCACTGTGGTGTGTAGTTTATCCCAAAGATCATTTCTTTCTTCTTTCATCTGTTCTACAGTTTTCTTGGGTTTCAGTACTGTCATCAGACACCATCTGACACTAAGATGGCTTTAAACAAATGATATGAAATTACCTGCCAGCCCAGCTCTCGGAAGCTGACGTACAGCTCATGTTTTCTGCAGGCAGTCCTCTGATCGCTGCTGTTATAATCTGAAACAAAAGGAGACATTTTTTTGTAAACTCTGTGACGACAGCAAGCAGTCCTTAAGAACTGTTGTCAAAGATGGTCCAGATGTCTAGCTGCACAACAAAAACCTCCATTTCCTAAAAAATATAGATGTGTGGAAGTAAATCTACATTATTAAGTCTGAGGGTATCTCCCATGATGCCCTGGGTGGAGAAACAAGAGGGCGTAAACAAAAGCACAAGTGCTCATTACAGCAGTTGCTGCACAATCATGTGCTGGCTAACACAGCAGAACACGAGCCCCAATAAATTCACTAAAACTCACAAATTGCTTGGCAACATCTCAAGCGGTGGAACAGCGAAGACTGCAGTGGAACTCTTTTTATGAAGTTCTCAATTATCTGTTCCACTCCGCAGAGCAGTCAACTGCAGACAGGTGTAAGTTTGTTGTTTTTTTTCACTTGAAGAGGTCATAGTTGGCACTGGTGGCCACACTGAAGTCAAGATGATGATGCAGACTTTCCAGCTAGGACTCTGTCGAGCTCACTTTCTCTGTCATGCCTCATAGATTTGACCATTTTTGTTCATCGAGAGAGTAGAATGATGAGAGGGCGAAAATGGCCACGATTCAAGACCAAATCCTAATCCAGGAGGCGATTGTTTAACAAATTCCCCAACAAATTAAACCAAATTATCCTTCCTCTGAGTGAACATGCCAGACTTGATCTGCAGTTATGCTTTATAATTTACACACAGACAGTTTGTTATAGTTTCATTTGCGATTTTTACTGTTTATATTTTAAGAGACAATGACTAATTCTGAAACTTTGTGTTCCGATTTAACGTATTTATTTGCATTTTGTTATCATATTAAACTTAAATAATCTCTTAAATCTATACATCAATAATATCTACAATTAGAAGTCATGAATTGTATTTTCCGTTCAGGTTTTTATGAGTTTTTGCCTGTCAGAAGGAGCATGAGTCAGACCACAGTCCTGAAATCTGTCACTGCCACCACCCAGCCACACACCTCACTGTTTAGTCAGCTGGAGGTGGGGGGGATAACACACAGGGAGTACACACCAACATGTTTCAGCTCTACAAGGCTTGTTAATGTTGGTTCTTTGATCCGTTTGGCCATCATTCGTTACAAGTGTTGCTGGCAGAACATAATACAAATTGACACGCACTCATAAATGCTCGCAAAGGTCTTGATGTTTATCTGTTTTACAACCAAAACCACCTAAAAACTGCCCATATTCAGACTGCACTGCACACCACGTTGTATCTGGAGCTGTCTGAAACAAAACAAAAACCCACAACAAGATTGTTGAACTTAATTAATTCTCAGATTGAGAAAGCAGGAGCATTGCTTACCAGATTGTGGTAAACCTGCATTTCCTGCCCTGCCATTATCCAGACTAGCACCACCAAATATGCATGGTGTCTAAACAGATTTTATAGGGAAGATTATGTCTTTATCTCTGTGGGCCGACAAGTGGCCCCATGTGGCTTTTAAAGTGCCACTCCGGTCATCTTTTGATCTCTTGTAGTAGTGTTCACTGTGGTCTTTTGAAAATGAGTATGCCGTTTTTTCAGCCAAAATTAAAAAAAAAAAGTTGTTTTCTAGGTCATAGTTTCTGCAGAGCAGCAATAGTTTATTATTTACCTCTGAGTAATGTTTGTGAGGAGTAAGCCCACCCCTACTTCAAATCATCGATCTGTTTGCACTTTCTCCCGCTAGCTTACAGCCCCTCAAACCTCCAATCTAACATTAGCGGTGCAAAAAAAGGGCGAGCGATATTGGAGCTATCCTGCTGTACAGTTTGGAGTCAGATGCCAGCTCAGACGAGGAAAACAAAGACATACATGGATGTATTTGTCTGCAAGTGGGTCCATCAGAAGGGAGAGGGAAATTTCTACATCCCACCTACTAACTTTCTCTAACGGCAATATATTGTCTGCCCCTGATTCACAACAACCAGACACAAAAAATACTCAGAAATGAAATTTTAAGCTTAATTGTCATTGTATATGTCCTCCATCATGAGAAAAATGTCTAAAGAACATGTTAAAAACAACATTTTCGTTGGAGTGGATCTTTAATTGTTCACAAATAACTAAGTTTTAAACCATTTAGTGGTGTGGTCTGAATTGTTTTTATTTATTTATTTTATTGTGTGTGGAAATGTGCTGTTGCTATCAAACATTGCTGTTCCTGGAATAGCGGAGAAAGCTTTTGAATGCAAGAACTTTCACTGCTATGCAGCTCCTCTGCATCCGAACTAACTTGTTATGATCTAAAAACTCCCTTCAACTGATTATCTGGTAGTATTTTTATTTTGATGCAATTTGCTAAAACGACTCATAAAAGAAAGGAAATTAAAGGTAAAACAGAGAGCTGCAGTTGGTGGGGTCAAGAGGTCAAGGAGCGTTCAATAACTGTTTGACACAGTCAGGCGTTTCCCTGTTTTATAGGGTTCCTTCCTTTCTAATAGGAAGAGTAGTTCAGTGTGTCTGCTAATGTGGAAATATTATAGTTGCAAGTATTCACAGTTGCATGCAGTCAGCAGTGTGTGTTTGCGACTATGAACGCAGGTGTTTTCCCATAAAAGTGTGTCACAGGCGACAGTAGTCCCCTGTCCAATGACAGACCTTCACAGGTGAGGTGAAACACAGATTCTGGCACAGAAACTGTAGGATATCATTGTGTTTTCCTAATATTATTCTTGCACATAAGACTTTACATTGTTGCACACAGTGTGGTTAAACAAAGGAAATTTTCAAGGACAAAGGAAATGTAGACAAGGCTGGGAACCGTGTTTGTTTGGAGATTGGTGCCTTTTGAGTTTGGGTTTTCTTGATTTTAGGTTGTTCCACAATACTTTTTTATGTTTAATTTAAATTTGCTTTTTCAATTTCCCAGCTTGTTTGGACCATTTTGTTTCAGATTTGTATGTTTTTTTACACTTAAGCTCTAAGTTTGCTTTTTGTTACGTCATGTTTTTTGTTTCACTCATCTATCTCTGTCTCCAATACATGGATTCTCTACAGACACCCATCCTGAAAGATTGACTCTATTTAAATTTACAATAAATGGAGAATTAATGTGAGAATAACCAATGATTTTACATTGAAATTTGTACTGAATATTTTGTCTAATATTCTTAATTCAGTGTGCTTTCAAATTGCTCGTGGAGGTTAAAGGAAGCTGCAGTGTTCATGATCAGGTTGGATGACACTGCTAAAGAAGTGGTGGACAAATTTACTTAAAGATACAAAAATGTGATTTTTGCCTCTCATATGAATTGTAGCATTTCTATATCAATAAAATTATTTTTTGCAGCATCAAAATATGACAGATTGGCATTTGTTTTGTCATTATTTTTATGTATACATTTGAAAATGTCCTTTCCCAGCCTACAATAAAAGTTTAAACACAATGAATAACCCATTTCTGCCCCAAGACTCTTCTATTATTACAAATTAACATACGGTAATCCTCAAATATTAAATAAGAAAAGCGACCACTTTTTGCAGTGTATCCTACAGACCTCTTTTCCTCCTCCCTCTCACACACCTACACATTTTCCGTGCACCTCCTGGCCTTAAAAGTAATCAGCATTTACAGTCTGTGGGGCTCTTTAAGAGGAATAAAGCTGATATTTACTGTGGGCTTTCATTGAGTGTAAAGGCTCAGATTTGTGGTGCCCATAAACCGCATCTCCCCTTCCTGCCTGTAAAATTTTAATGCCACACAGCTACTGCTAAGCTCCGGCTCCCAAGAGGCTTCCTTTCATTTATTTTTCCTTTTCCTGACAGGGAGCTGAGGTGGCAAGAAGGGTGAGAAACAGACTCTGAAATGGATAGCATGTTAGTCTAATTAAAGGTCACAGCACTTTGTCAGTCTTCCATTTAAGCTTGGCCGAAAAACAAGTACACAAATTAGTGAACTAATACCTAACTTTGCAGCTTTTCTTTTTAAAGTTCTTTCAGAACAAAGGTTGATGGTCAGCTAAGGAGCTCCTCTTTGTAGTTTCTGTTGAGTTTGCCAATCACAAAAACTTGTTGAAACCCTTTGAATGAAAAAAGTGCTAATGGGGGGGTCAGTTTCATTTCTGTTAACAGATGATGTGATTGACACTTAAAAATTTGTGGTTTAAAAAAATAAGAACAGACAAAATTGTGTCACCCCTTGAAACTTTGCAGATTGTTCAGTGGAGCTTCTCCTTTTCTTAGCCGTTTTTCTCATTGTTTTGAACTTGTCTCTGCTTTGTTTGTGGATTTATACATTTTTATTTTTTTCTCTAAATGTTTGATTGTTGCAATAAAACATGACAAAATGTATCTTTCTGAAATGATTCTTTTGGACAGTTTCAGGTCAATTGTGGAAATGTTGGGTATTAAAATGTGAAATATTTCCGTAAAAAAGAAGCTGGGTTTGTACTAAAAAGATATCAAGAACTGCCACAAAAACAGTTTTAAAGATACCTTATTAGAGCAAATTGTACAGTACAATTGGGCATGGCAGAGTAAGCAAGCCACCACTTCCCATCATCCATCGGTTTACGCTCTCTCCTGTTATCTTTCAGCTCCTCACACCTTCAACCTGACATTACCCGTGCAACAAAAGTGGTGAGCAATATTGCAGTTCTATAGTTGTACAGTTTTGAGCCGGATGGCAGCTCAGACAACAGACGTACATGGATCTATTTGTCTGCAAGTGGATGCATCAGAATGGAGCTTGTGGCTTTAACATCACACCTACAAGCTTTTTTTAATGGCATTTCTTTGTCTGCTCCTAATTCACAACAAGTTGAATAAAGAAATACTCAGAAATGCAGTTTTTATCTTAGATTTCTTTATATGCGTTCTCCATGAGAAAATGACTAGAAGAACATGTGTAACCCTTGTGCTATCCTAGGCACTTTAACATTGGGAGTTGGGTCATCTAGACCCACTAGACAGTGCTCTGAACCTTTTCTTCAATGATTTGTGATCTTCACTGGTGTCCATGGATTACATGAAATCCTCTTCACCTTTATCCACCTTTGTCATGGTAGGGATAATAAATCAATGTAAGGGTGGGGTCATCTAAGGTAGCACAAGGGTTAAAACACTAAAAACAGGATTTCCATTGGAGTGGGTCTTTAAGAGGTTAAAAATAACTTATTTTCAACATTAAAACTGAGCTTCAAATAGAATTTTAGTTCATTAAGCAAAAGACTGCAAAGTGTGCTCTTCTTTGACCTTTTCCCTGAACAGCAATAAGGGCTTAATGTTAAAATATTAGGCCGGGTTTCTTTTAATGGCCCTTTAACGCAAAAGCATACTGTGGCATTCCAGGTTACAGAAGTTTACCCAGCAGTGCTTGACCTGGAAAGGTTGATGTGTGAGTAGACAAACATCCTATTGGACCACGTGACACAGGCCGTCTCCACCACAACTTGATTCACATCGAGTTCACTGAGGTGGTGTCGCACCCCGTCCACCCAGCAGTCAGGGGTTGGGGTGGGGACAACAGCTCTTTCGATATGCACTCCGAGCTTCGGGCTGATATTAACCCTAAGACAGTAGCAGCCATTCATTAAGCTGAAGGAAACACTTTCACCCCTCGCTTCGCGAGGAGGAAAAAGCTGGAAATTATATTTAGCACAACATGCTCCGAAAATACAACAATCGAACTGTGTCGTTGAGGAGAGAGAACCACAAAGTTGGTTTCAGAGAGAGAAAAATCTGAACAGTGACAACTTTTGAAACTAGTTTTAGTTGAAATTGGAAGCATGAATCAAATTTTGAGAACCCTGGTGGCTCAAAAAGAAACTATTACCTCACTTACAGCCAGAAAGAGGACTGCAGTGAGGACACAGAAAGAAGGAAAATGTCACCGCTGTCTCTGACGTCTCTCCTCGTTTTTTTTTTCCTTCCCCCAACCACCACTACTGAAGTTTATCTTTCTTCCTGTCTTTCATCACAGAGGTTATTAAACCCTGTGAGTGAGCTCCGCCATGTCTAATTACTTCAACGGTAAACAAAAGGAGGCTGGGTGGGGAAGGAGTTAGGAGGACGAAGAGGGAGGAGAGGAGAAGAGAGGAGCGACAGATGAAAAAACACAGCTGGCAGTGTGCCGTGTTATTATAATTCTTTAAGCGATACTGTTAGCTGGGTTAGTCTTCTAGCTGCGCGGCTAATGACTGGCTACACCTAATTACAGGCCGCCTGTGCTGCTGTGTCAGGATGCAGTACTCCTTCCCAAGATGGTTGTTAGCCTCCCCCACAGCCAAAGGCCAACCCAACTCCCATTAACTCCCCAGCCTTCATCACCCACCAAACCCCAAATTACCTTTTAAGGTGTTGCATTGTTCGTTTAATGCTTTTTTTCCCCCCGTGCTCACAGCAGGCACACCCAGAGTGGGTGGAAATACGTTGACAAATCGAGAGGATTCAGGAAGTTTGTCCTCACAACCAAACCGATTTGCTTTCAAGAGCATCAAAAAGAAGGATGATTTATTGCACTTGTAACCACACTATTATTTCAAGTGCAGCTAATGTTGCAGAAACTTATTTGGCTTCATCTGTCCTCTTTTGACATCTGGAAGGTATTTGATATCACTTTTTAAATCAAGCATGTTACATTTGTAAATATGAGAAAATGAGCGTCCAAGGCCTCCCAGGGAATTCAGCTTGGAGAGTAAAGTTTCTACAGTTTTGAAAAATTTGCTTGAGTCTGGCCAAACTCAAATGTTTGAAATCTAAATGTAAATTTGCATAAACAGAAGTGAGGATGTCAGGACAAATAATGAAAGGAAACACGCCGATCTTACACATGAGTCAGGAGTCAGCAGTTTAGATAGGTGGAGCAGCTGATTCTAGGAGGAACACAGCATGAAACTATAAATGTAGGAGAAGGTTAAAGCAAAAACGTACTTCATGTGATAAAAATAGGCGCTAATAATGCAGAAAAAATAAAGACAACTTAAAGGATGATTAAGGGTGAAATATCCTTTTCGGGATCTGAAAAGGTGTACTGTAACTGTACCAAAACACAGACTAAAGCTCTGCGTCCTCATTTTGTGTCTCCCCATGAGTGCTTTGCAAGATGGATGCTCAATCCATCCATCGCTGCCTCCTCCCTGTCTTTGGAATGAGTGATGCCATATTGAAACCATATGCCCTCCTGAATTCCTCCCGGATCCTCCCATCCCATCCAATCCCAGCAGTCCTCCGCTGGCCGCGGACACACGGTTGTCGCGAGGAGGCCTCTCCGCTTCCTGTGTAGGATCTAAATATTTACACTCCCAGTGGTCCCGAGTGGCGAGGCGGAGGGGGCTTGATGTTTTGGGTTATGTAAAGTCCACATTTAACAGATTTTAGTTGTTGGATCGGGCCTTTGAACAGATTTGCTTCACTGAAAGTTTTCTCATCTCCCTGATATAATCTAGGACACAAAGGCAGAGCTGCGCTCATTAAATAAGCTTAGGATTGCTGCTTTCACTTCGTGTTAAAATGTTAGAACAACTTGGGGCAGAGGTGATGGCTGTGTAGAGAAATGCGGATGTGTAGCTAAGACTGAGGTAAACCAACTGCACTGTACCTTAACCAAAGACGAGGCTTTTGCTCTGTGTGGTGTACGCTATAGCTCTCATGACATTTAGTTATGAAAATCACCCCCCCCCCCTGTTCTTTTCAGGAGCACTTTAATAAAAAACCTATTAAGGAAGTCACTGAGGATAAACCTAATCTGTCTATCAAACACATCTGCTCACCCGCGCACATGGTACGATCTTTTAAACGGGGCTGAGGTGAACCGCTTTTCAGGTAGCCAAGATCCATTGCTATTTACAGCTGCATATGCAATTCTGCAAGCTTTGCTCTGGCACCAGTAAACAAAAAAGGTGTGGTCCACATTTAAAGGCCCATCCACATTGGGCACAGTTGCAAAAGTGTGGCAATTATGCTGCAAGTTCAACCAGACATGTCTTAGAAGCTTTTTTTAATGCCATCCATTTTGCAGGACTCATGGAATCACACATTTATTCAGGGGTGCAAGCATTGCCTCTGTATGAGCAGGGAGCTTAAAGCCCACCTTGCATATTTTCTACACCACTCAGAAAAAAAATTTTTTAGATTAACTTTCTGTTTCCTCTATCATGAGAAAGATGCCTACAAGAACACGTTGAAAACATCAAAACACCTTTTTTTTTATCAGTGTCTTTTTAAGTTCTAGTCTTCCGACTGTTGATGTACTTTGATCCTCACAAGGTGACTCTCTCATTGAGTGTTGCGCTCTCATTCAGCGCACTTCCAATTACAGAGCAAAAATAAAGGGAAAAGCACAGGAATACCTGGTAGAACATTTCTTTAACAGAGGCATCAGTTTCATTTTGACAACAAGGATTGTAATTCAACTTTTATGCTATTTTTCTTTTTAATGGGATCACTGATTTATTTGAGTTAGTATGAGGAGCTTTCATGCTGATCTAAAAATCAAACTTTGACTTTTCTGATTTACGGTTTGCTTCTTTATTGATGTTTGATACAAAAATTTACCTGTCAATAATGTGCGGCTGCATGCCCTAAAGACAAGAGCTGGAAGATGGAGATGCTGTTTGTAAGAAGATTTGGTAAGTCATTGTTATGTGTCTGGAGTCAACACACTCATTAAGTGAGATGAGTCTTTATCACAGCTGTTTTTGCAACACAACCTCTCCAGTCCAGGCTTTAGTTGGCTTAATTCAGCATCTCTGAGTTTGCCTTCAAGCCTGCTTAGTTTGGTGACACCATAAACCTCACTAAAACCACTTGGCTTCAATAACCAGAAAAATTTGGAAGATGAAAGGAAACTGGATTGTTCTTTGTTTAAATATCTGTCTGAGGGTCTCCAGACTGACCTGGTAGGCTTGACCCTCTGGATGCATCTTGCGGTTGCGTGGATCGGTTGCGGTTCTGTTGCCGCCGTTTTCCACCAGTGGAGCGTGCAGAGCGAATCTGCACCTCACTCACTTTGAAGAAAGCCACCATGAACGGCTGCTTCTCCAGTGCACCGTCACGTCCCACAAGCCCTGCCTCCTTACAGCTGATGCTCTGGCCTGTTATGAAAAACACATTTAACAATGTCTGACATGATTAAAGGTATGTTTGAGTTTTTTCCTTTATAGTTTAATTTTGTTGCAAAAAAACTGAAATTGGTTACAGTTAAGAATCGCTCACCGCTGCTGGTCTCTATGCTGACTTGGAGACCCAAGTTGTGCACCGGACTCATGACCCACAAGTTGCTGGTGGCAGTGATGTCAAACTCCAGCCAGCCCTCCTCAGCAGCCCACAGCATGCGAGACTCCAGAAGAAACAGATCTGCTTCTCTGTTGGAGCACAGCAAAAAATATTGAAGGTCAACTTCAGAGATATCAACAGTGAGTACGAGGCAAAGATAGTTTCAGGGATAGAGATAAATTATCATATTCTGACTCAGAGAGCTCTGGTGGTACTTTACCAAAAAGTTTAGAAAGTTGTAATCCTTGGCAGTTAAATTGTAGCAAAATAATAAGAAGAGTAAATGGTGTTTAGTGTTTTATGACCTTCTTAGAAGGTCTAAAGCGCACACACACACATTGACAAACTGATGGCGGCTCCGCTGCTGAACACTGGCGCCAACATATAACCACAAGGGGCAATGTGGAGTTCAGTATCTTGCACAAGGACCCTGTGAGGAAAGCCCCCTGCTAAACCCTGTGTGCTCATTGATGAGAGAGAAAGAGACCAAAAAAAAACTCAATTGGAATTTAGTCTATTCAATGATGAGTTGGATCAAAGTCATACAGAACGCTCTGGATCGTCACCATGACGGACAATATCCAGTAGGATGCACACAACTTATTTATCTGCGATGGTGTTCCTCATATGGCTTCAGGCCAATGTCTGGAAAGACAGAAGAAGCCCCCCCTGGTCCCTACTGGTCGCCTTCATCATACCTACATATTGAGTGGTCTGTGTCAGTGTCCCCTGCTCCTGACCACAAAATAATTTATAGCTTTTTTTTCAGTGATTAGGTCTCCTAACTGGATTCAACGGGTTTGCAGCTCTTTAGAATTCAATAAGAGGGTTAATTTAAGCAGAGTGTGTTAATAAATAAGTTCAAATTTGTATAAAAGTATAAAACGCCTGCATTTAGGATATGAAACCCTTCAACACTTTGACACATGGGCGGTAACTGAACCTGCAATCTTCTGATCAGAGATCAACTGCCTCTACTTATGCACCAAGAAGAATAAACCTTTTTTCCTAGTATTGTCTCTGGGTTTTTAAAATTGGTTATTTGCGATTTTTCCAAAAAACTAGAAAAAGTCTCCAAAAAATTAGTTTGAAAACCGCATATTTTACAATCTGACATTACTCTTTTCGTTTTTTTTTGTTGTTTGTAAAAACAAACAAAGCGTTTTTCCAAAAACGCCATTTTCCTTACACCTGATTATATTCTCAAAAGAGAACGGATCTCACAAGTTCATGAAGGTGGGTCGGCATATGTAAATACTAAAAAAATGCAGGTGCAGATACTTCTTTATTTGTCCTTTGTGCTTTATAGGTTCCTTCACATTCTTGTCCTGCGGCTGTAATAATACAGATGTGAAATAAAATGTTATGTTTTCTCTGAGAAGCAGAGGTGACGGGCTGACTTTTTTTGGGAAACTCAATGGGAAAATGGAAGCTTTTGACGTGTATCAACAGTTTCATCACAAAAATGACAGGAAGATGGATAACTGTAGTTAACAGTAACCACTGAGACAGAATGTGTTTTGTTTCACTGTGGATTGACCTCAAAGCCTACATCTCTAAGGACTGAGTTAGAGGGAGGAAGGAAAAGTTTGGTATCCCGCCACATTCATGTTAATATCATCCACCGAATAAAGTCTGTGTGAGTCAGACTGCACAAACATTGATGTGTCAAACTGAAGAAAGAAGTGTGACTATCAAAAAGATGTGAAGAAAACAGCCTCTGCCCCATAAAAGCAGTAATAACACAGCAGCAGGGTCCTCCTTCAGAACCAACATCAAAGCTTCGCAGTCATCCAGGTGTCTGCTAAAGGCCCCTGCGGTCGTGCCTCTGTAGCCCCTTTTTATTGCTCATTAATAAGTGTTTCTGACAGCTTCTGTGTGAGCTCTGCCACCCTGCTTTCCTGCTCATGAATGTATGTATGAGCAGCAGCCATTACAGCACCACCTGAGAACATGCTGTAAAACGTTTTATTGACTTTCTGCGTAAATGGACCAGAAATAAAAGGTCAGGGGGCAACATTTAAATTTTTTCTCTCAATGCAATAAATTCTGTTTTATAAATCTTTTAATTTGGTATAAAAAGTTGGAGTAGTGGTCATTTAATGTCTTTCTGGAAGACTATGAAATTAATAAACATTCCCAAAAAAGGTGGAGAGAAGGGACAGTAGTTCTTTATATTTCAGTAACTTTATTTTTCTGCATTACTAGTTTTTTCCACAAGTCATTCTTGGAAGAGCAATAAAACACACAGAACGGCAGCATTTCAATGCAGAAAAAGGCCCTGCTTGATACTATAAAAAGCCATCAGCAATGCAATTATTTATATTTTTGTGGTTTATATTTTTCAGTTACCATATTATGCTAAATTAAAGTTCAAAAGGTATATATAGATGTGCAGAGCTTATGAAGAGATGTCAATTTTCTCTTTTCCCAGAAATAGATTGAGTTTTGAGCAAACCTCAATTTAATTCCAACATATGCATATTTATTGTACTGCCATGTGCTGTTTACATTATATAGTATGTTGTAAACTGACTAAAGTCTTAGTCACCCCTCATTTACTGTAATTTAGCTTCAAAGAAACCAGAAAGTCCAAGGTTTTTATGGTTTCTTAGAAATCCTTCTTTAATTTTTTATGAAAAAATGCTGCTTTATTTTCTAAATAAATTGGCAAGCAAGTTAGAAAAGTCATCAGTTCTTTAATGATGTCACTTAGTGCTGTTGGTCTAGAGCTGAAAATTTTATGGACGCTTTTCAAGTAAAAGACTACGCCCCTTTCTGTGTCTAATCTTGAGGTCAAGTGAAAAACAAAACAACAAAACATGACAGGCAAGAAGCTGTATGTTTATCTCCATTTTGTTGTTTCACCATTTCACTGTAAGTAAATGGGAGCTGCTGTGATTAAGATAAAAAAAAAACGAGAGGTAATTTAGTGAAGTGACTTTACAGCATTTAATTGGAGGTTAAATGTTTTTTACAGATTAAATCCACCCTTTGATCTCCATTTTTGACATGTTTTTGTGTTGTTTTTACATCCCAAACTAATTTTCTGCACTCATCTATGAATATGTTTGATATGAAAAAAGAATTTATCCAAGGAGTGCACCAGTACAGCAAATGGCAAAAAAAAAAACTTACAATGAAACTCTGTGGAAAAATTACATCACTCTCATTTTGTGGGAGTGAATAATTTATTTTTTTTACCATGTCAGATCACGGGCTCCAAACATCTTTAAAGACCCACTCCAGCATGTTTTTTTGTGTTTTTCTCATAATGGAGGAGATATATTGATAAAACTAATCTCAAAATTGCATTCCTGTGTATATATTTGTTTTGATTGTTCTGATACAGGAGCAGATGAAAAAGATGCTGATTGGAAAAGAGCATGTAAAGACAAATGGGAGCGATGGATCAAAATATGATAGGACTGGGACTTTAAGGTTTTGATAGATAATACTTTTTGAGCAAAAAAGAAAAATACTAGAAATAGCAACTGCTTGAATATAATTAATATAATCAACCCACAATCTATCACAATATTACATTACAGCACATTTTTCACCATGACTCAGTTATGATTGTTCTTCAAGCTGTAAATAACTCTAAAGTCTATAGACTAAATTCAAACTGGGTCTAAATATTTGCCAGTCTAAGTAGAAACAAAGTCAAATGATTTCATTAAACCCAGTAACATTTGACCAACAATGCTGAGTGGTGGTGGTCAGTCTTTGCAGCAACCTGCCTTTTCTCATGTCAGGCCTGCCACATTTTTGGCATTCTAATCCGTTTGCATTCCTCGCCTGCTGTTAGAGAAACCACTCCAATCAAATGAAAAGTACAAAGGGTGTCAAGCTAATTATGCGCTCTATCATTACGGCTCCGAGCCAAAACTGAAGTCAGTTTTTTTTAGCTAAGAGTGGCATGGGAAAGTTAACAGGCTTCCAACTGGTTGGACGATCACAAAGACACTCTTACAAAAAAAAAGTTAAAAAAAAGGCAAAAGCACAAAGTAATTTCACTGGGTTTTTATTTCTTATGTGGTAACTGACCAATGCTTTTGAAAAGGATGGAAGAATACTGAACCATGTCATTAGGTTTTTTCTGATAGTGAACAATCCAACTTGTAATCTTCAAGGTACTAAACCTGGCCTACAATAATACCAAAAAAAGAGATACACAGACTCTTTCATCTCCAAATATCTCCAATAATAAAAGGTTAAACCTGCAGGCACGAGCTTACAAACCGCCCATTGTGAGGATACAGGAATGCAGCAAATAAGTAGCTCTTGATACTTTATGAACCTTTTCACACGCAGGAAAGTATACTGCTCCGACATATAGCTGGTGATTGGTCCTGTCCAACAGCTTGACTTAAGAGGGGAGTTTAAAAACATTTCGTGTTTCTCCTATGAGATGTTTTGTAGCTTCAGCATTAAATACAAGAAAAAGCTAATCTGGGGTGTAAAACTATAATTTTTTCTTTTACTTGCAAATGTTATTGGATGCCCGTGTAAAGGAAAAACGTTTCTTCTTGGCAACATGTCTGAAAACAAACTCTTCTCTCCAATTTGTTTATTATTGTTTTTAAAAGAAAATGTCGATACTCCTAGGGAAAGACCAAGTTTCTGTTGGATTTTTTTAAGTTAGCAATGTTTTTGACCAAACTTTTAAAAAATGCAATGCCTCTATTTCAGAGTAACAGTACCTGACCCAACTGAGCCCAAGTTTCCAAAAGGTGATTGTTTTTCATTGAATTCAACTAACTGGCTTACAAACCAAACAGTTTGTCCTTTGACTTTTAGACACTTTAGCATCCCTACAGGTGGATATTGGAAATCGTAATCCTCATAATTATTAAGCTACGATCACATCGGACATGTGACGCACATTCAAGATTACACAACACTCAGGTTCATGAAAGCGCATATGGTGTTCACACTGAAAAAGCAGGGAGGGGCTTCTTCTTCTTTTTCTACTGTTCACTAGCCCATATTACCTCTTACAGTTGGAAGAGGCATGCTGTGAAATGTCAAATTGGTGCAAATTGTGAATTTTCATTCACAGCTCTATTCCGATATATGAAAGGCCTGGTGTCATTTGATTCCATCTAGGCACAAACCGCAATTATTAATTTGTCTTCCATGATCTCTTTTCAAAACTGGAACTTGCAAATCATAGGGGAACCCCATCCTTACTACCAAATGATTTAATTAAATTCACTTCCAAGTCCCTAAATGGTGAAAGTTCGGCCTGGTTTAACTTTTCACATTAATAAGGGATTGGATTTATCTGCGCTTTTCTAGACACTCAAGACGCTTACAATGTGTCCATTATTCATTCTTGGGTAGTTCTACGGTAGTTCATTACTACTACGGTGATGTTAGCCACAGCTGCCCTGGGGCCTACTGCCAGTTCGCGCCTGACCACCTCTGACCATCACCACGATCTTCGTACGCAGTCACAGCCAGGTAGGGTTAAGTGTCTTGCCTTAGGACACAACAACAGTTGACTTGGGGGAGCGGGACTCAAACCGCTGACCATTGCCCGACCTGCTCAACAGCCTGAGCCACTGGTTCCCATTGAATGACCACGTGTTTTTTACGTAGAGCCCAAAAACGATTGTAGAAACTCGCTTGAGAGTTTTGAACGCGAAAGCCCAGAACCTCCATTTAAGCATGTTTACACAGACTTTTCATTTGAAGCAGCCGCTTGAACACGCGTTGCTGAGGCCGGTGTGAACATAGCTTAAGGTTCAACAATTATGACTTTTTAGGAAATTAATTTGTTTTTAGTAATATTAGTAATAATATGAAAACTTTTTTTATGTGTCAAAGTGTGGGGGCTTTTGAGAGTGGCCAACAAAGAAGAAAAAAACAAATTTAGGAGTTATTTGTAAATGTGCTGTGTTATGAAATCTTGTTTTATAAGTACAACGGCTGAATGATTTTTACATTTGTTAACTGCAGCAAAATAAAATAGAAAAGTTATAAAAAAATGACAACTACTTCAAAATATTTTTTTCGGAAAAGTGCACTATATAAAAAAAAGAATAAAACAAAGGGTTAAAACTATAGTTTTGCTAAAAAACATGTTTTTCAATGTCTCCAAAACAGCAGCCTCGGAAGATAACTTTCTAGCCATGAATGAGAGAGGTGTGTGAGTAGCATAAGTGTGTGAGCGTACCTGTTGGGATGCTCCTTGACCACCTGGTACACTTTGAGCAGGAAGGTCTCGTTGCGGAAAGCTCCACTCACACACTCCTTGTAGAGGCGAAATTCAGCTGCGGTGACGGCTTCGCCCTCTGGGATCTGCGAGAGGTTGAACTTAAACTCCTTGTGGTGACGGCGCTGTGGGGAGAACTCCCTGTCGTACTCCACTGTCACAGAGAAACACAAGCAAACAAGAAGTATTTAAAGTACTGATTGATGTAGTTCTCTAAACTTGAACCCATTTTTATTTAATAATGTGAAGAAATGACATTATATGTTCTACAGAGAACCCTGCTATGTTCTCTTCATCATCCACACTCTTGATCTTTGTGCCTACAAGGTTTTTGACATCAACAATTTCGTGTCAGTCGCTGGTTTGAAACCCATGTCTTTCTTCTAAAGTTAGTTTCCGTTTACAGCAGTGAATGATGAGCGGATTTGGTTCTTACAGAAACTCCACTCAAGTCAGCCACAGAAGTCTTTCAAGCATGAAAAACATGATTTACACATAAAGTCTAATAGGTTTTGTGGCTTTGAGTTTCCCTAAATAAATCATCAGTTTGGAGCAAAATCCCATGTTTTTTTTAAGTGGCAGCCTCCCAAAAGACTTTCTGCAACCACTTCTGATGGTGTGAATAGACAAAAACCAACAAATGCCGTCCCTCCTATGTTTTTAGGAGCAAAACGCAGTATAATGACCCTACGGTCCCTGGAGAGTTGGATTTTGTCACAGCAGGAGGGTTCTCTCTCTTTTGAAATGGCCAAGAACCAAAAATCGACACAGTCAAACAAAAAACAAACATAGATTACTTTTAGTTTGAAGGTTTGTTTCATACTAAAGCATAAAACATGACTATTAGGATGAGGCTAGATTAGAAAATCAACAAATTATAAAATATATTGATAAAAAAATGTATGAGACTAAAATATTAAAACTGACATGAGTTTTGTGTTATGTAAAACGGTTTTATGTTACTGATTTATGTATTACAGGTTTATACTTATATTTTTAACATTTTTTACATTTTTAATTCAGACTAAAATATTTCTAATTATGAATGTTTTTCTCAAAACTCCTTTGCTAGAAAGGTTGTTGTTTAAATTTGCAAACATAAAGGCAAACTTTTTGTTCCCCAACCAAGTATAGCAGGAAAATATCAACACATTTCAAATTTGTTGAGAAAACCCCCTGTCAAAAATGTACATGTTTCCTCCTTTCAATTACACATTTCCAACCATAAATTGGTCTTCTTCTTGGCGACTTAAAACAATAACAGATTAAGGGTATGGAAGTGTCAAAGACAGAAATGTGCTTTTGGAATGGCGTTCACACATGGGAATTAACATGATACTGGCTAAATTCTGTAAAAAAGATTAAAAATCAAAGTCCCATTCTAATTATCTTACATCACAATGGAGCGGAGCAGGGAGCTTGTAGCATAGCATGTTTTCAACATCACAAAAAGAGCATTTTTTTGGCTGCTCTTGATTCATTTGAGTAAAGAAATACTCAAAAAATGCTATTTTAAGCTCAATTTTCTTTATACATGTCTTCCATCATGAGAAAATGGCACAAGAACATGTTAAAGACACCAAAAACACAATTTTCATCAGAGTGAAGTAATAATGAATAATTTTTTTTCTTTTTTTAATAAAATATTTGATTTATTTTTGTAATTTGAGTTTAAAATAAATAGAGAACGTGAAATAGTTTTCGTCCAAAAATACGTATCTAAAATATTGTCATTTTTTCATAATTTTGGGAGAATTAATACCTCAGCTGTGCTAATGAAAACTTGTTGAAGAGACCAAATGGTTTGCTGCCTGCCGGATAATTCACAACCTTCTGCCTCTTCCAGATAATTTTTTTTCCTTCTCATAATTTTCAGACTTCAAAACTATCTTACTTTAAATTTGCTTAAAATATTAAAGTTGATCAGTGAGAGCATGTGAAAGTATTTTCCTTGTCTTTTGTAGCCCTAAGAATACAAATTAAAATCAATTACAAGCAAAGATTAAGCTCTTGAGTTAAATGTGAGAAAACTTCCCAGCTTCTTTCTGATATGTGGTTTGTTATTCTTCCAATATCTTTCACATGTAGGCAGCTGGCAGCCAAAGACCTCTGTGGAGATATTTCTGGCACATTTTATATCAACACATCTCTTTTGTGGATAAATTTGAGGCCAAAGGCTTAGGTAAGAAAGATTTTTGTCTTGTACACGGGCCAAGCTTGTTAAAACTTTCTGGTAATTTTATGATGTGGGGACCCACCCTAAATATACCAATGACACATTTTGTTCCCAGGGTTAACGCTTAAGAGAAAATTAAGTTAATGTGAAAACACTGGAACCAATCAGGCTCCCAGAAGTGCCAGCCACACCTTGTACCCACACCCAGGAAGGTCAAAGCCGCCCTGCTCCCCTGACATGTCCAACTTTCATAGAAGCTGAGCTTTAAAAAATCAGGACATATATATATGTATTTAATTTTATTTCTGCAAACAAGCAGAAAATGTCCTCCCACTTTGTCAGAAATTCAGATCATAAAGCATATCCCTTTACCTCAAAGCAAGCTCTCCCTGTCTGCACTTCACACTCTTTCCACTGAAGCAAAGGGAACCTCCAGCTGAGCGTGTTATTCCCATCACAGAGACTTCTGTCAGATGTAACTGTGATTATTTAATCATCCTATTCCACAAACTGCCCACACATGAACACACACACACATCGGTGTGCGATAACAGGTCTGCTCTTGTGATGACAGGTAGATAGATCAGCCCGGCTTGTGTGTCCATGTGTGGAGGCTCGACGCGGAGGTCGCCGTCCTGCAAATGACTTCTAAAACGCTTGTTGGGCCTGGAGACAAACAGGATGAAAAACTATATTCTCTGCTTAGGAGTCTGGCTGGAAAACTCAGATAAACTAGAGGCAGGTGAGAAGGTCAGGAGAAGTTTAAATGCATCATAAAAGATTCAACGTTTGCAGTGATATATACACACAAGAACACACCAGGCACCAGCACGAGCAAGATTAGGAGCAGTTAATAACCTGGTGTGGCAGCGCTTATCAGATGAAGAGAAGATGAGATTTGATTTGTTTATGTTTTTACTTATCAGCTGCACTATGTATTATTTTATCCAAACACTGATTTGCAGCTAAAAGTAATGTTCATTCTGAGCCGTTTAATCATGGCTTTGCTGATGACGCAGTTGTCAGCAGCAGAAAAATGTTCCCAGCATCACTGATTTAGAATCCCTGCTTGAAGGCTGTAATTAAAAGTTTCTCCCACAAGCTGCAGCTTTCTTCACAGCCACGTCTCTAACTGGGGTAATACCAGATAACATGATGGGAAGTCTGGAGGCAGTTCGCCGTTATTAGCTGCTGCAGTTGGCTGTAGTGACAGCTAAAACCCACCAGCAGCAGATGACAACACAGATGCCAAGATGTGCAAACACCTTGAGGCTCTGCAGCTTTAAAGGACGGATTTCCTCGCTGTAATCTTGGGTTTTTCTTGGGAAAATCATAAACCCAATTTGGGGATTTTACTTTTTAGTGAGCACCGAAGCAGAATATCAACTTTCATTTTCTTTTTTGACAAGAAAAGTTAGGTGGATTACACAACCTGAAAAAAAGACAAACATTTGACTTTCTCACATTTAAGCACAGAGTATGTGGTTAACATTGAGGTCTCCTGTTAGTCAGAAGTTTAGTTCATTTTAGAAGAGAGGGGTTACTTTTGTGAAGGGCCCAGATAAAGGTTAACAAAATGATAAAACATGGAGGCAGTGGCAGTCTCACATGTCCCATTATGGCAGGTTTTCACTCTGCAAAAAAGCCTGGAGGCTGCTGAGTAGAATTCCAGCTGCTTTTCCATCTTCTCAGCTTGAAATTCATTTGAAATCCACCGAGATTTTGCAACTAAAAATCAAAAGAAAGTCCTCACACTGCGCACACAGAGAGCGTAACCTCCGTGCTAATCTTCCGTGACAGGAGATTGGAGACAGGAACTCACAAAAGGGACAGAGGGATTTAAAATGAGATGATCCAGTGAGGAATTCATTCAATGTGATTCTGTGTCATCCTGGTTTGTATGAAAACAGGATCATGGAAGTTCATTTGCAAAAAAAAAACATTTTCTTCCCATTGCCTGAAGGACAATGATTTATTTGGGTGATGGGGGGGGCGAAGACAACAAGCAAAAAAAAAAAAAGGTTAGAATGACTACGCCTCATACCTGCAGAACTAAAAAAAAGCTTAGTGACACAATCAGGACTATTTAAAAGGATTATCATGACAGAAATGTTGGTAAAAAGATAAGAACAGGAGGAGGAGGGACAAAATGACAAAACCAGATGAGACAAAAAAGACAACGTCTGTCGTCACAGAAGGGACTGCAGTGAACCAAAGGCAGAAAGCATGAAGGAGGAAGAGGAAAAAGAGGCTCTGAGCTGCAGCGAGAGCCGGACAGACAGCTGCTGACAGGAAAAGAGTGAGGCGGAGGGTTTGCAGATTCACTTGGACACTTTCACAGAAGCTGTTCTCTCGTTTCCACCTGCACAACATCTGGCTCTCCTGTCGCCGCCGCTGCTGCTGTAGGTATTATGGCAGCTCACCCACATACAAACACACGCATTCCGTAAGCACTCAGACAAACTTCAATATGGATCTGAAGATATACAAGGCTGCTTTTGAGAGCAATAAATATTCGACCCAACTATTAAATCACATACTTATTAATTATTTTAATAGGAAACTATATCTGTGTTTCAAAGTTCAATTGTGTGGCTGATAAATCAGTCTATGCAAGCCAGTTAGCTGTTTGTAATCTAGTATAAGATAAGTTAAAATTGCTATCTATGCATATAGACAGAATTTTATGAACTAAGTTTAGTGTTCTCCTAAAAGAGATGGAAAAGTGCTGACAGAAAGACAATTAAGGGAAACTTTGTACCAGATGTTCCCTGAGCACAAAGAGGCAAGGTGAAATGAAAACTGACCTTTGTAAAAGAGAAAAAAGGTCACTTATCCGATCAGTTCAGTGGATTTAGCCGCAAAGCTACACAAAAAGAAGCCAAATTTTCTCTTTGTAAAAGACAAAACAATTAAAATTGGTACAAAAATCATTAAAAAAGAAAACTTACCAAAAGTTTGATGCTTTTTTAACTGAAGAACAACTTTAAAACCTTTTTTTTCCCATGTCTTTAAGAGACACGGTAAGAACAACCATCAAAGGTTTTTAAAGGTTTTAGTCAAGATTATAAATGAAAGCTAAATATTGACAAGCAGCAATAACATGTTTTATAACATATGTGTAGCATGGGGGCAGGAGGGGCATGATTTGGGCTTGTTTTACAGTCACAGGGATTGACTGGGACTGCTCAAGAAACCATCATCTCGTATTTATAAAGTTTTCTGTAGAAAACTTAGACTATCCTGAAAAAAAAAAGTTTTTTAAGTATTTTAAATATTACATTATTAATATGTTATTATTGTTTTAAATAGTGACTTGGATTTAATTGATCTTTAAGGTCTGTGACTTTAAGACCAAAAGCAGCATTTTATAGATGCATTGCAGTTGGTGCTGCTGAAATTGGTGCAAAAAGCAGCAGAATCATATGGGAAACGCATTTTTAAAGGGTGTTTTCACAATGAATTTGTGACCAAATGACTTGCATTCTTTTTGTACTGGGAAACTGGAAAATTTGTGTAGGAATCTATTAATTAAAAACTTCAGAAATACTGCTTTGACATTTTTTATGGACTATACAACCACAGAGTCATTTTTTTATAAACTCACATGATTAAAAAACAATGGTAGTTTTAATGAAACCTTTGCACTCTAAAAACTTGTCAGCATCGCTGCATGCTTTGCAGAAAGCTAAACCAATAAAACATGTTCTGGATGTCCAAGGCATGAGAAGAATTCATCTGTGTTTATGTAATTACAGCCCCTAATCTGTCTGCTTTTTCTCTTAGGCTTGATGGTTTCTGAGGAGAGATCAGATACGTCCATGTCTATTCACAGTAAAAGTCTCCAAAAGTCCCCTGCAATTATCATTTTTGACTTTCACTGGAAACTTTCGCAGATCCTGATGTATTCACAGCTCTCCAACAATCACCACAATATCAGTTGCAAAGAAAACATCTCATTAAGTGGAAATCTTCATTGTTTAAACACAAATCGTTCTAAAGAGGCCAAAGCCAGATTTAATGTCTTAAACTTTTTAACCTTTGGCTCAGATGATGTTTGGGAAGATAAAACACGGAGGCAGCTCTTTGCAGAGCAGCTCTTACATGCACACTGCCGCTGTGCTGCAGATATGCTTGGCTGCCACTGCAGGAGATGTTTGTACCTCCTGCCATGCAGCTCTTTGTAGTCAGTCAGCTGGCAGCGCAGCTTCTAGGTTTGAGATGAAGGAGAGTGGTCTGCTGGGAGCCATCATAATCTGTGAGCAGGGGTTTGTGCATGTGTCTTTAGGGACTCATCCTGTGCTCTGATCTTTTCCCCTGACCCTGGAACAAAACCGACACACTGAGCACCACGGGATGCACTAAGGACCAGTTGACTCATTCGGCTACACACACACACAATCAAAGACAGAACACAACAAACGTAGGGAATGAACTCTAATAAGTAAAAGGAAGGACAGAGAATAAAGTACCTGGTTTGCATCAGAACGAAAAACAGAGGTTGCTTAGATGTTCATGACAAATTGGCAGACACTTGCAGAAGTCGTCGGTATGCAAAGTCAAGGCCAGCTAGCAGCATCCGTCCGTAGAGAGGATATGAGGCACTTAGACCAGTCCATTTGCAACCTGTCAAGCTCCATTAGCCAACAGACAACAGCAGCCAACAGCTGTATGCCGTGTGTTCAGCAAAAGTCAGGAGTGGGATTATAGCGCATTGCTGTATCCTGATTACAGTCATGTGTTTCCTGATCAAGAGCTGCAAACAATAAAGAGTCCAGAAAAAATGTTGTACATCTACGTCTTTATAATTTTTTGACATTTAGAAAAAGAAAAAGGACAGAATTTGTAGAAAATGTACCTTACAGAGATGTTTCAATCAATCTACTGATCAACTTTACCTCTAGAGACCCTTTGTACACAAAGGTAGCTTAAAGGTGTTATTCAGGAGCCCTTAAATCCCAACCTATATTTTGGTACATAACAAAAATAACGTAGATATGCAAAACGGAAAACGAGATTCACTGTAAAAAGCTCGGACAAACCATTTATTTGGCAAACACTGGATTACTGCATATGCAGGAGACACTGGAAATAAATCATGAATAAATTAAAGTTTCACTTATAAAAAATAAAGATTAAAAAAGGATAACACTAATAGAATACAATAAAACATTTTAAAATAAAATTCTTATATCAATATTATATTAAATGTATGTTGTTTAAATGTAATTGATTAAGATTAATTGCAGATTCACACAGGTCTATACAAAATATTACCATAAACAAACATCTGCATGGTTTATTTTTGTTCAACTATTAGCAAACTTCTCACAACTAAGCAAATATACTGGTGCACGGACATAAAAAAAAGTAAATCAATTCACTTCAGTGTTACTTTTTATTGACTTTTTGTTTTATTTTTGGTTTGAAAAACTAGATGGATCTAGAGAATTAGCGGCAGCTTTGCCAAAAGCACACACTAGCGCCAAAGTTCATTTCAAAGAAACAAACTGACACTCGTTCTCAATGATGTCTTGGATGTCTGTCCAGCTCCTCGTCCACTATCTCCCACAGGTTACAGTGTGTAATGAGCTCACAGGACAAGCATCCATTGGAACAAAAGGCCCATTTGAACCAGATAATCAGTTTTTACAGGAATCATCTTCCATATAATCCTTCAAAAACTATTTGGGTTTTTCTAGAGACCTATCCAAAATCATGACACGCTATGTCAGGCATTCTCCCCCCTCGAACACAAACACTCAGTATCTGCAAAGTTTTGGGGTTTTTGTTCCCAGCCTCCATCACCACTGCATTCCATCCAAGATAATAAAATGAAGTCTGAATACACATCCCATGTTTTTGTAGTATTGAGGGTTTTTTTCAGCCGGAGCGCAGCATGTGGAGGTTTGGTGTATGCCTAACCTCGAGGCTAGAAGGATAATTTGCTGTAATTGCTCCTCTGCTGGGGTTTTGCTAACAGATAGATATCTGAGGTATGGCTGCTGGACTGTGCAGTATCGCTATTTTCCATCAATGTACTGACAGCTGACTGGTAGCGGTCTGAGACTTAACTCTCTGTTGAGTCTCCAGATGGCCTCCAGGTAGCTGGAAATGTCATACCTGTGTGTCAATGGGAGATTTTATTCCATCTTTCTAGCCACTATTATCCAGGATTAAGATGTGGACCCCCTAATGCTACCACCAGGGAATTACACAGAATATGCCTCTTTTTAATATTATTTCATATTTTATACCATATTATAAATTGGTGCTTTCTTAAATTAAAGAATAGTACATTCCCAGTGATCCTTCAAAATAAATACTTTACTTAAATATTAGTAATATTTCTACTCAAATATGTTAAGAGTAAATAAATTGTGATATTATTTCTTACAAGAACAGGTATATAATTAGTTTTATATTAACCTTTCTGACCTGTTATAGGCATGTGTGACAATAATAGTTTGCCAAGATTATAAATTGAGATTACAAAATTGACTGAAAAAAAGAAAGAGAGATTCCAGGGATTATCACCCAGTGTGAACTCTCTCCGTTTTGAACACGGGCAAACCTGACAGGCATTGGAGCCAACATCTTTAAGATTTGATGATTAAATGTCAATCAAATAAAAATTCTTACCCCAAAATAAGACCAATTATTGGGATTATCTTCCTGAGAACAGCTCATTCATGTATGCCCTCTGTAAGGCCATTCCAATGATATCTCAATTGTTTGGGTGGTGGGATAATGGGAAGTTTGGTTTCCTAGGGCATTAAAATGGAATCTGTAGAGGTCATAAGGTAATGGTCTGGTTCTCAGGAGGATATATTTAAAATGTATGTAAATAACTCTACCTAAACACCTTTTATGTATTAAATGTGTGTATGATTGGCCCATTGCTTATCGAAGTAAATTACTTACTAGCACATGTAACAAGCTTCAAGTGGTTTTCAGGTGAACTGCACCTGGCTCCCATCAGCTTTTTTCTTATTTTCTTTCTGCGAATATTGTTTTTGTTGATTTCTTGACTGAAACAGTGCATAAAATTGTGCCGTGATCCTTGAACTCACGTAGTTTGGAATCTTCAAAAATACCTCACTAATTTTCGGAAAGACATTATGAAACATTTCAAATGGACAAAGGTTCCATCTGACTATTGTCTTTTGTAAAATTATTTCAGGGAGCCTTATAACATTATAACGGGCAGCTGTGGTGCAGCGGTAGGTAGGATGGGCGACCTCTGATTGCAGAATGATTCCCTCCTTATCTGCCCATATGTCTAAGTGTCCTTGGGCAAGGTACTACAATTAATGACTCATTTGTAAAACAGTAATAACATACTGAAACAATTCTGACGGGTTTATCTCAACTAAAAACACCAAAGCAAAACTGAAGGGTTTTTCATAACTGTGCTTTTTAGTGTCGCCATAAATAATAATTAAAGATTCTGTTCAAAATCCACAAATAAAACACAAATTCTTGGATTTGAAATGTTTCCGAAAGCAGAGAGTTTATACTGAAGTTGCAGCTTTTTTAACGATTTTGTGAAACCTGTTATTTTGCATGTGAGGATCTTTCAAGACAAGCAGGAGAAAATGCAGACAAAGCTTTTTGCGGTCAACCCCCCTCATGTAACATACACGTGCATGTCTACAGATTTCAAACAGTATTAGAATTGATTCAGACCTTTGTCAAAATACACACAGACAATCACCCACTGAATTTAACGGCGAGTTGTGATTTCCCCTGAAGTCTCCGTAAAAACAGCCGCTGGTTTCACCGGACACCACTTCACGCCAAAGAGCTGTCAGCGAAAGATGGAGCAACATCTTTTCCACATTCATAAGAAAATTCCATGAAATCAGAACTGAAATGAGCTGGAAAATAAACAACATAGAATTTCTTTTTTCTTCCTCAAAACTTTATGGGATGTTAAGAAAAATGTCAAACTCCGGCAGAACAGCTGTTTCAACAGCCTCTAGTGAGAATAATGGAGGTCTCCTTCACTCTGATAGAGATGTGCAACGATGGAAGCAGAACTTCCCAAAAATCATCCAAATCAAGCTTTTCTTTATTCTTTGACATTTTTTTCCTTCCTGAGGTTTTAAATTGGAGTCCACTTCATCCACATCTTGTTCTCATTGGGAGCTGAATCCACAGAAAAACTACCAACCTTTTCATTTCGTCACGAACAAGAAAACAAACCGAACCAAACACAGAATAAACAAAGCAGTTGAATGAAAACACTTTGTGGTCTAACATTTATAACTGACAGCAGAAACCCAACACTGCAAGGAATAATCCTAGATTGCGCTGAACTCAAAAAGATGCCGTTTGTTAGCATATGATGTCCCTTTGTTGCTATAAGTTATGAGGAAAAACATTCAAAACAGCCTGCAGAGGATGGTTTGTGCAAGTCTCTGACTGAAAACAAAACAGTCTGTTGCTTAGACACCAAGTGATATCCCCAAAATCAAATTAAACCATATTTTCAAAGTTTCTATTTAAGTCAATATTTATTGCATTGCAAGCAAAGAGAAGGTTAGACCACTGACCCCTTTGAGGAATTGCTTCCTGACAATCGGGAATATTGAATCCTCCATCAGCGGAGATGTTAGCTCCTGGTTTTGTATTGAGTTCTGCTAAATTTTTGTGGCTTTGAACTTTTACCAGAACTCAGTTGAATGATTTTTCAGTTCGACAAAAGTCCCTGTTTTATTTACTCATCCGTGTTTGCAGGAAGCTGTTTGAGGACTTACGCAGACCTGTGGCTGTGTGTGGCAGTGGCCTTGTACTTTTGCTTCTCTTCTTTCTCATGACACTTGATTTCTATCCCTGCATATGCTCCTTCAGGTGCGTCTGAAGGGTCCACAGCACATGTGCAGCAGAGAAACCTGCTTTGGTTGTTAATGTATGCTTTACGGCAGCAGGTGTGCATGTGTGTGAGTCTGAGTGTGCGTCGAAGCGGAGCCGGTCTGGTCTTAGATTTAGAGGAGGAAGCCAGTGTCAGAGCTGAGAGATGAATCCCTCCTGAGGGATCCGATAAATAAGGAAAAAATATCTTTGAAAAAGGGAAACGCAGCTGTTTCCAAGGAGAAGTCAAAATAGCGGCTTCACATTCCACAGTCGCAAGGTAGAAGGCCGCCTCATTCTCCTCCCTCTCCATCTTCACCTCCGCTTTTCTTCCCCCTCCACTTTCTCCGTCATGAAGACAGTCAGACCTCAGCTTAATTCTCTCTGGAACAACTGCGGCAACCACAATGCATTTCAGCGGCTTTGAAGCAGAGCAAACAATCCACTGATAAATCAGCCTATGTTGGGTCCCCCCCCAGGGCTGACTTAAATGTAAGACCTTCTGCCTGTTTTACACGGGGGCTCTGCTCCAAAAACAGCGACTGTAATCGGATACCTTGATATTTAAAAAGCAGGAGGGTTTTGAAAGAAAAAATCTGGAGAAAAATAAAGTTTCTAATAATACATCTGTCTGCAATGTTCAATGTCAGCACAGTGCTGGTAAGTGGGGAAGCCTGTGGATCTGCACACAGATTCAGCTTATGCAAAGCAAATATTGTACATAACTGCTTAGCTCATTTGTTTTATTGTGCAGAGACTCACTGACTGCTGCTAGAAACCCCCTAACAGAGCTGTAATCAACAAGAAAAGTTACAAAAATTTACATGAATCCTAATATTATTTATTGTTTTTTAAAGGAAGTCCACCATATAAAAACAGCACAATTCATATGTGCATTGCAAAAAAAATCGCACTTGAAATAAGTCAAAAGTTTAGAATTTACTTTAAATAAGCAAAACAAAAAATTGCCAATGTGATAACAAAAATGGTATTACCAAACATTCTTATATTAAGAAAAATGTTCTAGTCACTAAGAAATGTTTACTTCCAATCCCACTCCAATCATCTATTTCAGAAGTGTTCCCAGTGATTATGATTTTGGCATTTTCAGCCACATTTTAAAAAAGTGTCGATTTCTAGGACAGTTTCTGCAGAGCGCCAGTTGATCGTTAAAAATTTGCAGGGTTGTGGACGGAATTATAGGCACAGAGTAAGCCCGCCCCTACTTCCCGACATCTTTCTGTTTACACGCTCTCCCGTTAGCTCACAGCCCGTCATAACTCCAATTTAACATTACCAGTGCAACAAAAATGGCGAGCAATATTGGAGCTATCCAGCCGCACAGTTTTGATCCAGATTCCAGCTCAGGTGAGGAAAACCAAGACGTACATGGATCTATTTGTCTACAAGTGGATGGATCAGAATGGAACAGAGCAGGAAGCTTTTGGCCTGCTGTTGTAGGTTTTGTAGATCTGCTCCTGATTTACAAGGAACGAAGTAATACTTAAAAAATGCAATTTGTGCTTACATTTCTTTATATATGTCCTCCATCATGAGAAAAATGCCACAAGAACATGTTGAAAATATGATTTTTATAGCAGTGGGTCTTTAAACTAAGATTATTTTGCTATTGGTAAACTTTCCTAACAACATTAATTTTCTTGCAAGACAAAAAAATAAGACAATTCTTCTTGAAACAATCGTCTTCTGAATTACTTAAGATTCCGTTTTTGCAGTGTGTGCAACTCTGAGCGTGCTGATCACAGTCAACACAACAACAAACAGAAGATTTCCTCTTTGGAACAAGCTTCTTGCTGGACTTTCGAGCAGTCAGATAAGGTAACCAAGAGACGGGCTGCTTGGAGGTGTGGACGGTGTCTCTACAGGAGGAAGGACTGGGCAGAGTTTCCCCTGCACATCCTTATGATAAGATCCTGATATCCAAACCGCCGCATGGCACTTGGGGGAGGATGTACAGTTTCTTTTTTTTTCACATTGAGCTGCTTTAATTGAGAGTCAAACCCATTTAGGCATGTTCATTCATTTTTGCACTCACAGAGATACATAAGACCACTAAATTGTTTGGTACTATCTGATTTCTTTTAGGCCTAAAGCTGAGCAGTTTACATTTCTAAATGTTACAGCCTTCCACACAGCTTTCTTTTCCTAAACTCAGTCTCTCCTTCTTAAAAATATTCCCCTCTCTGTGTCAAGGCTGGAAAGTCACTCTGAGGGTCAAACTTGGGCTCATAAATTTGTCTGCGGCAGCAGTTGTAAGGCGGGCTACTTGTTCTGGAGGGTCAGCACCGTTTGCGCTTGCATGGGGGCCCTTTTCTCCGCGTTGTTGTTTCAGCCACGTCCTCTTCCAGAGGCAGCCAGTCTGACAACACAGGGGGAAAAAAGCGAGCGGCGTGGGATTTTTCTTTTTTTTACTTCTGTGACAAAAGTGGGAGCTTCTTGCGTGAGCACTCACAGTCTGAGGAGTCCCTTCAGCAGAGTCAGTGCAGACAGACACGTCAGCGTTCATGCATGAGGGTCTTGCATGGATGAGTGTGCACATGCAGCCCTTGACATGCAGGAAAAACGCTACCCTAACACACTTAGGATGTTAAATAAACACACAATGTTTATGGACATCACATTTCCATGCCCATTGTGTTTCAAAGGAATTGAATTTTCCTACCGTGTTTTGTCATCACAATCCAGCATTTATTTTATTAGAGCTTTTTTTCTTTTTGTACGTCCAATAAACACTTAACATAGAATTTTTGTTTTACCTTTTGCACGCCAAGGAGCAATTGAACCATAAAAAGTGCAGATTAATATAGTGGTGATGGCATGAAATGTTCTGTTTTTGCTGCAAATGTAATCACATATTTGAAGAAGAAAAAAAGACTTTATGGAAAACTAAAGAAATGTTTTCATAGTTCAATGGTTTTAGGGAAGAATGCAATAAATCTCTATCAAAACTTTTAAAATCTATTTAGGCACAAAGCATTAAATACCCACTCCGATGAAAATTGTATTTTTAGTGTTTATAACAATTTTTTCATAATGGAGGACAAGCATTACAAAAATGTACGCTTAAAATTGCATTTCTGAGCATTTCTTTACTCAACAAACATCTCATTGCACTTGTTCAAGGTCACCGAAGGCTTTAAATCAGCTGAGATCTGCCCCCACCCTTTAAACATCCTCCACATGGTTCTCTTTTCTTCATCCCTTTATTGATTTGAGATGAATTTCCCACAAATTCACAGAAGAATGTGACAGCAGGAATACCCAACGTGACATTTACGCCGTTCCCGCCTGCTGGTCGTTATGATAATGGATGGAGTTTACTGGGCACGGGAGATGACTCTTCTGCAGGGGTTCAGAGGTTCAGAACCTTCATACCCCCCCGTTGAAATTCCAAAGGCAAACCAGCTCCGGAAACCAGAAAATACTGTCGTGCAGTGTAACCCCAGAAGTGTCATCTCAATAATCTCAGCAAATGAGTCATCTGAGAGAGGAAAACGTGATGTTTCTGAAAAAGCAGCATGGAAACAAATGACTGTTTAACGTAAATTCAAAAGAGTCCTTCAAATCTACCAAAACAACATAACACAGTATGAAGGAAGTGGAGCCGTGGGGCACTTGGGGGACCCATGGGTCAGCGTGAATAGAGTTGTTTTTGAACGTCAGATCACTGCAGCATCTGCATCCCATGTTTCACGTGTAACAATAAAAAAACACTTTCATCTGTGGGTCACCTGACCTTTCTGCAAGCCCTCCCAGTGACTCAGCTAACATCTGCATGCAAGGTCACTGTATATCTGCAAAAACACCTCCGGGATTAAAGGAAGCTCAGTGGAAAATGATGCATAAATATGGGAAATTTTCATGATAAATCATCTTCATATTCTAGGCTGCTCTTAAATAAATGTTGTTATGTGCAGGTTTCAGAAATCCAACAGTTACTAACACAGGTTGATAAATAGATTTTTTAACAAAAGGCTGTCTTTATCTTAAAAAAGAGAAAAAAGAGATTTGGGGCAAGTCGAGTCGAGGTGCAACCATCCATCATTCTGTCAATTCAGAAGCAGACAGAACAAAACAACAGATGAGTCCAACAAAAGTCTGGCTAAAAAAGTAAAACAAACAAATCAACAATAAAGTCACGTTCGAAAGCTCAAATGAAAATTTTTTTTTATATTCCATATTTGATTTTGTAGCTTTTTCTTCAAATTCATAGATTGTGTTGATTTTTTTTTTACATTTCAGTCTTTTAACTTAACTTCATGATTAAACATCCAAACAAACCTTTGGACAAAAACCGTAAGAATCAAGAAGTTCATGAATCATGATTCCAAACGCAGTGCATTTTTTTGGTTTGCAACATTTAATCCTTTGTTTTCTTTTTGTCTCCACCCTTCACGTATGCAGACATGAGATGTGCAAAGAAAGCACGACACAAACACTATTTCTAATGACCTCTTCTGTGTGGGCTCCACAGAGACACTTAAAACAACACAAAGACTGAGAGTCTTGAAACCCTTTTAGGAGGTGACAGCAGCGCTGGAGGTAAAACGCACACTCACTAAAGGCAAGAGAGGGCTCATCTGCACAAGGTTTGTGCAATCGTAGCTGTGGGTGACACGCAAAGCCAGCTAAAGGTGACATTTAAAGAAAGGCAGATGCAGAAAAAGCGACTATCACAAGAAAGTGAAACTCTTAAAGACACAGAACACAAAACAGAGGAAATTCCTCCGTGTCTGCAGCCACAGCTGATAGATGAGAGCAGCAGCTCCTAATCAGATGTTCCTGAAGGTTTATCAGGCCTGTTCACTGAATCGTTACCAGCGGGGAGTGTGCTGCACTTCACCTCCTTATCTGGTCACACTCCTTCATCCCGCTGCACTATCGCTCTGAGCTGGAGCTGCGCCCGACCAAGACACAAGAATTGATGGGAAGGGAAAGGCCGGCAGGAGAGGAGCGCAGCCAGAGGTGTAATCTCTGTACTTAGCCTCAATCTCAGCTGCCATCATGTCAAGGAGGAGAGTTATGGCGTGAGAGGGAGAGATATGATCGGGGTGGGTGGGCGTAGGGCTGGAGGAGCCATGTGTGTACGTGCTGGGCGTTCAAGCGGGGTGTGACAGAGATGACTTCAACTTTAAACGGAATGCTATGTTCATAAATGCTGACCTGAAAGGTCATCCGGCTCTCTGTGTCTTTGCGTGCATCACCACTTATGAATAACAACTAACTAAGCACAATAAACTGTTTGAAAGGTTTTAAAACCTTATTTGTAGACATTCAAGATATTTTACCAGGTTTAAAGTTGTTTTGATTTATCTTTGCTCTACAACTTTGGAAACTTTTCCCAAAATCACGACAGGCTCATTAAGAGCTAGGATTAAGAAACAAGAAAGTTATTATTAAAATGAGTGAAAATGCTTTTGCTCCATAATTTCAACAATGGAAAAAAAAGTATTTAAGCACCAAAAAACTCAAATTTTACTGTAATTTTTAGTTTGATTTAAGGATGTTATTTTCAATTAAAATAAATGTGGACAAGTTATAGTTATAGATCGTATTGTATTGTATTCTCATCGTGTTCAAATAAAATAAGTCAATTACTATTATTCCACTAGTTTTTTTTTTCTTACCTTTAATCAAACAGAAGAGCAATTAAAATTAAAAATTAAAAACCATTCACTTAGAACTAGCAAAATATTACTTAATTTGGACTGTAGAACATTATTCTGTCCGACAGACAGCTTTTTTAGCCTTTTTTTTTTATTTTGAATGCTTGTGTGGAACTCTTTGTTTCCAGATTTTGATATATTTTTATCAGATTTATTAAGTAAAAATGACTTGTAGCATGGACAGACCTTTTTAAGCATTTACCTCCTAAGGTTAGTGTTCTTTTTGTATTTTAGGCTGCCTTCTTTTGCTAGATATTCACACTGTCACATCTAGAGTCTGTTTAATGTTTGAAAGTAAGCAACAAAGCTGTTGTGTAACACTTCATCCTTTAAAAAAAAAACACAAAGTCAGACTGGAAAAGGCATAATCGGGTTAACCGAAGATGTTTCCTACATCAACCCCGTCTGTCTCTGGAGGCCGCGGCGAATTTTGCCAGAAGTTCTGACAGCTAATACAATCCAAACACAGGGAAAGGGAAACGCTGAAACCCAATAAGCGGAATTATTTGTGTGTCTTGGGTCATTCTTAAGCAAGTTCAAATATATTTGTACCTGAAGTGAAGTGAAAAAAGATCTTACAAACAAAAATCTCTGCAGTAATGTTATTTTTTTTTCTTTTTATTACTGAGTCTTTAGGCCATCAGATATATCGTGGATTCATTGCTCATAATGCTCCTTAGAGTGTTTTAAAGCTAAGAAATGACGGGTGGTCCTCTGTTCCTTACAGGAAGTACAATTTATTGAGTTTTTCTCACTCAAACAATTGGCTCTTTGATTGGAGCCAACTGATTATTTGATCATGCAGGGGCTTTGGGGCACATTTCACAGTAGAGGAAGTGGCTTACCTGAGCTTAAACAGTAAGAAATGCAGCCAGGCATCATAAGACAAGTAAAATAGCCATCTAATAATGGCACTTTATTTCTAAATAAGCCTCAGGCCGTCTGGACGCAGTTAAAAACCCACTTTTTTTTTAAAGCTTTCTGGTTTGTTTGCCCTTTTAAAGTGTGGGAGGTTGGTTGGTTGAAACCCTGGCTGTGGATGGGAAAATGTGGCCAGAGGTGGTGACAGACGGGAGAGCAAAAGGGATTAAATCCGTTTTAAATATTTGAGGAAAAATCCATTTAAGTTCATTTTTCAGACACAAGAAAGGAATCTGAGTCTAAACCCAAACAGGTATCTAGAACATAGAATAACTTAAGGTGTCCAGGTTAATCAGTTTAACTCAGAATTAGGCATTTAAGTTCAAATGCAAGTCGTATTTAGCCTCTCAGTATGTGAAAAAGTGCTGGTGCTTTTGGAGTTGTCCTGGTGCAAATTAAAATTGCATTTTACAACCATTTTGGGAGGTGCTTGGATACATGTTTCATCCAGATGTTGAAGAAGTTTTTACTCTCCCCAAGATGCAGGCCGAAACGTCACTGCTGAGCCACACCTGTAAAGGAATTTGACTGTGACCTGGCCAAGCACACGCAAAGGTAAAACAATCAGCCACTGCACTTAAAATACTACAGATTAAGTGTAAAATGTATAAACCAAAATTAAAAAAGGCAGACAAAATAAAGTTGAAGAAGGCAGCAGATGCCTTTCTAGAGTATTACGAGTACTTGCCTCTTATCCAAGCAGGTGGACAGCATAGAAAAAAAGCCACTAGTGGGTTGGTTGTCCCCTAGGCATCCTTACCTGTCTATCATGCTTGCATGGAGGAATTACAGTGAGGCAAACGCATCAGAGTTAAATTCAAAAGCAGCATGTACAGTTCCTCCTCTGTAGCCTGAAAAACCAACCATTTGTGCATCTTTGACTCACAGAGCAACAGCTCGACCACAAAAAGCAAACCATGTAGGAATAGCGAATTTCCCCATGCTGGCGATTATAACTCTCTCTGTGGCTCAGGATATTTGCTCAGCTGTGTCATTAATCGGGTGAGAATTGACCAGTGGGAAACACTTGATGCAGCTTCATCTTTAACACATTATAAATTAGCGTCTAAAAGGCATTTATGTATCTTTATGTGCTGGAGTTCTTCAGCTACAAATTTCCTTTTAGCCCCCAAAATCCCTTGTGGTTACTGTTTAAAGACCATCTCCAACAAAAATTGTGGTTTTGCTGTCTTTAAAAAGTTCTTGTGGCATTGTTTTTGATGATGGAGGACAGGTATAAAGATAAATTAAGATTTATTATTAATAACTTTATTATTTTCTTTATTCAAATCATTGTGAATAACACGCACGCACAGCGGCTCCACTGTCGAACACTGGCGCCAACCTTCCACCAGAGACAAGTTGGGGTTCCGTGTCTTGCGCAAGGGCACTTCGACACATGGGCGAGCAGGGCAGGAATCGAACCTGCAATCTTCCACCATGACCGCCCGGCTAAAAACTACATTAAAAGACGACTAGAAACACTTTTACAGCAGATCAAAAGATGTATACTATAAACAGGTCCTTGTTAAGAGCTTTTCAGGATGAGAATAATGCTGAGTCATGCAGCACTTTTCCATGGAAAAGCAGGATGTGTACAAATCAAGCCCTTCCATGAGGGATAAGCAATCAGGAGCTGGAAAACCTGTGATGACTGCAAAGGAGAACAGGATGACTGAGCAACAGGTTCTTTGGAGAGGAGAGCAGGGGCATATGGTTTGCAGAGGGAGCATTTGAGGCAAGATGTAAGGCAGGAGCTCCTAAATTTATCTGTGTCCTGAGGGACCTTCAGAAAATGAGCTGTCTGTCCGTGTCAGTCCCTCAGCCGCCAAAGACGTCAGTTTGAAAGATGTTTCCATCACTGTCATTTTATTTGCTGTGCAGCCTGCTAATGTGGGCAGGTGAATCCTGCTTTAACCACAAGCTGTCAACTTTTATGGCTTTGACTGAAATGATGAACTGTCTTCCACTGAACAATATTTATCAAATACAGAGCTGCCCTCGCGTGTGTCTGTTAAACTTGCTCAGTGTTATTTAAATCTCTTCAGGCAGGTTGTTTGACTCTTTACTTTACTTCCTTTCATTTATCTTAATTGTAACTTGTAGTTTCACTCCGGCCACACATGATATCCAGATTTTTTGGGCAATAAGGAGGACCACCCAGAAGTGTTTCGGGCCCCCCGTTTCTCCACGCTGCTGCACCAAAGTCGAGCAATAGACACATTAAAAACTTATCAGATGGTAGTGACACACAGTAGTCGTGCACGGCTTTATTTGCAAAGCAGATGGAAAGCCTTGGCCTTTTCCAGCATTAATTACAATCACATTCAGGGAGGAAGCCTTCCCTCCTCCAGGGCGGTTAAAACTCTGTGTACGGCTGGAGAATATGGCAACCTAATCCCCCAGGTCACCACAGAAATCTGAGGGAATTGTCAAAAGATGCACAGGACGTGATTAATCAAAGTAGAGAGCCAGATGTGCAACAGAACAGGAGTATAAACCAAAACTGGAGCAGCAGAGGAAGAACACAAAACCGCAGACACACAAACACAATGCTGCCACCATCACACTCCCCCGCAGGAGCAAAACCGAGGGGCTTTCAATACTTGAGACCTAAAACGATGGCTTCCTTCTTACTAAAGATCTGGTTTTCATCACACGTTGCAACACAGAGGAGTGAGAAGCAGGGGAGCGCTTTCTAACTCATCCGCTTCAGCCTAATTCTCCTCATCATTTGCAGCATTGAGTGGCTCTCAATGGTTCATAAAGATGAAGAGTCACGCATTAACGGACGTTCACAGAGAATCAGAAAGATGGAGATGGACGGGATTCTTGAGCGGTGACACATGCTCACTGCTCTCCAGAGCAAATCCTGACACAAGTTCCCAAATGGAATGACAATCCATCTGCATTTAAGCCTCCTTGTTCACCAGCTTGTGACTCTGCCAGAGACTGTTTATCCTCAGCCTCTGTGTTTAGAGTCTCACAGTAAACACTGGAGCTGCTAATGGAAGGAAGGCCTTTGAGCTTTTATGTTCCAAACTCGTTATGATTAAAGTGCCCCTCTTTATCACTGTTGAGGCTAATTAAAGACTAATCTTCTTGGGAAAAACAAACAGTGCAACGCAATTTACACACAAAAACCCACAACTTGCTGCACTGGAGGTCAAGGGCAGGAATAACTCCTTTTTCTACAAATACCAGTGGTGGCGGTTGATGTTGGCTTGATGGGGCAGATTGTATGGAGGAGGGAGTCACCACAGGATTCAGAGGACAACTCTCCTCAGATAGTGGGGTTAACAAGAAATCCCCCCCTGAAACAACCCAAAGCTACTTTTATGAACCACATAGGAAATAAGGGAGTTCTATGTTGTTAACACAGTGAGAGTTTATCATGGGGCACTGATGGGACTTTGCGCAGTGATGGGAGAGTTCAGAGACAGAGTTGGCTCAACAGGTGGATTCAATATATTAAAAGAAGTTTTTTTTTTTTTTTAAATAACAGCTTAAACTTCAATGAATCTGTTTTTGGATTACAACTTAATTTATAACTCATTTAATACAGATTACTCACCGAGATTAACGAAACTCATCACCATATCCGCGTCATTCAGAAAAGCTGTTTCTTGATCCGTCGCCAGAGGAGGGCTCTGCGTCGTGCGCATGGACGGGTACCTGTCCAGAATCTGGCTCTTGTCCTCGCTTGATATGGTGTTGTACAAGTCCAACATGAAAAGAGGAGCCGAGTTGTACTTTCCTTGTGACAAGTGCGGCCGCGGTCTGTGCGGCAGTCCCAGGACAGACAGGATCTCCTTCTGCATCTCCCTCTTCTCGTGCGTCCGCAGCCGCCGGTGCATGAAGCCCGCGTGCGCTTCGAAGTTTCCATCCACAGAAAAACTGCTCCCCGCAGTGAACACGCAGTAACAAGCACTCAAGCACAATCCGAGCAGGGCGAGCAGGGAGCTGGTCATGGTGTTGTCCAAAGTCCCAAGTGAACCTGGCTTAGAGTTCTCAGTCGCGGAAAGCAAAGCGTGCGTAATGGTAACCAAAAGTCCGAGCTAGACTGTTGTCACAACCACTGGTCAGAAACTATAAAAGACTCGATTGTCAAGCCTTTTAAAATACCCTTTGAAGCAAAACACGCTTAAAAGTAGCGCTCCTGCTTTCATTTCTGATCCCTGTGGTGCGCTTCGCTGCTTCGGGATGGAGTGCACCATCAGAAACTTTATTTTGAGCGCTCCGGAAAGTCGGTTAGAAGGCTAAACGCTGTTTTCCAAATCTTACACTGAGCGACAGGACATCTCCTGCTCCAGTGCAGGCCATTCTACTGACTGGGTTTACTCTCCGCGATCTGCGCGCTGACTGAAGCAATCTTTCAGCAGCTCAACCAGTCTGAGCCAAATCCTACAGGTTGTGCGGGAGTCTAGGAGGAACCAGCAGGTTGTAGTCCATAATTTGCGTACGTGCGCACGTACATGCCAATGACCGTGTTAAGTGTGTTCAGAAACCGCCCATTTTATGCGCAACTTACTCAAAGGTGGAGCTCTTGAGGTTAAAAAGACAAGTCCAACATAAAAACATATATATATTTTAAGTCCATATAAATCTTTTCCTAAAACACAAGATCCTTTTCTCCGCCTTTCTTTGACTTAATTTTGGTTTATTGCTCTACTTTGGCTCTTTACTCTCTTCTGCTTGTTTCACCCATTATTGGTATCGAACTCTAAGACTTGTGCGTCAGTTTAAGGCAGTGACATTTTTCAGTCTGCCCTTTTCTGCTGCTTTTTTGAGCTGCAATGTCCAGTTGAGGCACGACCCCTGACGATGGAATGAGAAACAACAGGCGCAGGCGCACAGAGCGCTCATTAGTTCCAGGAGAACCAAAAGCTCTCATATCAATTATCAATTCTACAAACTCCAATTACTCACATGCCGATAGAACTGAAAGAGTTATCAATCTTTTTGGGTATTTTCCTCAAGTTAAAGTGTTTTGGCAGGAGATTTGGGATTGTATGATGACAAAATTGATGATCGTTTTATTTTGTTCTGGAAGGATGTCTTGTTTGGTCTCATACAAAACATTATGTTAAATGACTCTGGTCTGCTCTTAATAATTGTCTTGCTCATCTTGGTCACATTGGTAAAATCTCCGGACAAAAAATAAAGATAAGATAAAGTTACTTTATTGATCCCAGCTTGGGAAATTGGGTTGATGCAGCGACTGTGTACAGACTCAATAACAAACAAAATTGTTTCTGCATTTGAAAGATTTGATCATTTGTAATAATATATATTTGAAACTGTAAGTGAATTTGTAAATTAAAAAAAAAGTGCAAAAAAGTTTATTGGAAAAAATGCTAATAGATTTTTTTATGAACACAATTCTTTCTGTTTCTGTGGTTCAATTTTAAAATTGTAAGAATATATTATAGGAATACTTAAGAAATAAAAAGAAAATTGATGTTAGATTGCTCTTTCTGTAACTATTTGGACGAAATTATAATGTTTTATCATAAGGCCACCAATTTTACATTTGGAAACATGGTCAATTTAAACGGGATGGGAAACTAAATGTTTGAACTGTATTTACACCTGCTGTGACAAAATGAAAAAAGCTGCTTGGAAAAAGCACCTTTTGCCCACTCTAATGATAATTGTGTTTTTTGTTCTTGTGACATTTTCTCATGATGGAGGACATATTTGAATAAAATAATGCTAAAAAATTGTAGTTCTAAGCATTTCTTTATTCAAATTGTTGTGAATCAGGAGCAGATGAAATAATGCTCTTAGAAAAAACTTTTAGCTGCAGTAGAAGCTACTATGGCAAAGCCACAAGCTCCCTGCTCCGCTCCATCCACTTGTAGACAAATACATGTACGTCTTTGGTTTCCTCGTCTGAGGTGGCATCTGGCTCCAAACTGTACGGCTGCATAGCTCTGATAGCGCTCGCCATGTTTGTTGCACCGGTAATGTCCGGTTTGGGGTGTGAAGGGCCGTAACCTAGAGGGAGAGCATGTAAACAGATGGATGATGGGAACAAGGGGTGGGCTAACTACATGCTTACAGTCCTAGCAGAAACTTAGAGGCAAATTTCAAATAAACTACTGCCAGTCTGCAGAAACTATGTCCTAGACAGCAAGAGAAGTTTTATGATTTTGGCTAAAAATGACATAATCGTAATTAAAAGACCACTGGGAATGCTTTCAAAATAGATCAAAAGATGATTATAGTGGGACTTTAAGAACATTTTTTGCCTTTATAGCTGTATATTTGCTGCCTGTTGAGCTGGGGTCAACAACACAACATCTTATGGGTGGTAAACTCAAAAATCAGAAAATCTTTCTTAGAGGGTCTAAAACAAATTTATGTATGATGTGTAGATAAAAAAATTGTAGGTAAATAAAGTAACAAACCTTAATGTATCCTCTCAAGAGCATTAATATTTAACACATCTATGCCTTATTTGCATAAATTGTGATCATGGAGTCATATTTTGTTCTAAAAGTTGGATTATTTGAGCTTTGTAAGTCAGCAAATATTTAAGAGAATAGCAAAAATGTACTCGAGAAACCATCAGAAGGATTCTTTGCAATCCATCCTCCCCTCTCCTGCTTCGCTCCCATCATTTCTCTTAGCCAACCCTGTGTTTTGTCTTCATGGTGCCTTCAGACTGTGATGGTGCTGATGATAAGGTCTGAAGGTGTCCGTATCTCCCTGCGCCTCTGCTACCCCTGCAGCCAGAGCCTGTCTTATCAGCATGTGAAGAGTGAGAAGCCGCATCAAAGCTGCACATACCACAACCAAGCAAACATTTCCCGTGAATAGCTCCCACACGAAATAACACCCAAGACTCCCAGCTTCTTCTTTTTTTCCTTTTCTTACAACAACAAAGTAATATTTTAAGGCTGCAGAACATACCAGCCCAGTCCAGAAGCGATCTTATCTATTATTTGAGACAAATATATCTGAGTGACCCAATGGATGTGTAAAAGGAGGGAGTGCAAATTAAATTACATTAAAATATTTTTATTTATTGACAGAAAAGGATACACTTTACAGTTGTATTTAAAACAAAACAAAAATGTGTAGGTTAAAAAAGTTCTGATCTTGAAAACAAATAAGAAGATGTAACTGCAAAAAAGAAAATTGCATTTTTTCCACAAACAAACTCTAATCTAAAAGGCTCATGAGATATTTGGGGCCCTAATCAGTTGTGTTCTGCATTCATTCATCAACCCTTAGGCAGTGCAGGTGAAATGTGTCTATCTGTGTGTGTTGGTGAACTGAAGCTAAAGGAGGAAACATGAAACAGAAGCTCTGTGTCCTGTCATCACGCTGTCTAGACGGGACACCTCCTAGACTTAATGAGGTTTTTGTCTGTCTGAGTTAACCCCCACGCACCTCCTCCACACTGCTTCCATTCTCTTTTTCCTGAAGAAAAACCACCATAAGTCAAGATTTTCAAACATTTGTACTTTCAGTGTGGATTTTTCTAATGCAAATGTTGCCTTAGATCCACAGGAATAGCTACACCTGTTGAATTTCCTTCTGTAGTTACATTGCTCTGGTTTTGCACATGCATGCATGCACAGGAGTGCCAGCAGACGGCGTGAAAACCATCAAGTGGTTTTTAAGATGAGTTGAAGCAACAAGCTCCCGTAGGTGTGTAGCTCCTCGTGGCTTTGAAGTTGGCTGGTTTTGTGGTCGGAGTTCACTGCATTTGTAAGAGAATCCTTTGGGAAGCTTGTTTTGATAAGTTTCTCTTTTTTAAATTCATAACATATTTGAAAAGTTGTTCATCATGCACTTTTAGACAGCTGAAAGATCTGTAAAAAAATCCCCTTGAAATGTCCAACTTTTTTAGGCTCAATCTGAGGAGAACTTTCCTCCTCTTCCTTCCCCTGCCGTGAACTTGATCGCTCCTCGGATGGCTTCCTCTTGGATGGCAGGAACTCCGTGATCAAACTCATACTGAAGGGCCTGGAAACAACCAGAAGCAAAAGTGACGAATAATGAGCTCAGTTATGTTCAACTAACATAACAATTCTGATTTAAAAGCATGTAAGTAAAAAACAAGAACATGTGGAATTTATTCTTGCAAAAAAAAAGAGGATTTGTGTTTACAAACTACTATAGTACATCTACAAGACCAAAGTGATCAGTTGTGTAGTGATTTTATTTTATTAAATGTTTGAGTTTTCAAAAAAATGATAATGTCAAGGGAAAATTTTGGATTTTTCTAGATAAAAGCTAAAGAAGAAAACCTGGATTCCTGATGTAAAAAGTCTGAAAGCGGACCAGCATTTCTTATGAAATACCTAAAATCTCCCCAAAGAATCAGACTGACCTTTGTGCTAAAGTTCATACATGCTGGATACAGACATCCGGCAGACAGAACATTTATTCAGACAGAATACATTTGGAATAATATATTTGGAATGCTGCCAGGAAAATGGCTATTTATAATAGAGCCTTAGCATAACATCCTCAGCCCGTCCATCTGATGAATGCCTGTCTAAATTTAAGGCAGGCACTTTACCATTGTGTCAAAAAACTGAGATTGGCACTACCTTGTCATCTCTGGTGCGGTCCAAAACTGCCAAGGTTCTCAAACACTCATGAGATGAACAAGTTTTTTGAGTCTAAAATTCTTCCTGATTCTGTTTGTTTACTTTTTGGCCTTTATAATAATGTAGAATAAAATACTGAACGTCACCTATTGGGATGACATTGGACTATCAGATTAGGATTTACCGGTAATTTCCTGATGTGTAATGTGCTCTAAACCAAGGGATTTGACTAAAAAGCATTTCTGTGAAAAGGTGTTGATGATTCTTGATTCTGATCTTTTCATAAAGTGTGTATTGACTAGATATTGTGACAACTCTAACATAAATCGATGTCAAACTGTTGACTGACAGACTTTTTTTGCTTTGTGTCACCATAATCTGTCCCTAAAAAATTGAAAAATTTTCAAAAAATAACTCTAATTCAAAAAAAGTCTAAGTTACTTTGTAAACTATCAGATTATTTAGATAACATGTTTTTATTGTAATTTGTGAAATTTGTAAGAAATATGTCAGAAGATTATTATTTTTAAGTTTTTAATAACTCATTTGTAGTGAATACAATTCAGGGACTATGACAAAAATAATTTTCAGATCAATTGTCCAAAATAAACAAAAATAAAAAAGAAAGCAAGATGAAAATCTGGAATACAAGTAAAACGTTTAAAATATTCTGCAGTCTGAGGAAATGGGGATAAACTGAAGTGCACCTGTGTGAAAGACGAAGCATCGAAGCAGCTGTGCATGGCGGAGGAGCGGTCCGCCCGCAGACACCGCTGAGGAAAGGAGCTGATCTCCTCTGCCAACTGCAGAGACGCCTGTAAAGCTGTGTTTACGCAAAAAGTCAGTATAAAAACATTTACCCTAATGTTGATTATCAAGTAATTGGCCATCATTAAAGAAATGCTGCATCCATTTCCTATTTATAGCTTTAGGAAGTCATCAGTTCCTCAATGTCGCTGAGCTTTCACACCACTCACATGAAAGGACTGGACAGCATCCAGATCACTTCTGTGTAAAAACAGCTCTCCCTCCATTCTCCATGGCACACTTTGATGCCACATTTGCGGCTGCTGCTATTTCTCCTCTCCTCTCTGATCTTAAACGTATTACTGCAGTTGGGTAATTAGGCTGGAGATCAACAGGAGGAAGAAGAACTTCCTAAAACACTTAGACTAATCATCTTCCGGCATCTAAGCAGGGATCAGAGACGTGAAGAGCAGATGGATTAGTGGACGGCATGGCATCTATCACTACAACAACAGAAATGCTCCATTAGGATTCTGGGACCACTACATGATGAAGACGGAGGTGACTAATGACGACTTGTAAATTCGCTGCGGTGAAGAATCCAAATGCAACAGATGCGCCGAAGGACATTTGGATCACGTGCCATGTAAAACAGATTCCAAACTTTTTTTTAAAGTGGTCGGCTCGGCCTGCTTTAAAAGAAAACATTGTTTTGTCAGCTCTGCGTACTTGAACATGATTTATTGAGATCATATTCCCGGTTTTCTTTGTTTCCTGTCTTCAGCTCTCACATGACATCACTTGTTGGCTTTTACAAACCAAGAAAAAAAAAAGCTTCAAACCTGAAAGCGAATAAAGATAACTTTCAGATCCTCCAGATTTACTTGTTTTTGAAACGGAGCACAGTTGGGAGCTTCTTTTGATAGGATTAAAGCAACCTTTAATCTTCTGCACAAGGACACAAACATGAAACAATGAGATAATGTGAATACCTTGGCCGCTTGGGACAACTCTGTTGGCCAGCCCGTAAGCGAGAGCCTCCTGTGCTCCGACAGGTCGTCCGGTCAGAATCAGGTCAAGCGCCCGGGATAGGCCAATGAGGCGAGGGAGCCGCACCGTGCCGCCATCAATCAGGGGAACTCCTAACATTCAAATCATGTTTAATCACTGTCTAATGCAGCACAGCCTTTACTTAAACATAAAGTTGCATTGATAGGAAAAACAAAATGAATAGGAAGTCTACAACAAAAAGTCATTTTTTTTAGTTTGCTGGTTAAAAATCAAGAAAAAGAGGATGGTTGTTCACTTTTTGATCAAACAGAAAACTTCAAATGTTAAAAGGAAAATACTTATTCAGGCTCTTCAGACTCAAACTTCATCAAACAAGGAAAGAGTGATCTAAATTAAGCAGCGCTGGGGGGGGCTTGTTTCCCAAATTTTGGGATCGATTTACTGCTGTAAGGAAGGTTTAAGATAGCTGAAGGTATATGAACAAAGTAAATCTGTTTCAGCTTTTTAAAAAAGGTTTTAAGGTAAAATCTTTTATTTTTAAATAAAGTCTGCAACGGCTTTTTTTTTAAGGGACTCCTAGTTGGTAGACAGATGGATGGGATTAGTTCTGCAACAATTTCACATCTCAACTTAGTTTTCTCTTCAGAAACTCAAACCTCGTCTTCCTCATGTTTTATTGCAAAGGGACAGAGAGGGAGAGAAAGAGTACACTGCAGGTTACAGTGAGCCTCTGGCACCTTTCCTAATTCCTAAAGAGCACCAGCTGTAACTGGCACATGTCCTACTGTTCCGCTCCACACCACAATCCAAACTGCATAATACCTCCGAGTCACTGATTCTATCTGACCGCCGCTTATTGAGAGCACATGTGTCCAACATGTTTTCATAACCCCGAGTGATCGCGCAGCTTTCCCTTCAGATGTTCTCTTCTTCTTATTCTGTGCAGTGAGGGGGATGTAAAGTGATTCTGAAGCTAGCCAGCTTCTTTTTTCATGTAGTTTAAATGAATCCAACTGGAATAGCACTGGTGATAAATGTGTGGCGAATCCGAGGCTTTGGTTCAGTGGCTGCATCTGACGGGGGAGATTGTGATTAAAGACAACCCTCTATAAAAAAAAGCTCAAAGAAATAAAAACAGGAGCATGTGTCCAACTCAAGTTTTTCACTTCACGTAACAGACTTTCGTACGGTGGCCCTAAAGGGGAAATCCCACCGACTGGATGCAACAACATATTCAAGATCATGATAGTGTGGCTTGTCCTTCAGGGCCACCGTATTAGCTCCTGTCACTTTATCCCACATTCAGACTTTTCTTTTTTAAACTCGGTGTCTCCGGGGTCTTTGCACGTAACCGTTGGGAACCAATTCAAGCAACACCACAATCCTCAGTGCCTCCAACTTAATTAGAACAAGGAGATCCTCCTGTCAGGTCCAGCTCTTGATTACAGGAAGTGGTAGATAGAGAGAAAGCTGAGTGGAGGGAGAGGGAAGCTGGAGTGAAGAATGGAGATAAAAGGCTCAACTCAAAGAAGAAGAAGAGATAAAGACACAGGTTGACCTCCAGTCTGGGTCTTTAGTGCTGCTGTTGGCACCACAGCTATCAGCAGTAACCGGAAGGATCTCCCATCTTATCCGCTGCAGCCGTCTCCCCCTCCTCTGCCTCTGATAACCCCGTCTTTCATACGTCCTGTTTGACAGACCTGTACTTTGTCCCACATGACCGTAAGCCAGCAGCTTCCTGAAATATTGTTCGACTTAGAAAGCGGACTAGGTCATAAAGGGGCTTTATAGCTTTTTCGAGGAGGAGATGTTTGTGGGGGATTCTAGTTTAAGATAAAGGTGGAACTGTATCTCGTGCCTCCGTAAGCTTCTAAGCCTTAAAATCCCACTTCAATCATCTTTTGATCTATTACAAAAGTGTTCCTAGAGGTCTTTTAATTATGATGATGCAGTTTTAGGCTAAAATACAAAAACCTGTATTGTTTTCTAGGACGTATTTCTGCAAAGCAGCAATAGTTCATTAGAAATTCACCTCTAAGTTGTGGGTGGGACTGTTGGCACGGAGTAAGTCCGCCTCATTTCCCATCATCCCTTAGTTTACACTCTGTCCCACTAGTTTACAGCCCCTCACAATCCAGATGTAACATTACGGGAGCAACAAAAATATGGCGAGAAACATGGAAGTTCTCGATTTGCACAGCTTTGAGCCAGATGCAAAGAAAATGAAGACGTACATGAATCTTTTTGTCTGTAAGTGGATGCATCGGAATGGAGCAGAGCAGGGAGCCTTTGGCCCGCCGACTGTAGCACCTGTTTCACTGCTACAGGCCTTTAAACAGCATTTTATCATCTGCTCCTGATTCACAACTATTTTAATAAAGAGATAATCAGAAACACAATTTTAACCTTAATTTTCTTTACATATGACCTCCACCATGAGAAAAATGCCACAAGAACATGTTAAAAACACCATTTTTGTTGATGTGAGTCTTTAAAAACAAAGGAAAAGCAGATAAACGGAGCATCCAAACAGGGGCTGGTGTCAAAATGAGTCAGCAGAGTCTATTGTTATATAACTCCAGACACAAGGTGGTTCTCTTCCTGCAGCACCAGGTCATCACTGCTTATCTGACTTAAGTGTAGCAGAAGCCTGCAGGGAAGAACAGTCCTTGTGTTTTATCTTCACTTTGATATGTGTTTGCAGGAGAACAACAAATGACTGAATACTCTTGAGTCATCAGAAACTAAAAACTATGACTTTCAGTGACTTATCACATCTGCAAAACCCTCTCCATGATCTGGTGAGCTTATCTTGAATAGCAATCTTTTATTTTATATGCAGAGGAAAGTCCTTCTGTCAGCGTCTTCCCGTCTGTGGCTACCTTTAGACCCCGAATGCTGAGAAACGTGACACACTCGGGGTGTTCTGGTTGACTCCTGGTGCTGCTGGCATCCCGGCCACATCAAAGCCGGTCCCAGTACAATGGCCTCCCGTGGGGGTAATGCGATTAAGTTTGATTTGGATTAACAGTTTCCGGATCATTCCAGACTAAATGGACAGAAGCAAAGGAGCAAACATTCAGTGGGAAGCTTTGAAAACTGTCTGGGAACAGAGGGAAACCAGCTCAGCTGGGTTGGGTCAGGGATGAGCGCCTCCCGATTAACTTCATGTTTTAGCCCACTGCTTTAACACCAGGGAGATTTTTAGCTACAGAAAACAACTTAGAGGTTTAGCTGCTCCTAAAAAGGCAAAATGATGTTTTCTCTGATATTCATTGCAATAAAAATGCCCAAATACATGTATGCATGTGAATTTTTTTCTGGTTTTTTTTTAAGCGGTTTTCCAGTTTGTTCATTCCTTCTGGAGGAAAAGTCGGCAGTTTCAAAAATGAGGGCCGGTCTGAAGAAATCACTGGAACATGTCGCTTAGGTTCAAACTCACTGAACAGGTGTTTGGGTTGGCCCGTTTTATGTCAGCTTCTGGATTGTGGTTTGTCTTCGGTTCAAGACTTTTTTTCGTTTTCTTCATCTTTCTGTTTTTCGTCACACTCGTTCAGCTGCCCAGACTGAGAGTTGACAAGAGTGAGAAAAGGGGGATGAGCCGGCAGGATGCTGCAGATAAACCAAGAAAGGTCTCAACTTCAGACATTAACATGCAGCAACAAGCCAGCGGATCTTTATTCTTGGAAGAATTAGTAGCTGTGTTTGTGTTTTGGGACAAATATTCCTATTTAATTTGTTTTCTTGCTCCTGGTTTAGGGGCACAACTCAATGATGGGGAAATCAGAATATTTTTATTTTGTTTTATTCATGTCTTATGAGAATTAAAAAAGCAGGAGACGCTAATACCAGATTCCTGTGACGTAACCGTCTCCTCCCTCTCATTTCCTCGCTGGCAGGGCAGAGGGGGCCCCCAGACAGGAAGCCGCAGGTTTGCGCAGCCAATCATGCGCCAGAAAACTGTCAGATCCTTGTGGTGCGCAATGGCCCACATCAGAGCAGAAACGCAAGCCCTCTGAGGGTTTTTCAACTCCAAAACCACCAGGGATTCCCTCCGGCTGTTGCCATCTGTGCCCGACCCAAGAAATGGTAACAGAGTCCAACCATTAAAAGAAAATAATCACTAAGAGACAGTGGATCTTTAAATAAACTGCGGCTCCCACAGAACAGATGTACTTTACATGTAAGAGACAACTTTCTTCTATTAATTGAAATTTTGATAAATAAATCCAAATCCAAAACTGTTTTTAAACTTATGGATCACCTAAGGACCTAAAGTAAATATAAACAGGTTTATGAAACATGCTTTTTTTTTCGCACTAAAATCACTTTAGCTAAAAACTAGACCTGCAAAAGGAATTGAAAATGTATTGTCTACGCAACATTAGCCATTGGGATACACATATCGCAAAAATATGTGAAATGGTGACCATAAATGTTTACACACACACTAAAACCATCTGATGGAGCTTGAAGTATTTAACTAATCATATAAACCCCATTTACACATTTGACTAATCGGATGTACTCCTTCACACCATTGACCAGTCAAATGGAGGCCCTATATGCTAGATGCCTGCCTGCTATGTAGACCTGAGTCATTTAGAGAATAGTTAGACTTATGTTGAAATGTATTAGTTGTAGCTTTGCTGTTTGTTCATATGGCAAGACTGATCATCATCGCAAAATTGATCACTATCGCAAAATTGTGAGTTTTTCTCATAGTGTGTAGCTCAACTAAAATCTATTAGCATAGTTATCAATTGTACGAAAAACCAAAAGCTTAATTAGAGCTGAAGAAAAACCTGTTTAACCCTCATAGTCTCTGAACTGATGGCTGTTTATCATAAAGTAGGACTGACATCAACCCACACCCCCCCCGAATTAGAGTTTTCATTTCATTCAAAATTTAACATGAAGGTTTCAAAAAAGATTTTTAGCATTAAAAGTTTTGGTTTATGACAAACATAACAAGAGTTTTGACCCAAAATTGTGATCCTTGAAATGAAACCTTGGAACATTGGAGCTCAGTAGAGCTTCGCCTGGTTCTTTAGAAATATTTGAATAGTTTTCACTTTATCTTTTCTTTTGGATTTATACTTTTTTTTGTCTCATTTGATCTTTTGTTATACAATATAAAACTGTTTGATCTAAACGTTTGTGGGGGGGTTTTGTGTAACAAACTGACAAAATGTACAACTCTGAATTGAATTTTTTGGCAGTTCATCGGGTTCAGTGGGGAATTATTGTATTATATAATTTTTAAAAAGCTGAGGTTGTACTGAAAAGATAGGTATCAAGCATTGCCCCAAAAAAGAGTTTTAAAGACAAATTAAAAAAATACATTCACATAGCCCCCAGCAACACGCATTCAAGCAACAACATCCAATGAAAATTGACCGTTTTGGGGTTCTACGTAAAAAACATGTGGTCATTGAAAGTGCGCTAGAAGTTAAACCAGCTCATAATTTGACCAATCAGGGACTCAGATTTGGTAATAACGTTTCATGCTGTTAAAAAATTATAAGATATTCAAAAGTTAAATGCCACAATGATGACGGTAAAATTGCTATTTAACTGGAAATTCAGTCGAACAGAGAGACGTAAGGCCCCGCCAGGATGTCTTCCCGTTAAATTACAGGCCTGGGATGATAAGCTTTGCATGTTTACACTTTAGATCTTACTATTCCCAGTAAATTATAGTACAACAGCTGTATTTTTAAATACCATGGTTGTATTTTAAGCCATGGTTTTAGTTATATGGTATAATGTGAATGCTGTATGAGAGAAAAAATGGAGAAAAAGGCTACTGGATTTCTTTGGAAAGTTGACTCTTTAGAAGCCAAGTGAGTAAGAAAAAAAGTGTCAGCAAACTGCAAAAGACAGCATGATTCTGTTCATGCAAAGGATTTGTGACACCACTAATATACAAGCCCAGTACGGCCTTGCAGTGGAAACCTGGCAGTTGGCTGCTTCCTCTCCTACTTATCAAGGCTGCCCAGCAGAGCCTGGCCGCGCCGCCGAAAGGTCACGGTCACCGGCATTATCGCACTATGACTCCATCCTCGCACACAAACAAGAGGAGGCAGGAGTGATAACAGAAAACATAGTAACAAAGCAGAAAAATAAAAAACAGAGACGACTTCCTGGTATTTGCTAGGGGAATGATATATGCTTGGAGGAGGAAAAAAAAACCCCAGAAAGTTATTTCTATGACAGATATAATTAGCTCAGGGGAAAAACACACTGGGATGCCAAAAATAAAATCTACAGCAAACCGAAATATGTATTTTACTAAAGAGCTGTTGTTTGGGTAATAACGATAGATTGAAGGTGATGACTAATGCTTTTAGTGTGACAGCCGTTAAAAACAGTCCCACTGCAGGAAGAGAACAACCTATGACAGCAGCACTCCTCAATACTAAATTTGGATAGGATTTGAGTGTTCCTCAAAATAAAACACCTTTTTACTGGAACAAACAAAATAACAATACAAAAGAAATTAAAAAGTGTTTGTAATATTTTTTTTACTGTTTTCTAAATTAAAATGGATCTGAAAGTTTTAGAACTTCATGAAATGACATGAAATGAGTAAACAAAAAACAAAGTAATCAAATTGTCTCTCCTTATGGGTAAAACTCTTCAAAAACAACAAAAAATGGAACATTCCTCTGTTCTTTCCAGTTGAGGATTTTTATTTTTTTCTAAAGATCCACTTAAATCATCTTTTGATTCATTTTAAAAATGTTGCTAGTGGTCCTTTAATTATGATTACCATTTTTAGGCAAAATCAAAAAGGTTTGGAGCCCGATGTGAGTTCAGGGAGGAACAGGAAGACACATGCGGATCTATTTGTCTAAAAATGGATGCATCAGAATGGAGCGGAGCAGAGAGCTGGTGGCCTGCCGACTTTAGCACCTCAATGCTACAAGCTTTTTCAAACTGTATCATTTCATCTGCTCCTAATTCACCATGATTTGTGTAAAGTAAATGACCGATTTAAGCTTAATTTTCTTATATCTTGAAAAAAAAATGCCTCAAGAAAATGTTAAAAACACCCAAAACACAATTTTGATTGGAGTGGATCTCTAAAACATTTAGTTTTGTCTCTTCGTTCTTCCTTCTGATCTAATAAAAGATAAGCTGGACCTTTAACTTGTTTTATGTTGTTGCTGGCCCTGATCCTGGAGCAGAAATGACATTAGAGGATTATTTATCATATGAAACGGTTTCAAATCTACTGGCTCTTGTCAGGCTTTTTTTAGCCAAAGAATAATGTTATTTCAAGAAGAGGGACCTCTAAGTTTGGCTGATTTCTGCCCTGACAAGGGTGGTCAAATTGGTTTTGAGAACATGAAACAGAGCAGCTCCGACTACAATAGCTTTTTCAACAGGAAAAACTCTCCATATAGGAACAAAACTGGTCTTAAATAAACGTAAAAGATAAAACAGTTACATTATTGCTAATAGCTGTAATGGCAAAAATGCTGTAAAACTTTTTTTTTCATTGCTAAGTTGTCAGGAGACAAATAGTATAAGAAAAACTAGAAGAAGTCCAAAGGAAAGAAAATGGTTTGCAGTTACTCTAACAGTCTTCTTCAGACTGCTTATTGATTTTATTATAAACAAAACAAATATTGATCATTTTAATCCTAAAAAATTCTCATTAAAGAGATGATTAGGTCTATATGTCCAGATGTGATACAAAAATCATTGGAAAACTGTTTCACTTGAGAAGAATAAGTTGTTAATGTCTGCAGTTAATGTGCTTTTGCTTGGAAATGAATGAATGAATTCACTCCAAACCCCTTTTCCTGACAGTTATTGACCATCATAGGAAAAACTGAACAACAGAACCACAATCCTGACCTGAGCAGCAGGAAAGGTTAGCCAGACGTACCGAACCTGCGACAGAACACCCCCATGATGGCGCTCTCCTCCATCACCCTGAGATCTGCCAGCAGGGCCAGTTCCAGGCCTCCGGCCACCGCAAAGCCACTGACGGCTGCTATCAGCGGCTTGGAGAGCTGCAGACGGGACGGACCCTGCAGGGATAAGGCTTCCTCAGTGGGTCGATAACGACAAAATGATCTAAACAAACGATGTAGCATATTATTGTATCAACTAGTACTATACAGAACTTTTTGAGGTTTTTTTATACAGTGAAGAAGAAGAAAAAGCTCATTAAACATCCATCAATTTTGCAGTATAGCTGAACAACTTATGGATGAGACTTAAAACTATGACGTAATTCTCTCATGTTTTTCAATAATTAAAAGTACAAAGGATTAACCCAACTAATAAATCTGGACCGTCTATCCACAACAAATGTGTTTTAGCAAAATTAACCTTTAATAAATATAGCACAAAAAAATGGGAACAAAAAATTAGTAAAACTTTAAAAAAAAGAAAAATCTTTTTTTAAAGTTTTACTAATTTTTTTAATGGATGCAACCTACAAATTTCTGAATTTAAAAAAATTAAGTTGGACTACATCTTAATAACTACATTCTTACATTCTCTAAAATCCTGTTATTTATATTTTGTAGGAACCTTGAACTCTTTGACATCATTCAGAAATGCACAGTCACACAGGCACATGACCCAGGAGCGGCTCACCATCGGACCGGGATCCTTTCGGACATCTGACTCCAATTTCAGTGCAGCTTTTTCATTGGCCAACATTTTCAGATCATAACCAGCACAGAAATTTCCTCCTAGAAGAGACCACAAAATTACAAAGTATGGCAGCTGGAAACTCAGAGAGGAAAGAGAAAATAATGTGTAGAAAAGAAAAAAAAAGACAGACTGGTTCACGAGTGATTCTCTTTCCTAAAGAATTTGAGTTGAGATCCTGCATGTGACCATGCTCCTATTAATGCAACCACAGTCTCTTCCGCTGGATCCATCCAGTAATTGCTACATTGCTCAAGAGGAAAACAAACATTATGTCACAGTTTCGGGCAGGGACTCATAAAATCCTTCCCTCTTGAGTGATGGGCACGTGTGACAGCTACGCCCATCGACCGGGAGCTACAGCTGTGGATCAAAACAGAGCACTTATATCAAAACAAAGCAAAAAAAACTCATTCGGAGACACTTTGACGCGGTAAAATCCTGAGTGTGTAAATTTCAAGTGTAAGTGACAAGGCTAATGTAATAATTGAAAGAGTTTTCTTTGCAGATTTAATCTAAATGTTCTTTGTTTTTTTGGAATTACTTGAGAATTGATGACATCACAGTGGGACAAATGGTCAAAAAAATGAATGGGGGCCAAAGTCTCTTATGGGGCTCAAAAAAGTCAATTATACATTGACCAATGAGTCATAACGCACATGTTGGGGTATATCCCATCAACGTTTGGAAATTATTATGGGATGGCCACATTTAGCAGCCATTTAGTGGCAAAACATGAAATTTAGCAATTTTCACATTTTGTCACAATATGGAAAAAAAACTTTTGTTTAAGCAATTTTCACAAAATTTCACACACGTGCCGCTAACTTAAGTCTTTGTTGAGCTTTGTCCTTGGAAAGAAGACGCCATCTTGAATTTTAAAAAAAAACAATCACTTTAGTGCCTTCAACAAATTTAAACTCCTGTTTGGGATTTTGATTTTTCACATACATTTTACCATAATGAAAAAATAAATGTGGCTTAAATTGATACGATATGACATACAATGAGAACTTATCTGAAATATGAGCACGGTTAACAAAAAACCTCAGTTGCAGAGGAAATCCAAAAGTTTACTTTTGGCGATTCTTCTAAATATTACATTGACCTGTTTGTCTCCTCCAGGCAACCAAACCATAAAATGGTTGCTATGGGAATAAATCTAAAACAAAAGCTGTCATTTAAAAAAAAGTGAGTTTTTGGTTCATTAATTTGGTACGTGCAGGGTGGCAAAGGCAGAGGAGGACGGTGAAGGGCCTTAACCAGTGAGGGAAGGTCAGAGGGGGTTCATTGGAGGGTGGCTATGGAGGGTAGTGACTGCATGACATACAACGCCACTGTTTTCTATAAATTATTCTATAATTTATAGAAATTTCTTTAAATATTAGGAACCACAAAATATATGTTTGAAATTGTTCTTTTATCTTCTCTTGTTTAACATTTAAATGGCCCTATAGGTGGAATTTTGACCCCTCATAGAAAACTGCGGCAGAAAAAAAACCTTTTCAATCATTAGATTGGTGTTGAGCGGCTCAGAACAAGATCAGAAACATTTTTAGATGATTTTTCTGACTTTTCATGCTCAAACCAATGTGTTTTAACATAAAAAGATTTACCAACATTTCAAAGGACATCAAACCAATAAAACTAAACGTTTCTTTCGTCCTTCAGGCTAACACTAATTGAATTGACCTCTGACCTGCCAGTCTGTCTATTCGTTCCCATGAAAAAGGCCCAAAATGTGTCAGAAATGTGTCTCCTGAAGCCCCTTCTGCTCAGCTTCACTTGTGTCAACAGTGGCCCAGCTGGGCTGACGTCTAAATTGCACCTGACTGAAAAACACTCCGAGAGTTGAACCCCCCTCCCCGCCACACCAAACATAGTCCAAAAGTGTCCCCCGCTTATTCAACACCTGCTGAAAGCAATTACTCTTAATTTCATAAGCTCGAGCAAACACGCTGACGCTGAAAAACGAGAGCAGAAAGAGGGATTGTCTCGGCGCTAATTTGAAGAAAATGGATTCCGTATGTTTGCAGAAACATTACATTTGTAACCAGGCGTCCCGGCTCGTCATCTCGCAGCGCTGTTAATCACCAGCCGGGGTCAGCCATCTTGTTATGCCGGAGCTGACAGGAATGCGTGGAGGGATGATTAAAATGGCATTACAGGAACTGTGGGAATAGTGGAGGAGCCACTTTTGCTGGAACTGCTAATTGCAAACCCGTCTCAGGCAAGCAAGTGATCCTCCAGCGCGCTGTTTTCAAGTCGCCGCAGAGATTAGAGGCATCACCCGGCCGCAACGCGGAAAAGGCTGCAGCCCCAGAACTACCAAAGTGTATACTTTGAGGCCACATTGCACCTCATACAGCAACCAAACCCTTCCGAGCTGAAGACGCAGTTTCCACCAGTGGAAAGAGATCATTCTGTGTGTGTTGTGACTAATTTTAGGAGCAGTAAAACATGCAGGAAACCTCCCAGGTGTATGTTTTTTATGTGCGCACTTGTCTGCTGTCCTCGACCTTTCGGGTGGACCTGAGCGCTGTGGAGAGGAAGCGATGGAAAAATCTACTCAGATGAGGAACATTGAAAGAAAAAAAAGAGACAGAAGTTACAAAAAAATGACAATAAAACTTTTTTAAACAATATAGTTAAGTACTTTATTTGATGGCATTTACTTTAGATTTCAAATATTCTGTACTTTTTGAATCATTTTTGTTTGGGATCAGTTTTGAAATTGTACATTACAAAAAAATCTCAAATTGAGTTAACCCTGTAAAGCCCACTTCACTAAAGAACTGACACAAAACACAATGTTTTTGGAAGTAAGACGTTTCTTTTGTTTGATAAAATCCACAAAAAAACTATTTTTCAGTTTTTCAATTGTGATGTGCTGATATGCAAGTTTTTGGTCTCAACAATGTTAGTTAAGGATGCAAAAATATTGCCATGACTGTTCTGGAAACATATAAAGAATGAATTTTGTGTTCTTTTAATGCAAAGCATTTAGTAAAAGTATTAAGAAAAGATTACTTATTCTCACTATGAAGTTTTCAAAATTAGCAAAACCTTTCCCGCCAAAAGTGTTAATGAGATTTCAAGGAAGCTACCATTTTGAATAAGCTTGTACTGCCCCTGGTGGAAGGGTGATGAACTACAGTGTTAATGAGATTTCAAGGAAGCAGCCATTTTGAATAAGCTTGTACTGCCCCTAGTGGAAGGGTGATGAACTACAGGGTGGAAAACTAATAATATCCTATGGGTTTTTAAGGATAGTTTTGATCATGCTAATGAGATGGTGGTGTTAGAACTGTATGTATCAAATATGATACAAATTGATATATAGGGTTAATGTTCACAAAATGATTTTTCTTTAAAAGTAGAGAAATGAAAACCATTTCAGAGGCTACATTTCTTGAACAAATTGGTTAATTTTTTAATGTATATTAGTGACAACCGCTCAGGTGTTGACGTTCTGGGTGTGTTGGCCCAGCTTTAGAAGTTTCAAGAGTAGAATAACTGATGCTGCTGACAAGCGGCTGGACATTCAACTGACAGACTGAAACCAGCCTCAGCCTCTGCAGTCTGTCTAAATGTCTGCTTGAACTGAAAGGCGGATGGGCAGGTCACTGACTGTCGGGCAGCCTCCCTGGAAAATACTAAAAATCTCCTCGTCATCTGTCCATCTCACGGTTCTTTTACCTTTGCCATGCAGTATGGCAACTTTCAGGTCTGGGTCACGGTCGAAGGCCTGCAGCTCCTCCAGCAGACGCCCCGCCGTCTCCTGGTTCACCGCGTTACGCACCTCTGGCCGGTTTATCTCCACAATAACCACTGGCCCCCTTCGCTCTGAGACCACAGTCTGACCTGCAGCTAATGACAGGGAGGGGACACGCTTAGTGACGACACGTCAGGAGAAACATACGGGACGTGAACCCTCTCATGTGGACAAACTGAAGGAGAGTGCGACATGTGGCGTGTAGGGTGTGACAAGGACCTGGAGTCTCACCCTGACTGGGGTTGTGGCCTGGCTGAAGGCAGCTGACCTGCCATTGTTTAGGTTCATCTCAAGGAGTCCAAGAATCCACCACACCCAGCTGCAGCCGAGAGAGGGGAAAAACTAAGCCACCAGGTGCATTTGCTGAAAAGTCTGCTTGTCTTTGCTGTACTTTGTCCTCTGCTACACCTCAAACAAATCATTACACAGCCAGATTAAAGCTCTGCGAGAAGAAACCGCCTCTTAACGTCCTCTGCAGAGCATTTTGCTCCTGCTGACGCATTTCATCACTTTATTATAGGTAACCTGTCCATAAAGCTAAGTTCATCCATTTCAACAAAGTTTTAAAGTTCAAGTACAACATAGAGTCTTTTTCCGTTTAAGTCCCAGGCTGAAGGTGAAACTCAAAATCACAGTGTCTATGTAGCAACTTCATTCAGAGACTTGTTTTCCAGCTTTTAGTTGAGGGACACACTTCCTTTGAACATTCGGCCTCAGTGCCAGGCTCTCTACATCAGCTTCCTGTAAAAGGCCCCAAAAAGTGCCACCAAATCCAGAAAACCCTATCAGGAGATTTTACTGCTGCAGCAGCATGCCTGCTACAGTCACTGAGGTGGCCTGATACATCCCAGAAAGTAACAAAGATGATTAAAAAAAAACTTTCTCTCCAGAAATAGAGTATATCTTTACATTTTAAATAAATCTTAAACTAAATCCGTTGCTTGCTTGCATTAAATCAATAAAATGCAGCCCCCAGCACTTTCTAAGAACGATGTGCATGATGTCTTAATTGTGATTGGCTAAACTCCCATTTTAAACCTGTGACATCAGCCTTACGCTACTTGACCTTCAGAGCCTTAAGGGGCCAAACAAGAAAAACAGATTTATTTGTTTCTGTGATCAAAGCCACAGTGGTTTATACTTCTCAGTAAGATGACTATTTGGGTTATTTTTCTGTTTATTTGATTTACATTTAGAAGTTTACAGTCAGAATTTAATCATCAATATTTGGTAACATTTCAGATAAAACAATAATGTTGACCAAAGGTTTGTTCCAGAACTTTTCTTAATTTTATTTCTGGTCTTCAAATATGAAATTCAAAGTAATTTATCTAAAACATACTTAGATGCATTTCTGGTAAATATGAAGAAATGAAAGCATCCCATTGCAATCAATGTTCATTAAATAGTTTGTGCATTTAATATAATTATAATGGTTCAAAGAATGCAGGCCAAATGGTCTCCACCTCAACATATCTGACCGATCAAGACCAGATCAAGCCCTTTTTCTTGTTTTTTTTTCTTACTTCACGTTGTAGCTTAAATATGAAGTTCACCTTTTAGTAACTTACGTTGAGTAATTTCTCAAAGATGATCAATCTTTCTCTCTTTATGATATACATATGACACTTGTGTCTGGTTTTGTAACTATGTCTCAGATTTATATTAACGTAGTTTTTTTTTTTCTTTTCTCCTTTATTTTAGAAATAAAAACTAAACAAGCCTAAACTCTTGTAAAGCTGGAAAGCCTCAATTGGAACTGGAAAGATTTTATTTACCTTAAATTAGGGAAACTAATGGCTCAATGTGGTTCTATTGCTATATTAGAGTTTATACACTGCATGACAGACTGGAATTGATGCAAGTCTTAGTTATTCTAAATGGATCAACATCCATTGATGAATATTGAGACACCTTTTAGGGAAAACGAGTCATGCTTGTGTCTGTATTCAACTTCTGCAAATGCAAAAGGATCTGATTATCATGCATGAAAAAGGGAGGGGGGGGGCGTTTTAATTTTTATTAAAAAAATTATTTTCAATCAGGCATAAACTAGAGGACAGACAAAAATTTCAAAGACCAAAATACAATATATATTAAACTGCAGAAAATCCTCTTAATTTTAATACAATAACTTGTAGTGTCTTTTCAAGTAAAACACATAATATTCCAATTTTCCAGAAATGCTACTTTTTTTTTTTACTTTTTCTGAATCCGCAAGCATAAATATTGTAGTTTCTGAAAAAGCAGTAACTCCCATGGGTGTTTGTCGGTCCCTGTCATCTTTGATTAATCATCATGATCGGAGTAACTGTCCTCAAAAAATAAGGAACTCTGCCGCCCTCTAGAGTTAAAGTAAAGTTACTACATGCTCGTGCTCTCCTCGTTCTTACCCATCTGAGCTTCTTCACCTCCCGTAGAAGCGCTGTATGATTTTACTGATGCATAGCTCGTCTTCCTGGTCCGACCAGAGGTTTTGTCGTGAAAAGCTGCACGTACAAATAATCCAAAAGACCGAAAATGTCTAGCCGCCATTGCTAGTTCTTCACTACAAAAAGCCGAGAAGCTCAGAGTGAGCAAAATGTGAATAAAGTATTTTTTATTAGTTTTTATTTAAAACGTAAACACTAAAATATACTGATCATATTTATTAATGATCTTTGACTGCCATACGACAACGCTTTTGTACTTCCGGAAAGAAACAAGACTTCACTCATATGGTTCCTAGTTCCTAGGACACATCGGACCGTGTAAGAGCTGCAAACGTCCAGCAGAGGGCGACATACATCCTTTTTAAAAGTACAAATGTTTCCTGCTGTTTTTTCTGCCCATTTACTCAAACATTTCATTTTAACACCGTTTCATAAAGCAGGTTGAAAAATTACTTAACTTAACCCTTGTGCTATCTTAGATGACCCCACCCTTACATTGACTTGTTCTCTCTGCCATGACAAAGGTGGATAAAGGTGGAAAGATTTCATGTAATCCATGGACACCAGTGAAGATCACAAATCATTGAAGAAAAATGGTTCAGAGCACTGCCTAGTCGGTCTAGATGACCCAACTCCCAATGTTAAAGTGCGTAGGATAGCACAAGGGTTAAAATGCTTGGAAACAGTTCAAGCGCACCCGTTTTCAAGTCTAAGCCTATGGAAATAAAAGGTAAACAACTTGTAGTATTTCCAGATATGGAAATCATTTTTTGAATTTTCTCATTAAAATAAGCATATTTGATTGCAATCTCTTCGGCAACAAAGTGTTTACTGTTGTGTGGAATAAAATAATAGATGCATGTTTTTATTTTATTAATGGATATCAAGTTGGTAGATATTTTCTAATGCCTGCAACTAAGCAAGTATAAATCCACGACAACATGACTGTCTTTTTAATTAGAAACTAAGATTTCTGTTAAATTTTAACAAAATGGATTTAACCCTGGTGAACCTAGGAGGACTTTTCTTTTGGGCTTTAAAAGTTGTTTTTTTTGTGTTTTTTTGCTGCAACAGCAGCAGCAGCAATTAAAGGGGGCCAAAAAATTAAAAGTAAAATTTGAAATATAAAATTACATTTAAAAATAATAGTAATAATAATTTGACCCCATGGGTTCTCTAGCATTAATATTCCTTTTTAGGCTTTGACCTGTAAAATTTGGCAAAAATGTTCAAAACAAAATTAATGGTAATGAAATATTTTACAATATAACAAAAATAAATGCCATTTCTTTTTTTTCTTTTTTTTTCTTTTCAAAATAAATGTCTGTGAATAGAGTGACAGGCTGATTTTGCCAAAACAAAACAAAAAAACTCGTTACATTTATTTGATTCCTTATGTTTTTTTATTGCTTTGGGGTAGGATTTCTGTGGCAGAATTTAACTGCAGCAAGATTTTTTTTAAGTCAGTCATATATATAAATTTTAAGAATGAAACGTTAATATCCTGTGAAAAAAGGAAACCAAAGATGAAATCTGCTGGCACTGTTTTTTAATAAAAAGTATTTTCATTTGCTTTTAGTTTCATTTCTTAACACATTTTAAGGCATCATGCACATAAAATAAGACTGAGGCAATATGTTTACTCTCCAACCAAAGATATGTTAGAACAATTGAAGATAATCTATTAAAAATTAATTTATACAAATATGGCATGTAAGCTGGCATGTCAGTGAGTCCTGAAGCAGCGTTTGGCTGCTTTCACAGTTATTGTAAACATGGCTTTGAGCAAAATAAGGAAAAGGTTCAGGGGAAAACGTGCTTCAACGTGGGGTTCAGGTTCCCTGAAAAGCATGCAATGCATTTCAATTTATATTTACATTTTTTTATAGAGATCTTTCTCAAATGTTGTCCGTTAAGGTTGGAACATTAAAAATGTTAACATTAACAAATAAAAAGAAAGAATGAGAGCTGTGCCCACAAAGTTTCCCAACCAGGAGTCTGAAGCAGACGTTGCTTAGACATGTCTACAAACAAAAACACTACAAGATTTTTTTTTTTTACTGTACTGTTTTCTTGCTTGATCTTGTTATATAAATTGTACTTTTATATTAAACAATAGAGCTACATCAGGTGTTAAAAAAAATCTTGTAGTGTCCACCATGGCAAACATCTTGGAGAGTGATGGAAGCTTTTTGGCACAGTTGTGTCCAGTTGTGCTCTTCTGTGGTCATCCGTGTTCTTTATACTACATTAAAGACCATGGAAAGATACTGTTCATATGAAACCTGGATCCAGCCGTCCTGGTCTGTGTCGTATCGCCTGAACACGTCGGTCAACCTCTGCAAAAAAAACACAGAGCAAATCTTCAGGAAGTTTAGATGTAAACAGAAATAAAACTGGATTGCGATAAAATATAATGTTTTTTTTTAGATTTTAACTTGTGTTTCAATTATTTTAATCAAAAAACTTGTCAACTGAGATAAAACTTAACATTTTTTAACTCTTCTGATTGAGTTTCAAAATAAATTTATTCCTTTTGCTTTCCTCACAAGTGTCTATCAGACACCCTTGTGCTATCCTAGGCACTTTAACATTGGGAGTTGGGTCATCTAGACCCACTAGACAGTGCTCTGAACCTTTTTTCTTCAATGATTTGTGATCTTCACTGGTGTCTATGGATTACATGAAATCTTTCCACCCTTATCCACATTTGTCATGGTGGGGAGAACACGTCAATGTAAGGGTGGGGTCATCTAAGATAGCACAAGGGATAAGAAAGATCGGTTTGATAATAGATTTCAATTAAATATTTTTATTCCAGCATTCAAGCAGTGCAAATGGCTTTTCTTCAAATAAAATAGGTCAAAAATTAAAAGCGGTCTTTAAGTTTTCTGTCCAGCTACACTGCGTAATCAGGTTTGAAGGTCATCAGACAGACAAGAAACCAAACAAGTCATGAACTACTATAAATGAGATGCAGCCCTCCTTTCTTCACACTGAAACACAATCCAAGGACCTGCTGCTGCTGTGGCTTTTTCACCAACTACTTCTGATGCAGCTGAAAGGCAAAAAGCAAACAGCAGCCGGCACAAGTTTGAAAGAAAAGCACTGGGAAAACTGTGTGTGCCGAGGAAAACCAAGGCTACTCCCATTACCAGGAGCTGGGAGCCAAGCCAGACAACACTCATACATAAGAGATGACAGAGTGCTGCGTCACATTTGTATACTTTCATGAATGACCCAGAAGCACAGTGTTCATGAACTATTAGAAACTTAAAACGTGAATGTGGACAAAATAAGAGAACCTATAAAAAAACATTGTTCTGCAAAATGTGCCGTTAGGTTCACGTAAAGACCACTGATGAAAAGTGTGTTTTGGTTGGTTTGAACAAATTTTTCTGGCATTTTTCTAAAAATGGAGGAACTCTATAAAGAAAACTAAGCAGAAAATTGCAATTCTGAGTATTTCTTTATTTTAATCAGAAGCAGAAGAATAAATGAAACAGCCTGTAGCTACAAGCTCTGCTCCATTCTGATGTATCCACTTGTAGACGACGAGATCCTCATCTACAGAAACTGTACGCTGGATAGCTCCTATAATGTGAGGGGCTGTAAGTTAGCAGGAGTGTGTAAACTTGGAGCTCTTGGTTGTGGGTGACGGGAAGTGAGGGGCGGGCTTGACTCCTGCTGTTCTGCAGAAACTATGGCAACGTTCACACTGCAGGCTGAAACGACCCAATTCTGATTTTTTTGCCCCTATGTGACCTGTATCTGATCTTTTCATGACAGTCTGAACGACACAGATACGATCTTTTCAAATGTCACCCAGGTCACTTGGGTATGTGGTCCTGAATCCGATACGTATCCGATCTTTTGAAATGCGACCCCCGTCTGAACGGCCATGCCACATGTATCCGACCCGTACGTCATTGATATCCTACAAACGTCATACTTCTACGTTGAAGTAGGCTGAACGAGAACGTAAACATCAACCACGGCAGACGATGCTGCAGAGACCAGTCAGTGGAAGGGAAACAAGGTCACCGATTGGATTCATATTTGGGGTGACAGCTCTATTCAGGCCAAACTCCAGGGCTCTTATCGCAACCGGGCGGTTTTTGAAAAAAGTTCCGGCGAAATGGCCGAGTTGACTTTTTTTCCTTTCCGGCTGTGGTCAGAAGCGCGGGGGACCGAAGGCAGATCCTCCTTCGGGGTTCACTTCCCCGTTCGGACCCTCAGATTCTCCAAAACGGGTTAATAAAGAGTCAATAGCAGTTCTTCTGGGGGTAGCCTTCTTTATCATCGTTCATGTTGAAACACACAACATGAATGCGCGCCCACCGACACACTTCCGCTGCCCCCTCTCACTCCCTCCAGCGCTGCACGTGCTCTCTCCTCTCTCTTACACACACACGCGCGTGCGCGGCCCTAGCACATACACATCTCCATTCCACAACAGTGGGTACAGACAATCCCGGCTCCAATGCCTTCTTAAAATGAGAAGATTGTAATTTTGCTGGCTCCTTTGTGAAAATAAATATAATAATGCAAAAAGAGCTCAGCTGTTGACAACACTGCTGTTGACATCCATTGTTAACGTTAGCTACTTCCACAAACAACGAGTGACGTCGTTCACCGTTGAGTACTCTTCTGCGCATGCGAGTCACTTCTGGGTCATTTCACATTCACACAGAAGATTACAAAAGTTTGTATTTAATTGGAAATGTAAACGGCCTTGCAACAAAACAAAAAAATAGAAATTTTTCAAAAAAATCGGAATTGAGCATTAAGCCCTGCAGTCTGAACGTAGCCTATGTCCTAGAAAATGAGACAAGATTTGCCGAAAAAAAGAGCATAATTATAAAATTGATAGACGCTTTTACAAAAGATGAAACTGTGATCGAAGTGGGACTTTTAAAGATGCAAATAAAAACTGAATCTATCTTTGGAAAAATAAAAAGGGCTTTTCTCGATCTCTGGATTGATTGTGAGTGTCTAACCTGTAAAACAATACAGCACTGGATGAAGTCGTCAAAGGCCACTTGTCCCTTCCTCTGCCGGTCAAATTTGTCAATCAGAGTCCCGTAGAACTGGTCTGATAGACGGTAGCCTGAAAAGCGGGAGCAAATCCAAACATCACTAATGTAAATAAAACTATTTCCAAGAAAACTTTCATGTTTTCCCTTAAAGACATGCTTCACATGTTGGAGCACCAACATCAAAGCTGCCATTTGTAAAAATCCTCCTTTTTTTTATTTTTTTTTACAGATTTTTAGAAATGACCATGAAAATAAAGGCTTAAAAAATTGAAGCCGATTGGATTTAAAATCCTCCATGTGAAGCAGGGGCGGGCAAACTACGGCCCGAGGGCCACATGCGACCCGTCAAACTATTTAATCTGGCCCGCCACACTGAAATGAAATATATTGATAGCTCTTATTGATTTATTTTCCCTGTAATTCTGGTGTCTCCCCATAGATGACACTTCACAAATAAAATGACTTTTGTTTAGGTCAAGAAACTTATAATGCGTTGGTGTTGTGTTGGAGGATTTGTTGTTTTTCTAATGTTTAGTTTATCTAATCATTCCAAAAGCTCATGAATGCATCATTTTTTCTAAGTTTGCTTCTTTCCGTGAAGGACATCATGCCGTTGCTGCAACTGGCATTAAAAGTGAGAACAAATGTTACAGATTTAAGATAAAAACACCAAAATGTTTGGTTTTAAAATATACATAATCATTTTCAATCAGAGAGGAAACATGTTTTTGTTCAGATTCCATAATATTTCTTTCTCTGGGGAGGTGGATTGCCAAATCCCGCCACGCATCCACTCCTGGTCCGGCCCTTCAATCAAATTTTAGAACCCTTTGTGGCCCACGAGTCAAAAAGTTTGCCCACCCCTGATGTGAAGAGTTAGACAAGAGTTGTTCAAAGTCACAGTATTACAGTCCCTGATTCTGTGGTGCACATGTTCATCACGTTCGCTGCTCAATCTGAATCTCAGGAGATTCTCTTTACTAGAGCTAGGTTAAAAAAAACAAACACCATAAATTGATGTGAACTTTGCTTTAAAAAGGCAGCGTTGATTTATCAAATACTTTAATCAGTTTTCTAACTAAGCAATTCTTACAAATCATTCAGGTAAATAAAAATATTTCTAGAAACTTCATAATTTTATTAATGAAATGTGCATTTGTTCAACTTTACTCACTATTTCTGCAAAAACTCTTTTCAAGAGCATCAGATTAAATGTAAATTTGACAAATAAATAAACTTTAATTGAGACAAGTGGAATTGAAACAATGAACGTGTGAACTGAATGGCTTCAGTGGTTTAGCCTAATCTTAACCTGCTCTTCACATGACGATGCATTCAGCTGCAGCTATTGAACCGCTTATCATGAATAAAAAGACAAACAGATGCATGTCAGCAGGAGCATGTGAGTGTTTACTCGTAGAAATGCAGATGCAGATCAATTCAAATAAACTAACCTGCAGACCCAGAAAATAACAGAGGTGCACGCAGCCCCCTCACCACAGTAGACACAAGGAAACCCAAAAGCAAACTTTGCTGCTCACCAAATCCGGTAAGTGCCTGCTTGAGCTCATTTTTGTCGATGAAGCCGGAGTTGTCCCTGTCATAGGTCCTGAAGATGTTCTGCCAGTCTGTGATGTACTTCCACACACCGGCAAACTCATTGAAGTTCACGCCTCCTTTGTTTTCCCTGTCAAACATCGCTGTAGGAGGAAGAGGAGGGTGAATAAGCTGTCCCACTTGGGTCAGGTACTTTCATTTTTGTGCAGTTTACAAGTCTGTCTCAGAGCGTCAGATTTGAAATAAGCCGGAGGATGGAGGGAGGATCCGGTCACGTGAAAAGCGCTGTACCATGTCAGACAACAGCGGAGTTTACGGCGCGAGGCGGGCGCATTCCACCTACTTCTTTTTTTTTTTTTTTTTTTTTTTTTTAACTTGTTCTGTCCAACAGCTGAGCAAACAGATTAGAGCTGAAGGCTTTTTGTGTTGGACAGGTTTTACTATCACAAAAAGAGGTTATATAGCTTCAAGAAACTAGAGTGTAGATTTGTATAAACCCCTTTTTGTCGTATTATTTTTTATTTATTTGTTACATTTAGTGTGTGTGGGGAGGGAGATGGGAAGAATGTGAGGGGAGGGTGGAAGAGAGTAAAAGGAAGAAAGGTGAAAAGGTGGGGGATACAAGCACTGAGTTATTAATTTAAGCTGTAACAATTATACCAGATCTGCTGGAAAGACGAATGTTACATCAAAGGTGATAATCTGACACTAAGATGAGCGGAAAAAAAACTGTCCATCAATACACTGTAGGTAAGGAGGAGGGATGAAGCAGACAGGGAGCAGTGTGGCAGTGTGCACGTGCACGTGAGGTGGAGATACATTCATGCTGCCGACGTGAACCGTGTGTTCATAAAGGGAGCCAGATCCTACCCAGCCAGACCAGCCAGACCAGGAGAGGGGAGGAGAGCCCCCCAGGCCAGAAGCCCCCCCAGCATCCGGACCCAGGCAGCCCGGGAGGGGAGGAGGAGGGGACCGCCCACCCCACCAGCCAGGCACAGAGAGGGCCCCCCTACAGGGGCCCCCCCAATGCCCAGAGGCACAAGCGAACCCAGTGTCCGGCCCCCAGGCCACAAGACAGGAGCGCTTAGCCGTACCAGGCGGCAGCCATGGGGGCCACCGGGCGCCGGACACCGAGACAAAGGCCAGGGATGAAGCCAGGGCCCCCGGAACCCATGAGCCGGCCACCACCCGACCGGCGCCCCGTCCCCGCAAGCCAGCCCAGGCACGCGACCCTAGCAACCCAGGGATCGCCACGCACCCACAGCCACAGCCACCCCCCTAAAACCCTACGCACTACAACCCCCCCCCCGCCATAATATCTGACCCCCCCTCCCCAACCCTCTCAGTGCCCTCCCCTCTCTGTGATGGGGAGGGAAAGCCCCAGAGGGTCCCAGCGAGCCAGCCCCCAGGTCGGTCCTACCCATGCACTCACACACACATACTCACAATCATCTGGTTACCCTCCCTACCCCCGCCGCCAAGCAGTAACCCCCCCCCCAGCCGGCCGACCCCCAGCGCCGCATGCCCGACCCTTCCCGCAGCCGACAGGACACCCGTAAGCCCGGCCGCCCCGCCCCACCTACTTCTGCCTCAGAGGGCCGTGGTGTAAGTAGCTCCTCACATCTGCACTCCTCACACCCCATGAGGCGCGATCCAATTACCCCCCAACAAAGGGAGTGTTACTGCAGGACACGCTTCCTGCTTCGCCACCATTAAACACTAAATATTTGCGGTGCATGGCACAGAGGACTAAATTATGGGGATTCTTTTTAAGGTGGCACACCACATTGAATCACGGAGCGTGGTAACGTTGTTTTCCGCACTAAAAACCACAGTGCTAAAAATTAAAATAGCAGTCAAGCATGTTTTAGCTGCACACCCCAAAGATGCTATAGCTGTCTGTCTGTAGCGCTAGCTAGAGAGGTACTGTGTGTGTCAACAGTTTAATGACTTAATCTGGTTGCCATGGAAACGAGTCAAACAGTCTGCATAAACAGAGTCAGCATAAAGGCGGCTGTGTGAAAGCAGCGTATGTCACTCACATATAATGGAGCGGACCGTCACTGGGTTGAAAGGAGTCCACGTTCCTGTGAATCAGAGAACATGAGCTTAAAATTAGCTTAAGCTTTGCACAAAAGCTAGAAGAGAAAAGGACAAATGAGAACGGTGGAAATTGGTGGTTAACCTTTAGATGACGTTTGACAATATAAGGTTAGTTGATCAATAAAAAGGTCTGAGCTTCGCTTGTTGGGACCAACCAGCCAGAAAGTTGATTATTTTCTTAGAAAAACAAAAGAAGTTTAAGACGAAATCCACGATGAACAACCCAAACAACAGTGTCATCCAACATCAAAGGTTTAACTAATGCAAAAGAGTACGAATACCACCGATGGAGGTGCCTGTTACAGGATCACTGACCTCTAAAACTACCAAGGTTTAAGGAGATTTGGCAAAGAATGTCGCTGAGTCACAGTCTCCTGATCAGGCTGAGTCCTTAAACATCTGTTCCTGCCCTGATTTCATTGTTCTAATAGGGTAAAAACAAATTCCTACAATCAGTGTTCTATTCAAAACTGAACAGAAATACAGACACTGCTGCTGTTTCTCATGGTGAGACTCCGTTTTTAAGAAAATCTTGTTTGGGCTTTTTGTCGTAAGCTTTCATGTTCAGATCTTTATCGGGTAACTTGTGGCTCAGTTCCTCCTAAACACATCAGCTGTCGTGTTGTCCACAGTGTGGTTAGTTATGAGCAACACTGAACTCTGACATCATCTTTGAACTAAATATTCCTACAATCATGCTTTTTCTGTGTCATTGTGTCTAAAATATGTTTCAGAGCAATGCAGAAAATGTACTCCGTGCTTTAGTCCCTTTTTTTACTGAAATACTGTCATTCTTCCAAAATGACGGAGCCAGAATTCTGATAAGAAACAGCAAAGAAGATAACATATCTTCATTCCAGCTTTGCCTCTTCTGGATACCTTTTAAAGCCTAAAATTCCAAAAATGATCAAGCATGTAGCTCACAGGCAGTCAGCTGAATTGCGTTTGAGCTCTTCTGCTGTGAAGGCAGTCATCTTTATCTAGAAACATCTATATCTACACATTGGGTTTTAGTCTTTAAACTTTTGTTTACTATTCTAGTTTTTAATAGACAGATCCTGCTTGGGTCTCTTCAGTTTTCCATCCGTCCTCAAACTGCTCGTTCTTCCTATAAAGTGTAAATCTAACTATTTTAGGCAATAAATGTTGTTTTTTCTATTTCTGATCTCCCAGAAACATATTCCGCTGCTTGAGTGTCTATTTGCGACACTGACCACTCTCACCTCTGGACAGATGTTGCAGTCACCTGCTGCGGCGCGCGTACTTAATCGGGACAGAGGAAAAAGTTGGGCTGCACATTTAGAGCAATTTTAGAACTACAGCTAAGGAGTTGGTCTTGGCTGACAGCATCACTCCACAGCAAGGTGGTCCAGGTTTGAAGTGACCGCTGACTGCTCTCCTGTGTGCACTGGCATCTGTAGGCTAACTGGATATTGGAGTTACAGTCCAGAAATATCCATGTTTTGCTGTTTGAGGATTCCAAAATGACATAGGAGTGAGACACATTGTACTCAATTCGACTAATAAATGTGTATGAATCCTCTGTAATGTTGTGACATCACTGATTGTGAGTTGTTGCGGTATAAACCTAATATATTCTACTAAAATAAAAAAAGAAACTACTATCTTGGTGCTGTAGCACAAAGTTGAGTGCATTTTGCTGATCTAGGACAAACTAGTTCTCTGCAGCTCCGCCTGTGGGGCATCCCCCTGCATGTGTGAAAATCTAACATCTTGAAGACGTTGTGGTGCAATTTTCACACTGTGAAAATTGTTTGATTTCTCTCCACAGTTCAGCTTTGCCAGCAATAAGACGATCTGCAAAGAAGCGTGGCATGAGAGCAGATTAGCTCCTTTTAAACATTCACTTACATCTTGCTTCCCCATTGACTTAAATTCAGAGCAACTTTATCTTGACAATATTTCAGAGTGCTGGACAGCTGCAATAAAGGCAGAAACGTCAAACTCTAGAAAACCCAGAAACTGCAGATGATCCTCGTTTGTTGGTTGCTGCTGTGGTGGAATGAGGCCTGAGGCTTCTTCATTCAGCTGTTGGCACATCGTACATCGAACCTGTTCAAGCAGCCATTTCCAATGAAAAGAACCCGCGTTCAGCACGTTTTTGAAAGAGTGTCAAGAGTGTTGACGGCAGGTTTACAGCAACCATATGTTTGAGGTTCACTGTGGAGCAGCCAGGTCGGTTCATCAAGCAGCCTCTAGGAGGCTTGTTACAAGCAGGTCATTTTTATTCACTCTAAAAAGTTTTTTTTTTTTTAAACTACAGCCTACCTAATTCTGACTTTAAACAACTGTCTGATTTGATTAGTTTATGCATGACATCTGTCCATGCAATACATTTTCAATGTACCTTGTTATTTGGTTTACCATTTTCTATCAGATTTGAACCAACAAAGGGCTGTGATCTGGAAACCTGATCTCTAGAACAGCTTTATCTTCATTTTTACCTGTTTTTTAAAGTGTTTGGTGACTTCAGACATCGTCAAGATGGAAGCCACTACTGAGCTAAAGAACAGGGTGCAAAAAGGCTCAAAACAAACCAAAGATCTCCACGACTACACAACTCTTTACAGAACCTCTAAATCAGTGTTTTTCAACCTTTTCTGAGCCACGGCACACTAACCTTAAAAAAAATCCCGCGGCACACCAGCATCCAAAAATTAAAAAAAAAGGAGAAACTCATAGTCTGTATTGATCCACAGCCCCTTCACAATCTCACGTGCATTTTTGAGATAATTGTTGCAGAAAAAGCTGGAAACTGCAGCTGTTTTTTACTAAAAGATGCCATAAAAGTTAAGTTAGAAGATTTAATACAGTTTGATGTGTGTTCGTTGGTTTCAAGACGTTTAACAACAGATCTCCTTGTGCGCTGTCACTCTCACAACCCAATGCATCATGGAAGATGTAGTGCATAAATCGGCCGGAGATCGGTTTTCGGAGCTTCATTGTTTTGTTCACTTGTTCCAGTCTGATACCGGATTCTGTGGAAATCTACACCGCTAAAGACGAGCTTTAGCTGGTATTTTTGTTAGAACTGAGCGACTTTACGAGCTAAATCGGGACAAGGAAGTTAAGACTTTAACCACTTGTGATTGGTCAGACTGATGACATGTGATTAAGCCCCCCAAGAATGATTGGTGGAGACAGTTAAAGGGACGGGACTTTTCCAAAATACAGCCGAAGGTGCAGCTGAATCGCGTTACGGTCATTCTTATCAAAATGTCTTTAATAAAATAAAATAAATGCAAAGAAAAAGTATTTTACGATCTTTTATATTCCTAACTCCTCAGTGTTTTATCAGGGTCTGTTTGGATGAACAGAGAGCTGAAAACCTGGAGATGGGAAATGTTTTTAGATCAGTTAATGAGGGCAATTTCCCACGGCACACTTGACCATCACCCATGGCACACTAGTGTGCCGCGGCACACTGGTTGAAAAACACTGCTCTAAATCATGTCTTCCAATTCAACCTCTGATGATTTTGTGCAATATATGACCTGTAAACTACTGAGGCCGGCACACAGAATCATTTCTACAAAGATTTCCTGTTTTTAAGAATCTTTAAAAGTATTTAACAGTTAAAGATGAACTGCAGCCTTTGCAGATTCTTCAGCTCACATGAGCAGATAAACGTTGCACACCGAGGCGGAGCTGTGGGGTCACCCATGATTTCCAGGCAGGCTGCGCCCGAGCCACTCAGTGTGTGTGCGTCTTTGTGCGAGTCTGGCGGCGAGCGGGGACAATCTGCTCTCTGTCCCCCCGCACACTGAACTCTCTCACTGAGGTGGGCAGGACCAAGGAGGAGACGGAGCAAAGAAGGTGAAGAAAAAAAGGAAAGTAGGCCGAAAGGAAAAACAGAGTGTTCTGACCGTGTACATAAACATTTAACTGCAGCGATAACACCAACAGCAAACAAATTGCACTTCCACATACTGAAAAGCTAGCACACATTGAAATGTTTTTTTTTAGTTTTTTTCTTACATAGTTTGAACAGAATTAAACAAGAGCTGCCCCGAAAAGCCGCAGGGACCACATCCTGACTGATCACATAGCAGTACAGGTCAGACTTCTTATGAAGAAGCATTAGAACCACCTCCAGGTAAAACCTTTCCAATAAATCCTCACTAAGATCCTAACAATGAATTCTAATGTTGAGTTTCAGTTTTTAGCCAAAATGGTGAAGTTATTACATTAATTAATAATAATAAAAAAATCCAACAAGTTTATTAGAAACTGGCTTAAATATTAGATTCACCTTCTGGTCTGGGTGTAACGTTTAGTCAACTTAATCGAGGAATCGAGTCATTTTCATACGATCCAACCAGATTGATCCGTCTTATCTGTCTTTATCATTCTAAAAATTGTTTGAAAAGGAAATAAATTGGTCTATAATCGATATTGGACAAAACCATTTGGATTGAGGTATGGTAGGATTATTTTACTATACTACTTTTTTATGTTTTTCCTAAAAACGACCAAGTACCATCACAGCGAACAACACACATGTGAGGACACTGAAAAAATGATCGATCAATCCTTCCAGCCCAATTAGTGGAAAGACTTAGAATTTAGCAAAGTAATGTGAATCGGACCGAATTGGATCGTTCAAAATGAACCAAAATCGCCTTATGAATCATATCACCAACCACAAATTAAAATATGAGTTGAATTCTTGTTAAAATGAATCGTTACAACCCTACCATCTGCTCTGTGATGGACGTGGATGTTTGACTCCATAACTTTGAGTGTAAATGAGTCACAACAAAATATGTAAACAAGTATTAAGTCAACAATATCAGTTTTTATGGTTTATGCCAAGTTATGAAGCGTGTGACATAACGTTTTAAACACAAGAACCCCAGCAGAACAGTTCTGATGGTCAGAAATGGCTACAAGTGTGTTGACTGAAAAATAATATTTTACTTCAATGAAACAGAACTTTGAGATGTTTAACAGAAATCAATTGCACATTGACTTTCTTAAGCTCTGCCACTTGGTCAAAGCTGCCCGTCAGCAGTTTTGGCAAGCTGCTGCTGCTGCTTCTTCACAATAAAACTACCAGAGAGAATTATAAATCTAAGTGTGTGGGAGGGCAGGCTGACAAGCAGGTACTGTGAGGAGGGAAAAAAGAAGAGTTCATTGAAAAATGAAATAGAGTAAGATGAACAACAGGGAGTTCATGATTTGTGATACATAACCAAAATAATCAATTAGCTAGGAAAGCAATTTTCATCTTGTAATAAAAAAAATTCTCTCTGCTGTCTGTCCAAATGTCTTGAAGGCTGGCGAATGTACAAACAAGCAAAACCCAAAGCAGCCTCTGCAGTAAAAGAAACTCTGGGATGGGGCGGCTTCAGCAAGCTCGCCGCAGGACAGGATGCAGGGCGGCGTGTTCAGCTTCACCGGCTCTAATTTACCTCACAATAAGCCCAACAAACTGAGCGAGACTGTACTGGGAAACCTGCCACTGACTACAAGATCACAGCACGGCATCCTCAGTGTGCGCACACCTGAAAAACACACGCAACACAATTCCATCAAGCCAACACTAACCCTTGCAAATAAAGTTGATTCATCTTGTATCAAAGGATGCACGATAAATAAATGAGTTGATGCCCTCACATGCATGCGTACGTGAGAGGGCTCACTAATTATTATGCAGAGCCACAGTGAAGCCTGACAACAGCTTCCCTCTGCTGCTGCTGATGCCTTTTTTTTTTTAAACAACTTTGAAGTTCACAAAAAATGGTTTCTGGGAAGTTGGATGTGATCAAATGTCTTTAAAGACCCTGCTAAACAATTCCAACAAGCCATAATGAGGAACATGCATAGATAAACAACAAACCTGAACCTCCACTTTATTGTCTGGTTGGACAATCCTGCACACATGACTGCATTTCAGCCTCTCTAACAGCCGGGTCAAGATGCAGTGTTGGAGCAGACGAATGTGATCACAGACCGCTGTCATGAGGAAGCCTTGCCTAGTTTTCAAGTACAGATGTGTTATTCATGCCACACCTTTCCTTAGACCTGTCTTTTCTAGTGAAAAAAAGGCCATGTGTGAAGTGACATGTTAATCCTGTTGGAGTCCTCCTCTCCTTTGGGCTTCTCAAGACAGAGTGACTACACTTTCATCATTAGAGGCCGTTATCCCGTCTTAAGAGATGATTTTACTGTTGTTTCTACCCAAATCAGCTACTCATAAACAGCTGATGATCTTTACATATTTTTCATCTTCTGCTAACTAAAAACGTATTAAAGGGTTGTTTTTATTAAGGGGAAATTATGCTATTTAACACATACTTGATCTTAGCATTGGACTTCATATTTATTCAACATTTAATTAGTTATTACATTAATATATTATTTATTAACAAATAGAAGTGTAGGAAAACAGTAAAAACATAAATATAGGACAGTTTTAGACAGAAAAATCATTTTATTTTGCTTGAATAAAGCTTCACTTAATCATTATCCTGATTTAATGGCATTGAAGACCAGATTGACTATGTAATGAGAGAGATTTTTGTTTTTGCAAAGATTAAATCTTGAAACTTTCTATTGTTTCTCACTGCATAGACTCTGAATTCATTCTTAACTCTTCTTTCAAACTCCCCTTGAGTCCTTTTCATTCTTTTTTCTTTTATCCTGCGATAAAAATAAAGCTAGAGTGGTTTTGTGTTTGGTTCACCGGCCAGCCGAGGATATAAATAAATTCTCGTCCCGTTTTCTGCAACAGCTTGACAGTCATTTAAATCAAAGAGATCAATGGTCTGCTACGAGGAGATGGAAAAGAAATTGGATTTAAAAGAGGCATGAAAGTGAAAAATAAAAAAGTTAGAAGGTGGAAGATTAGAAAAATAGACTGCAGAGACACACAAAAATAACTAACTAACACATGAGAGTAATATTTGTGACAGAAAGAGGAGTACCATTTGATAGAGCCTGCTGGAGCTCCGAGTCTGATATCACTCCACTTCTGTCCTTGTCAACCCTGCGGATGAAAACACAGATTAAATACAGCTTTGAACCACATGGGAGCCACACAAACTCCAGTATACAATAGTTGCAGATATCCACACTGTCCTGATGAAACTTTACTCCCTACAACGTGTGTTAGCATTTGAGCGGCCCTCGGGTTGATGAATGACACTCTATCAAGAACACACTGATCAGCTTGTGTGTTTATGCTCGAGAGACCAGCCAAACAAGCTCTGACTGTGTGTGTAATTCTTAGAGAACAAAGTGAAATCTGCCAACTCGACAGTTCCTCCTTCACAATGGAGTCTTCTTAAAAAGTCTTGCAGGAGGAAGTGAAGCTTAAAGACTGACATTGATTCAGACAGAAATAAACAGGCGGCTAATATTTACCAGATCAGTGGTTATGACCTCAGAAACAAATCATCCCACTTCATTCATTCATTCATTCATCTTCTTCCGTTTTGTCCCTAACAGGTTCACAGGGCTGCTGGAGCCTATCCCGGCCACTAATGGGCGAAGGCAGGGGACACCCTGGACAGGTCGCCTTTCTGTCGCAGGGCTCATCCCACTTCAGTTTCAGCAAAAAAAAATGCTGACCTAAAGTAATAATAAAAGAGACGTTTTACATCATCAAAAGATTTAAAAAAACGCGTTTGGGGTTTTATTTTGATCCTAAGGTTTTGTAGTGTTGCCATGGCGAAGTAAATCTCTCAAGGATGTTGAGAGGTTTCTCATCCAACGTGTTAATAATAACACCAATATGACTCCTAGGGGAAAAATGCAGCAACTCTGTATTCTTTAGTATGACTTGAATGGGAACCAAATAAGTTGTAAAGCCAGTCTGGAGGCTTTGAAGGTTGCTGTCCTTCAAGGCACATGGTAATTGAGGATTTTATGCTTATGGGGCAAGCAGCAAATGATTTGCAAGAAAGAGACTTCCACGAAAAACAGTAACTACATTGTGGTTACGGTTATGAAAATGAACTTGTCTAAGTCCCTCTAAAAGGCTGGCACATGAATACATGTACAGGGAAAGAAGAAGTGGCCCTCACAGTTTTTTTCTTTCCCCAATGCATATTATTCAAAAATCCGGTGAGTCAGTTATTCCCGGACAACCCAAACCATTTGACGCAGTGCTTAGTAAACAAGCCCCAGCTGAACACCAGCAAGGAGAAGGCAGAGGTGGAGACTGGAAAACCCCCATTTCACACAGAGCACACTTCCAAACTGCTATATTTAGAAAAAAAAAGGGGGATAACAGATTTTCTTGTTGTAACAGCAAACCGCTCTCAGTATGTCTATAAATGCAACCTTTGTAACACAAGAGGTGGTGGAGGAATGCACTGTAGAAACCCACCACCCTGTACTAAAACACCTTTACATTGACCTATAGAACCATATGTTGGAGGCAAAGCGAAAGCGCTCCATTTTCCTTATGCGTAATCTTTTCTTTCTGGTAACTCTCTTTGCCTCAGGCCAAGTCCTCTCAAAAGTAAAAGAAAACTATCATTAACATTCCTCTTTGCTGCAGGGCAAAAACCATCTGGTGTTTCCATCTTCATGTTGTTAAATGACCAAACATCCATGTAGTGCAGCAGGACAATATCAAAACCTGATTCAGATTTTCCCATGTTCCACTTTTTCCTACAGAGAAACTGGAGCTTGGGGAACACGGCTCGCTCCATTTTCCACGTAGAAAATCCAAAAGCCAGACCTTCGCTGTGGCTAAAAAAAAAACAACACAACTGGAATAAATTAAGATTAAATATAAAAAAGTGTTAATGTGTGATTTAGTAACAGGGCTGGGAGCCAACATTTATAATGTCACTGTGACAGTGAAGAAAACAGACAAAAGAAAGAAATAGTGACTCATTCAGCATTATGTCATGGAACAAAAACATTAAGAAGCAAGGTTAATGGTCAACAGCTCTCATTTACCATACTATTCATAGTATGAGTCGTGTTTTTTTGTTTGCATAGTTTGGTCAGGGTTAAGACATATACGCAGGTGCGACTTATGTGATTTTTTCAAAAAATAAATAGCAGCAACCACTACGGGGTCTGTTTGTAGGTGTATCTGTAATTACTACTGACAAAAACTCAGAATAAGCAGCGCCGCTTAATCTTAAGATACGCACACTACAGCATTTGACAAGCGTTCTTAAATGCATGTCCATGGTGGAGGGGGGGGGTGTCCTCTTCTTTTTCTACCGTTTCTAAAATGTTGAAGCGTAGCAAATTTCACAAATCTTGTTCCAGGTTTTTTTTTCTTTTTTACAGCAAGACAGTGTCATATAAATCCGACTGGGCACAAACCACAATTTCTTAATTTCTCCTTCATATACTTCAGTGCGACTTACATACATTGACTGCATATGAGAACTGGACTGAGCGATTGTGACGCGAACTATAGGAAATTACTTAAGCGGGCTTAAGTAGTGATTGGTCCAAGTCTTTCTGAGTCTACATTTCTATAGTAACCACACTCTCCAATCAGGAATAAGACTGTTGGAAGGCCACACCCCTTCCACTGTAAGCGAGATCGAGAGAATATGACATCAAATGCTTCGAACATTCGACGTGACGCCATCTACTTTTATTGAGGCATCTGATTGGGCAACTTGGATCATTTGCGCTACAGAAAAAATATCATGGAAAATAAATTTGAATTAGCAATAACATGTTAAAAAAAAAGGTAGAACAAGAATGGTTATTCTGACAAATATAATGACTGAGTAATTGTTGTTTTTTTCTCTATAGAACTGTATAGGATTTTAGGACCAACATGTACATCCTATTTAGAATGCAAGGGAGGAGGGGTCACTCAGTCCAGTTCTCTTATACAGTCAATGCTTATATATGATTTTTTTCTAATTTATTATACTTTCTTTTGGCTGCTGTGACTTATACTCTGGAGCAACTTATAGTCTGAAAAATATGGTACCCTAACTACACTTCAAAAACTCCCCATACCTTTCTCCTGTGGAGACTTCTGGATTCAAAATAGTAGCAAGTGAGTGAACTGATTTCCCACAGCAGCCATATGCCAATCTGGCTACAGTGAAAATCTGTAGGGAGTGTGTCTGAAACCCCCCCACTGAGAGGCCTCATGTTTCATTGCTGCTCTGCTGACTGCGGTCACATGACAAACGGGATTCTCTGCCACGCGTTCAGCCAAAGGGGGAACCAGGCGAGGCAGCTCGTGTGTGACGCTCTTCATGACAGTCGGGCTTGCTGGAAGTGACCTTTGCTCCGATGCTGACTCTATTAAGTCATGAGAATCATAAGATGCTTCTGCTCGCTTCCGTGACAGCGGATGCGAGTGAAGGAAGACACAGGGGACAACATGAGTACATGCAGCCCGCCTTCCCTCAGGTCATGCACCACACAGAAGTCTTTGGTGAGGGGTCTGGCTCAAGCCTCAAGATGCCCGCAGCATTCCAACACTAAAAGAAACAAATCCTCTGCAGTATTACATAACACTATAGCTTATTAGCACCAGCAGTACAAGTATTTCAACATTTCTCCCTCTGTACCTACTATGGCAGCTGGCACATGGCTTTAAATGTCCTGTTTCCTCATTTCTCCTTGTATCACTGGGATGTAACCGTACACAGGTGTGCACAACGTTTAATTAGCATGAATGAGCCAACTCTGAACACAAGTGTGTAATGATGTCAGCAGTGTACTTCAAGGACTTGTGGAGGTCTTTGAAGTTAGGTTTTTAAACTAACTGCTACGGCCTCGCGCCTGCAGAAGTACACGGTTAGAAGTGAATGAGCCCAAAGTGTGACAGCCGGAGTGGCTCTGGTACGCGTTGTTTTATCTGTAGAGTAGAGGTTTGGCTAAGAGCTAGCCCTCAAACACTTCATTCACTGCGGAGCTTCGCCTTCAACGACAACATTAACGCAAAGAAAATGTGTGTGTGTGTGTGTGTGGGGGGGGGGGGGGGGGGACAGCTGCCAATGAAATATTTAGTGTCACCACCCGACCCAGCCCCTCTATCTTCTTCCTCCCGCTACGAACGAACGGCAGCAGTTTTCAGGCGAAACAAGCCGCCTTCTCCCCACTGACTCACCTCTGGAAGATATTCCACAGGAAGCTCTGGTCCGGAGGAGCGTTAATGTGCGGGGGGGCTCGGTAAGGACTGTGGTACGCCATTTTTCTTCTTAAGGAAACGTTCAGTTATAAAGGTTGTGCGGGGCTGTTTCTAGCTGCTCCTCCGCTGCTGTAGTTTCCCTTTTCTGCGGCTTCAATCTGACTCCACCAATCGACGTTGACTGGCTGGATCCTCGCGCACAGAGGCGTGGCCAACCATTCACCAGGACTCTGGGGAAAGTGACGTCACAACTCTCAAATTGGAAGGAACCCATGTAAAAGCTGTGAATCAATAATTCCATTGCGCAGGAGAAACTCTGACACACCCGACAAAGAACTTAAAGTCATGCTGCTTTTTTATTAGCCAATTTAGTACATTATTATTATTATTTTTATCATTATTACTATAAAGTTTACAGGTTTTAAAATAAAATACAAACTGAAAATTTTGGAAAAGTTTACAAGACAAAAATGAGGATCCCAATGGAACAATGTCCAGACAGTCATAACTCTGTGACGTTGTTTTGGTACCGTTTTTCTTTAATTCTTTTGTGGGGATATGAATAATGAGTATAGGTTTAATGTGTTAATGCATGCATTCAATATAGTAAGATTTGGGGTAAGACATTTGTGAGATTTATTTTTTAACCACTCCTTTTTTGAGCACTTTATCCCTTTTAAGTTTATTTATTTAACTGCTTTTTTGTTTTAGAAAATACAAAGAAATCAACCAAATTTCATACCATTTAACTGTAGGACTAAATAGTGTTTTGCAGTCACTCTTCACTCAGAAATGCAATACATTTTTCAAATTCTGAGAAATACAATCATTTTATTAAATTTTAACCACAATCTGATATATTTTAGTAGTGTAAGCAGCTCCACATTTAATTGTTTGGAAATTGAGCACATAATTAAAATGCGACTCTGATCATTTTTTGACTTATTTTTAAAGTGTTTCCAATGGTCCTTTAATTATGATTATGACGTTTTTAAGCCTAAATTAAAAAAAAATGTGTTGTTATCCAGGACAGATTCTGCAGAGCGTTAGGAGTTCATCAGAAATTTGGGCCGGACTACTGGCGTGCAGTAAGCCTTCCCTCATTTCCCATCATCCTTTTGTTTACACTCGCTCCCACTAGTTTACAGCCCCTTACAACCCTACATAACATTAACAAAAATGGTGTGCAATATTGGATCTATCCACCCGTACAGTTTTGAGTCAGATGCCCGCTTGATCGTGGAAAATGAAGATGTAGATTAAATGGATCCTTTTTATCTGCAAGTGGATGCATCGGAATGAAGTAGAGCAGGAAGCGTCTTGTTTACCAATTGTGGCACCTGAGTCACTGCTACCAGTTTTTTCCATTTTTTGTCTGCACATGATTCACAACGATTTGAATAGAAATACTCAGAAATGCAATTTAAATTTACTTTTTTTTTCATTGGAATGGGTCTTCAGAACTGTCATGCTGTGATGAAGCTTTCATTAAATCGAAATAATGCACAGGTAATTCAATTCTCACTGCTGTAGAAAGAGTTAACGTCTTTGTTCATTGTCTATTGTTTGTGCGTCTGATCTTAAACACAGGAACCCCGAAAAACTAATAATTCTCAGTTTTCCGATTATTGTGAACGCATCACAGATGTTTACGTTTAACCAGAATCCAATTCTACGATTGGTCCGTTCTGAGTCAACGCGGGAAATTTCTTCTACCGACTTCAATGTGGTTATTTATTTTTCTTGATCAAGTTTGTAAACTTCGAGGCTTACTTTGATTCTTACTAAACCAACAAAGATAAAAAAAAAATGTTTTATTACCCAAATGTCCTCCAGAGACACACAGGATGCTTTTCTACTGTTTGGTAAGTTACAAATGTCATTTATTTTGATTTATAGTGACACATCGAAAAAAAAAACTAATCCTTGTTTGTCTTAATGGTTGATCGACGTATTAAAATAGCGGAGTATCTACATTTTTTGAATATGTTTTTCTAGGTTAGCCGCTACCAGAGGTATTCAAGTCCATCGCAAAGAGCTCGTGAAAGTCAATGTTAAGCGAACCTGGTAAGAATGTCTGAGTTATATAGGATATTTTTGTTAATATAAAATAATATAAAAATGGTGTATAGTGTGAAATTAAAATGTCATAATTTTTATTTATCCCTAATATTGAAAATAATATGTAGGCCTAAACGAAATTGGGTTTAATTGTATTTTAAATGAAAATGTTGGCTGTTGTATTTTTTAATGCTCTGACTGTGTTACTAAAAAATGCACCAGGATTACATCCATGTAATGACATGTAAAAAAAATATGCATTTTTATCTTTTTTTACGGCATTATGTTTAAAATCTAAATTCATTAATACCACAGCATTGTCAAATATGAAACAAAAATAAATTAAAAAATGGAGGCATGACCAGCCTTTTTTTTAATACTTTTAAAAAATAGGAAAGTTTCAGCTTATTTAAATTTGTTATACCAGTCTTACAATTAATGAAGCTAAATGTATGAACATATTAAAGAGAATATGTGATAACACATTTAGGAGTAAATTTTTGTTTGTTAACCGTTTACAGTGGGGCCATTTTGGACTACATCACTGCACAGGTTCCTCCACCACAGCCCAACCAGCCGAGGCCTCGCTTTTCTCTCTACCTGTCTTCCCAGCTACAGTATGGAGTGGTTGTGGTCTACTACAAGCAATGTGGCTTCCTGCTTGGTAAGACAAAGGAGAAACCTTTAGAAAATAAAAATGAAAAATCAGAGTTTAGGACAGCTCGCCTTCCCAAACGTGAAAAGCATTTGTCAGTCACTGATTATGCAAACAGTTCTGCCATGATTTGAAGTGAACCTATGATGAACAGCTCAGACCTCTGATGTTTTTAAATTGGTTTCAAAGAAATAGACGAAGACATTTATGCTGTAGCAGAAATCAGGCAGGGCGGATGGGTGTAATATTTCATAAATTGATTGCTGGATAATATAAAAGAAATATGAAACCAAATCAAACCAGCAGCTTTTCCTGTTGCACTTTTTTCAAGGTTGACCCACATGACTCAAGGATTTTCTTCTCTCAGTTTGTAGAAATGTTAAAAATGAAGCCCTGCTCTCAGATGAGATCTTGTTTTTCAGCTGAAATATTGTAATTTAGGAGCCAGCATGGAACTGATGAAAGCCATGTAATCAAATACAGTTCTGCTGTTGTGTCTAGAGCCATCCAGGTTCAAATTACACGCCAGCCCTGAGAGCGCGTCCAACAGATTTGCAATCATCTGATTTGATGAAAACAACACAATGCAGGGCCGGGTGATCAGGAATGGAGGATGACTAGCTAGCAGTCCATATTCCTTTCCTTTCATTGATCAGTAGGAATAGAAAATGTATTATTGTCAACATCTGCTGCATTTCTGATACACCTACCATTACGGTAATAACATTTTATTCATTTATTCTGCATTTGTGACAGGGATTTAGGCCCTTTTTCCAGTTTTTGTCTGTCATTGACTTTGTCATATTTCTGCAAAGACTACTGCTTTCCTTTTTTTTTTTTAACCTTTCAGAGGAAATTCAGCAAACCATCCACCGCCTGCTGCGCTGTAAAAGACACGTGCGCATCGACATGGAAGAGCCCGAAAGGTGTTGACGCAATAATCCAGACAGACAGACACTGGGTGATAATGCAACAAGCGACTTTTATGTAGACTGTGAAGTAGGAGCTACACTGTGGAGACACTGGATTTATTTGTGAGCTTCAGGGAAAATATTTATGAGATTGAATGTTTGAATGGAATAAAGATGAGGCAGTGAAAAGCAGAGGATGGTTTATCGAGTGTGCGACAGACAAATGAAGCTCATCTGAATGGCTTTTATGAATGTTTGATGAGCGGTTATTGAACAGGAGCAAAGTATGTGTCCATTTCTGGGGTGTTGTATCATTTCACTATTTTCTCCAGATGTGCATTATTTAATTTTATGATGAGTGAGCCTCTTAGCGCATTACAAGTGGTGCAAAATTGCGATGAAAGCCATCCTAAAGCTGCATTTCATTGAGGAATAACACAGGTTATTTTGCAGGATGCTGATGGATGTTCCTGACAGTCTGGAGATGCTGGTGGAGACGGATGGAGCTCAGGACCCCTTCTTCGGTGTCTTGGAATCTTATCATATCCCCAGTCCAAATGAAATATACCAGGTACAACATACACTATAAATGTGGCCGCATTAATATAAATATGACAGAATTTTATTGGAGGTTTAAAAGAGAAGCGTCCTGATCGAAGAGGTCTCTTTAAAGATCCACTCGGATGAAAACCATGTCTTTGGTGTTTTTACCATGTTCTGGTGGTATTTTTGTCATGATGGATGACATTTAAAAATAAAATGAGGCTTAAAATTGCATTTCTGGGTATTTCCTTATTCAAATCGTTGTGAATCAGAGCAGACAAAAAAAATGTAGTTGGAAAAAGATTGTATTTGTGACACAGAAGCAACAACGGCAGGCCACCAGCTCCCTGCTCCGCTCCATTCTGATCCTCCCACTTGCAGACCATTAGATCCATGCACATCTTTCTCGTCTGAGCTGGTATCTGTCTCAAAAACTACAATATTGCTCACTTTTATTTATTTTATTTATTTATTTTTGCGCTGGTAATGTTAGGTTGAGGGTGTGAGGGGCTGTAAGCTACCAGGACAGAGTGTAAACAAATGGACGATGGGAAGTGAGGGCGGGCTTACTCCGCGTCAGTAGGCCTCCCCACAACTCCGAGATTAATTTCTAGTGACTTTTCTTTAAAAAAACAAAATAAATCAAAGGCTGATCGGAGTGGGACTTGAATAACGTTGCATATTGTGGAGCGGTTCTGAAGTGTTTGAGAGACAATGAGTGAGATTTATCAAACGCTGAGATGAGGTGAATCTTCCTGTCCCTTAAACTTTTCTGGACTGGTATTGGCCAACACCAGCTTTCTTAGAGATACATTTCCTCAGCCGCTACTTCTCTGGATTTCAAGAGACATGCGAAGAGGAGGAGGTGTCGTCACTGTAGTATTCATGAGTGAAGAAGGCAGCGTAGAGAACAGAAGAAGTGGATCCTCTGTTCCCTGTAAAATCCATGTTTGCTCTCCTGTTGATAGATTTGATAAATCCTGTTGGGGATTTTTTTTATCTGGATGCACTGGAACCATTGACTGTATCTGGGAACTGGACTGAGTGATCCCCTCCCGTCTTGCGTTCCAAACAGGAAGTACCCGTAGACTTCTACTGAGAAATGAGCAGCTGTTACTCAGCCAGAATAACAATTCGCTCTGATACAGTTTTTTAACATGTTCTTTTTTTCATGATATTTTTTCTGTAGTACACGTTATTCAAGTTATAAACCGACCAATCAGATGCCTCAATTGAACGTTCAAAACATAGACAGATTCTCCTGAGCGTGCTTTGAAGTGGTAGGGGTGTGGACGTCCAACAAGCTCAGTCCTGATTGGCGAGAATGGTTGCCATAGAAACATTAACCATCGGACCAATCACTGCTTACTGACGATTTCTGGTTCCAACAAGGTTTGCATTGCGAAAAAATGGCAGCTGAATTGGTTGGAGCCAGAAGGAGGCCGTTTTCTACGGGTGACACTCACTCAGTTGTAGTGTAAGACTAAAACCAGCCTGTGTGTCTCTTTTCAACACAATGATTGTAGTGTTTTTTGTTTTTCTAGGCTGATTTTGTGATTGCAGACAGAGATGTGCAGGACTCCTTGAAGCGCAGCCGTAACTCAGCACCTAATAATGGTGAGATTCACGCTGCACTGTCACTGTTAACAGCGGAAAAAGCCTCTGTTTAAGATTAAAAGAGCAAAAGTCACAAACAATCAGCTCCTATTAAATCTTTTGAGAGCTATTTGTTTGTCTCACAGAGTGGAAACACACTTAACTTATTCTTACGTAGTTTATTGATTTTTTTATTGAATTTCAGGTTTATGAACTCAACATCAGACACATTAAATCTTGAATATATAATTATAAAATCCGTTTATTGCTTCGGCATTTAGAATTCCTTTGGATCTGCTATGCTCAGTGACAATACGATTCTGAAAGTTGTGGCTGCTTTCTGCTGCTGTTAAAGTCTGCTCATCCTTGTAGACCCTCAAGCTGGATTTGTTCTGCTGTGTTAACCCAGGCTTCAGCTCACCTCCAGCTGCCATCACCCTGACGGAGAAGGAGCCGTTTGTCATCAACACTGCTGAGGTAAACTCCCTGTCAGAGTCCAGGTTCTGCAGAAAACATTCGTCGTCATCATTTTAAGGCGGGCCAATGTCCGGGTGCATCACTGCGTCAAATGGACCGCAGCACACCGGCTTAACGTCTTTGTCTGAAGCTTGGTTAGCTTCTGTTTCACACTGTGTTTGTGGTGAAGATCAAGGCTTTTTAATTTTTAATTTTAAATCGTTTGTCTTTCTGGGCTGTACAATGGTGTAGTGGTTAGCACTCTTGCCTCACAGGTAGATGGCCCTGGTTTGAATCTCCACCTGGGTCTGTTCTATGTGAAGTCTGCATGTTTTCCATGTGCATGTGTGGGTTTCCTCTGTGCATTCCAGCTTGCTCCCACAGTCCAAAAACATGCCGGATAGGTCAACTGGCGATTCCAAATAGTCCCTAGGTGTAAATGCGAGTTTGTGTGTGGTTGTGTGGCCCTGCGATGGACTGACCACCTGTCCTTCGCTCAACAGCTGGGATAGGCTCCAGCAACCGTGTGACTCTGAAAGGGATTCAGCAGATTTATAAAATAGATGGATAAATGACATTCCTTGTTCTCCTGGAAAGCCAAGTAAGAACACACTAACAGGAAAATCTGTTTGCTGCCTTTTGCACAGTTTTACAGTTTCCCATCATGTAAGACTAACATCCATGCATCTTTACACTCTTTAAAATAAATTTAAAGACTTTCCGCACGAGCACAGTTTGACTATAAAGTCAATTTTCAATCCTTTCCATTTGCAAGAAATGGTAATAAAAGCAGCAGCTTTTAATTTTAGCAACGGTGAAGTTAAAACACTCATAAATGGAGAAGCCTTTGATTGAATGTGAAAGAAATTGATCTTATTTGTTATCATTGTTTAAATGTGTTTTTGAATGTTAACTCAAACTGGCTGTTTTTACCTTTTCGGCAACAGTTTTTCTGTGTTTTATTGCCTGCTTCTTACCCCAATCTAGGATGAGGGGGTTCTACGACCCACTGTCCTTAGCAGATAAGGAAGGTTTTCTGTCTGAACTGAAAACATACCCCAAAGGTTCATTGTACGACACCCCTAATGAACTTTTTAACTTTGTGTCTCTGCTTCTAAGTCGTAACGTAAAAATGTAGGGTGATGTTGAAAACTAAAATCCACTTTTGGACCTTTTTTTGTGTTTCACATTTATCTGTTTTGTTTATTTCTGTGCTTGAAATATGTATTTGATCAAGTTTGGACCCCTGAACATGTATAGTCTGAAGAGCATGAGGGGTCCACATGTTCTACGCAGACATTACGGTCAGGAAATGGAGCATTGCCGCTGTGTTTCCCCCACAGTAACAATGAGGCTCTCCTGGAAGCGGGACTGCGTTTTGTTTTGATGGCGTCTCTCTGAATCACATCAACCTGACCTGCATTGTTTGTGTTTCTCCTGTCGGCTCGTCCGCTGGGATTACGTTTGGTTTGCAGTCGATAGCCCTTCAGTCATTATTCCAAACACAAAAACTGACCAAAAATGTGTTAATCTGAGATAGATACCTCACAGCATCAGTGTCTAACAGCTTCTTTTGGAACTGCTAGTATTTTGAGGGGGACGACCTCCCTGAAGCCACTGCCAAAGACATCGAGCTGCTGATGGAACAGCCAGACCTGTTCTGGAAAGGTGAGTTTTTCTGGGTTTTACTGAAATGTGAATATAGATGCTAGAACTTCTTGTTGTTGATATAAGGCAAATCTTTATTTGTTTTTTGGCACAGCTGGAGTGTGGGGGGAAAAAAAAGCAATTTGAAGTGAATGTGTTGTAAAAGAGAAGGTTTATGTTCTGGAAAATGTTCCATCTCAGGGGGGTGGATGCAGGATTTAGAATAGTCTGTCCTACTTTAGGAGTTGATTGTCTTATAGGACAAAAAAGGGCAAATTATGAACAGTTAGACCTTTTGAATTTAGGATCAAAATGAAAAATAAACTTTAAACTAATGTCTCCAATTGAAGTTCTTTGTTTCACTGTAGTGCAGGGATCTGCATCATGTGGCTCCGGAGCCCCATGCAGCTCTTTTACCTCTTCAGTGAAGCTCTTTGGATTTGAAAAAAACATGCAACAACAAAAAATAAGGATAAATAATAGGTTAGGGTTTGTTTTAGTTTTGGGTCTTTTCTTTTTGTGAATTAAGTTTTGTCATTTATGTTTAGATTTTTAACATGTAAGATAAAAGAATTATGGTAAATTTTTTATCCTACTGTCCATACATACATAATGTTAGAAAATGCCATGTTTGATTTGGATTTTTCCATTTTATTATTCAAGTAAATCTGCTGCAGCAGGAGGATCGTGTTTGACACAGGATGTATTTTATTTTGAAGGAACTTGGATGGGCTGCTGATAGAAGTGAAAGAAGTTCAAGTTGCCATTTTTAGAAAACCTTGTTATTATTTAATTATTGTAAAGATTCTAAAGCTACTTTTCTAAATAAGAAATCTTAATGACAGCAAAAAGATAAATAAAGCTTATTTATCTAAACATAAAGTGGGACTTTGTGGCTCTCGTTGGGTTTTGGTCAGTGAGAAACTGGATCAAATGGCTCTTCTAGTTTTAGCGGTTGCAGACTCTTGTTCCAGTGTAATTTATTGGCAAAAATATGGACAAAATCCCCATGAAATCTGTGGAATAATTTTGTCAAATTAAATTGCTTTAAATAATACATTTTTGTTCTAATTTATTTGATCTTGTTCAGTCAAAAGCTTTCCAAATTTCATTTTATGGTCTTGAAAGAAAGTCAAAATGTTCGGAAAAACCTCTCTGCGGCTCCTTATTATTTTTTATTTCTGTTGTGAATATTTGTTCAACAGAAGCCGAGCGGCAGCAGACGGAGGACCTGGTCAAAGACCAGGGAACCGTTTCCTCTATTGATCAGTGAGTTTCTGTTTTTCTGCTCCTTCCATGGGGGTGCCAGTCTTCCTTCTCAGTAGGACCAGCTTCGTCTCTTCTAGTTAGGAGCAGACATCTCCACAAACCGAATGCATGGTGCTGCTTTCAGGCTGAAGGAGACCACACTGGGAGGGGAGCAGGACAGTGTGTGGCTGCCGGACGAGGATGCTGACCGACCGGTGGGGCTTCTTGCAGCAGCTGCTGCTCTCGAGATGACGCCTCAACACGTTGCCATGCCAACTCCGTCCAGAAGAGCATCCGAGAGCTTAGGAGATGAACCAGCAGGAATTTTGGATGCAGAGGTGAGCAGTGACTGAAGCTGGCGAGCCACAAACTTTAAGCAGCAGGTTGCATTTTATTTAAAAGCAAGCAGACAGTTAAAGTCACAAAGAAGCCTTTTTTTTGGATTTCTGATGAAATATATTATTTGTTGTTTTTTTGGCGCGCTGCTCTCAGATGGCTGTTCCTCCTCGTCGGCAGCGTGAACGCAGAAGACAGCTGGTTTTTGCAGACGTACAGGTCCAGCTATCCCACAGTGCCATGCAGGAGCAGATTGGAAACCCACAGACCGGGACACTGAATCTGGTAGATGAAACCTGCATCACTTCAGGATATGCATGTTTGAGAAGACACCATATGTTCAATTAAACAAAGTATCTCAGATTTTAAATAAAGTTTGTTTTAGATATCAGTATAAAATGTTTAGTATTTCAAAAATTCATATACAAACATGTTTTCCTCCATTGCATGTTCAGCACTTGCATGCCCAATTTCCTGGGATCTGTAGTTCACTGAATTTTCAATCTCTTTGTTTTAAAATCAGCTTCTTGCCAATAAAGGGTCGATTCACCAGGACGCCGGTTAATTAAACTGCAGCTCACTGGCTATCCATAAACCCAGTGGATAGGAGTTTATTGATTTTATTTCCCTTCTTCTTCTTCTTAATCTCCTGTTCTTTCCGTTAAGCTTCTACTTCTTCGTTTCAAAGGGTTTTCTATCAATGCTATCAAAGTGATCTCTGTTCCGTCAGGCTGAGGTGATTCTGGGCTCTGTGATCAACTGTGACACTCCTGCTCAGCTCTTTGTCGCCCCCTGTGGAGGTTGGTAGCAAGTGTTGGAATTTAAAAAAAAAACTAAACATAAAAGATTGTTTATTTAAGAAGTAAATTCTGGTCTGTGTTATACATTTGCTGTTGAAGAAACCCTCCAAATGCTCTTCTTGTTAGTAATTTTCCAGCTTGAATGGTCGGATTCATCCTAAACGGCATGCTTTCTCACTGTGGTCTCTGACCACAGCTCTGGTACAAACTATAACCATAGCAGCCTTTCATATGTTCCATGTTTGACTCCTTCAAAGCTCTTCTCCACCCTGACCTCCTGTCGCTATGGAAACAGCAGGCCTCACTCTCCGTCCTGCCGGGAGAAAGGCAGAGTGGGGAGGAGGAGGCCATGGAAATACTCAGGGCGGAAAGGAAGAGAAGGCACTCTTACATGAAGGAGGTGAGAGGGTGGTCACAGCAGGAATCGATAACCACGATTGATTATGTCCTCCACTTTGATAAAAATGTTATCTTACAGGAAAAGGATGCCATTTTTTTTAAAACCTGTTGTTTTTTTGTTACACCTTTCTTCTCTCAGCTGTCTGGTGTGTCAGGAATCCAACTTTCAGACGCCTCATGTGAGTTTGCTGCAGGTTTTTTTTCACAATTTTAGATTAAAAAAAATATTTATTTCACTGTTTTTTGTGTGGAAAAGCTGTGTCAGATGTGATCCACGACCTGTCCAAAGAAAATAGATCTTCAAGCGATGTGCTGACTCCTGCCAGCAGATGGTGAGTGATGGAGGAACTGAAGTCCAGCAGGAGCCAGAGGAAACATGAAAGCATTCCCTTTGTGTGCTGCTGTTTCTGTGCAGGTCTCTGCAGGAGGAGCTCCAGCTACCTATGGAGCCCATCATGGAGGAAAACATTAAGATGCCAGAGGTTCCTGATGACATTGAAGACGGAAACATGTCGAGGTACTCAGCGCAGAACATGGACGGGCCCAACGCACACATGCACACACGAACAGACGTTCCTGCAAGATATTTGCATTGCTTTATTTAACCTATAAATGCTTGATTTGAAAACCTATTGCCATAATGTTTATCCTTTCTGACTAGTAATGGTTTCATGAGACTATTTCTGCGTTGCACTTTACTTTAAAAGTAGATGGATTTGATCAATTTAAATTAAAAAGCACAACTGAGGAATGGGATGAGCTCCAGGCTCTTCCCCCATAAAAACAAACATACAGGAATTGTCCTATCAAACACTTTTCTTGGATAGATTTTGCCATTTTTATCAGCAGTCATCGTGCCTTTATATTAGATCTTTAATCAGTTTGGATTAACTTCCCACGCTGTTCCTATTTCTTCTCGATTCCAGCTGGATCTACTCCACCATTCAGGGACTCGGACAGGTTACTTTTGACTCACTGCTGCCCCCAGAGGCCGACCGGTTCATTGCAGCTCAGACTCTCAACAAACTGCTGGGTCAGAAACCCCTTTTTCTTTTATCAGTCACACTTTTATCTTAAATTGTATCTTCTTGAGCCTAAAAAAGGTTTAACCTCAAACACTTTTTAACTAAAAATACATCATGACTGTCCAAGGATAAATAAAACCCATACAGCAATCAACTTGTTTTATCTCACAAATAAAATTAAAAAAAAGGTTTCTCATTTAGCATATTACCTCACTGAAAAGTAATATTATCCTAAAACTATGTCTCCTTAAGGACAGCAGTGAATATATTTCTAGATTAATTTTTGGATTTCCTTTGACGAATAATTAATATTGTCTTTATTGCAATTGAAGGATATTAGCATCTTTCTACTGCAGTGGGGTGTTGTTTGATCATGATTTGTGTTCAGGTTGCATTTGTGGACGTTGGTGCTAACATGGAGCCTTTTCTCCCTCCAGAGCTGCTGTCAGACCAACAGGTGACTGCGTCTCAGTCTGAGCCCTATGCCGACATCGTCATCAACCAGGCTGAGCTCAGGACGTCTGCCTGAAAGTCCCGCCCCCGCCAATTCTCATTTATCCGTTCCTGAATTTGCAAGCGATATTGGAGCTGTTTTCATGCACATTTTTCTAACTGTTCCGAAAAGTTTGTTAAAGTTTGTTAAACTGATTGAGTTTAGATACTTTTTTAATCCAAACATTTTCTTCAAATGTGCTGTTTGTGTTTTATATGTTGTAAAATGAATTTTAAAACTGGAAAATTGCAGACTTACATTCAGAGCGTGGGGTTTCCCAGTTTTCTTATGTTTAATGTTTAGACATGAATTAAATATTGATGAAACACCGTGGAAATGTGGGAGTGTGACCTCATGTGATGCTAGACTGTGGCTTATATGGGCAGGAAAAAGTCCTGGATCATAAGCGGCTGTTGTTGCTTATGGTGCAGAGAAGTGTGCATAAATGAAAGGTGACAGGCGCAGGTTTATCTTCCTGCGTCTGACAGGAACAGATTGCATGTTGCTGGCAGGAATCTCCCATCTGACCTTACGCCTCAGCAACTCTGCGTATTTGAGGTGTTTTTGCTCGTTAAATGCACCGGCCGCTGGTGTTTGTTTGTGTGGGAGACGGAGATCTATACAACACCCGGATGTGACCGAGAGGACTGAGCTGCAGAAACATCCATCACATCCTGGAATGGTACTCGTTTATGTTGCAGGGATGTGCCAGAAACGAAATAAGTCAAGACAGGGAGACCTGAAAATAAAGTCAACATGCAGAGCATCTACACTGGTAGAAGCATCAATAAGATAAGACATAACAATATTATTTCCATATATGGTGCAGCTTTAACCCTGTAAAGTCCACGAAATCAAAGAATTGACAGAATCTTTTTTGTTTGTAATTTTTTTCATTGACAACATTTTGCTATCATTTTTTTAAGTGATTCAAATTGTATCAATTATGAAATGTTGGGTGATTTAGTAAGTTTCTGTCCACAACAATGTTGGTTTAAGATGCAAAAATATTGACATGAGTATTCAGAGATTTACCCACTTTCTCCAATTTGATAGACATTTTTGACATGGTGCAAATGTATGATAAAGAATTATCAACAAATGTTCCGTTCTTTCAATACAGCAAGTGGTAATTTTAAAAACAACAACACTAGATGAGTTCTTTCCACCATAAAGTTTTGAAAATTAACAAACCCCTTTTTTACACCAAAAGGGTTTTTGAGATTTTATACAGGCAGCCAATTGTAAATAGCCCTTCTACTGCCTCTAGTGGAATGATGATGCATTACATGGTAGAAAACCCAGATTTACAAAGGGGTTTTTAAGGAAACTTTGGATCATGCTAATCTAATGAGACAGGGGTCTCAGAATATGATACAGATGCCTTTGGATTAAAATATGTCTGTCAATTCTGTAAATTAGATAAGGATGCCAGAGTGAAATCAAAGAAACCTTATTATGACGTCTTCCCGGTAAGATGCAGTGTTGGCACATGGAAAACTGTATGTCTCCACACTTCCTCCAGCAGATACCATCACAACCCCAACAAGGGTGACCACCACCCACACTGTTCCCTAAATGTGAAAATGACTTCACTGTGTTTACAGAGCAGGTTGCTGAGAAGGCCGGGTCACTGGTGGGTTAGACAGGAGGGACAGGAAAGATCTGCTAAGCCAAACTAAAGCAAAGACATAAAATGGAAGGAACTGTCATTTGTAGAAATAAAACTGAATTGTTACTAAAGTAACATGATACCCAGTAACAGATATGGGATGGAAAATCATGCTGCAATGCATCTTTTTAATTTAATAATGTGACACAAATGTGAAAGCCTCATAAATCAAAGTTCAGCCCAACAGGAATGAGCAGATGAGTGTCAGAGTATCACCTCTGCTGTTCAACTTGAGGTCAACTTGACATTTCCCATGAATCACTAATCAAGTGAAATCATTTAGTTAATAGCGGTTTCTTTATAAGCTTAAAGTCCTTCAAAGCACATATTTACTGGATGCCCGACCGCACAGGCAGCATCCGTCCATCAGGCCTGACAGTCTAATAAAGCTAACGTGTAAGCGCCACATTGCACACATTCACACCGGCTGCTTATATCAGGCTGGAGCGCAGCTCTGCCTGCATCACACTTTGACAGGGTTCTCATCAGAGGAACGATCAGCGCCCCCCAGGATCCAGCTGGGAACTTCGGTCATTGAGAATCAACAAACCAAAGAAAATTAGTGTTTATTTTTTAACCCGAGCGAGTTATGGCAGCAGATGACAAAAAGACCCTTAAGGAAGGACAAGGTGGAGTGGAAAAAATGAACGGAGAAGCCAAAAACCAAGCAGGAGGGGGGCTCTGTGGGCCACACAGCGTCTTGATCAGAGTTGAGGTGGACCGAGACGTTCCCATGGCCGTGGCTCTGCCCATTGAGCTGCAGGCAGACCCCACTCACCAGCGCTTTCCCTTTCTGGACACCACACTTGCTGACCTGGGCATCCAAGAGTGAGTCTTTGAAGTGCTTGCTGGGATTCATTTCAAGGTTTTTCTTTTTAAAAACATTCTGATAAACGTGTGCAGATCAGAAGTGAAGGAGAGGATCGTGTGGGTTGATACCACAAAGACGCAGGTGAAGAACAAGGCAGGGAAGCTAAAGGAGAAGGAAGTCACCATTTTGGAGGTTTGTGAGTAAACTTCAGGAGTGAACACAGTGGGGTGAGATCAGAGGATTCTCTTCACTTTTTTGTGCTTCAGGTGCACGTGAAAGCTCAGAAACCTGGAGATAAAGAGCTGCAGGAGGTTCTGTACAGCACTGAGGCTCACACCGACCGCTCCTTCTGCCGCACAGGAATGAACATTCTGCCCTGGAAACAAACCCATGCAGGTCTGGCTTCTGAAATGTAGGTCTCTCATTCAGTCTCCCAAATGTGTCCTTGTGACCCACCATTAGCTCAGAGGTCACGCATTTGACAGGAGGATGGATGCAGGTCGCAGGAGGGTGAGAAATACTTGGGGAAATAAAATGGGATCATTCCACTCGTCATATAGAGAAAACGGAGGTTTCTAAACGCCACCTCCACGACACAAAGGACAATGCTGAGTCTGTTAACAGTACTTCTCTCCCTCAGGGAAGGACGGACTGACGCCTGTGGCGATGGCGTTGGGCTTAACCAAGAACCAGCAGCAGCCCGACTCCACTGAAAGTCAGGAGCAACGGAGGATCTGAGAGCATCAGAACCCCCATCCTCTAACAGGGTTAAGAAAACTATTATTTGTATTATTTCAAATGTCAGCGAGACTAACAAAAGTCCAAAAGCCCCAGAATGAGCAGACACGATACAAGCTTAAAGTTTGTGTTTATTCAGGGGCTCCACAAAATTTTTCTTTTCTACAATAAAGTAAAGAAACACCATTGAAAATGTGTCACAGAAACATTCAAACTATGCCCTGCTTTTATAAAACCTTTAATATATTTGATGTTTTGGCATTTCTATATGTTTAACTAAACAGACGTTTGTATATGTGTTGCTAAGCTAATTCTTTCCGAGTGAAAATATGGTCTGAAATAAAGAGTTTTTCTATTTTAGTAAGCCAGAGTAAAAACCCACAGCAACAGTTGTTAGACGTCAATCAAAACACTGCAAACAGGGACAGAATTCAAAGATGGACACTGTAGTAGATCTAGAAGTTCATTCCAACAGAATGTGGCTGATGCCACAAACATCACAGAAACTCCAAATGCTAAATACAGAATGCTAACTATTAAAAATGATGAAATATCAACAAAAAACTGAACATATAAGCAAATAAATTATAATACTGAGCTCCAGAACTGCTGAGTGGAATAACTTTAATGGAATTTCTGCTCAGATCCTGTTTGTTAAAATGTTGTACTTGAACGATTCCTTTCCCACCGTCACGGCTGGAAGGCTGTTTTGGGGCTATGAGGCACTGACGGCTGCACAGAGTTTGGCCTGCTGCTCCGCGGGAAGGGAGCCCACTGCTGCCTGGAAGTCTGCACTGTGGTTCTGGGCAAACTGTCTGATCAGTGCCACCAACATGCTTTGTGTTTCTGGAGAAAGGAGAGTCCGAGAGTTAACAGATGAATGAGTAAAAAGTGAAAATAAAGTCTTTACGTAGATCAAACATGAAGATTTCTGTTTGTTGTTTTACAAGCAAAGTAAGCTTTTACCTTGATCCACATCTTTGTGGCCAGCAGCATAACTGGAAGCAGCAACTATGGGTTTCATCAACTCCACAACCTTAAAAAAAACAAATTCTTGCTAAATGCTTCTCATTCACAAAATTTCACATTTTTGAACCATCTAGAAATTAAGTTGCGATTAAAAAAAAAAAAGAAATTAAAAAGACTACTGTAACAGTCATCCTTCATTTAAATATGCCAGCTTTGGTGTTAAGGCATTAATAATAATAGTCATAATAATGGATTGGATTTATCTCTGCTTTTCCAGGCGCTCTTAAGGTGTGTCATAAAGATTCTACATGGAGAAAAAGTGGATTCTTTTTTAACAGCTTTACCTTAGGTGTCGCTCAAACAGAACCTATCCCACAAAGGGTTAAAGCTGGGAGTCAATAGTTTGCACTGTACCATGTCAGGACTGTGTTTGTAGAGCATAACCAGGCACTTAAAGACCGTCTTGTTCTCCTCCATATCCTCTTTGAGAGGCAAATGCTTAACCAGAGCAGGCACCACCTGTCGGGCAGAGCAGACATGTGACAGTGTGGAGCTTCTCCTCTGATGACATCTGTTTAGGGGGAAGATTACAAAATGTGGAAGGACAAACCTGCTTCAGAGGAACAGCATCAATGTTGCTCATAATCATCCTGCAGAGAGCAGCACACAGGTTATCGATAACCCTCTGATCCGACTCCTTGGCCAGCAGGTTGGAAAACACAGACAGCATGGTGGGGTAATCTCTGGAGGACTTCGCTAAAGATTGGCTTCCAAGTCCCTTTAGACTTCAGGATATGTTTCTATAATGCTCATTCAACACAGCAGTGCATATACAGATGAGGATACGACACCACGATGGGTCCAGCCGCTTCAGCCAGGCATCCCAGGCCAAACACGCTGTTGTTGCGAACCTCAGCATCGCTGTCCTTCACCCCCGCTACCAGGACAGGAAGCAAACGATTGGACAGTCGGCCCGCCAGTCCGCGACCTCCAGGAGCATTCACGAGAGCTTGGAGGATCTCCCCAATGGTGCCGATTGAAAAAGACCGGTCCGCCACAGTGCATGAGGATTTCTGCAAGGATATAGAGCAGAAACTAACAATTACATTCAATGGGATTTGAAGTATTGCCTCAGTAGCCTGGAAAGTGCCAGCAGAAAATGTAGCGATTGCTACTTTTTACAAGGGCAAGTAGAAAAAAAGACTGATTGGATGCTCTAATGCAAGAGAAGACATCAGATCTAGAAAAGACTGGCTATTGTTATGATGCACACTTACAGTTTTGCTCATGATGAGAGGCAGCAGATCATTGAGGAAAGGAGCAAATTGGTCTGCAGGAACTGAAGAAGCCAGTAATGGAATCCCCTCCCCTGCAAACTCCTGCAGCATGGCATCAAACTCTGCCTGAAACACACAACACTTCAGACAATGAACCGAAGAAATGGCTGCAGCACACCGAAACAGACAGTCCTTTCCTCTACATGCTACAAACATTCAAAAAAGGAAGTGGATGAAATACCGCAAATAAAACAAAATCATTTTATCTGGGCTGTGACGAGTGGGTGAGATGTTTATGAATGATCTGCTGCACCTGTTGGTCTTCATCGTCGGTGTCATCAAGATCACCACCCTGACAGGGAGTCTGATCAGACAAAAAGAAAAACTGTTTCAACATCTTGGACCCAAAGTGAGTTTTTTAGTGTCATGTTGTCCAAATGGGAGCCTCTGCCCGTCGCTCTTCCCTCACCTTCTTTGTGAGAACCTCCCGAATGACGCTGCAGATCTCTCTCAGGTATGACGGGTTTTTAAAAACCTCCTCCTTGCAGGATTTGATGATGCTGTTCATGGATTCCAGAACCCCCATCACAACATGGCGCTCAGAGTCTTTTCGCACCATTTCCAGAAAGCAAGGAATCACCACATCCAGTAATTTCAGAAGGGCTAAAAAAAAGAGAGGAAAAGTTGGGGTTTTTTAAACAATAAAATCTCCAGAATGAATTCATGAAGATTTAAATAACTACTTCCTGATCTCTGGCAGATCAGAAAGGAGGGTGACTGCAACCTGCTTTACCCTGGTGGTTGGCCTCAGAGGGATTTTCCGTCCACACTTTGTGCTGAGCTCGACAAAACTGCCCCATTGCCCCCAGCGCTGCCCTGCGGACATCCTCGTGAGGGAACTTGGGGAGGCAAAGCATTCATTTAGTGGAAATCAGTCACACACAAGGGCAAAGAGCTCACACGTGACCCTGCAGGAGGATCTACGTAATCTTTTGTGTTATATTTAGTTTCTACAAGTAATCCAACAATAATAACCTAACAATTATTTCAGCTTCTTCACATTTTTGCCATAACCAGGGTCAAATCATAAGCAGTGACAGAAGCCAAAGCTTATATGATATGCTGAATATTCCCACTGTTATGTGTCAACAGGTGTCCGATAAACTGCTCTCTTAGCAATGCTGAATGTGTGCTAATGTCCGTCTCTGCTTATTAGCTCTGTGTTTCCAATCCTCATCTTGGACTGGCTCAACTATGTAGTAAATAGTTGAACCGACTTACGTCTCTCATCTCATAAACCTGCTGGAAGCTGGACTCTAAGAAGGGCTGGAAGGCAGCTCTGTCAAAGGAAACAAAAGCAACAAATGAAATGAAATATAGGATCGCAAGAGAAAAGATTATTTTTAAAATGTAAACGAAGGAACACTGTAAAACTATCTTACCGTGACAAAAATACCTTCTGACTTTAAGTGCCATGAAAGTAAAGACTGTGTGTGAATGTTACCCAGTGCTGAAAGCGATCTCTCCCAGCGCGTCACAGGCGTCCTCCTTCTCATCCATGTACGCGTTTTCCACGCTGAACCTGAGCGTGGAAATCAGGTTTAGTGACAACAGTCTTTAGCTAAAGAAGACCACAATCACTGATCAGTTTATGAGAATCAAACTACCCTGCAGATTCCAGGATGTCTATTTCTGGTTCATCTTCCAAGAGGTGCTCAGCACCTTTATCGGTGTCATCGTCGTCGTTGTCATCCAGCAGAACAAAGTTCTTGTCCTCTTCGAGGTGGGCCTAGAAAAAAAGAAGAAATAAATTCAAATAATCTATATTGTGAATGCCTTCAACTAAAGTGTTTCCAGATGTCCATTTGGTGTTTACCGTGATGCCTTCAGTGGACTTCAGGGCGAGCAGCATCACGGTTGTAATGGCGGTCAGATGGGGAGTGAGGGATTCGGGGCAGATGGTGGCTACGGAAGAATACAGACTGTACCTGAGGAGGAAGGACAGGAAGTTTCAGAGAAATGAATTCAGCATTGGGGGTGGACATTTACACGTGATAAAAATGTAATGTATAGTGTGGTCATTTTGTGCTCTTATTTATCACTGACCTTTTAAAAATAAGATTTTTTGAAATAGTTTGTTTATTTACAGGAGTTATTTTAACAATACATTTATTTTTTTTATTTTTTAGACATATCCAGTTGCTCGTTTAAATTTATATTTAACAACAGTACTCCATAAATAATGAATAGTAGAATCAACTATTTTTAGAATATGCCTTTTTTTTTCCCCTTCAGATGGATCTTCATTCATTTTTTAACTGCCTAACCCTTAAGGAGTACTCCTGTTCCCATCTTAGAATAAACTGATCCCTGAATTATTGTGGATGGTGGTTTCTTCCCATCACTGATTTTGTGTAAATAAACAGTATTTTTTAAAAGATGAACACTGCAGTTATTCAAAACCATAATTTAGGGAAAGATCTCATTTTTTAATACATTAGGGCAATATTCAGAAAAACTTTAATTTAGAAAGAGGAAATCAACGGTGGAGATCACAGTAACTATGAACAGAAACACTATAGGTAAATGCTCAAAATGACAAGCCAATTTAATTTTTAAAAAAAATCATAGTAAACTGAATGGAAAATCTCAACAGGATGAGTTGATTTTAGCGTTGCAGACATTTGCATCTATGCATGCAAAATTTCAAAGTTTCTCAGGCTGCACTGATCTGTGACAGCAGCTGACGTTACATACGTGCATCGTCTCAGGTCAGGGTCATCAATGTTGTCAGTGAGGTTCATGCCCAGCTGGATGCACTCTGCAGCAAGAGGGCTGAAGACATCTTTGCCGATGGTGCGCGCCAAAACAGACAGAGTATCTGGGAGAGTCAGAAAAACTTTGAGTGGGTGCAGACTGAAAACAAAACCTGAAGTGTTTCGCAAAACACTTAAAACCTGTTGTCAAAGGGAGAATAAAAAATCAGTTTGACAAACCCAAAGACTGAGTTTGAAGGGACCTCATCTCCTCTGTGGTGGCAATCAGGAAACCCTTCAGGCTTTCAATGATTGGCGGAAAATAGGGAACCAGTGACTCCTTGGCAGCATTGGCTGATAAAAGTCAAATGGGGAAACAACATGCAAGTCTCAATTTAAAGTTAGCAGTTAAGCTTAGTAACAAGTGGAATTTTCTTGGGACAGTGCAGTGAAATGCTTTATTTAAGGTGAATCCATACCTATGGCACCTATGGCTGACACAGCCAGCTCTTTAATCTTGAGCTTGTTGGTATTGCCGAGAGCAGACAGCATCGTTTCCATCAAAGTAGGCAGGTAAGGCTCAATATCAGCGCCTGGTCGAACAAATAAAACAATAAAAGCCTAAGAATTCTAAAGATTTTAAGGGATATTGAGAGGACAAAACAGGAAGAGTCACTTTTTAAGCTTACCCAGATTCTCCATGAAGTTCTCCAGAGCATAAAAGGCTCTGGTCACATGTCCAACCTTTGCCTCATTCAATGAAGAGAGGTAACCCAACAGCAAAGGCATCAACTCCGAACAGTATTTACTTACTTCAGGCTGGAAAATAGATGATGATAGAGAAACACTTTAAAAGCAGTCATGTGCCATGTTAATAAATCAATTCAAAGCTGTAAATACGGTTCATCTTGAAGTGTGGATGGCAGTCTTGTGAGTCCTCACCTGCAAGTGTTCGGAGAACTGCCCCAGAGCAAACAGAGCAGCACTACGAACCACTTGACTGCTGTCTGAGAGACTCCGGCAGACTGTCTGCAGTACAGAGGACAGCATGCTGCCATGGAGGGACACGGACAAAAACATGTTTGCATTATTGTCGCTTTCACACAAAGACTGACAGGTTTAAAAGGAATGCAAGAAGAATCATTTCTGAGCGCACTTGGTTCGGATGTGGTCGGCACATCCCTCAGCCAGCACAGCGAGACACATGAGACCCCCCTTCTTTTGATAAGGGTCTTCGCTTGAAAGGCAGGCTTGAGTGAGAGGTGTCTAAAACAAAAGACAGAACCACTTTAATGACAAGCATGTACTGTATTGAACTGTTAAAAACAGGAAGATCAGTTGATCAGCAGAATAAAGCACTTACCAGGTGATGGAAGAGTTTCTCTGGAGGCATGTGGAGAGCCATGGTGTCAATCACCTGCAAACAGAAAAACATAAGAAGATCAGTAATGAGTCTTTCTCAAAGCACAGAAAAGTTGTTTCACAAACACTGGAAAAAGAAAAAGAGAAATTTTTATCTCCACCTGAGCAGCACAGTGTTTGGGATTAGCATTGTCTGTGGCGTCATCGCTGTCGCCATCCTCCTCATCTTCAGGGTCGTGCTCACCAGGTGGGGGGGCTGCAGTCAGGATTGGGAAAAGGGCCTTGAGAATGGGGGTCAGCAGCTTCAGCTTCAACACAGACTAGAAAAAAGAAGCAGAAAAGTAACATGGATGACCGCTGCTTCGTTTCTGCTGGGCAACACACAAAAAAAGGACACATATGGAATATGAAATGCAAACTGTAGATGATAAATATTTTGCTGCACAGTCATTACTAACTGCTGATCATAATGATTCACGTTTGCTGTCAGGGACTCTACCTTACTCCTCAGTTTGATCAGGAAGGTGATGCAAGACAGGGCTTTGACTCGCAGAGAGTCACTCAGTGTTGTGTCACTGGCCACCTGAAGAAAACATCAAAATGTTTCATCTAAGAGCATCAGGACATTTTGAAAACGTTTCCTTCAAAATAAAAGTCAGATTCCAAAAATACATTTTAAGAAGACTCCAAGGTTACCTCGAGGCAAAAGTGGACGATGCCGGCCACATGAGGGACGATGACAGACACTTCGATCTCCATCAGCTCAATAAACACCTCCATGGCTTCAGTGGCTTGTTGCTGAGAAAACAAACAAACTTTTGGATGAGAACTGGTTTTTGACCGGCTACAGATCTGATTAACAAAAAAACAAACAAAAAAAGCTTTAATATCAAAATTTACCTCGTTGGCCTTGATGAGGTGTTTGAGAGCAACAATCAGATCTGGGATGATGGACCGCATTTGCTTCTGGAGACAGTCATAAGCTAGGTCATTCCCATCATTATTATGGCCACACGTTTATTATAATTATGCGTTTTGCCAAAGAAACTTCTAACAGAATGCAGCAGCACCGTCTCACCATTTCTTCAGTACCAATGAAAGCTGTTATTTCTGTGAGGGTGAGGATGCAGTAGTACAGCGCTATGGGGTTGTTGTGGTCATGCAGGACGGTACTGAGCAGCTGCAGCAGCTGGAAGTAGTGAGGCTGGAAAGATTCCGGGTTGGACTCTATCACCTTATTCAACAGCAAGAGACCAACCTGTGGAAAAAAAAAAAATGTTTTTAGATCCAATTTACTTTGTGTTTCAGATTTTCCATGGGTTGGGAGGGGCTGGTGCTTGGAACGCAGGTTTTTAGAGAAGATTATAATACGCTTAGAAGCTCAAAAACTTGATTTTGCATGATTTAGGCCATTTAATTATTTTTCCAAAACCTATTAAACTCTAAGTTAGGTTACTTCTTTAAAAAAAAATAAAATAAAACACAAAAAGTGTTTTTCTGAAAGATCACCTGTCTGTCATGAGGGTTTGTGCTCTTGGTGGCCTGATTGAGAAGCTGGAGCAGGGCGGGCCAGCGGTCGGGTGTTTCGTGTTTGACCATAACTGCACACAGCTGGGAGAGTGCATGCTGCACGGTGTGACTGCAAACAAAGGTGAAAAGGTCAAAGAACACGCCACGACACATTTCCTGTTGAATACAGCAGCATAACTGGTAATTAAGTCCAAGTGCTTACTCGGTTTCCTGCATGAAGGCTTGCAAAACCACTGCTTTGAGGCTAAAAGACAAAAGGCAACATTACCATCACAACTAGGTCACCAAGATCAACTGTAGAAAGGATTCAAATTTAAAAACTCTGCAACCTTTCTCTGTCATTGGGGTTGATCTTCTTCCAGTGTTTCTTCACTTTGAGCCTTAACGTCACAGTTGCTGTCTGACGAATCTGCAAATCAAAAGTCAAAATAACGCAGTTTAGTTTTCAGCATGAAGACGTCCAAAGCGTTGAGCCATACCACAAATGATGTGGTCTAGGAGGTAAACATAACAGGGGTTGAGGTGCTTTAGCTCAAGAGCTAATAGGGCAGATCAAAGATACTTGACTATCTACATAGTGGAAAAGAACGAACTTCAGAAACATTTCTTCATGATGAGATTTTTAAAGACCCTTTCGAGTCAGCTAAGAAGAAACATCCTGGAAAAGGGTACAGCGAGACTCAAATGTGTCGCCTTCCAAACTTTTATTTTCCAAATCGGACAATGTCTTAATTTCTCCATGCTGCCCATGAGGCGGCAATCAACGTCAGAACCTTTTTGAGTCTTCTGTGATCAATTTTCCCAGGTGGCCTTACAATTTACAATAACTGGTTTCTATTTTTAACTCCAATTGTGAGGTTGGAACATTGACTGGACTAAGTGGGATGTCAACCACTGAAAATGGTTTGCTTCTGGCTTCAACAAAATCAAGTCGTTTCAGTCAACATTTTTTCGCAATATGAACAGCGCCATGTTGGAGCCAGAAATCATCTGTAGTAGTGAGTCAACGTTTCTATGGCAACCAGTCTCCCCAATTGTTGGAAGGCCACACCCCTACCACTTCAAAGTGGACCCAGAGGATCTGTCAATCAACTGTTTTGAAAGGTTGACATGAACAGTTTGAAGTTTGACCGCATACTTTTATTGAGACATCTGACTGGCTAGTTTACAACTTGAATAACTCACAGAAAAAGAAATGTAAATTTACCAGAATGTTTTGTGTTTCCGTTATTAAAGATCAACTCCAATGAAAATTGTGTTTTTAGTGTGTTTAACATGTTGTTCTTTTGTTCTCTATTATGTAGAAAATATGCATAGAAGTTAAGCTTCAAATTGTATCTTTGAGTATTTTGCGGTATGGGGTGCCCATGGTGCCGAGGTTTTATATTATATTTTGTTATTTTCTTCTTGCACTGAAATATCAATGCTTCGATTTCATTGTGGGAGTGGGACTTTTTAAGAGCTTCCTAAAGAAATGCTTTAAGCCCTTGCATGAAACTTAAAAACTTTTAAATTAAGGGAATATACTCTGATCCAGATTGTGTTGTGGTGTAGACTTACTTAATGGTAGGTTTAGGAGGGAAAAAAGGTTTTCTCAGATCCCAATGTTATTCTGGCATAAATCTGCTATATTTTGAATTGCTTCTCAGTGGGTTATGTTTGTGTGTAAAGATAACTGTGTGTGTGTGTGTGTGTGTGTTCACATTCTGTAAATACCAGGGGGTTTTGGGAGCTGCTTATGACAGCACACAGGGCTGGTATAACGGCTGGATCTTTGCATGCCTGCTTCAGCTGGGCCGTGGCCTACAAAATGAGATAAAAGGGGGGTAAACAATGTTATTTATACATGGTCCAGCTGGAAAAAAAAACTGACAGGGAACAAGAGATTCATTTCAATTTGAACTTCAGCTAGCAACCCCACTGACGACGTTAACCCACTCACACCGTTCATTACAGAACTTTATGGTTTACCTGCTGTATAGCAGCATTATCCGGCTGTGTCAGCTGGAGGAGAATTTGCTCGAGTTCCTCCGACATCTTTACGGCTTATGTCAGCGAATCTTTTTTTGCGCCCGTTAAGTGAATCTCTTTAAAAAAGACAAAAAAGTAACGAACGAGCCGCCCTTTATTGGCTGCACGGTCGATCTGTACGTAAGTAACCGAGTTGTTTGAGATGTTTTCTTCGTTGGTCGTGAAAACGCGGGTACAAACGGTCAAACAGTTGCTCGTTTCGGTTCCGGGCTGTTGAGAATGTAAGGTTCGAGCCTCGAGTTCGGTTTGGCCGCCGGCACGCGGGACAGTTGGAAGAGGCTCCAGAGTTCCATGCGTGTTGCGTTAAAGGGACCGGGGAATTTTCAGAGCTTTCAGTCCGATAAAAACAAAACAGCGCCCCAGGTGGAAAGGAAGACAACCTGCAAGATATTTAAGTGCATTCAAATAATTTGTTAAATAAGGAAGAGAACTACAGGCAGTTGTCAACCCAGACATAATTTGCATGGAAACAAAGTCGGACCAACGTATTTGCGATTATCGGACCCGATGACAAACAACAGCATCACAAGGCTGCTCTGGTCACTAAACAGTCTCTAAATGGGAGTTTAATAAACAATTTCTTTTAAATCCCCAGACGATAATATAAAACATTTTTTAAGATTTTAGGTGGTATGTGAATAAACAAAATGTTGTGCATGACAATTTGATCCAACAAAACTTTGTTGATGCATTGAATAAAAAAAAAAAGAGTTAGGATGATAAACATAATATAACTTAATATACGCACGTGAAGTTGCCAATGGTGATTGGTTTTAGTAAGTCCTACTGCAGGATGCATTTTCCTGGGTTAGAAAAAAGCATTTTGTGGTGTTTAATAATACCCAAAACATTCTGGAATCTAATATAATGTGCTCTTATACAGATATTTAGCAATTTTGAAATTAATTTTACGTGCCAAAAATAATATACATTTACATACGCAAACCCACTTATACTAAAAATAATCAGCAAATATAGGTTTTAATTACAATAATCTTCAATTATGTTGTAAATTGGAGTCTCTACATTTAATTGAATATTAACCCCATTGATTATTTTCTGATCGGTAAGCTTTTATTTTGAAAGACAAAAACTATTTGTAAATTACTCATGTACAATGAATTTTTGGGCCAGTTCACAAATATTTTTTTCTTTCTTAAATTACCACTTTAAAGTCGTAAATGTACGATTTTAAATCTAGCTATTTTTGGGCATATAAAACTCATATGAACTAATGCACTAACATTATAAATCAAATAATAAAAAGAATCCATACAAGCTTGGTTGAAACATTTTTGTCAGTTGTTTAGTATTTTTAGAAATGGGGTTGGAACATGAAAACAGGTCAAACTGACCACCTTGGATGTACTTTACAGAGCCTTTTGTAAATGTTGGTTCAAGTCTGACTCCTCAAATCTGAAGTGGACGCATTTAGTTATCAAACCACATAGTGATGCTAATGCACTGCCCACCTGTTGACCCTCACCCAATGCACAGTGGACACCAACTCCACTTATTCCTCACATGATCAGACAAACACACCCTGTCCATCTGGTGGCTGGATTGAAATGCAAACTGTGACATTAGGTTCACTCTTCTCATTGCATTTCGACATTTACAGATTATTACCATGTCAATGCAGCGCATGGTGAAAGAACACAGACAAGACTGAGGTGCTAATGCAGCACTAATCTCATTCATCTTTACGAAAAGGGCTGTAAAAAGAGGGGAAAAAAACATGCAAACATGTCCAGGACTGCACAAAAAAAGTTAGATATTGGGTTTAAAATATCCTCGTTTTTTATCTTGCAAATTGTTTTTTTTTTAAGTTTAGTCCTAAATGCACAATGATAATAATCAAATATAGACATTTGCTCCAAAAGCTCACCTTTTAGGTGATTTCTTAACCTAACAAAGGTTGCATTAAGTGTGTATCAAATGGTAATGCATAAATGGTGTGCATGGGTAAACACAATGCTGTCTAGTCTAGCACTACAGAAATAGCAAAGTCTGGGCAAAGTGCTAAAAAATCCAAACATAAAAAATGACAAAGGCAAAAGGAAAACATGAAAAGTTAATCGTAGTGGGTTTGAACATGTTAATTCATGTAGGTTTTACAATACTAACAATTGTTTTTGCCTAGCAGAAGCGCAAACCATGCAGCCTATACTCACTCAGATGTCTATCAAATAATACCAAAAATAGGAAAGAAGGAGATCTCTTGCCACAAATTTATTCTGTCACGTTTTGCAAAAAGGAGGATCAATGTGTAAAATACTCCCTATCCTGATGTAAATATTATGATTAACATCTGTCAACATAAATCCATAAATTAAAATATAATAGACCTTGTAAATAAAGGAAGGAAGCTCAAAGTTCAACTATTGTGCTTTTGTATTATTAAATAATTCATTACTTAAGTTTAGGATTATCAAAGAAAAAAGAATTATGATAGAAATACACCATTGGGATCAAATGTTTGGAGATTTCACTTTTTTTTTTAAGAAAACCTGAATGGGTAAATTATTTTTGCCATCATCTACAAAATTCTTTAATCTGTTGAACATCAGAGCAAACATGTAGGATCTAAATAAAAAGAGTAAATAAACAAAAACTAGTGGGTCTTGTCTTTTCCCCTATTGTTGACCTTTTGTTATCATTAACCTTTTGGGGTAAGGGGGGGGGGGGGGGGTAAGAAAGGCAGAATAATCCAGATTACTCGAAAATACCTGTCTCTTCCTGCCACAGAACCTCAGGGATTGGCCCAATTCAAAGCACACCTTCAACAGAGGCCACACCCACACACCTCCATATAAACAGCCGCTAGAAGGCCGCGCGGGAGGTACAATGTTACAATTGTTCCCGTTTATTTCTTCTCAATGCATTTTTAAGGAACTTGAGATTTTACGGTTTTGAGAAGACGTTTTCCCCTTTTTAGTAAAAAAAAAAAAAAAAAATGGCGGAGTGGAAAACTCAGGTCAACTACAACCCCACATTCCATGCGTACACCTATGGCTTCGTGTATCAAACTGGGCCCGAACAGAACCACGTTACCGGGAACGACTGGAGCCAAAACTGTGAGCAGAACGGCTACAACGGAGGACCCACGCAGTCTCATTTCCCAGCTAGGAGCCGGGAGGAGTCCCCACCTCGCAGCCCGGAGCAGCAGCCTGAGAGCGGCCACTATTACCAGGACTCCGGGGTGGTATACATCAGAGAAGCCCAGACGGGCCGCTTGGTTATGGCGGGACAGCACCGGGTCGGTTTAGACGGCGGCGAAAACTGCACGAGACGGACCGGAAGCGATTCTGCCAGCGACTCCGAGGCACACACATCACCGGGTAAGTACCGAAACATTGGTTTTAGCTTACTCCAACAAGAAAAGCTGCGAGTTCTTCTTCAAGTTCTGCCATGGAGTCCAGACTTCCCTCAGATCTGTTTTTTTCAAAAATGGCGCCAGTGTCTGTGTTACCTCTTCATGTTGCGCCATCTAGCGGCGCGGAATAAGAATAGCACTTTAATAAAATTAGTTCCGTAAACACACTTTTCATTCCCTCAACAGATTCTTGGAGTTCATGCAGCAACTATGAAAGAAGTGTTCCTCAGACAGATCCTGTAGTTTGGGTCAAAAATGAAGAGCAGACTGGAGCAAGGAGCCCAGACCACAGCGAGGATGTCTCCAGCTCGCTCATGGTTGAGTCCCAATCTTTTGCAGTCCAAGACACCGGGGATGCAAGCAGTTCCACACATGCACCCTTCACCAACACAAAGAAGCAAGCCAGCAGTACTCCAAACGCCCCGAAAGCTAAGGTCCGGGCAGCTTTCTCTGAGAGCCAGATGAGCACTCTGTTGCAGCGCTTCAGCGTGCAGAGGTACCTCACCCCAGCTGAGATGAAGAACCTGGCAGATGTGACTAGACTCACCTACAAGCAAGTGAGGATCTTAAGTGCTGTATAAAATAACATTTAGAAAGTTTATAAAAACACTTAATCGATTTTTATTGATTTATTTAAGGTGAAAACATGGTTTCAGAACCGTAGGATGAAGCTTAGGAGGCATCAGAAGGACACCAGCTGGGTTTCAGAGCGATATACAATCAACAAGGACAACACGGCTGCTGACACTGTATTCTCAAACGTGGCTCCACATGTCCCCCCTGTAAGTACCAATTGTGACATAAATGTCAACATAAAACATAATGCAGAGTTGTGATTTGTGACCTTATCTATGTATGTATCCAGTATCAGGGGGATGGGATGTCCCATCTGCGGCATCACTACAACCAGCACATGATGGGGGCAGCTTTCAAGAATACCCCACACAACCTGGCCTTCTATCTGGCTGCCATGGGTAACCCCCCTGGAACTGCTGGTTACCCGCCATGGTCTTCCAGCCCCCCCCAGGCTGCGGTGCCCAGCAGACCCCAGGTACCAGGATGGCCCCTGCCGCCAGGCCGCAGTCAGTTTGAATTCTGCCCAATTCCATACGACTCCTCCGACGCCGCCTCTTTAAACAACTTTGAGCGCAACGCAGTCCCCGACAGCAAAGATGGGGAGTCTGCTGGGGGTGCGAATGCAGCCATTTTGCACAATGCTGTCCAATGAGGTAGACAGCAACTGTTGTTCAGTTCAGCATTTTTTGTTGACCGTTTTTCCACTGGATGGGTGTACAAACGCTTAGTACTGTTGTGTAGCATTTCAATAGCCTGAAGTTTTATTTTTATATGCTACTATTTAATGAATGTTGCTGTTTAGTCGTTCTAGGCATGTCCAACTGACACCATTGCAGTACACCGTGATGTGACTATTCTATCCTGGCCTGCATTTTTTTTAACTTTTCAATTAAAAAAATTACCATATCAAGTATGCATTTTTATTTGGAAAACTGTAGAATTTGACAAAATCAGACACCAAATATTTGTATGAAAAGTACTTTATTCAAAAGACTATTTACACCAGAGCTGGAATCTACGATTATAGAATACAAGATTGAGCAACAGAGAGGCAAAGTTTGACCATCATCCACTGCAGCGACACAGAAGTTTGGAGCACATTGAGAATTATTTTTTTTGCATCTAATATGGGGGGAGTGTTGATAAAAGGAACCACTTGTATTACCGAATGTAATTGAATATAAAGTGCACGTATTGGACATGCCTACCCTTGATTGCCAAAGCAGATGATTCCCCACACAGTTGTACTTCATATTATTTTACCCCTCATGGAAAGAAATTGTCCCTTCCATTCTAACCTGATCCCGTCATCCCTTTACATCTAATATAATCCAACAATACCTTTCAAATGTATGGACTAAAAGTCCAAAGACCCTTCGTGTCATATCAAGTTCAAGGCCTCTTTTTCTGGTCTTGTTAAACCAGCCGATGAGCAGTAAAGACAAACGTACGCTCATGTTGACTTCAGATTTAATCCATTTTGAGGCTGCGGTAGATGTAGCGGATAAAAGCGAGGGACGACCAGAAGGACACGCTGCCCAGCATCAGGGAGAAGACCAGCGCCGTGAGCAGGGAGTACCCGAAGAACTCTGTGCTCTGCACCAGGCCGCTCATGGAAGACCGGTTCCTGTAGTAGAAAACCGAGTAGACGAAGATGAAGAGACCCGTAGAACCGGTGCTGAGGACGCTCCGCCACCACCACCGGTAGTCCTCGCCTGACAATAGGAAGTAGGTCAGGGCCACGGAGATGCAAGCTCCTACCGACAAGAGGATTGCAAAGACGCACAGCAGGATGCCGTACAGGGTGTAGTGCTCCCTGCCCCAAACTGTGGCAAAAATGTAATACAGCTCCACGGAAATGGCACTGAGGAAAAGATAAAGGGGAAAGTCAAATTAGTTTGGAGTGAAGACAATGATGAATCAGATGACTATCAGCTGGCAGCTCACCTAAAGGGCAGGAAGCCACCAATGGCCATGTGAACCACGGCGTGCTTGTACCAAGGCTGCGGGGGGATCTGCCGGGGAATGTTACGGGTGCGGCACGGTGCCTGGAAGCTACCCGCTCGGTTCTTTCCCACAATGCCGCCGATGACTGTGAGGGGGAAGCCTACCAGCACCCAGGCGCCCAGCAGGAGGAGAACAGTAGTGGCTGGCAGAGCCTGGGTGGAGCCACACCACCAGTGGATGGAGTTAACTACACTCCAAGTGATGAACAAGGGAGCTTTGGGAATAAACAAACACCTTTTTATCATTTCAGCATTATTTTAGCCCCAATGGATGCTAACTATTACATAAAAACTACTTTTAATATTTTGCTAGTCAATTACAATAAAGCCAAACATTTATTTTGAAATTCAGTCAACCATTATTTGAACATCACAGCCGCATCCCCCACCTGATAACGACACTTTTGCATGTGCATGGGATTAAATCTATGGTCATTTAAAGAAGAATGATAATTCAGGATTAACATAACAGGTTTTATTTAAAAACCACTGGATCCAGACAACTGTATCAGCATACCCAACATGCAAAAAACAAAGTAAGGTGGACTAGCTCATTGTAAAGCACATTTATTGCACAAAACATTACAAGACATATCACAGGAGAGATAATTAAAATAAAAATGGAAAGAAAGTTAAAAAGAATTTAAAGCAACCTTCAAGTAAGAGTGAGGATGTAAACGTTTAAATACAAACTAATCAACTGCAGCTGAGAACAAGTGAGCTTCTATCCTGGATTTAAATAAACGGTGTTTCAGCTTCCTGAAAGTCTGTTCCAGATGAAGCATAGAAGCTAAATGCTCCACTAGTACCTTTGATCAGAACAATGTTGAAACCAATAAAAAAAAAACAGCTGCAGAAAAATAACTGCTTATTTATAAGACTTTGAAAGATTTTTGTTTTTTACTGGACGAGAGAACAAAAGAGAAAATGACAGTTGAGCGCCTGTATTTCTGAGAATATTCACAACTTCAATATCTCTTTATCTGTACTACATCAAGATCTTCCTCCTGTCTCTTCCCAACCACATGGCTGCTCTCACCTCAGTCTTCTTCACTTTTCCTTTCATTCTTCCTGACACTCTTGCCACAAATTACACTTATAACCTTCCTCCACCCATTCCAACCAGCTTGCACACCCTTCTTCCCCTCTTTCTCAATGGTTCCGGACTGTTCAGTACCTACAGTTCTCCACCTTCTTCCCCTCTGCTTCTAGTAACCTCGTTGTTCCACTTGAGTTCCTCTCATTTACACACAGATAGTTACTGCAGCCGACCTTCATGCCGTCTTTCCAAGGCAAACCTCCACCTCTCTAAACGCTCCTGCAGCTGTTCTCTGCTCTCACTACAGATCACAATGTCATCTGCAAACACCGTGATCCAGAGATTCCTGTCTAACCTCATCTATCAGTCTGTTCATCACCACAGCAAACAAGCAGAGGCTCAAAGCTGATTCTTGGTGCAGTCCCACCTCCACCTCTAATCATAATGCACATTTACAAAACACAACTAAATAGAACAATATTTATTAGGTATGGATGTACTATTTTAAAAGAGCTTAATCAATCACAACTCTCAGAATGTCTTGTTCTGCATTTTTTTCTAAATCTTTAATAGTCCCAAACAAAAACAACTACAAGGATAAAACAGATTTCAGAATATGAACATATTTTCTGTCCTTATGTTATTCCCAGAAATGCTTTACTTGTGTTTTCCTTCAACACCTGCAGAAGTCCCGTTGGCTAAAACATACCAAGTTTGCACTTTTTTTCCATAAAAAGCAGATTCTGTGTAAGATTAATGGAACTGAAGGAGGATTTGGGACAACATGACTCATGGCAAAGCCCACTGTGTGTTGAGTGTGTCTGTTGTGAGTCTGTGTGTGTAACTAAAAGAAGGAAACATTAATGTTTCAGTGTTGTCAAGTAATGTTGTGACTTTTATTCTAAAAATTAGAACTACAGCACTGATTGTTTTCCCCCTGTAAAAGTTTTTATTTTTCGTTATTAATATTATGATTTTAATGAATGGAAATCATTCATTATGTGGTTTTTTGAATCATAAAATTACAAAATTCTTCGCAGTCCTCTGTTTGGAAGCTGAGGTTTTGTGGTGAGACAAAGTCTGGAATCTTACCAGAGAAAAGAGAAGACGCGAGGATGATGTTCCACACCCAGCGCTGGCCGTTGATCTGCGTGTAGAAGCTGCAGGAGACGTAGCCCGACACACAGCTGGTCAGAGCGTATAGGACGATGGCTGCAGAGTTTATGGCGCCGTGGCGGTGTACGTTGAACATTCCCAGCAATGCCATGATGATAATAGCTGCAGACCACATCAAAGTCAACAGACTCATACAAAAAAAAGTGATACGAAGGTGCTAAAATCTTGTGCTTAGTCTTTGCTTTACTGCTAGAAAAAAAGTTGTCAACCATTAATAAAAAAAAATAAAGCTGATCTGGTTTTCACAGGCTGCTTAGCCCAGGTTGATCCTGAATGCTCACCTGTAGCAAGGGTCAGGAACTGAGCTCCAACTCCCAGCACAGCACACAGCAAGCTTTTGAAAGGAGGAAACCTGAAGACATCAGTGTGGATGATTTTCCAGCCGTTGTCTCCTTGGTCCAGATCATCGCAGCTGCCGTCTTCTTCCACGTTGTACCTGCAGACGATACAAAAAGTATTCTCTGTGGGCCAAAATACCTCTATATGAGCATACTCATGTTGTCACTTTTTATTTACTGAACTAGAAAAACCAACTAAAATCAGTTTGGAAAAATCTAAATCTATATGTTTGACAAAGAATATTCAATTTTAGACCATAATATATACATTTTTTAAAGTATGCACATCAAGCTTCAGTTCTTTAGAAAACTAAGCTTAAACAAATAAAGCATAAAGTATGTATTTTATGACTATTGATGGGATGTGAAAAAGGTTTTGATCCAAAAAAGTTACCCATATTTTCTGGACTATAAGTCGCTGCGTAGTATAAGTCGCACCAGCCCAAAAATGCATTATAAAGTAGAAAAAAACACAGATAAGTCGCACTGGACTATAAGTCGCATTTTGACGGGAAATTTATTTGACAAAATCTGAGACCAAGAACTAATAACTTGCACAACCTCATATGACACAATCATAGCAGACTGTTTATCTCCTAATTTCCCAGTAATTCTTTCTCATACTTATTTATTTATTCCTTTCATGAAGCATCATTGGCCAACTAATACTCTGTTTTCATCCTGTATTTGTAGAAACAGTTGTGATTTTTATTGCATTTCTGAATCTATGAAATCATTGGAAAATAGAATATTATGTTTTTGGCCTTCAAGATCTTACTTTAAAAAAAGTTTGCTGATTCTCTGAGTCACTTAACATCCTCTTAACACTTAACATACCTCATACATCAAATTGACCCAGGAACATCATCTCTGTTCCTCACAAATGAACATAAAAGGAGGGTTAAAAATGTATTTATTTCAATTTATTTCTAATATAAGTCACTGCGGAGTATAAGCAGCAGCCCTTGCCAAACTATGAAAAAAAGGGCGACTTATAGTCCGGAAAATACGGTAAATAAAAATGCAAAGGTACAGATCCAGAGTGTGTCAGTTGTTACATTTTCCTCATAGAGTGAAAGATGAAGCCTTTCCTCTCTTTCCTATTACACATTGGGGCAAAAAAGGATTTAGTCAGTGACCACTTGTGCAAGTTCCCCCACTTACAAAGATGAGAAAGGCCGGTAATTATGGTGGAAAATAAGTATTTGGTCAATAACAAAAGTTCAATTCAATCCTTTGTTATCTACCCCATATTAGCAATGACAAGTCTTCACAAGGTTTTCACAAACTGTTGCTGGGAGCGTTGTCATGTTGAAAGACCCAGCCATGTTTCATCTTCAATGCCCTTGATGATGGGATGTGGTTTTCACTCAAAATCTGACCAGTCATGGCCCCATTCATTCTTTCCTTTACACAGATGAGTCGTCCCTGGTCCCTTTGCTAAACTACAGCCCCAAATCATGATGTTTCCACCCCCTTGCTTTTTTACAGTAGGCATTGTGTTCTCTGGATGCAACTCAGCATTCTTTCTCTTCCAAACACGACGAGTAGAGTTCTTACCAGAAGGTTCTATTTTGGTTTCATCTGACCATAGGACATTCTCCCAATCCTCTTCTGGATCATCCAAATTCTCTCTAGCAAACCTTATACTGGCCTGCTCATGTCCCGGCTTTAGCAGGGGGACACGTCTGGCACTCTAATAGAGGGAACGAGTGGAGGACAGAGGATCCTCTTACAGAAGACGTTACAGGTTCTGTGAGAGCCAGAAATCTTGCTTGTTTGGTAGCTGACCAAATACTTATTTTTCACCATAATTTACAAATTAATTCTTCCAAAGTCAGAAAATGTGATTTTCTGGAAGGTTTTTTCTCATTTTGTGTCTCATAGTTGAGGTTTGTCTATGATGAAAATTACAGGCCTCTTGTCTTTTTAAGTAGGAGAACTTGGACAATTGGTGGCTGGCTGACTTCTCCACTGTTTTTCTACAGTCTAAACCTACCATTAAATCCTCAAAAGACAGCTCTGCATCGCCTTCAGTTTAGTTAGCATTAGAAATACAATAGGTCAAAATGTTGTGGAGAGACTCCAAAAAGGAAATGTATACCCAGATCTGCTCTCGCTGCTGTAAATGTCAAAGTGAAATGCAGCCACTGCGCAGTCAGAAAGAGACTGCGGTAGCTTAACCTTCATGACGTGACTGGAGGTTTTCACAGTGAAAGATGAGCCTCAGAGCAAAAGCCGGGCCAAAAATGGGGCAACAGTTCAGAAGTAACGTCTTCTAGAGGCACAAATTAGTCTTTTTTTTCCACAGAAGTTTAGTCCGCCTGTGAGGCAGAAACAGTCATCCTTTTAAAGTGACCTTTCCTGTGAACGTTTGCTCTTCAAAAACACTTAATACCCACACGGTGGTTCTAAATACAGTTTTGCACCATCGCTTCATCTGTCAAAGGATTCATTTCGGGAAAAAAACACATCAAAAGTGACTGCTGAAGAGTTTTCCTGTCTCACCTGGCAAAGTCATTCTTGAGAACGCGCATGAGGATGATGATGACGAAGCCCAGCAGCAGCACCACCAGAACCAGTGAGTTGATGATGGAGAGCCAGTGGATCTCCAGAGTTTTCGGGAAGAATGAGTAATCCCTGAGGCGCTCTGCTCTCCGGGAGTAAGGCAGGCTGGACTCGTACCAGTGCACGCTGTAGGTGTGGGTTACCGTCAGGGTGCCCCCGCCCACTCCGACCCCACCTACCGCAGCACCTGTGCCCTCCTCTAAAGGGACGGGCTTCACGTCCTTTACAGACACATTAGCGAAGATCACAGACTCGCCGTTGTACTCTATGTTGAAGTCGAGGTGAGTCCACAAGCCCACCTGAACATATAAAGGAGGAGATAAGAGATTGCGAGACAAAAGCGGTTCAGGCGTCAGCAGATCACTCGGTTACCTTGTGGCTGTGAGGCAGGAAGCCGCTCTCCTCTATGTATCCCACAAAACCCCAGATTGGTATTTCCGCCAGGACAAATTCAAAGTAGTACAGCTCCTCGATGGCCTCACGGAGCTGGTCGACCTGACGCACACAGATCAGACGCAAACTCAAGGGAGGAACGACTAGAGAGGGTGGTTTGATTCTGCACCCAGTTTACAGTCAATGAACAAGGCTGCTCAGCAAACAGTGAACAGCAAACATAAAATCCTGTTACAAACACAGACGCAGAAGACACAGAGAGAAAAGGAAAAGCTAACAAACCACAAGAAGTTTCAATATTTACCCAAGACAAAAAATTAGTTAGTGTTTAAAGTACAGTAAACTTAGAAGGTCAATTTAAAGGAAATTATCTACTGCTGATCAGTGTCTACGTTAAAAACAACAAATCCTTAATTGAACCAACTTCCTGGTCAGACACAGAGTTCAATTTATTTAAAAAAAAAGGAGTTTCACCTGTTTCTCTGACAGAGTCAGCTGACAAAGGGTTTTCTTCTCCACGTTCTCTCTGAAGCGGATGTGATACAAAGACTCTGCCATCCTGTCACCGTCCAGCACTTCGCCTAGACTCAGGGATTTGTGGTGCACCTATCCAGAAACATCAGAAACAGTCTCAGCAGGGGGGAAATAGCAAAGGTGAGCGAGCAAAGTTTGTATAGTAACTCCATCAATGAAAAGGGACAAAGTCTAATCTCATCTTTCGTGAGTATTTTCATTGATAAATTCAAGCTTTCAAGTTGTAATAAAAGTTAAGAAGCATAAACATGTGTAGGTGTGTCAAAGACTACACAGAACCTGCACATATGTATCACATCACCAACTTTTATTCCAAAAAGTGAGTCAATTTATGGTGTATTTTTTTCATATACAGTGGAGGTAATTAGTATTCTACCCCTTGGTGATTTTGTTGGTTTTCCCACTTAAAAGGAAACTGACAGCCAGTCATTATAATGGCAAGTTCAAAAGTGAGAGATATAAAAAAATGTACTTTAAATAATTTATATATATATTTGAATTTCACTGAGGGAAATAAGTATTTGAACCCCCTTGACGGAAAGATGTAGCAATTTGAGGCAAAGCACTTATTAGCAAACACAAAGGTCAGGCAGTTCTTGTACTCTAAGGCTACGTTCACACTGCAGTGAGAAGGGCAGTGGGGGCGCGCATTCATGTTGTGTGTTAGGGAGGAAGGAGAATGATAATAAAAGAAGGCTTCCCCCAAAGTAAATGCTATTGACTCTTTATTAACCCGCTCTGGAGAATCCTCAGGGTCCAAACAGGGAAGTGAACCCCGAAGGAGGATCTGCCTTCGGTCCCCCACTCTTATGACCACGGTTGGAAAGGGGAAAAAAAAAGGCATCCCCGGAAAGGTTCATCACCACACTCGGCCATTTTGCTGAAAATGTTTTCAAAAACCGCCCGGATGCGATAAGAGCCCTGGAGTTTGGCCTGAAAGGAGCTGTCACCCCAAATATTAATCAAATCGGTGACCTTGTTTACCTTCCACTGACTGGTCTCAGCAGCATCGTCCGCCATGGTTGATGTTTATGTTCTAGTTCCCGCCTACTTCAACGCAGAATTATGACGTTTGTAGGATATCAATGACGTACGGGTCGGATACATGTGGGATGTCCGTTCAGATGGAGGTCGCATTTCAAAAGATCGGATACATATAGGATTCAGGACCACGTACCCAAGTGGCCTGGGTCACATTTGAAAAGATCGGATCTCTGTCGTTCAGACTGTCATGAAAAGATCAGATACAGGTCGCATAGGGGCAAAAAAAAAATCGGAATTGGGTAGTTTCAGCCTGCAGTGTGAACGTAGCCTAAGATCAGGTTTATACACATATCAGAAGCGATTTTGGTCCACTTTTGAATCATTCAGGTTTGGTGGCTGTGGAGGGAAGGTGGTTCTCACTCAGGATTTGATGGTGCATGGGTCTGTCCATCCACACAATGAAGGTGTCCTGTGGAGAAAAACACTCCCAAAGTATGATGTTTCCACCTCCATGCTTGACAGTGGGGATGGCGTTTTTGGGGGTCATAGGCAGCATTTATCTTCCTCCAAACTGAACGGGTTGAGTTGATGCCAAAGAACTCCATTTTGGTCTCTCTGATCACAGGACCTTAGTAGTCACTAGGGAATCAAATACTTTTTCCCTCAACGAAATGCAAATAGTTTTGTGGAAATTTTGTATAAAGGGGATTTCTTGATTTTTTATCTTTCAGTGCTCAAATGAACCCACCATTAGGATGAAAGAATGTACATTTTATAAGTGGGCAAACCTACAATCTCAACAAGGGTTCAAATACTTATTTCTTCCTCTGAAAATGAATAAAACAACATCTCCAAACTTAAAACAAGATGAAAATAAAGACAGAAAATACCTTCTCGGGCCTGCAAACTGGCAATGTGTAGTAGTGATATGTCTCCTGGGGGTTATGATAAGGCCCCACTTTATTGACGTAAAGAGTCACATTGTCCCCCTGCTTGTAGCCTGCTGCCCAGCTGGAGAACAGGCACAGTATCAGGACGCAGTGCAGCTCCATGGTCTTCTGAGGGCCAGATGGGAGGCGTCCTCTTCCACGGCGCACAAAAACCCCCTTCAGCAGAAAAATAGACAGATCGTCAGATTACGTTGGATGAGAGTCATCGAAACTCGTCTTTTACGTGCAACCAAACAACTCTGTGACATTGAGATTTGCAGAGGTACAAACATGAAGCTTTTTCCACAACAACATGGCTAAAAAACATCACTCCCATATGATTTACAACTTTTTCTGTTGATTTCTTTACAAGGTTCAGACATAAAACCTCTTATGCTACAAGCAATATTAAGTTAAAAGAGAGCAAATAATCCCTTACATTATATGTTTTTTAGTTGTAACTAAGTAAGACAATATCGCTTCAGGCTTTTATTTTGTGATTCAATTTAGCTTAAACCACTGAAATCAATTTCCTGTGATGATTTAGTACAACATACATTTAATTTATTTTCCTAATAACAGAAACAGTAATAAGTAACCTTTACTCTGTTACACACAAGTAACTTTTAGCAAAAAGAGTACTACTCAAAGTACAGTTACTAATTTACAGTGAGCTATTTCTATTTTATGTATTTTTAATTTGTGAATTCAAATCTCTATTTTGACAATTGCAAACATGCCTGCCTTCATTTCCCATCATCCCTTTGTTTACGCTCTCTCCTGCTAGCTTACAGTCCCTCACACCCCTAACAAAAATGCAGAGAAATATAGGAGCTATCCAGACGTACAGTTTTGAATCAGATGCCAGCTCAGACGAGAAAAACCAGGACCTACATGGATCTGGTCGTCTGCAAGTGGATGCATCAGAACGGAGCAGAGCGGAAGCTTGTGACTTGCCGATATACAAGTTTTTTCCAACAGTATTTTTACGTCTACTCCTAATTTCGCAACACTGTGAATAATTATATTTGGATATATAGAAAGACAATTTCAAACTCAATGTTTTTAATACATGTCCTCCATCATAATAAAAATGCCCCAAAGAAAATGTCCAAAACACCAAAAACAAACACAAACACTTCTGTCCTGTTGTTATAGGCAACTATTATTTAAATACACTCTTATTAGACAGTATTAGTTCTTTATTTAGTCTTTGTTGTTATTTTTAAGAGTAGATATTCTATATTTTCCTTTTTTATTGATAAAGCTAATGGTAGCTTTCATTTTACCAAAATAAAACTATATATATATATATATATATATATATATATATATATATATCATTTTTTAGCAATTTTGAAACTATGTTGCCCCTCGTGTGAATTTAAAAGTTTTCGAATTACCATTTTACTTTAGACTATCATGTTGTACCGATATTATAAAGAAAGTAACAAGAAAGTAATTCTGAGACAGTAATATTGGAAGGTTTTGGGATTACTTTTGAAGAGCAATAACAAGTAATCTGTACTGGATTAGAGTTTGGAAATAACTTGTTCAACACAGTTTATAATTGCTTTTTAAGATATAGATGACCAGCATGGTTTCATGACCACAATCCCATGTCAAACCTGCTCCTGTCAGGCCACATTCCTGACATTTACTGCAAAGAATATGGATTTTTTTTCTTTATTGGTAAATAATTAATATTTTTTTTAAATCTCCCAAAGCGAGGCTTTTGTCAGATAGATCATCATGTCACTGGAAAGACCTTAGCTGTCATCTGAATCAGGACAATAGCAAAAACAGACATTTAGAGCAGGCAAATCAGTCACTCTTTGGAGGAGATGTAAACTAGATTAGAAGCAGAATAACTGGATTCATCTAACAAACAGTGATTAAAGCAGTAAGGCCAAAATCTGAGTAGTCTTGTTGTTTCAATCAGTGTCCCTTAACGTGACTATAAGAGAAAAGGATCTTATCGACCCTCTGAGCTAAACATTTCTGTTCAAAAACAACCCAAGAATGCTGTAAACATCCGAATCGCTCATCTCACTGCCGTGTCACCTCAATGCCGATGGTGAAGAGCCGACTTTCTGTCCGTCAGACTCCGTGGACTTCAGGCCCCGACAGTCTTCTCTGCTCCGGTATGCGCCGACGGTGGAGCTCACTGCAATTAAGGCACAACCTAACGGCTAAACATGTCGGAAACCCTCGATAAAGTGTACTGGCGGGTTAGACATTCGGGTCGATCATATCCGGGTACATTTAGTGCCACATTGGTCGGCGGAAACAAAAAAGAAGGACTCGGCAACACGTCACCTTAAAAATAAAAATAACGAGTCCCTTTAGTTTTCCGGAGTGGGCGGAGAAACGAAAAATACACCTGCAACATATTTGGTACGTCAAAAGTTGACATAAAAATATATTTAAAAGCAGTACATTTTTAGGGGGTTCTTTTATAACGACTCCGAATGATGAATTTGGACGTTTTGGCTAATATTACAACGACTGAATAATTTTTTTTATGTTTGTCTGATAGACCGGATTTCCTGTAACCTCAATCAACCAATCAGGTGCGTTTTTGTGACTTCTGCGCTTTCGCACAAGCCAGACTAATCGAACCGGCAACATCGATGAGGACACTCACAGTTCCTTTTCGGGATTCTGTCCTCGATAATTTGACCGGTAATGCCTGCCATTTGATTTCCCGCGAAACACACACAGTTCCTCCCGCCCTCTTTGGTCGTTGGTTATTCCACGGTGCTATTGCTAACAGGTAGGCAAGAAAACGTTTACTTTTATATCATTCACTTGTTTACGTCGTTATTAGTCATTTCAATTTAAAATGACCATGTCGACTTCCTGTATACCCGTCAGTCGCAGAGTACCAATGCAAGCTTAGCTAGGCCCAGGGCGAATGCATCCTACCGACTAGTACAGTAGTACCAGCGGTTACCGCTATGTTACTTAGATTTAAAGGCTCCATACAAACCTGTCGTAAACACTATTTTTCGGGTTCACATTGAGTCCTCTGTGCTTCCAATGGGTTAAGATGATGTGAACAGTTAATCACCGCCTGCAGAAGTGCCCACAACTTTGGAATGTGTTGACTGCCATGATGATAATGTTTTTGTGCTGAAAACTTGAATAAAGTGCTGTTTTTCCTTCAGATATCATCCAATAATGGGAATACACGGACTTGCCAAACTGATTGCTGACCATGCCCCTTCTGCAATCAAAGAGCAAGACATTAAGAGCTACTTTGGTAACTGCACATGTTCTTGTTTATTTATGCAAGCAACTTGCAAAAAATAATTAATTTGTTCCCTCAAATTAATAATTTGTGGCCACAAATTAAAGCTTTGTGCAGTCACATTTTCATTTTTGTGGTCAGAATTTAGTAGTTTGTGACCATAAACTTGTAATTTAATATCATCAGTTGTTACTACTAATTTGTGCTTACAAATACTAAATCGTCACCCAAAAATGCCAAGAACAAGCTAAATATGGCAGCAAAATACGAATTTGTTTGCACCAAGTGCTACTTTGTGCCAATAACATGCTGATTCTGGCTGCAAATTATTAATTTGTGTGCACTAAAGGCTACCTTGTATGCACAAAATGTATGCACACTAAATGCGTATTCAGAAGTTATTAATGTGAGTGAACAGTTTTTATTTTTTTTTGTCATTTCTAGGGCTCTAGTTTTGAAATCAATCACTGTATATTTGCTTGATGCTGAATTCTCTTCTTAGGCAGGAAAATTGCCATCGATGCCTCCATGTGCATGTACCAGTTCCTGATTGCTGTGAGACAGGATGGTAATGTTCTACAGAATGAAGATGGGGAAACAACAAGGTACAGATGAAGCAACACACACTAGGAAAACAGGGAATGGGGCGTTTATGAATTACTGCTGCAGTTTTTCTTTTATTAGATCTAAAGTGTTAAATGACTGTGTTTACTTTTCACAGCCACCTAATGGGAATGTTCTACCGAACGATCCGCATGCTGGAGCATGGGATCAAGCCGGTGTACGTTTTTGATGGGAAGCCTCCACAGCTCAAATCATCAGAGGTCAGTGCTGTCTTGAAGATCTTCTGCAGATTTTTATTACCATTTAAGGAGCATAGATGATATTGCATGACACAAATTAATTTGCATCTTGTGTATTTTTAACACCTTTTTTTTAAAAATGCATATCATGTAGCTTGAGAAGAGAGGAGAAAGGAGGGCAGAAGCTGAGAAGTTGCTTGCTCAAGCACAGGAAATGGGTAAAAAAAAAATTCATTTCTGCCACATTCTTCTTTATTTTCTTGATTGGATTGCAGGAATGAAAGAACATGATTATGTATTTTATCTGATCAGATTAATAATGTCCTCTTTGTCTTTTAAAAATCAGGAGAACAAGAAAATGTAGAAAAATTCACCAAACGTCTGGTTAAAGTGACTAAGCAGCATAATGACGAATGCAAAAAGCTGCTATCCCTGATGGGCGTTCCTTACATTGAGGTATCATACTTTTCCTTTTGCTATATTTGCTGTATTTTAACATTTGTTACCATATATTTTAGTTTTGCTTATGTACGCTGGATCTAAGAGTACAGAAATATTAAACACTTATTGAATATATTTTCAGACACATTCCTCTGTGACACAGCATGGTACAACCATTTTTTTCAGGCTCCATGTGAGGCTGAAGCCAGCTGTGCTGCTTTAGTTAAAGAAGGGAAGGTCTTTGCCACGGCAACAGAAGACATGGACGGCCTGACCTTTGGGACAAACGTGCTGCTCAGACATCTCACTGCCAGCGAAGCCAAGTATGTCCTGCTGCTTCATGTTCCATGCATGCTCAAAAAGGAGTGGAAAGAACTATTAACCAAAGATGTTCCTGCTTGTTTCAGAAAGCTTCCCATTCAAGAGTTCCACTTTAATCGCATCTTGCAGGACATGGACCTGACCAAAGAGCAGGTACATTTCTCTGTTTTAAATCATTTCTATGATTGTACAGATAAAGCTCCTTATAAAACCATCCGGAAGCCTTCACTTTGACAGCGTTCTCTGCATTTCAGTTCATCGATCTGTGTATTCTGCTGGGTTGCGACTACTGTGGCACCATCAAGGGAATTGGCCCCAAGAGAGCCGTGGACCTGATCCGACAGCACGGCTGCATCGAGGAGATCCTAGAAAACATCGATTCAAAGGTGAGGTTTCAAAGCTGCAGCTGCAGCTGCTCTCGAAGCATCAACCTCTGATTCCATCTACCCTGCTTGTCTCTTTGCAGAAACACTCGGCCCCAGAGGACTGGCTGTATAAAGAGGCCAGGGGTCTGTTTCTGAAGCCGGAGGTGGTGGATTGTTCCTCGGTGGAGCTGAAGTGGAACGAGCCTGATGAGGAGGGCCTGGTCCAGTTCATGTGCAACGAGAAACAGTTCAGGTGAAAGAGTTTTTTTGCACACTCTCATCCCCGTCAAACCTGCCGTACTATGTTTGACCTCTAGTTTGTGGGTCTTTTAGTGTTTGCTTAACTTTTAGGAGATCAGATTTAATCTGAGCTTTCCGAGATGGAATGAAATAAAGCGTTCATTGTTTTTTGTCTGTTTTTTTGTGCGTGCAGTGAGGACAGAATCCGTAACGGTTGTAAGAAGATTGTAAAAAGCAGACAGGGCAGCACACAGGGAAGACTGGACTCTTTCTTCACCGTCACTGGATCCCTGTCCTCCAAACGAAAGGTACGAAGCCAAAAGTCCTTCTGAACGACAAACTCAATGTGAAGAAAATACTTTTTTTGATTTTCAGTGAACCATTTTCTAAACAAATTGCTTTTATTTTTGTTGTAGGAGCCAGAAACAAAAGGACCAGCAAAGAAAAAGCAGAAAACTGGAGCAACACCTGGAAAATTCAAGAAGGCCAAATAAGCTCAAAGCAGAACTTTGTTCAACTAGTTAAGATTGTTAGTATGTCAAACCACGAAAAAGGACTACGGTGCATAAGTAGAGATAAGAAAGCTGTCGAGTGAAAACTCAGTCATCAAGAGTAAAACACAGCCAGGCTAGCTATGGTTTTTTGAATGATGAAATAAATAGTTTCTGTATAGAAATGCTTGAGTTTTTGTTTATTCTGCTATCTAGGGGTGTAGCAATTAGTCGATGAATCCATTTATATTCCTACAATCAAATCTGTCTAAGGCACGTGTGTCAAACTCAAGGCCCGGGGGCCAAATGTGGCCCTCTATGTCATTTTATGTGGCCCGCGAGAGCATAAAAGTTTTTAATTTCTTAGAATAAAAAATAAAAATTGGTGTGTATTTATTCATATCTAGGAGGAATCTGACTTAAAATATCGGATTGGGCAACCATGCATTAGTCCTTAAACACTGTCCATATAACCTAGCCTGACAGAATGAAATTTTAAAGGATTTATGCTAAAGTAACAAGCAAACATGTTTTCTATGCAACTGTAATTGTCACTTTAAAACGTTAAAGTAAATACATTATGAGTTATTTAACATTAAGGAGTAGTTACATTTAGTAACATATATAAGTTATCTCTGACCCTTTGAGGACAACCACTATGCTGATGTGGCCCTCAGTGAAAATGAGTTTGACACCCCTGGTCTGAGGCTAGCTGGCAATCGAGGCAAATCGGCCTATTCCATTGTAAAATTGTTTCTAAATTGATTATATCGATATTGGAAAATACAGTTTACATTGAGGTACTGTAGTTTTATTTTACTTTAACATAAAAACGGCGATGTGCATCACAGCAGACAAAACACATGTGACGGTAGCAAAAAATGATCAATGTATCATTCCAGTCCAATGTGTGGACAGACTTTAAATTTAGCAAAGACTTGTGATAATACAGTCTGCTAGAATGTTCTGATAATGTTCAGTTAGGATTAATTTGATGTGGAAAAACAACAACTTTAAGATACTAAAATATGAATGGATTTGTCATTCACTCTTGTTTACTTGTCTGTTTGTACACATATTTAATTTACACTTGATTATCTTGTAAGAAATAGAAGGAATCTGGAAAACTTCACCTGTACTGTTCAGTAGCAGGTATTTATCTCTGAGTCACACTGGTTGAAGTTTTGGCTAAAGATGTCCTGGATTCATTTTAGGTCAGTGAATCGTATCGTTCCAAATGAACCAATATCCACTAATCATATCATCAACCATAAATTAGATGAATCGTCAAACCCCTACTGTTAACTAAGAACTCCATGATTGAAGCTGATTGAATTCATGCTGTGTTGACTGCTTTTGCCCACAAGGGGGCGTTTACTCTGCACACAAAGTTTCTTGAGTCTCAAATACACTTCTGTTTATCTGAGGAGGTCTGGGGCAACTTTGGAAGGAAGGAAGATAGTGAATAATGTTTGACTTAGCTTTTTTTTTATAAATCAGGTGCAAAATGAAACTGCAGCATTACATGGTTTGTTAATATAAATCTAATAACTGGTTTCCTTGGTTTTCAGTGCAAGATGCAAATAAATAGAATAGATAATAATAAAATACAAAAGACCATATTCATAAAGAATGCAGTTGAGTGGTGAGAGGGACTGGGTAGTCAGGGGGGGTCGGTTAGCTGGATAGCTGCAGTGTGAAAAAAGAAACCTGCATGAGGAGAGAAGAGGAACCTCCTGCTGGAGGGGGAGGGGCTTCAGGTCCCAGAGATGAACAGTTCCTGAAGTTCATCTGCAGAGTTTCAATGCTGCAGCTGCTGAGCCTACTTGGAGATTGATGCAGGAATCCAAATCTCCGTCTCCATGCCAGAGAGGACAAGACCGGATGCAGAACCAGACAGTTTGCTCTGAATATGGCAGAACTCCACAAACATCAGCATATGAGCAAAGGGACTGAAAGAGCAGCTGCTTCTCTAAGCAACTCACTCAGTTGTAGGTCGAGTGAGTAATGGAGACAGGTGAAGCTGAAAAAGTACCACACCTGTAGGGTAACAGGTTGGCCTGTCCCAAATCGGTTGCAGCAGCAAACCAAACAAGCTGCAGTGAGGCCTCCACCCTACAGAGGAAGAGATGGGCTGGAGCCCTCATTACTACAGGAACTGCCTGAGGTACAGGAGAGGAGCAGCCAACTGGTAAAAAAATATTAAAATAGGGGATTAGAAAAGTTTGAATCCAAAAAAACTCCCTAAAAAGCTGAAGATGTACCAACATTTAAAATGAACAGTCTAATAAAGTCTGTTTCAGTTCACTTAACCCTTGTGTTATCTTATAGAAGACCCCACCCTTACATTGACATGTTCTCCCTACCATGACAAAGGTGGATAAAGGTGGAAAGATTTCATGTAATCCATGGACACCAGTGAGGTTCCCAAATCAATGAAGAAAAAATGTTTAGCACACTGTCTTGTGGGTCTAGATGACCCCACTCCCAATGTTAGGGTGCCTAGGATAGCACAACGGTTAAGGAAGCTCCTCTCTCCTCATCTTATTACATAATATCATCTCTTTGTATTCATTATCAGTAAATATAACAAGCATCCACACACACTCCAAACTCCATTGAGCTGTCTAAGGACACCAGAAACTAAATAGTTAACCTGTGGCACGCTGTAAAGACGGAATCTGCTATAGGTAAGCAGCTTGGTGTGAAGAAATCAACTGTGGGAGCAAGTAATGGAAGACATAAAATGTCCCTGATAATCTCTCTTAGTCTGGTGTCCATGGATTACATGAAATCCTCTCCACCTTTATCCACCTTTGTCATGGTAGGGATAACACGTTAACGGCACAAGCACAAAGCACAAAGCACACGGTTAAGAGTTCCAAGAACATGAGAGTCTAACATCTAGCTTTTTTCTAGCTTACAGAGGAATTTACCAACAGTTTCATTTAAAATCCTGCATTGTGATTTCCTGGATTCTTTCCTCTCATTCTGTCTTTTATAGTTGGATTGTACCTATAATAACAGGCCTTCTTTAAGTCATAAAATTGGTTAAAAAAATACTCTGCTGCCCCAAAATAAAATAAAACTCTCATGTCTAAAAATAGAAGAGCATTCCTGCCAAAACAAACAAACAAAACTAAAAAATCCACAAAACCAAGAGACCAGAAAGTAATGTTTCAGCTGAACCCAAAGAACATGACACAAATTGAAAAAGGAAGTGCAGTTGGTAGATGTGTCATTTTTCAGAAACAAGTTGCTCCTGGCAGGAAATGAACTCATAAACGTCTTTATTTTTAAAATGAACATTTTAACACTCTATCCACCCATCTGTTTTTTAAACCCACTGAATCCCTTTTGGTGACACAGAGTTGCTGGAGCCTATCCCAGCTGCTGTGGGGTGGAGGAGGAGTACACCCTGGATGGGTCCCAGTTTATTTTTTAATATTAAATTTTATTAATAATATTTCTGGATATGTCTTTATATGATGACGTTGAGCTGACCCAAACAGTTTAACAAAAAATACATGGTTTTTATTTTTAAATGGAAGTTTAGCAAATTCCCCAGCATCATATCTTTGTGATCAAACTGATCTGACTCTTTCAGAGTTATTAATACAACAGCAAGTGTAAAGCCCTAACCCCATTCTACAAGTGTTGTGGTTAATGCTCAGAGTTAAAATGCTAAGAGTTAAAATGACTGTGGGGTGAAAAACATGCAGTATAAAATCCTGACATTTCCCGTGGAGCTAATTCAACACTCGGCTTGCACAATAAATCGCAAATATATTGTAATCACGATATCAAGCTGTACAATACGCATATAGCAAAAGATGGTGACAATTGCATTAAATGGGGACCTTAATTGTGCTAAAACAATCTTATGGCGTCTTGAAGTATTTAATTAATCAAATAAATTCCTCTATGCATTTGACCAATCGGATGGAGCTCTTTTATGTTAGATGTTGGCTTTCCATGTAGACAAGGGTTAACTCTTATTTAAATTAAACTGTGGCAGTGAGATGGAAATTATGTTTTTGGTTGTTTCACCATTTGTTCATGTTCCACAAGTTATATAGTCATCACAATAATGATCATGAACATTGCATATTGCGAGTTTTCATCATATTGTGCAGCCCTTTTCAGCACCAACATGAAATTAAATTCCCGCCAGTGCTCAATGATTAACACCCAAAAGAGTTATGTTAACTCTGAAAATTCAACACTGTGTTCAGCATCACTTTTTTAGATAAGGACCAGTTGTTATCTGGCTCAGTGTTAAAATCAGCTCTTCAAGTGTGACATTAAAGCTTCTGCTTCTACTGTGAGAATTTTTTTCTAGGAAAAGCTGAAATCAAGAAACTAACAATCCGCAGTTTGATTAGAGATTGATCAAATATCTGACAATATGGCAACTCACACTCAAAATCTATATATATATTTGTGCTGAATCGATTTTACTTGTTGCTGCCATTACATGATAAAAAAACAGGTTCATTAAAAATAACACTGGTTCTTCTTTACAGAGTTCACTTCCTCTTGTCAGATCTTCATTTTTGGTGTTCTTACAGATGTTGAAATCTTTTATCTAAGGCTTCAAAACAGGAATGAAACCATTGGTCATGTGATGCTTGACAGTTTTCAACTCTGGGGAGCACTACACAGCCTGCTGGCTTGTGGCTTTGCAGTGACAGGACAGCACTGCACTTCTGTTTCTGACTTCATAATTACCTTTGGACAGGAGGTATTGAAGGTTTTTACCACATCTTTTTCTGAACTTGCTGAACTGATACTTCTGTTTTGTTGTTCCTTGTGTCCTGCATAAAATTGTGTACATTGTGGGTATAATACAGCTGTTGGATTTTGTTTTTTTAATTTGTTATAAAGTTGTCACAGTTTTATAGACACCAATTGTCTGTATTTGTTAAATGTAAAGGACTTTGGGAGCTAAAATATTATTCAAAGATCAAAAAAGGATTTGAAAAGAATACCTTCAATACAAAGTTTTTGGGAGCTGGTTTAGCTCGTGCTGGTTTGCAGCACCTTCCATCTGTGAAACTAGGGTTCAAATCCAGGCTGCTCCCTATTCCCTTCTCTGCTTCCGTGCCGGTCCCAAGCCCGGCTAAATTGAGAGGGTTGTGTCAGGAAGGGCATCCAGCATAAAACATTGACAAGTTAACCAAGCAACTCATCCTCACAGGAGAGGTTGTTTTGCTGTGGCAACCCCTGATGGGAAAAGCCTGAAGAAAAAACATTCTATTCAAATTTTTAATAATGGATTTTTTTCTTCATTTTTTTTTTAATTTAGGAAACAAGCATGTTTGTGAATCTGATGACAACAATAATGGTCCTCTTTGCTGCAGGTGACTCTTTTTTTCTTTTCTCATGTTGTTGAATCGTAAAGTAGAATTGAAGGCTGGCTGAGCTGATCAAAGTCTGAACTATATGTTAGACTGAATCCATAAGTAATAAATAGCATTTTGTCATGTATGACATTGTTTTCAGATGCAGCCGCTTGTCTTTACCCAGCAACATTCTTCATTGATGCACCGAAGAGCTTGGAAGCCTTGGAAGGAACATGTCTGCAGATCCCATGTAAATTTAGAGGAAACACAGCTCAAACCACAGCCAATGCTGCTGGAGTGTGGATAAGAAAGGATCCCAGATTTGCCCAATACCCAGAAAATGTGGTTTACAACAGCAGCAGGAAGGACAATAAATATTCAATGACTTTTATTGGGAACCTGAGTGAGAAAAACTGCACAACAGTTCTACACAACGTTCAAGAGAACTACGCAGACAATTACTTCTTCAGAGTTGAGGATGGGCAATTCACGGCAACAGCTGCTTGTGATCCTGTTCAAATAACAGTCAGTGGTAAGACAGTTTTGTTTTATTTGTGTTCATAACTTTGAAGCACTGTTGCTTTTACAAACTCTGATGTCAATATAAGAATTTTCACATTTTCCTTGAACAGCTTTACATCAACTGTTGAGATTTTGACCAAAAGCCATATAAAACTTTTATTTTAAAACAAAATTACACTATTCTGTCAACAAATGTTATAAAAGTGTTGCATCTTATCACTCTGGGTTTATAAATTTCACGTTTTTGATTAGTTAACATTTTGTGGTATGGCCTTTTGCCTCTTTTAGGCCCACTGTTGACTGTGTGTGGTTAATCATGTTAGGTGGAATATTACAGAAAATGTTTGATGAAATATTTTTTTGTTACACAGACCACCTGTTTTTTTCAGTAGACTCCTGGCCAAGTAAAACACTGGCTAAGTGTGAGTTTCATGTTGAATTGAGTTTTTTCGCTCTGCAGATCAAAATCATTCCACTACGGGGCAGTTGAAGGACTTTTCCTGCTCATTTCAAAATGGCTGCTGCGTAAAAGTCTCAGACAGTTTTTGCGGGAAAAGCTTTGCTAATTTTTAAAACTATGGTGATAATAACTCATCCATTGTTATTTCTTTCTTTAAATGACTACTTGTTCTATTGAAAGAATCCTAAATTTGTTGAGAAGAATTCTTTATAATAGTTACTCCATGTTAAAATGTATGTATCAAATCGGTGACAGTGGGTAATAAAAAAGTGATTTTTCTCCTGAACACTAATTTTTATATCTCATTAAAAAAAGACATTGCAAAATTTGCTTTGTGGAGTTTAAATTGTTTTAAATGCATTCATTAAAAAAATCTAGAATTTTCGGTTAATTTGTTGAGGCAGTGGGCTTTAAAGGGTTAGAAGTATTTATTAGTTCATTCCTAAATCATCTCTTTAATCTTTTGGTTTGTTGCAGTCTAAAATGAAGTGTTTAATGGCTACTCTATTAAAGGATCTCAATACTGACATGATGTGTCTTTAGCTTTGTGTATTTTTTGTGTTAATTGTGTGTTTGATGTTAAACCACAGATTCTGCTTGGAGTCCCAGCATTGAAATTCCAGCTGATCTGAAGGAGGAGGAGTCTGTCACTGTCACCTGCTCAGCTCTCACTCCCTGCCTTCAATTTCCTCCTGAACTCACCTGGAATCTTTCAAAAGACCCTCAAAGACAAATTGAGAAAAACACAAATGGAAGCTTTACAACTAAAATCCAGGAGAACATCACTCTGTCAGACACTCACGATGGATTCACCATCAACTGCTCCATCAAATATCCTGTGAACAAAGGAGAAAATGTGAAGACAGCAGAGACACAACAAACTCTTAATGTTTCACGTAAGTGATCATCTTCATCATGGTTCAAACGTTTCTGATTAAAAGAGTTAATCTTTCAGGCTTTCCTCAGGTGCTCCTACGGAGACATCATCATTCTCAAGTTCATCAGGTTTGGTGTCAATCACTAAAGGGATTATAGGGGCCATTCTACTCATCTGTTTGGGTTTTCTCATCTGGTAATTGTCTGATTTTTCCACTTTTTTGTGTCCAGTTTTTTTTTTTTTTACCTCATGTTTCCCATTTTCATTATAAAATGTAACATCTAGAGCAGGGGCCTGCAACCTTTAACGCCTGATTCCAGGTTCTTGCTGAACCTCAAAACCTGGCCCATGGCTCATGCCTTGGGTTGGGGTGGGTGGGCGCTTAGAACTCCTGTGTAGTGATGGGCTGCTTGTCTGAGGCTAGGGGTTCTACCCGGGAGTTGGGGCACTGCACTGGGCCCCCAGGTGTAGCTAGGTGGCTATTCTTTTGATTGGACTTGAGCTTCCACTCTCTGAGCTCCTGTGCCTCCCTGCTCTCTGGCATTAGGGGCCCCTGTGGCGGTTCTTACAGGCCTGGTCTGGGTGGCAGACGCGATTGCCCGGAGGGAAAATTTCCTTTCTGCTACTCTGTGTGGGTGTAGGGAGGTCCTGGCTACGACTAGTGCTTCAGCGGGGGTCTTGTTGTGGGGATGGCTGGACGCTCTCCCTCTTTTCTTTTCTTTACATTCCATCTTCCCCCCTAGCAGAACATAAACACTCACTCAAGCACAGGTGTTAGCTCACCTTTGCACAAATAGTATATGTGACAGAATGAAATGCTTTAGATGTGTTGGTCTGTATGCATAATTATGTGCGTGTGAAGTGTAGTTGTATTGTGTAAACGTTGACATGTTTATATGTGAAGATTTTTTAAGTCAACAGGTATGTTGGTAACAAATTTGAGTGTGTGTGTGGACAGACTCCACCCCTTTAGACCAACATTTACACCTGACGGTATTGATCACCGGTATAAACTTCCAGCAATTCCTTAATCCCCCTTTTCCCCCTTTCTTTTGTGCCCCCCCATCACTCTCTCAAAAAAAAAAAAACGGTTATAAATATAACCAATATCAATATAGTTTAGCCTAAACTACAAAAGGGGTTTATCCAAAGATACACCTTGTGAGTCAGAAGAATCATAGTACCATGTTGTAACAGTTAAATATGTCAAACACAAGAGGCCTTCAGCTCTCATCTGTTTGCTCAGCTGTTGGACAGGACAAGGTAAAAAGAAAAATGTATTGCTTTACATTATATCCTGACACCTTTTTGTCTCAATTGTTTGGCCTCTTTCTTTTGCAGGTGGTTTGAGTGTAGACATTCATCTTCAAATCAGAATCACCCCACCTCACAGGTTTGTCAGTTTTTATCTCTGTTTCCAGGTACAGCTGCTTTACATGTTGAAGGTTTTTGTCTGGGTAAATTCGTTTTAACTTAGCAGACTGTTGAAACATCCTTTTTGTCAACTACATTTGTTTTGCAAGTGAACAAGTATATTTTGCTTGCATTGTGTAAGATCTTTGCAGAATTCAATGCCTGCTACAGCAGATCCCTACAATGACAAAGTGCATGAGACCTCATTTTATTATCATGTATTTTTCAGAGTTTGGGTGAAGAAAATGCTGCTCATCGTCAAGACATCCACTAAGGAGAAATAGTCTTTTTCAAGATGAGACTTTCTTCACCCTATGGAGTCCCAAACTGTTCATAATTAAATATATAAATATGACCTTGTGCAATCACACAATTGACTAATAAATCTCTCATAAATACACAAAAGATCATGAAATTGTTAAAAACCTGCACACAAATTTTAAATTAGCCATAATATTATTAAATATTTTTCATGTTGCTTTAAAAACAGCATTTTAAAATATTAATTTGAATCATGTTGAATATTATTTTAATTCTATGTTTTTTTTAGAAACTCTGATTTCAAAATCAATATTTTCCAAAGTAGCTTTTTTTTCTTTTTACTTTGCTGTTTTTCAGAATGAAAAAAAAAAAGTCTGATTGTTTTCATGTGTGGTGCTGAGAATGTGTGGCTCCCATTAGACCCGCGCTGATGGAAGCAGCCTTTAAAATCACTGTGTGGACTTTCAGTCTGCGAGAAATGAGCTTTGCTGTAACCTGTAGCCACTGTAGCTTGGCTCTCTTTTCCCACTTGTGCTGTAGTTTGTGTTGCACTTTGTGGGTTTTTGTGGTACTTTGTGTTTGAGACAATGAAGCCAGACGAATAAACAGGCTCTTCGCAACTCAACCTGCAAAAGTGTACGCTCAGTGGCAGGGTCAAAACAGCCGAGCAGACCCACCAAGGCTAGAAACTGAACAGTACTGGAAAATTATATGGGAAAAAGAGACAGCACATAACAGCAATGCCCAGTGGCTGGTCTCTCTGACAAAAAAAGAACATAGCCACCTCCCTGAACAGAATCCAGTAACCATCACAGTGGCAGATATCCAAGAAAGAGTCTCAGGTATGAAGAACTGGACAGCACCGGGCCCTGACATGATACATGCCTACTGGCTAAAGAAGCTTACCGCACTCCATGAGCGCCTGGCAGCACAAATGAACCAGCTGCTAACAGATGAGCTAACTGAAGGGCGAACGATCCTGATCCAGAAGGATCTTTCAAAGGGTGCAGTCCCATCCAACTACCGGCCAATAACCTGTCTATCCACAACATGGAAGCTCATGTCAGGCATCATTGCAACCAAAATAAATAGGCACATGGATCAATTCATGAATAACACACAGAAGGGCATTGGTAGAGACTCCAGAGGAGCCAAACACCAACTCCTGGTCGACAGAACAGTCGCTCAAGACTGTAAGTCACGACACACCAACCTGTGCACAGCCTGGATTGATTACAAGAAGGCCTATGACTCGATGCCACACACATGGATCACTGAATGCTTGGAGCTGTACAACATCAACAGGACTATAAGAGCCTTCATAGGAAACTCAATGAAGCTGTGGAAAACCACCCTTGAAGCCAATGTGAAGCCACTTGCACAAGTGTCCATCAAATGTGGGATATACCAAGGTGATGCTTTGTCCCCACTGCTGTTCTGCATAGGTCTGAACCCCCTCAGCAAAATAATCACCAAGACTGGCTATGGATACCGACTCAGAAATGGGGCCAACATCAGTCACCTCCTATACATGGATGACATCAAGCTATATGCTAAGAGTGAGCGTGACATTGACTCCCTGCTCCACACCACCAGGATCTACAGTACTGACATTGGGATGTTATTCGGGCTCGAGAAATGCAGCCGGATGGTGACTAAGAGAGGCAAGGTAGTCCACACAGGAGGGGTCTCACTCCCAGAAGGAACAATAGCAGACATCGAGGACAGTTACAAGTACCTTGGAATTCCACAGGCAAATGGCAACCTGGAGCAGGCAACAAGGAAAGCTGCAACAGCTAAATACCTCCAACGAGTAAGGCAAGTCCTGAGAAGCCAGCTCAATGGCAAAAATAAGACCCGGGCAATAAACAGCTACACACTGCCAGTTATCAGATGCCCTGCAGGAATAATAAGATGGCCAAAGGAAGAGATACAGACCACGGATGTTAAAACACAAAAGCTCCTCACCATGCATGGAGGGTTACATCCCAAATCCAGCACCCTGAGACTGTATGCTAGCCGCAAGGAAGGAGGCCAAGGACTAGTGAGCGTAGAAGCCACTATCCAGGATGAAGCATCCAAGATCCATGAGTACATCAAGCTCAAGGCCCCAACTGACAGTGTGCTCAGTGAATGTCTAAGGCAATGGAGAACAGAGGATACAGTGCTGGAGGACAGATCCTCATGGGAGGACAAACCCCTGCATGGGATGTACCACCGTACCACAACTGAAGTGGCTGATATCAAGAAGTCCTACCAATGGCTAGAAAGGGCTGGCCTACAGGACAGCACCGAAGCGCTCATCCTGGCAGCCCAGGAACAAGCCCTGAGCACCAGAGCAATAGAGGCTCAGATCTACCACACCAGACAGGACCCAAGGTGTAGGCTGTGCAAAGAGGCGCCTGAAACAATCCAGCACATAACTGCAGGGTGTAAGATGCTGGCAGGTAAAGCATACATGGAGCGCCACAATCAAGTGGCTGGAATAATATACAGGAACATGTGTGCAGAATATGAACTGGAAACCCCAAGATCAAAATGGGAAACACCTCCGAAGGTCGTAGAGAATGAGAGGGCAAAGATCCTGTGGGACTTCCAGATCCAGACTGATAGGATGGTAATGGCGAAACAACCAGACATTCTAGTGGTGGATAAAGAACAGAGGAAAGCCGTTGTGGTGGATGTGGCAGTACCAAGCGATGGGAACATCAGGAAGAAGGAACATGAGAAACTGGAGAAATACCAGGGACTCAGAGAAGAACTGGAGAAAGCATGGAAAGTGAAGGTGACAGTGGTGCCTGTGGTAATTGGAGCACTCGGGGCAGTAACCCCCAAGCTGGAGGAGTGGCTACAACAGATACCTGGAAAGACCTCAGACCTCTCAGTCCAGAAAAAGCGCAGTGCTAGGAACAGCTAAGATACTGCACAGGACCCTCAAGCTCCCAGCCTCAGGGAGCTTGAGGGTCCTGTGCAGTATCTTAGGGTCCTGTGCAGTAACGCCCCTCTCCCAGGGTGAGAGGGGCGTTTTTTTTTTTTTATAAACTTTTTTGGGCCTTTGTTCATCCTGAAGCCTTTCTGCCTCCTTTTTTTTTAAATGATCAATTTGTAAATAAATTTATTTTGTATGGTGACAATCTATGGGTGGTTTTTGTTCAAGCTAGGGCAAAAACATTAATTTTATGTTATGCTCTTATATGTCCCTGACATAAAAAGGGACAGAACAGCTATCATAAAATCTCATTCAGAAAGTAATCATAATGATCAGAACGTCTTTGTGTTTTTATTTACACTGTTTGACACTCACACAACTCAAAATTAGAAGCCCCTCTATTATAATGTAAATCTGTAAAATCATGTTTTATGACATGTTTCAAATCTATCACAAGTTAATTTTAGCTATGGAAGTTTTTCCACCTTAAGGTTGTCTTGAAGCTAATAAAAATGGTCTGTGCAGTTAAAATGTAGTATGCAGAATGAAGTTTCATTTGTTTGTGCACTTCAATTTCTTTTTTTCACACTTCCGTTACCACAGATTCAGTCAGATGCCAAAATTCATACCAATTTGGGTTCTCTTTTGCCCTCCAGCGCCTTTCATTTTGGTTAAAAACACAAAGCGCTTGACATAAAAGCAGATAAAATAGTCATAAAATCTGAAAATTATTTACAACAGAAAACACAGGACAATCACTCACAGATGGGACCCCTCCGTCACCAGATTCCTCCCTCCACCCACCCAGTTCCCCCAGTCGAACCCTAAACAAAAACGAAGAGGGCAATTTCCCACGGCAAACCTGACCATTATGGCCTTTCAAATAAACGTTGATGTTGAAACAAAAAGAGCCGATTTAAGACAGATCTTAGCTAACCGTAAACACGTGACAAGTACATTAGTATCAGTTTTCATATTTCTTTTCTCCCTACTAGAATATGCAAAAAAGACAGCAGAGAACAAGGAAGTCAAAGATTTTATGTCTTTTCTGTAGTTGCTAATTGAAGGGGAAATCAGGGACTTCATTCAAATACTCATTTTTACTTATATTTTTCTGTCACTTTTGTGACACATCTCAACAATTTGGTTGTCATACGTTTCAACCAATCAAAGCATTGTTGTGTTAAGATTAGTTGGTCTGTTTTTATTTTTTCCGCATGATGTTCCACCCAGCTGACTACAGCAGTGATGAATTCTGGACATGCAAGTATTGGGTAAAAAAGTTGAGTCACATTAACAAGGCCAGTTACTCATGTAAAAAAATATTGCCACACACAAAAGAGGTTGTCCAATTGTTTTATTTAATCAAACGTCCATTGTGGCGTCAGACTAAACTAGAAAACTTGTGAAATTACAGGACAAACTTCTCTTTTATGGAAACCAGCATCACTCCACCCTTTTCCTGAGTCTAATGTCATCCTGTGTTTGTCTGTACATATAAAAAGGTTGCTGTTGACCAAAAGGATCACAAATCCACTCACTGCCCAGATTGCCCTTCAAGCAAGGACATCTTCTGTAAGTAGATTATAATTTCTACTGCTATATGCTAAATGTTTTCTTGTAATTTCATGCTGTTTTTAGGTGCTCATAAATAATTTTCTAGAAAATAGTTCTTGTAACAACTTTATTATGCTTAACTGAAATCGGAAAAAAAAATTTAGGGACCTGAGAGATTATAGGTACATCCTTTATTTGGTTGTAACAATTTGTAAGTTTGATTGAAAATTTGAAGGGGTTTCTATATCTAAATAAAAAGTGAAAAACAAAATCTTAAAAGAAAGTCTAAATAATTAACAGGCTCTTAAAAATAAAATTGTACGTATGTAGCAGCAATTCTCAAGTGAGACCATTGGTCAATCATCACACAAGCAAAAATTATCTCCAATATATAAACTGCTGAAAATTTATTTATTTCTGTTTTAAAATGCTATTGCTAGTTTTCAAATTATGTATCTGGTGCGTTCATTTTTTCCCCTAGATTATTTCATTTCATGGTAAATAGTACTTTTATTTTAGGTTTGACTGTGAGTATGGCTAGTTTGGCCAAAATGATACACTCCTCAGTGTGTCTAAATATTATTTTTTCATATTTGCCAAAATTACAATCAAATGAAGTCCAGAGAAACAATAGTAAAAGTGAGTAAAATAATTGTAACGCTAGATACTGTAACTGGTTACAACATTAGGTAAGAAGGAGGATACTTTCATGTCCTTCCACTATAAATATTTCTTTGTAATAAGTATTCAAACACATTTTCATTAATTTGTGATAATTCTATTTTTTAGAGATAAAACAAAAGAAAAAACATCATCATCATCATGATTGCACACTTTTGCTTCATTCTGCTTTTTGTTGGTAAGTAAAATTATTTTTTTTCTATAAAGTATCAATAATTTTTCCTCAAACATAAAATTGGGCTCAATATCTAAGCTTTTTTTTAAACAATTAAAAACTATGTTCAACAGCTTCTTTACGTGGACAAACAAGCACAAATGCATCAACATCTCCCTTCCCGAAAAATGCAACGATATCTGGACCAATCACTAATGCAACGATATCTGGACCAATCACTAATGCAACGATATCTGGACCAATCACTAATGCAACGATATCTGGACCAATCACTAATGCAAAGATATCTGGACCAATCACTAATGCAACGATATCTGGACCAATCACTAATGCAACGATATCTGGACCAATCACTAATGCAACGATATCTGGACCAATCACTAATGCAACGATATCTGGACCAATCACTAATGCAACGATATCTGGACCAATCACTAATGCAACGATATCTGGACCAATCACTAATGCAACGATATCTGGACCAATCACTAACGCAACAATATCTGGACCAATCACTAACGCAACGATATCTGGACCAATCACTAATGCAACGATATCTGGACCAATCACTAATGCAACGATATCTGGACCAATCACTAATGCAACGATATCTGGACCAATCACTAATGCAACGATATCTGGACCAATCACTAATGCAACGATATCTGGACCAATCACTAATTCAACGATATCTGGACCAATCACTAATGCAACGATATCTGGACCAATCACTAATGCAACGATATCTGGACCATCAACTTCTTCTGCATTTCCTCACAAAATCAGCCTCTTTTTGGCTTTTGTGGCAACATCGACACATTTTTTTTCTGTTTGCCGCTGATCTAACATGATTTAAAGGCAAGGAAAGGACACCATGGCTCTTTAATGGTGTTCTTAGTCTGTATGATGAAAGCTTGCAAATGTCTTGCTAAGTTTAATTCCAATTGAGTTCTTGACATTTATTGATCCTGGACATCAAGAGTTCTTCATGATCATCATTTATAACAACTAAGACCCCAGATGTAATCTTTTTTCTTTATTTACGATATATATTTATTTATATTTCTGTGATTACGGTTGTCTCAACTACTCAAAAACAATGAACTTTAATTACTGCTTCTTCTTCAAAAACTGTAAAATAATATGCCAAACTTTTGAATTAAAAGGGAAACAGGTAAATCCTCGTTGTGTCTTCTTTCATGTTGATTTTAAAATGTTTTTTTCTAAAACAGTTGTGGCTTCTAACAGTTTTTTTCCTTATGCTATTTCCATTGTGTCTTTCAAGATTGCAATAGGGTTGGGCGATGTCCCTTAAATTGGCCGTTGACGATGTTTGCTGTCAACCATCGGGATGGACGATGACATCGTCGGGGGGGGGGGGGTATTTTTACATTTTTCGTTCTTATATAACTGCTATTCGTTTTTTTGCTTTTTTCATTTTATTTCCTAACTAATGACTAATCCGCGATGATCCAGTATAAACTGAGGGAAGTGACTTTAACAAAAAAAGTAACAAACAAAATAGAAAAGAAGTAGTCCGCTCCCGCACTTCACTACTGAAGTGGACCGGCGGAGCGCGGACTTACAGCTTTGTGTTTGATGGGAAGGGGGGGGGGGGTGCTTTGTTACATGAGCGCTATGTGTGGGAGATTTAAGACTGCGATCCGTCCCGCAGCTCTAGCACACACAGCGGTTTGAGCTTCAACGCAGAAATGTCGCTCAGTCCTTATAAAACATTCAAACAATCACGCAGATTTGTGTTTCCAGTCGTGTCCCGACTAAATAAAGGCTGATGTTATTCTTACATGTTTACGTGCAGCCAGCATGCAGCACCACCCAAAGCTAATGTTGTTAGCCCGTGTTAGCATACTGCTAATCCTGGCTTCGTTCAGAAAAAGCACTGACCACACGGATTAAAATTAAAATGATGAGCGAACAGGTGTTTCATAATAACCGTAACATTATTAAAAGCACGTTTAGAAGATCGTCTCGTATTTTACCGAGCTGACATGTCAATGTATATAGCCGCTCGGTGCTGTTTAACGTTGTTTTGTATTGAATTGTTACATTCAATAAAGTTTGAAAAAAAAAAGCCGCTTGGCGGAATTTATATCCTTCCGTTTTCAAACCCTACTGCGCATGTGCGAATGATTTATTCCGACGGAAAGTGTGACCTTAGTGAACGTTTTTATATTCTGAAAACATTTTTCTCGTTCCATGTACACGGTTGGATTCTAATCCGACCATTGATCCCATCAAGATATTTTGTACATGTAACCGCTGCTTATGGTGTCAACGCGCAACGTGGCGGCGGCGTGGCATCACGATGGTGGTCTCTCCATCGGGATGTCAGTCACCCATCACGATGGACGATGATATCGTCCATCGGCACAACCCTAGATTGCAAAAAAAATATTTGTAAGAAAGACAAATATCCAAATGCACCTGCTAGGAGCGGCTCTTTACAAAAAAGCTCCAACAAATAGATTTAGTCCCAAAATGACCATAGGAGGGATTATAACTACACAATTGAAGAAATAATAAATAAATAAGCAAGATACAATGAAATGTATTTTAGTTTCCATTCCATTCATCTTTTGATCTATTTTTCAAAGTGTTTCCAGTGGTCGTCTGGTCAGATTTGTAGTCTCATGATTATGCCATTTTTAGGCTAAATCAAAAATTTGTGTCATTTTGTAGGACATAGTTTCTACAGGGCGGCAGGAGTTTATCAGAAATAGAAAAGAAAATCATTTCTGAGTTGTGGGCGAAATATGCCTCATTTCCAATTATTGGCGTATACTTATATGGCGCTTTTCTACCTTCCTTGAAGGCCCAAGGCGCTTTACAGTCACATTCTCCCATTCACACACTGATAGCGCCTCTGCTACCGAACATTGGTCCACCTTCCACAAGAGGCAAGATGGGGTTCAGAAGTCTTGCCCTGGTACACTGTGACACATGGCTGGGTATCGAACCGGCAATCTTCCGATCGCCCTACAACTGCACTACAGCTGCACCCTCATCATCCCTTCATGTACACTTACAGCTCCTCACAAACCCAACCTAACATTACAAAAAACTTGAGAGCTAGTGGAGCTTGTAGCCCATTTTTTTTTTTGATTCACAATGACTGGAAGTAAGACATGCAACTTTAAGTTAGGGTTTCTTTATGTTAGGGTTTCTTTATATTTGTCCTCCACCATGAGGAAAATGCCACAACATGTAAAACACACTCAAAACACCATTTTCATTGGAGTGGGTCTTTGAGCTACAGGTGACTGTTAAATATCCGGAAGAACTGCAGCATAAAGAAAAGGTCTGGCTTGGTACTATATATAATGGGGATCCATTTATTCCAAGGCCCAGCCCGACAGGGGATTATTACCACAGCGCCCACCCAGGACAGATGGCCCACTCCATGGCTATTAGACCACAGAGCGGGACCCCAGCCGGCCCAATGAGAACGAGCATCGCAGCACCCCCTACTGGTGAAGCCAGTAGTGCCCCAGAACAAATGATCCCCAAGAGGAAACACTGGATTATGAAACATCAAAATAAAAATTATATTAAAAAAATATTAAAAATAATATAAGATATATGAATATTAGTAATAATAAATGAAAAATAAATAAAATAAAAAATATATGAATAAATAAAAAAACGTAAAATGATTCAAATGTAACCTTAAATATCATAAATATAATAACAATAAAAAGGGTAGTATATTAAAGGCAGTTAGGTATCTGCGGTTTTCTTCTTTGCCATCGATGCCTCCATGTGCATCTACCAGCTCCTGATTGCTGTGAGACAGGATGGTAATGTTCTACAAAATGAAGATGGAGAAACAAGAAGGTACAAATTAGGGCTGGGCTAAAATCTCAGATTTTATTTTTTTTAATTCGATCCCCCCCCCCCCCCCCCCCCACTTAAGGAAAGCAATAGGTACAAACGGCAGAAAACTTAAAGAAAATTTTGCTTTTATTTAATCAAACGCAAGACAAATGTAACTCCCATTTCTGAGATGAATAATAAATAAATGAACACACTCTTGGAATCAAAGTTAAGTATAAGGATTTTCTTATTATTTCCTTTTTGGAATTGTGTTGAAATAATTTTGTCTTGTTTTATATAATTTTTGTCTTGTTTTTGTCTAATTTGGTTTTTCTATACTTGTTTTCACTTGTCCAAAATAAAAAGGTTACTTCCTTACTTAAAGTTCCAGCTGTGTTTTAAGTCACACTTTGTAGTCTAGACTAAAAGGAGACAAACATTCACCTTGACAGTAGCACCATTTTCTAAAGGATTAACAATACAGCTCATATTTGGGGTCTAAGGTTTTAATTCAATTAAGAAACCCTGTCTTCTACACGGAGATGATGATGAAGCAGCAGGAGTCACGGTCAACCCCCCCCTCGCAGCCGCCTCCTCCGAAAACAAAATCCTACGGCGGCCGCGTCGCAAATGAATATACCGGTACAAGTAATAATTAAAACGCAGTTCTTCTTTCTTTCTTTATTAACAAATAACAGTAACAACTAACTACCTTACAAATGAACTTACTATACAGGCGTTGTAGAATTAGTATGTCTGTTTGTGTCAGGGCGCGTGCGTGTGTAAGAGGACTGAGCGCGTTCCACGCGAGCGCGCCTGAGAGCCTTTGACTCCGATGAGCTTTAGGCAGCGTGTGGGGGGGTGTCTTTTCCTCCACGTCTGTGGCAGTAAACCCATACCAGTTCCAAACAACAGATGATTTTATTCCTTTCTTGGGAACAAACTTCCCACTCTCACCAGTAGCCATGCTGTCGCTAGCTGCTTCGTGTGTCGATTGTCGCTGTCGGAGGTGTGGGAAGAAATGAGGATGCCTGATATCAGCCAACTTGTACTTTTAATTTTCTCAGCAAAACGAACAGTGGGCACTGGCAATACAGAACAGTCAAAGAGAGTCTTGAACAGAATATACAGGGCGTAAAATAAAGCATCTGGTATCTCACACTGCCATCTAGTGGAATATAACAAAAGTGCTCTGACTAACAACTTCTATGTTGTCTCCTTGCATTTTTACTCTTAACTTAATAATACTATGACATCCCCCTCTTTTAAAAAAAAATCTTGTTTAACTTTATATAACAGTATAAGTTTTTCTACTCATTAAATTTAAGTGGTATGCGAGTAATCCTCCTGATCTAGAACTTTGGCTTCTCATCTGATATCCTCCCTTGTTGTTGTTCATCACTTGGGGTTTCTCTTTGGAGATTTCCACATCTCCTGACTTCTGTGGGGAACCAAGAGTGGTGTTCTCCAGTGAGCCAGATATGGTAGATGTGGTTTCTTCTGGTGAGTGATATGGTGGAGAAACTGGTATTGATTCATCTGTTGGAGGTGATCTTAACTGCCTTTTCCCACTGGGTGTCTCTGTATGTCTGGGTTTGAGATGTTCCCTTGTCCTCTGGTAGGTTTTTCCTTCAATGTCAACAAGGTATGTCCTGGGCTCTCTTATGGGATTAGGCCTGTTCAAGATAGTTCCTGGCTCCCATATCTTTTTTAGTGTGTTCCTCACATACACTTGCTCCTTGTCCTGAAGGTAATTTCTCTCTTTCCCAGCACACATGTCATAAAACTCCTGCTGCTTCGCTTGCCTTGCCCTGTTCATCTCCAGGTGGTCGTCAGCATGTGGATGGTGTGACAGAAGAGCTCCTTTGCTGATTGGCAGTAAGGATTTAGGTTTTCCGTCATATAGCAGCTCATATGGTGATGGCATGTTGTCATCCAGTGGTGTTCTTCTGTACATCCACAGTGCTGTGTAAGGCCAGGTATTGTCCTCTTTGCTTTCTTCCACAGTGCTTTCACGGTCCCTACAGCTCTTTCAGCTACACTGTTAGCTTGATGGTGACAGGGAGAGCTGAACTTTAAGGTGATGTTTGAATCTTCATACCTCTTTTTGAACTCTTCACTTACATACTGTGTATCACAGTCTGCAATTATTGTTGAAGGTAGTCCATGCTCACCCAGAACACTCTTAAAATAGGTGCACACCGTCCTAGCGGATATGTCAGGTAGTAGTCTCACGACTGGAAAACGAGAAGAATAGTCCACAATGATCAAGTATTTATGGCTGTCGAACTCAAATATGTCAGAACCAAGTATTTCCCATGGGCGTGTTGGAAGGTCAGGTTGCATTATGGGTAGTTTCTGCTGTGCTGGCTGAAACATGCTGCACACATGACATCCTTTCACCATTTCTCTAATGGTGCTGCTAATACCTGGCCAAAACACAGACTCTCTGGCAAGCAGTATGCATTTAGTCTCGCCTTGGTGACCAGTGTGAAGAATGTCCAGAATGTCATTTCTCAGTGCTTTTGGAATGACAATCCTCTTTCCTTTCAGGATGAGGCCATCTTCCAAAACAAGATCACATCTGAATGTCCAATATTCCCAAAGTTCGAGTGGACACTGCTTCCTGTATTGAGGCCAGCCTTTGTAGATGGTGTCTTTGAGCATGTTCATTGTTGGGTCATCCGCCATTGCTTCTCTGACAGATTTGTCATCCACCAGTCGTGTAGCAGTAGATGTGAAATGCACATCAGACTGGTTGCTTGTAGTTATTTCTTTTGTCGTCTTTTGGCAGATTCGTGACAAAGCATCTGCTCACGGAATTGAACGCCCTGGTTTGTATTTAACCTCAATGTCAAATTTAAGACATCTGAGAATGAATCTCTGGAGTCTTGTGGGTGTTCTGCAAGGTTTTTCTTGAAAATCTGCTCCAGGGGTGAGTGGTCAGTTTCCACCATTACTTGTCTTCCAAGCAGGTAGTATTTAAACTTTTCTAGTCCAAACATAACAGCGAGGCACTCCCTCTCAATGTTGGAGTATCTGGATTCTGTGGGGATCAAACATCTGGATGCCATACCAACAATTTTTTTTTGCCCATGCTGATCAATTTGTCTGATCCAGGCTCCGAGACCCAGGGTGCTGGCATCACCCTGCAGGATGGTTAATGTATTAGGGTCAGAGTCATAATAGCTGATCAGTTGCTTTGAGCACAGTTCTTTTTTGATGTCATCGAGAGCTTGCTGATGATGGGGTTCCCATCTGAAGTGGACATTTTTTTTATTGAGTTCTCTTAGTGGAGTAACTAGCTCTGCCAGTTTGGTTGAGAATCTGTTAAGGTACGTCATCATTCCCAGGAGTGTTTGTAGTTCCTTAGTGCTGGTTGGAGCTTGAATGTCTTTCATAGCCTGCAGTTTGTCTTCTGAGGGCAGGAGCCCATCCTCAGTGAGTGGATGTCCATAGAAGCTGACTTTGTTCTGTTTAAACTGCAGTTTCTCTGAGTTAAAACCAATATTGTTCTTCTTTGCTGCCTCCATGACTTGTATGAAAGCTTCGTCGTGCTCCTCTTCAGTGGCTCCAGATATGATCAGGTCATCTGCTATGCCTGATACGTTGGCAATGTTGTTGTTGAAGATGGAGTCAAGCTTCCTCTGAAAAATATCCTGTGAAACCACCAATCCGAAGGGCAGGCGCTTGAATCTGTGTCTGCCAAATGGCGTGTTGAAAGTGCACAACAGACTCGACTCATAGTCTAGCTCCTCATGCCAGTAGCCTTTTTTGGTGTCTAAGACACTGAAATATTTTTTCCCGTGCTGGAGTGGTAAAAGCTCATCGATTGACCGTGTAGGGTAGTGCGCTTTCTTAATGTTTTTATTAAGGTCCTTTGGATTGAAGCACAGCCTGATTTTCTGCTGGTCATTTTCACCTTTGGTAATTCTGCATGTGATAAAGTTGACCCGTTCTGTGGGTTCTGTAAATTCAGTAATGATGACATCTGCCTTTATCTTCTCCAGTTCAGCTTTGTACAATGGCATGATGTGTATAGGCACAGCTCTTGGTGAGTGAATGACTGGTTTAGGATCATCCACAAGCTCGATGTGGTATTTTTCCCCTGGGAACTTCCCTATCTTGTCAAAACATTCCATATAAATTTTGCAATACTTTTTCTCTGGTGAGAGTTGACATTGATTTCAAGTGGTCAATATTGACTGTTATCAGCCCAAGTTCTTGTGCTTGGCTGCATCCTAGCATTGATGGACTTCCTGATGGGGCATTAACAATGTTGAACATTGTCACTATGGACTTCTGCTTATAGGACACTTTGATCTTGGCAACACCAACATTTTTGATTATGCTGAAGCCATAGCCACTTAGTATGGTATCACTCGATGTAATGCGTGGCTCAAATGGTAGAGTCTGCAGATCATCTGTTGTCAGAATACAAGTGTCTGTTCATGGTGTAGCTGTCATTTAGCTTAACTTTGACAAACAGTTTATCTGGAAACTTGCATGCAGTATCAACTGCACAAACTGAGGTGACAGAGCCGATTATAGCTGAAGATCGTGTGTTGTCTGTGTCACAGTCACAGTGGTGTATATCATCTGGACTGTTTATTTCGTGCAACTGTTTGTTTCTTTTTATACATACTTTCAGAAAATGTCCAGTTTTCCCGCAGTATCTGCATTGCGCTGATTTTGCTGGGCATGGATCTGACCTCTGATGACTGCCTCCACATCTGTAGCAACCATTTGGTGTAAAATGCAATTTTCTTGTGTTGAGTTGTCTGTTAGGTTTCTAACCCTTTCTGAAGTCACTTTCCTTCATTTGAGGTTTTGGTCCTTGTTTTGGCTTGCAAACATCTTTTGCTTGCTTCTCACTGCATGAACATCTGTTGGATGCCTGCTGCCTCTACTTATGATGTCCATCTGAGCTCTGGTGCTCTCTTCCACTTTGGCTAGGTCATGCACTTGTTTAAAAGTTAAAGCATTGCCAAGCTTGATTGCATCACTTCTGACTTGGTCAGATTTGAGGCCAAACACGAGTGTGTCCCTCAATGTTTCCTCTTTTGTTTGTTGTGTGTATCCTCCTTCATCAATCAATGGTCTGGCTTTAGTTACAAACTCTTCCAGTGGTAATTCTCCTTGTTTCAAGCATCTCAGTTGAAATCTAGCAAGTATGTAGTTGCTCTGTGGCCTGCTGTAGCCTTCAAGTTTCTCAAACACTGGGTCCAGTTTAAGTTTGTCATCCTCACTTGCAAAAATAGCTGTGTTGTATATTTCCAAGCCTTTATCTCCGATCCATAACAAAAGTAGTCTCACCTTCTTGTCTTCTTCTGTGTTGGAAAGTGGGCCCTCAAAAATGAGTTCACATTTTTGTTTGAAGAGCTTGAATCTTTTGTGTACGTCCCCAGGACTAGTCCAGTCCATACATGGAGGTTGGAATCTTTCAGCCATCTCAGAATCCCCAAAAATGTATTCACTGTGTTAAGGTGTAATACATCCAGGAATTAGTCTTGTCCGGTATGCTAATTAGCTAGCGTCGTATCTTGCGCTGGTTCAAAGACGTTTCATAAGGCGGTTTAAGTAGGCACGTCCTTGTGAAGATTAAAATCCCACTTCTGACACCATGTCGGAGGTGTGGGAAGAAAAATGAGGATGCCTGATATCAGCCAACTTGTACTTTTAATTTTCTCAGCAAAACGATCGGTGCGCACTGGCAATACAGAACAGTCAAGAGAGTCTTGAACAGAATATACAGAGCGTAAAATAAAGCATCTGGTGTCTCACACTGCCATCTAGTGGAATATAACAAAAGTGCTCTGACTAACAACTTTTATGTTGTCTCCTTGCATTTTTACTCTTAACTTAATAATACTATGACAGTCGCGTGCCAAACCGCCGTGTGAAACTAACGCTACGGAAGCTCTGGGGAGGCGAAAAAAGCACCACATAAAAACTCGATTTAGTTTTTTTGAAATCGCCCGTAACAAAAGATTCGAATTAATTCATTTCATCGATTCATCGCCCAGGCCTAGTACAAATGAAGCAATACACACTAGGAAAACAGGGATGGGGGTTTATGAATTACTGCTGCAGTTTTTTTTTTATTAGATCTAAAGTGTTTTATGACCGTGTTTACTTTTCACAGCCACCTAATGGGAATGTTCTACCAAACGATCCGCATGCTGGAGCATGGGATCAAGCCGGTGTACGTTTTTGATGGGAAGCCTCCACAGCTCAAATCATCAGAGGTCAGTGCTGTCTTGAAGATCTTCTGCAGATTTTTTTACCATTAAAGGAGCATAGATGACATTGCACGACACAAATTAATTTGCATCTTGTGTAATTTTAACACCTTTTTAAAAAAAAATGCATATCATGTAGCTTGAGAAGAGAGGAAAAAGGAGGGCAGAAGCTGAGAAGTTGCTTGCTCAAGCACAGGAAATGGGTAAAAAAAATTAAATTCTGCCACATTCCTTGATTTTCTTGATTGGATTGCAGGAAAAAAGAACATGATTATGTATTTTATCTGATCAGATTAATAATGTCCTCTTTGTCTTTTAAAAATCAGGAGAAAAAGAAAATGTAGAAAAATTCACCAAACGTCTGGTTAAAGTGATTAAGCAGCATAATGACGAATGCAAAAAGCTGCTATCCCTGATGGGCGTTCCCTACATTGAGGTATCATACTTTTCCTTTTTCTTTTGCTATATTTGCTGTATTTTAGCATTTGTGACCATCTTTTTTTTTGTTTTGCTTATGTACACTGGATCTAAGAGTACAGAAATATTAAACACCTATTGAATATATTTTAAGACACATTCCTTTAAGACACAGCATGGTACAAGCATTTTTTTCAGGCTCCAAGTGAAGCTGAAGCCAGCTGTGCTGCTTTAGTTAAAGAAGGGAAGGTCTTTGCTACGGCAACAGAGGACATAGCCGGCCTGACTTTTGGGACAAAAGTGCTTTTCTAAGCCAGTGTTTTTCAACCTTTTCAACCAAAAAAGGAGAAACTCTTAGTCTGTAATGATCTGTGGGGGGCTGCTCTCCTGGTTGGGCTGGGGCGGTGCTCTCTTTCCCCCCATGCCTCCCTGCTCTCTGGCTCTGGGGGCCTCGTGGCGGCCCTGCTGGCCCTGGCCTGCGTGGCGGGCGTGGGCACCCGGGGGGGCGGTTGTTCTTTGCCTGCTGCCGCGTGGCGTTGGGGGCCTTTGGCTGCCGCAGCTGCTGCGGTGGGGGTCTGGGTGTGGGGGTGGCTGTTTGCTCCCCCTCCTTCTTTCCACATTCCATCATCCATTTTAGAAAAACATAAACACTCAACTGAGCACAGGAGTTAGCTCACCTTTGCACTAACAAATTGCATGAATCAATGAAATATCTCACACTAGTTGGCTTGTAGGCATAAGTATGCGTGTGTGAACACTATCTGTATTGTGTACGTGTTGACATGTGGACATTTTTGCAGCTAACAGGTGTGTTGATAACATTTGAGTGTGTGTGTGGACAGGCCCCGCCCCTTTGAGATTTGTGTTCTATCTGTACCTTACCGCAATGATAAACATCCAGTAGCTTGTTGTTTATGCTGCTTCATGGTTTTACCCCCCTCCCCCTCCTATGATCACCCTCCTATCCCCCCCTCTCTAACATCCCTCTCTCTTCTTCCCTTCTTTCCTTTTCCGTCCGGTCCAACACAAAAGAATTTCAAAAATAATTCAAATTAATAAAGGTTGGCCTCGATTACAAAAGGGGTTTATTCAGACATATCTCTGGTTTGTCAGAAGATTCATAACCCCTGTTGTAAAAGTAATATATGTCCAACACAAGAGGCCTTCAGCTCTCATCTGCCTGCCCAGCTGTTGGACAGGACAAGTTAAAAAAAAAGCAAAAGAAAAAAAAAAAGAATGATTGGTGGAGACAGTTAAAGGGGCGGGACTTTTCCAAAAATTGCTGATGCTACGATTAAATCGTGGTACCGTCATTCTTATCAAAATGTCTTCAATAGAATCATATAAACACAAAGAAAAAAGTATTTTACGATCTTTTATATTTCTAACTAGTCAGTGTTTTATCAGGGCTTGTTTGGTTGAACACAGAGCCGATATCCTGGAGATGGTAAATGTTTTTAGATCAGTGAAAATGGGTAATTTCCCGCGGCACACTTGACCATCTCCCACACTGGTTAAAAAACACTGTTCTAAGCAACTCACTCAGTTGGAGGTCGAGTAAGTACTGGAGACAGGTGAAGCTGAAAAAGTACCACACTTGTAGGGTAACAGGTTGGCCCGTCCCAAATCGGTTGCAGCAGCAAACCAAAGAAGCTGCAGTGAGGCCTCCACCCTGCAGAAGAAGAGATGGGCAGGAGCCCTCATTACTGCAGGAACAGCCCGAGGGACGGACAGGAGATGAGCAGCCAACTAGTAAAAGAATATTAAAATATGGAGTATTAGAAAAGTTCAAATCCTGGACAAACCTCCTAAAAGGCTGAAGATGTACCAACATTTAAGATAAACAGCAAATAAAAAAGTCTGTTTCAGTTCACTTAAAAAGACAAATGAGGAAGTAAAACGTTTGACTTGATATTAAAACTGATAATATACTTCTCAAGATGGATGGAGATGTTCTGTGAAAACAGAACCAAAAAACTGAAATGAAGTGTTCACACCACTTCTTTTCATTCGCTGCATAACCTGTTTCCACAGTAATCTCAACCTTATTTGGACATATTTTTGTTTAGTTTAAATAGCTGAAATCAAAAGCTAAGAAACTCTTTAAAAATCCAGGCTGTGAACAACAGCATTTATAATTATTTAAATTGTTAATATTAATTAATGTGAAAAATGTTTGAGAAAAAAATAAATGCTTGAAGTCAAATATAGCCCGACGGATTGACGTCTTTTTTAAATGAACAGGTAATCCAGATTATTGAAACTCAAGATGTTATTTTGTGTCAAACATAATAAATAAAACGAGTATTTGCTTTTTTACCCACAGAAAACATTTTAGAAATGGGAAAAGTGGATATTTGTAGTACTTAATGCTGATTTAAATGCACATTACACAGATAACATCATGAACAAACCATAAAGAGCAACTGAAGAGTGTTTCCATTCAAATTACAGTTGGTGGTTTTTGTTTGTACTTTTTAAATTTAAAGATACCTTCTCAGTTCTTCTGAGTATCTATTTTTCTGTCTATGCGTTGAGCGTTGAGCGGGTCGTCCAATGATTGAAGGGTCGGCGGTTTGATCCCCACTCCACCCAGCCAACTGTGACTGTGTCCTTGGGCAAGACACTTCACCCTCCTTGCCTCCAGTGTGGCTCCACTGGTGTGTGAATGCGAATGATCACGGTGATGGTCAGAGGGGCCGTAGGCGCGAACTGGCAGCCACGCCTCTCTCAGTCTGCCCCAGGGCAGCTGTGGCTACATCAGTAGCTAACATCTCCAAGTATGAAGGAGGAGTGAATGAATAATGGACACATTGTAAGTGCTTTGAGTGACTTGAAAAGCGCAGATAAATCCAATCCATTATTATCACTATTAAATAAAAACCTTACTTTTAAACATTAAATTGTCATTTTAGGGCTTTTATTTCAGAATTGAAAGAGTCTCTTCTTGGGTAACAGATATAATGTCCTCCACTTAAAAAAAGCCCAAATAACCCTTCAAAAACCTTTTTCCAAGGTGAATAAAAGTATTTACAGATACATTTGACATTTTTTGATTATTTGATAGGATTTGAATCATAATCCTATTTTCAAATTTAGCCTTTTACTCAGATGAAAACAGACAGTTTCATTCCTTTGGGGATATTCATATTTATTCTGTATTTCATGTGAAAACTTCAATGTGAAGTCCCAGAACTGATCTTTAGGAGGAGGAGGAGTCTGTCACCGTCACTCAAACTACGCAGGAACTCATAGAGGACAAACTGTGGGACAAAAAGTATTTAGTCAGCTACCAGTTGTACAAGTTCTCACACTGACAAAGATGATATATGTAATATTCGTTATAGTTGAAAACTTCAACTTCATTTCCAGGAAATCACACTGCTAGAGTTCTAAAGAATTATTTTTAAAAATTATGGTGGAAACTAAGTATATCGTCAATAACAAGGAAATCATCTCAATCCTTTATTTACCCTTTGTGTTCTTTAGTAACAGAGGTCAAGCATTTTCTGGGAGTTTTCACAAGGTTCTTCCTGTTGCTGGTATTTTGGTCCATTCTTCCATATAGCTCTCCTCTTGAGCAGGGAGGTTTTGGAGCTGTTGCTGGGCATCAAAGACTTTCAACTTCCTCTAAAGATTTTCTCACATTGAAATTTCAAGATACCTTCTCATAATCATATCAGTGACCTTTTATGTCTTCCAGTAATTGATCCCACAGTTGATTTCTTCACACCAAGATGCTGACCTATAGCAGATTCAGTCTTCCCAGCCTGCTGAAGGTTAACTATTTGGTTTCTGGTGTCCTTTGACAGCTCAGTGGAGTTTGGAGTGTAATTGTTTAAGTGTGTGGATGGTTGGTTGTTTTATTAACTGATAATGAGTACAAACAGGTGACTAGGTAATAAGATGAGAAGAGAGGAGCTTCCTAAAGAGTTCCAAGTCTGTGAGAGTCAAAAATCTAGTTTTTTTTGTAGGTTTCCAAATCCTTCTTTTACAGAGGAATTTACTAATAGTTTCATTTAAAATCCTGCAATGTGATTTCCTGGGCCTTTTTTAGGTAATAAAATTGATTATAAATACTCTGCTCCCACAAAATAAAATAAAACTCTCATGTCTAAAAATAGAAGAGCATTTCTGCCAAAAAAAAACAAACAAAACTAAAAAAGCCACAAAACCAAGAGATCAGAAAGTAATGTTTCAGCTCAACCCAAAGAACATGACGCAAATTGAAAAAGGAAGTGCAGTTGGTAGATGTGTCATTTTTCAGAAACAAGTTGCTCACGGCATGATATGAACTCATAAATGTCTTTTTTTTTAAATTAACATTTTAACACTCTATCCACCCATCTGTTTTTTAAACCCACTGAATCCCTTTTGGTGACACAGAGTTGCTGGAGCCTATCCAAGCTGCTGTGGGGTGGAGGAGGAGTACAGCCTGGATGGGTCCCAGTTCATTTTTTAATATTAAATTTTATTAATAATATTTCTGCATCTGTTTTTATATGCTAATGTGGAGCTGACACAAACAGTTTAACGTGTCTTCGTGTTCAAACTGATCTGACTCTTTCAGAGTTATTACAACAACAGCAAGTGTAAAGCCCTACCCCCATTCTACATGTGTTGGTGTTAATGCTCAGAGTTAAAATGACTGTGGGGTGAAAATCATGCAGCGTAAAATCCTGACATTTCCCATGGAGCTAATTCAACAGCACAATAAATCGCAAATTTATTGTAATCACGATATCAAGTTGTGCAATACGCATAAAGCAAAAGATGGTGAAAATTGCAATAAATGGGGACCTTAATTGTGCTAAAACAATCTTACGGCAGCTTGAAGTAATTATTGAATCAAATAAATTCCTTTATGCATTTGACCAATCGGATGGAGCTCTTTTATCTTAGATGTTGGCTTTCTATGTAGACATGGGTTAACTCTTTTTTAAATTAAAATTTTTCAGTAAAATTGAAACAATGTTTTTGGTTGTTTCACCATTTGTTCATGTACCACAAGTTATACAGTCATCGCAATAATGATCATAAACATTGCATAACGCGAGTTTTCATCATATTGTGCAGCCCTTTTCAGCACCAACATGAAGTTAAATTCCTGCCAGTGCTCAATGATTAACACCCAAAAGAGTTATGTTAACTCTGAAAATTCAACACTGTGTTCAGTGATAAGGACTATTTGTTATCTGGCTCAGAGTTAAAATCAACTCTTCAAGTGTTGCATTAACACTTCTGCTTTTACTGTGAGAAACAAATAATCTGCAGTTTGATTAGCGCTTTATCAAATATCTGACAATATGGCACCTCACGCTCAAAAACTATATATATATTTGTACTTAATCGATTTTACTTGTTGCTGCCATTACATGATAAAAAACGGGTTAATTAAAAATAACACTGGTTCTTCTTTACAGAGTTCACTTCCTGTTGTCAGATCTTCATTTTTGGTGTTCTTACAGATGTTGAAATCTTTTATCTAAGGCTTCAAAACAGGAATGAAACCATTGGTCATGTGATGCTTGACAGTTTTCAACTCTGGGCATCACTACACAGCCTGCTGGCTTGTGGCTTTGCAGTGACAGGACAGCACTGCACTTCTGTTTCTGACTTCATGATTACCTTTGGACAGGAGGTATGGAAGGTTTTTACCACATCTTTTTCTGAACTTGCTTAACTGATACTTCTGTTTTGTTGTTCCTTGTGTCCTGCATAAAATTGTGTACATTATTGGTATAAAACAGCTGTTTGATTGCTTTTTTAATTTGTTATAAAGTTGGAAAACTTTTATATATATCAATTGTCTGTATTTGTAGAATTTAAAGGACTTTGGGAGCTAAAATATTGTGCAAAGATCAAAAAAGGGATCTGAAAAGAATACATTCAATACAAATTTTTAACAATGGATTTTTTTCTTCATTTTTTTTTAAATCTAGGAAACAAGCATGTTTGTGAATCTGATGACAGCAATAATGGTCCTCTTTGCTGCAGGTGATTATTTTTTTCTTTTCTTTATTTTATCATGCAGTTGAATCATAAAGTAGAATTGAAGGCTCGCTGAGCTGATCACAGTCTGAACTATATGTTAGACTGAATAAATAAATAATAAATAGCATTTTGTCATGTATGACAGTGTTTTCAGATGCAGCCACTTGTCCTTACCCAGCATCATTCTTCATTGATGCACCGAAGAGCTTGGAAGCCTTGGAAGGAACATGTCTGCAGATCCCATGTAAATTTAGAGGAAACACAGCTCAAACCACAGCCAATGCTGCTGGAGTGTGGATAAGAAAGGATCCCAGATTTGCCCAATACCCAGAAAATGTGGTTTACAATAGCAGCAGGAGGGACAATAAATATTCAATGACTTTTATTGGGAACCTGAATGAGAAAAACTGCACAACAGTTCTAAACAACGTTCAGAAGATCTACACAGACAATTACTTCTTCAGAGTTGAGGATGGGCAATTCCTTGCAACAGCCTCTTGTGATCCTGTTAAAATCAAAGTCAGTGGTAAGACAGTTTTGTTTTTATTTGTGTTTATAACTTTGAAATACTGTTGCTTTTACAAACTCTAATGTCAATACAGTAAACCCTTGTGTTTCGCGGGGGTTACTTTCCAAAAAGAACTCGTGATAGGCAAAATCAGTGAAGTAGAAACCTCTATTTTTTTTCAATTATTATACAATTAAATACTCTTTTATAGATTGAAAAGAAAGAACAATCCATTTTACAGGCTCAAGCATTTGTTTCACAAATATAAGTACTTTAGAAACGTTTTTTCAACAAATAACTTCTGTACGATGTGAACAGAAGGCTTCAAATCGCGGAGATTAGCCCCGCCCACCGCGACCCGAGTAATTGGATTTAACGGGAGAAAATTTAAAATGATTATGAAAAAATACAAAGTACAGTCGGACAAATAGTGACTCAGGTGTATTTCACTGCTCTTCAGACTGAGCCGCTGCATCCTGACTCCGCTCTGCAGTGTTTTCTTCTTTTGAAGCCCGTGGTGCAGGTGTGTTTGTTCGGGGGAAGAACATAGTGTTAGGCTGTTGTTGTCGGTCTTTTTTCTATGGGTTTTAGAGAAACTCGAAATTGCAAGATGATTTGCATGTACGTTATGTAAATTTGGCAAGATGTTTTACATATGTGTAAATATTAAACTGCAACGTTATTGAGTTAGAGTTGAGGTAGAGAAGAAGCGGAGTGACTCTGTAGCCAATCAAAATGAAGAACACAGCCTTATATAACCTCATATTAGGGTGAGGGGGTGGGGGGTCTAGCCTGCGATGCGCCTTGGGGGGGGGCTACTTGGGAGTGGCCCCCCTCCTATGGTTGCCGTATGGAGTGGGCCCCCCCTCTTTCGGTTTTATTTGCACCTTAGACATGTAGGGTCCTTGGTAGGGGGGGTGCTTGGACATCACTGCAAGCAAGCAGCAGATGTCCTCCTGGCACCCTACCCGCCAATTTTAACCGCACCTTAGACATTTAGGGCCCCTTGGTGTGGAGGGTGAGGGGACATCACTGTGAGTAATCAGGAGATGTCCCCTTAGTGCCCTACTCGCCAATTTTAACTGCACCCCCCTTAGTACACACACCCCTCCCCCTTCAATATATACATTCAAACATAAACACACACACATGCACACAAACACCCTCTCAAGCACCCATACACGCACACACATTTTACAAGGAAGGTGGGACCTGGGTCCATCTGTCCCCTACCCCTTCCCTGGTGGGGGGTGTGGGCCCCTTGGCGATGGCGGCCGTGTCCCTTGGGTGCCGGCTCCCTGGGCCCGGCGGTGCTCTCTCCGCGCGGTGGGGGGGTTCATATTACACCTGAGCCGGGGGTGTTCGTGTCCCTGGGGGGTGGGTCCTGGTCCTTGCCCCTGGGCGCTGGGCCCCGCCAAACTTCCAACATGGCCGAGCCTGGTCGGGCCATATTTATAACACCCCTTGTGGGCCGCCCTTTTTTCCCCGGGGTTCCCCCCTCCTGGGCGGGGGCGGCGGGCCCCTGCCTTGCTCCTACCTGGACCAACCGTGGGCCGGGTGGGTGGCTGCCTGGAGTGCGGAGCGGGTCTCCCTTGGGGGGTCCTGGCTCGTACCTGGGGTCGGGGCGGGGGGATGCCCGGAACTCCTGGGTGGTGGTGGGGTGCTCGTCTGGGGCTGTGGGCGTCCCTCTCCGGTGGGGCCCTGCGTTGGGCTCTTCCGGCGCGGCGGGGGGCTGCTTTCCTGGCTGGGCTGGGGCGGCGCTCTCTTTCCCTCTGCGCCTCCCTGCTCTCTGGCTCTGGGGGCCTCGCGGCGGTCCTGCTGGCCCTGGCCTGGGTGGCGGTCTTGGTCGCCCGGGGGGCGGTTGTTCCCTGCCTGTTCCCGTGTGGCGTTGGGGGAATTCCGGCTGCCGCTGCTGCTGCGGCGGGGGTATGGGTGTGGGGGTGGCTGGGCGCTCCTCCTCCTTCTTTTCACATTCCACCATCCATTTTAGAAGAACATAAACACTCACACAATGCACGATGCAAATCCGTGAAGTAGCGAAACCGTGAAAAGTAAACCGCGTTATAGCAAGGGATCACTGTGTAAGAATTTTCACATTTTCCTTGAACAGATTTACATCAACTGTTGAGATTTTGATCAAAAGCCATTTAAAACTTTTATTTTAAAACAAAGTTACACTATTATGAAAACAAATATTATAAAAGTGTTGCAGCTTATCACTCTGGGTTTGTAGATTTAACATGTTTTTGATTAGCCAACGTTTTTAGGTTTCGGTAGTTTAAAGTGGATGATTGTTACGAAGACTGCATGTTTTTTCAGCAGACTCCTGGCCAAGTAGAACACTTGCTGATTTAAGTGTGAGATTTATGTCTATTTCAAAATGGACTTTGGTCATCAACCTGTTGTTGGTAAAACAGAGAGAAAAAATGCATCCCAGCCAACATTTTGTCAGAAAAAATACAAACTGCATCCACTGCAGCCGGGTTTAAATTTCCTTACATGTAAACACACATGTAAACTATAGATATACAGTACAGACCAAAAATTTGGACAAACCTTCTCATTCAAATGAATGGCTACTAATGGCTACTCTATTAAAGGATCTCAATACTGGCACGATGTGTCTTTAGTTTTGTGTATTTTTTGGTGTTAATTGTGTGTTTGATGTGAAACCACAGATTCTGTTTGGAGTCCCAGCATTGAAATTCCAGCTGATCTGAAGGAGAAGGACTCTGTCACTGTCACCTGCTCAGCTCTCACTCCCTGCCCTCAATCTCCGCCTGAACTCACCTGGAATCTCCAAACAGACTCTCAAAGACATTTTAAGGAAAACACAAAAGGAAGCTTTACAACTAAAATCCAGAAGAACATCACTCTGTCAGACTCTGACGATGGATTCACCATCAACTGCTCCGTCAGATATCCTATAAACAAAGGAGAAAATGTGAAGACAGCAGAGACACAACAAACTCAGTGTTTCATGTAAGTGATCATCTTCATCACGTTTCAGCTTTTCTGATCAATCAAATAATCAGAGTTTCCATTCCTCAGATTCTCCTAAGAACACCTCCATGTCCATCAGTCCATCAGGTTTGGTGTCAGTAGGTAGCTGGGTGAACCTGACCTGCTCCAGCAGAGCCAAACCTCCTGTCAGCAGCTTCAGCTGGTTCAGGATCAGCAAAGATGGAGACATCAAAGTAGCTGATGGAGACTTTTACAGCTTTAATGTGACAGAAAATGCAGAGTATCGTTGCACTGCAACAAATCGAATGGGAAATCAGACAGCAGAAGTTATAGCTCTTCGTATAAAAGGTAAATCTTTAACTAGAAAGAGCTGCATTTCCAGAAGAAAATGCAGGGTTGAATGCTGTACTGCTGAATGAAAGCTGAAGTAGCTGAAGAAATGGCTGAACTGTACTGGAAAAACCTTGAAAAGTTAAAGGTGCAAAAGTCCTAGCAGGAATAAGCTGAAAAAGTTGAACATTGTAATCGTAGAATGGCTAAAATAGGTCAAAGTTTGTAGAAGGAGTTAAGCATTATAGCTGAAATTTTTGAAAAAATGGCTGAACTGTTTAAAATGTGAAGATGTTGCTAATATGGCTAAAAGTGCTAGCACTGAAATCAGCATCATCAACTGACTCAAAAGAACACATTGTTTGAGAGTATCATATTGGTAAAAGCTACATGTTCTAAGTTGATAGAAAATCCACTTTTTTCAAAATGGTGGCTTTTCTATTAATTTTATCTCCATAGCAACCATTTTATGTTTGGGTCGCCTGGGGATGATGAACTAATCGACGTCAGTTTCAGACAAATTGGAAAAAGTAAACCTTTGGATGTCCTTAGCAACGAAGTTTGTTTGCTAACCACGCCCACATTCCTTATATGTCCAGATCCAGTGAATTTCAATATGTTCAGTTCTAGCCATGGATGAAGTTTTTTGCAATATTTGCATCAGATTTTGTCAAAAAATGGCTTTCAAACTGTAGGTAGTGTGCCATCCCATAATAATTGCAAAGTCTATGTTGAAGTCCAAAGCCTTGTGAACATTTAAATGTTTGAACGGTGTCTCTAGCTGAAAGCATGTTGAAGTTACAATGGTTAAAAGAAACAAAGGTTTTCAAGGATTATCCTTATATTTAAATGGAGCATAACTCCTGGAAAATCCTGAAATATCCTGGAATATCTTGAAAGGTTCAAAAATTTGAAGGACCAAAAGTTATAGCACAAAGGATTAAGCTTAAACAGTTGAACATTTTAATAGTGGAATCGTTAAAATAGGTAAAAACAGAAGTTTAAAATTGCCTCACATTTAAGCACAAAATGGCAGCCAAAGCTTAGTTGGTGTTGCCATCCCATAATCATTTCAAAACTTATATTGAAGTCCAAAGACTTGTGAGCAGTTTAATGTTTGAACGGTGTCTCTAGCTAAAGGCATGTTAAAGTTATATTGGTTGAAAGAAACAAAGGTTTCAAGAATTCTCTATGTATTTTAATGGAGCAGAAATCTTGGAAAACCCTGGAAAATCCTGGAATATCTTGAAAAGTTGAAGGATTTGAAGGGCCAAAATTCATAGCTGAAATAAAGTGAAATAGTTAAAGATTTTAATAATTTTATGGTTGAAAAATTTGAAGTGTCCGAATGGGGTGTCGAACCGGGCACCTCATGCACCATAACTTCCCTATGTATTTTAATAGGGCAAAAAATCCTGGGAAACTTGGAATATCTTAAAAAGTTGAAGGAATTGAAAAACCAAAATTCATAGCATTAATAAGCTGAAAGAGCTGAACATTTTAAAAGTTGAATGGTTAAAATAGGTTAAAAATTGTAGAAGGACTTAAGTGCCGAAAAACGGCGGAAGATAGCATAAGAGGAAAACACATACAAAAACACTGTTGTTTGTCGTTGTTCCGGTCCACTGTGGTGAGGAGAGAGCTGAGGCAGACAGCAAAGCTCTCAATGTCCCTGTTGATTTTTTTTGTTCCAATACTCATGAAAGAACGAGGTCCCAAGAGGCTAAAATGAGCGAGCTTCGTAGAGTAGCTGGGCACTGCCTTAAGAGATAGAGTGATAAGCTGGGTCACCTGGAGAGAGCTCAGAGTAAAGCCACTTCTCCTTCACATCCTGAAGACTCAGTAATTGTTGAGAAAAAATGTAAGGATAGCAGAGACACAACAAACTCTTAATGTTTCACATAAGTGATCATCTTCACGGTTCAAATGTTCCTGATTAAAAGAATTAATCTTTCACGCTTTCCTCAGGTGCTCCTATGGACACATCATCATTCTCAAGTTCATCAGGTTTGGTGTCAATCACTGGAGGGATTGCAGGGGCCATTCTACTCATCTGTTTGGGTTTTCTCATCTGGTAATTGTCTTATTTTTCCACTTTTTTGTGTCCAGTTTCTTTTTTTTACCTCATGTTTCCCATTTTCAACATAAAATGTAACATCAATAGCAGAGGCCTGCAACCTTTAACGCCTGATTCCAGGTTCTTGCTGAACCTCAAAATCCAGTGAGAGTTGAAAAGTCTCACTTTACTATTTAGTTTAGCTTAGTTCATTAACTTGTCGGGAAAGCACACTAATATGGAGTTATTTCAGTCTCAATAATCAGAAATGCACACAACCGGTTTTACAAATGCACACGCTCCGATTCATACACAAATACATTAAGCTTAAAAAGCAAAAAGCTTTCCACCAGATTGTATTTTAATAGCTAATTTCCATCTGTAGTCCCTTTACAAAACAATATATTACGGCTAAATATTACAAACATATTTACCAATTTAGAATTCATTTAAAAAAATCTATATGTGCTTTGTGCTTATTCTCATAACTAAGACAAATTAACCAAAACTACAAACCCATTATTTATGGAAGCATGGCTGTCTTAGAATTCAAAATCAAAGTTAATACCCAAATTATTTTTTCATTTTCACAATAAAGCTTTGTTCGTTGACTCAAAAATAAAATGAAAAATCAATCAGCCAAACAGCTTTTTCTTCTTCTTATTTAACGCCGCACATTCTGTCACTTAATTAAAATGATAACATTTTATGACATTTTATTTTCAAAAAGTTCTACTTTAAATGTGTAGCAAAATTCAATTAGAAGTATCTAATTTGACAATTAAAATGGATTAACAAAAATGCTGATGATTATAAACTTCCAGCAACTTGTTGCTTTATGATTCTAGCCCCCCCATTTTATAATCATTCTTCTATTTCATTAACCCCCCTTTTACCCCCTTTCTTTTGAGCCCTTACCCCCCTATGATCAATATAAATTACGCTTAGCCTAAATTACAAAAGGGATTTATCCAAATATACACCTTGTGAGTCAGAAGAATGCTGACCCCCTGTTCTAATGGTTAAATATGTCCAACACAAGAGGCCTTCAACTCTCATCTGTTTGCTCAGCTGTTGGACAGGACAAGGTAGAAACAAACTTGACACAATTGACACTAGTTTGCCTTAATTTTTTGGTCTTTTTTTTTGCAGGTGGTTTAAGTCTAGACATTCATCTTCAAATCAGACTCACCGCACCACACAGGTTTGTCAGTTTTTATTTTAAACTTGTCTGGGTAACTTCCTTTAAACTTAGCAGAGTAAAAAAGACATGTTGAAACATCCTTTTCTGCAAACTACATTTTTTTGCATTTTTTTGTGAACAAGTATGTTTTGGTTGCATTGCGTAACATCTTTGCAGAACTCAATGCCTGCTGACAGCAGATCCCTACAATGACAAAGTGCATGAGACCTCATTTTATTATCATTTATGTTTCAGAGTTTGGGTGAAGAAAATGCTGCTCAAAGTCAAGACATCCACTATGGAGAAATTGTCTTTTCCAAGGGGGGACTTTTCTCACACTCAACGCAGAAAACGGCAGACCCAGACCAGCCATTTGTTGTGTATTCACAAATAAATGTAGGTCAGAGTGGAAACACACAAACAGGTGAAGACATATACTCTGTGGTGAAAAGATGAGTGGACTGATGTGTACAAATGTTAGGATTTTTTGTTGTTTTTAGACTTTATGCTATTATTAAATCTCATTCAGCAAATAATCATAATGATCAAAAGGTGTTTGTGTTTTTATTTACACTGTTTGACATCCACACAACTCAAAAATAGAAGCCCCTGAAAATGTGAATCCGCTCCAAGCAAAATTTTGTTTTATGACTTAAAATTCATATCTATCACAATCGTGTTCAGATCAGAATCTTTGAAAATTTTGAAGGTTTAGTTTTAGGTGTGGAACTTTTGCCATTTGAGGTCTCTTGAAGCTGAAATCTTTTGGCAGTTAAAATGTACTTTTGTGTTTTTTTTTCACACTTCCGTTCACACAAGATTCAGTCAGATGCTCAGATTCATACCAGTTTTGGTTCTGTTTTGCCCCCCACTGTCCACATTTCATCACCGTTTTCGGAGTTTTGAATCAAAACCCCGTGTGTAACAAATATTTTCACAGTAATGCCTCCAATGTAAATTAGGTTTCTGCGGTTTTGTTCTTTGTTTTTTTTTAATTAAATAAATCTTTTTTAACAGTCTGGCTTATTTTATTTCTGTCTCTTAAAGTACGGCAAAACACCAGCGTGTCAAACTAGGAAATGATCACAATAAATTCAGGACTTTTGCCACCATTTTTGACCATGGCCATGATAAGACCCTTAAAATGTCTAAATGGAGATCGTATTAGTCTATTCTAACTTTCTATTTTATTTTAAGCGTGGTGCTTTATGGTGTTCTGCTCATAATGATCTTAGCTTTCTCTTCTTTTTAAACATTTTTACTGAATCCCTTAACAGATTTTGTAAAAGAAAAAAACATTTTTATTTACTTTATTTTACTTTAACGTTTTTCACCCACTACTAACATTTTAGACACATCCTGCATAACATGGCCATACAATAAAAACCCTAAGTTTACACATCTGTCCTATGTATTTTTGTTTTTTGTGCACATAAAATATGATTTTTTCCTTTATGGAATTTTACCTACCAAAGTGTACATTTCCTTATTATTGTGTCTTTAGAAAAGAAAATATCATTGATTAACTTAATTTTTTCCTCCGTCAAAACTTCTAATGTACAGAAAATGGTGGTGAGAATCAATATAGCAGATAAGTAAATAAATAAGAAAGCAAAACATTTTATTCCTCTGCTTTATTTGGAGAACAAGGATCTGCACCTTTGTTTTATGAATTACTGCTGGTTTTATCTCACCTGTTTCCTATCATGAGGTGAAAAGAGAGAACAGGCTATTTTACCATCAGTGGTTCAGTCCACATGTTACATAACTTAGATATACAGATAAAGTTTTAAGGAAGCATAGATAGGTTGCTTTCAAACTAATTACAATGAAAGAATGAAAGAATTTAGCTTTCATTTTCTCTATTTAATATTGGCTTTTTACCTTCGCTCTGTGGCAAATAGTAAAAGTGACCAGAATAGCCAGGAAAAAAAGAATGAACGCATAATCTAGTTGTCTTGGCAACATATCATTAGAGGTATACCCCTTAAAGTGGACTTCAAATCAAACTTTATTTACAGCCGCAGGAGGGAAAAGGGTGAGACATATTCTCTAAATGAAGAACAGAGAAAGAATAAAGTTTCTATAGTTCTTCAGCAGATTCAATCTGTGGCAAAATCAAAAATAAATCTTGCAATTGAGGAAATATAACTAACAGAAGAATTGAATAGTTTTGTTTTTTTAAATGATGCCATGAGCTCCTTGATGTCTTTATGCAATGCAATTTTCTCACGGTGATCTGAAGTCTAAACCTTTTATTTTGATTGTTGAAACCAGTTTGTTCTAAGCATCTTTAGAAAAGGAACTGTTTATAAAAGTTTAACAAAAGACAGAAATTAAAGGAAAAAACAGCCTTTTTTCTTGCACAATAGGTTACAAGCTCAAAACGATTTGGGGTCTGTCAAAGTTTACATTTTTGAATATGCATAATTTTTTTGAGTTCTTTTTCCTCAATCTGGGTTTTATTGTGCAATCTGGGAAACACTGCTTGCCTGTTTAAAATAACATTTTTGGTAATGCTTAACTCAAGTAATTTGCATGGTTTGAAATTTAACCCGCCCTGAAAATTTGATCACCACAAAGAGTGGGTCAATTGTTTTTCATTTTTTAATTATTTCATAATGCTGGTGTTGTAGGCTCTTCCTGTTTTTTTTCTGTGCCATAAAGACTGGATTTCAGTTTATCTTCATGGATGTCACCGCATACTTTCACACAGCGAAGAAGTTGGTGTGTGTTTGTGTAGAAGCAAACAGGATAACATGTAATGTTTCATTTTCTATTTTTTTATTTTTTGATTGGAACTGCAATTGACACAAACACGAAGTTTCCTCCAACTTTCACATTTTGTTTTGCATTGAAGTTTGCATATATTGCCTTTTGTGTTTGCATATTATTCTAGTTGTGAATTACAGGAAGTTCAATGACTTTAGGTCACTGCAGTAAAGAGGGAAGTTTTGTCTTGCTGCATTTGAAATTTTAAAGCAGACTATTTGAATTCCTGTCTCTTTGATGGCTGCGTGAAGGTTTCCTTGAGGCTGGTTGGGTAAGACAGACTTCTTGTAAAATTAAACAAACATTTTGTTAGCACAGAATTGAATTGGGTTATTTTATACTTAATATCTAAGCTTACTAAATCTAGCCACAGGGGTTGCAAGCCAGTTGCCTCTGTGCCGGTCCCAAGCCCGGATAAATAGAGAGGGTTGCGTCAGGAAGGGCATCCGGCGTAAAAATTGCCAAAATAACCATGCGAATCATCCACAACACTTTAGACATACCGGATCGGTCGAGGCCCGGGTTAACAACGACCGCCACCGATGCTGTTAACCTACAGGGTGTCGGTGGAAATTTGACTACTGTTGGTCGAAGAAAGAGGGGAGGCAGAAGGGTCCGGGGCCAGAGAGAGAAGGGAAAAGGCAGGAACATAGGTTTGAGAATAGGGACTCTTAACGTTGGCACAATGACAGGGAAAGGCAGAGAGCTGGCAGACATGATGGAGAGAAGGAAGGTAGATGTACTGTGTGTGCAGGAGACAAGGTGGAAGGGCAGCAAGGCACGTAGTATTGGAGGAGGATACAAACTGTTCTATCATGGTGTTGATAGGAAGAGAAACGGGGTAGGAGTGATTCTGAAGGGGGAGTTTGTAAACAGTGTTCTAGAGGTGAAAAGAGTCTCAGACAGGATGATGAGCCTAAAGTTAGAAATTGAAGGGGTGATGGTGAATGTAGTCAGTGGGTATGCGCCACAGGTTGGCTGTGAGTTAGAAGTGAAGGAGAGATTCTGGAGTGAGTTGGATGAGGTCATAGAGAGTATCCCCAGAGGAGAGAGAGTTGTTATTGGAGCAGACTTTAATGGACATGTTGGTGAGGGCAACAGAGGTGATGAGGAGGTGATGGGCAGGTTTGGTGTGAAGGAAAGGAATCTGGAGGGACAGATGGTGGTGGACTTTGCGAAGAGGATGGAAATGGCTGTAGTCAACACTTACTTCCAGAAGAGAGAGGAACATAGAGTGACATACAGAAGTGGAGGTAGGAGTACTCAGGTGGACTACATCCTATGCAGACGAGGTCATTTGAGAGAGGTTATTGACTGCAAAGTGGTGGTAGGAGAGAGTGTAGCCAGACAGCACCGCATGGTGGTGTGTAAGATGACTCTGGAGGTCAGGAAGAAGAAGAGAGGGAAAACAGAAAAGAAGACCAGGTGGTGGAAGCTACAGAATGAAGAAACTTGTGAGGAATTTAGGCAGAAGTTGAGACAGGTCCTGAGTGGTCAGGATGAGCTTCCAGATGACTGGGAAACTACAGCAGAAATTATCAGGGAAACAGGTAGGAAGGTGCTAGGTGTCTCATCTGGAAAGAGGAAAGACGGTAAAGACACTTGGTGGTGGAATGAGGAAGTACAGGAATGCGTCCAGAGGAAGAGGTTGGCTAAAAGGAAGTGGGATGTAGAAAGGACTGAGGAAGGTAGACAGGAGTACAAGGAAGCGCAGCGTAGAGTGAAAAGAGAGGTGGCAAAGGCCAAACAGAAAGCTTACGATGAGCTATATGACAGGTTAGACACAAAGGAAGGAGAAAAGGACTTGTACAGACTAGCCAGACAGAGAGACAGAGATGGGAAGGACGTGCAACAGATAAGGGTGATTAAGGACAGAGATGGAAAGATGCTAACAACTCAGGAGAGTGTACAAAAAAGATGGAAGGAGTATTTTGAGGAGCTGATGAACGTGGAAAATGACAGGGAAAGAAGGGAGGAAGATGTGGTTGTTGTGGAGCAGGAAGTAGCAGAGATTGGAAAGGATGAGGTTAGAAAGGCTCTGAAAAGGATGAAGAGCGGAAAGGCCGTTGGTCCTGATGACCTACCTGTGGAGGTATGGAAGTGCTTAGGAGAGACAGCAGTGGAATTTCTAACGAGTTTGTTCAATAGGATTCTAGAGAGTGAGAAGATGCCTGAGGAATGGAGGAGAAGTGTTCTGGTTCCGATCTTTAAGAACAAGGGTGACAGGCAGAACTGCAGCAACTATAGAGGAATAAAGTTGATGAGCCACACAATGAAGCTGTGGGAAAGAGTAGTGGAAGCCAGGCTTAGGAAGAAGGTGGAGATTTGTGAGCAGCAGTATGGTTTCATGCCCCGTAAGAGCACCACTGATGCCATTTTTGCTTTGAGAATGTTGATGGAAAAGTACAGAGAAGGTCAGAAGGAGCTGCATTGTGTGTTCGTAGATTTAGAGAAGGCGTATGACAGGGTGCCGAGGGAGGAGCTGTGGTACTGTATGAGGTCGTCTGGAGTGGCCGAGAAGTATGTCAGAGTAGTTCAGGACATGTATGAGAGAAGTATGACGGTGGTGAGATGTCCTGTAGGTCAGACAGAGGAGTTCAAGGTGGGGGTGGGACTACACCAAGGATCAGCTTTGAGTCCTTTTTTGTTTGCTATGCTGATGGACAGGCTGACAGACGAGGTAAGACAGGAATCTCCCTGGACAATGATGTTTGCGGATGACATTGTAATTTGCAGTGAGAGTAGAGAGCAGGTGGAGGAACAGCTAGAGAGGTGGAGGTTTGCTCTGGAAAGAAGAGGCATGAAGGTCAGTCGTAGTAAGACAGAATACATGTGTCTGAACGAGAGGGATCAAGGTAGAAGCGTTAGGTTACAGGGGGCTGAGGTGAAGAAGGTGCAGGAGTTTAAGTACTTGGGGTCAACAGTTCAGTGTGATGGGGAGTGTGGAAAAGAGGTGAAGAGGCGAGTGCAGGCAGGTTGGAGCGGGTGGAGGAAAGTGTCAGGAGTGTTGTGTGACAGAAGAGTGCCAGCAAGACTCAAAGGAAAGGTGTACAAGACAGTGGTGAGACCAGCTCTGCTCTATGGGTTAGAGACGGTAGCAGTGAGACAGAGACAAGAGGCTGAGATGGAGGTAGCGGAGATGAAGATGTTGAGGTTCTCCTTGGGAGTGACCAGGTTAGACAGGATAAGGAACGAGTACATCAGAGGGACGGCTCATGTTGCCTGTGTTAGCGACAAAGTCAGAGAAGCCAGACTGAGATGGTTTGGACATGTTCAGAGGAGGGATAGTGGATATATTGGTAGAAGGATGTTGGAGATGGAGCTGCCTGGCAGGAGGGCAAGAGGACGGCCAAAGAGGAGATACATGGATGTCTTAACAGAGGACATGAAGTTGGCTAATGTTAGGGTAGAAGATGTCCATGATAGAGTGAGGTGGAAAACGATGATTCGCTGTGGCGACCCCTGATGGGAAAAGCCGAAAGAGAAAGAAGATCTAAGCTTACTAAAGAATGAGTCAGATGAATACAATGCAGTATTTTGGCACCTAAAGGAATCCGTTTGTTGCATTTAAGGTTATTATCTGTTTATTCTTTGATTTATTTCTTTTGCAGACAGTAAGTTTTGCTGGTTTAAGTAGAACTCTTTTAGTAAAGGTCCAGCTTGCCCTTTTTTAAACTCTTCAGCACCCATCAACATTAAGAATTTCATTTTAGAGTATGAAACAAATATTTGTTATAAGGTCACAATTTTGTGTAACTTTCAGTACTAAGGCATCCCACCAAGTTTGGTTGTGTTTTCATGTTTTTTTTTTATTTAGATTTTTTTTTTAAACCCATAAACTAAGATAGTTAATCATAATAGTTCCCTGATGAAAGCCTTTTTTGTTTGTTTTTATGTTTTTTTAATCATCCCATGCTTTGAATAAAATTTGCAGCTAGTAACTTGGAACAACATCTTTACAGGGTATAATGGTTTACATCCTAAAACAGTGAATATCTGTTTGCAGTTTTTGCCACTCATTGGTAAACTGAGTAAAAGAAGAACAAATATTATTGCAAAACAAAGCAGTATTTTTTCATCAGAATGTGGACAAATATGCATACATGATAACTAATTTAGATTGTAAGGAAATACTGGACTTACCATTTCTTGCCATTTCTTGATGGCAAGTAATATGTACTTTCTTGCAAGTACATATTCCAATTGATTCTGATGACGACTACATAAGATGATAGAAAGGAAGCTGCTGCCTAAGTCACTGCAACATCCTTCCTGTCTTCATATTAAAAGAAAAGACAAAAAAGGTAACCTCAGCTTTGCTCAAACTCTCTCTGTAGCGTGACTTCCTCTTTTTTAACTGGATGCAAAGCCTTTGGGAAACCTTATATTATCATTAAGCAGCCAGTGACGAAGGAAGCATCAACATTCTTAACCAAGGTCAGGCTCGATGTGTCTTTGTTGTTTTTTTTACTCCCTTTCGTCCTAACGGCTGAGCATACAGGTACAATTCTCTTGTGTTATATTTTGATTGTTTCAAATTTGTAATCATTTGTATCTTCTTTCAGCAAACTACATGTATTCGCTTATCCTACCGTTTGAACGGACAGTTGACTGTTCTTAAATGTTCAATTATTTATATCTTCATCTCTAAAAAAGGTATTTTCCTTGTTGACAGACGTCACTTTCACATCAACAACTTTGAGCAGAGACTGTTTACTCTGCAGGTGGAACGCACCTGTCAGCTGATGTGTGACCCCTACTTATATAGTTCCCACACTAACCAAGCCTGCTTAGTTTAGACAAAATTGTGCGTGTCTACTGCGCTGACTCTGTGCTAAAAATAATGTTAACCCGATATAACAATTTGTATCATATTTGATACATGCATTTTTAGACCCATATCTCATTAGTATGATCCAAACTTTTACTTTAAAAGCCATTGTATACATAACTAGAGGTCCGTTTTCTGTCCTGTAGTGCGTTTTCCTTCCACTAGGGGCAGTAGAACGGCTTTTCCTGCTTACTTCAAAATGCCTGCTCTCTTGAAATCTCATAACTCATGTAATGTAATTCATTTTTGAAATGACTACTTACTTTTTTGAAAGACTACAACATTCGTTGATAATTAATTTTTAATAATGCAGGTACACCCTGTTAAAAATGTGTGTCAAATTTGAGACTAAAAAAGGTGCTTTTAGGTCCTGAACACTCGTGACAATACCTTTACATCTTAAACTAACATTGTTGTAGGCAAAAACTCACCAAAACACTCAGCGTGTCATAACTGTTAGTACATAGATCTAATTCAAAAATGGCATTGCAAATGTTTTTGTGGATTTCGTCAAAGGGCTTGATAAACATCGAAATTTCCCCAAATTTGAATTTTATGTCAATTCTTTGATGTAGCGGCTTTAAAGAAAGCAGAAAGGACAAAGGATCAGAGATAAGTGAAGGCAGTATGACAGTAGGGCTTTCTCCTGGTCCTCACGTGCACCATTCCATGCCTTCTCATGGTGTATTTATATATTTATTTATTTTACACTCAGCTTTTATGTGCCTGGTTCAGAATGAACTAGCATTATTCATTTTTATCATCATTGGTGCTTTGTAGTTTATGTCTCTAAGGACAGAAGTTCATTCAAAACCAGCAAAATTGGATTCTACTTCAGCGGCTTGTAGATTCTCATTATATTTTGAGATTTCTAAAAATAAAGTGTAAACTTAAAAAACTGGAAAATGTTAAATTGATTGGGCAGTTATTAAATCAAGTGCTGGAACACCACCAGACGTCTGTCCCATGACATTTCAGTGGGGATCAGGTCCAGAATCTATTAAAAAAATCTTTTTTCTACAGTTTGTTGAAGTTTGTTGGGCTATTGTGCTTATTGTCATATTTTGACCTTGGTTAAACTTGGAGGCTTTAAAAAAAAAGGAAGAAGTCCATACTCATCTTGACAGGCTGTTTACTGTAAAGTGGTTGCAGCATGAACTCGTATAGTCAAATTTTTATTTGGTATTGCCAAAGCAGTTTGACTCAGCCATTCCTTTCCTCATCAGGCAATGGGGTCTGGTGATTAAATTAGAGAAAAGTAGAAATTGGTGTGCATTAATTTACTGACTTCTTTTTCTGATGTTGCATTTCTCTTCTAATAAAAACAGTGTTTATATTTTATGCTTGTGTGATTTCCATCATCTGAACCTGCTGAATGTTGAGGTGCCAAGGCCGTTGGAGCCTATCCCAGTTGCTATTGGGCAAGGGTATACACCTTTGACCAGGGCTGACCAACACGGTGCCCGTGGGCACCAGATTGCCCCCAATGGCCACATAAGTCGCCCGCAGGCCTGTTCTAAAAAATAGCACAACTCACCAGTGAGCTCCATCTAAACTTTACTTTCAATTCAATTCAATTCAATTCAATTTTTTTCAATTTTCAAAATTTCAATTCTCAAGATGGATGGAGATGTCATGAGAAAACAGAGCCAAAATTTGAAATGAAATGCTCACACCACTTCTTTACATCCGCTACATAATCTGTTTCCACAGTAATCTCAACCTTATTTTGACATATTTTAGTTTAATTCAATTTTTCAATTCAATTTTATTTGTATAGCCCAAAATCACAACAACAGTCGTCTCGATGGGCTTCGAAGTAAAACATGAACACAAAAGAATCATGAATTCAAAGAGTTCAATAGGAAAATACTAAATTGAACTAACAAACTGACTAAGCTATACTGGCATCCCTGCCCTTAGACCCCCCTTCGCGGAAAAACTCCTAAAAAACCGGATTCCGGAAAAAACAAAGAAACCTCAGGGGTGCCCACATGAAGAAGGGAACCTCCCCCCGGACGGACAGGCGATTTACCAGAACTCATAGAGAAGAATTAACTTATCTAACACTACAACTACATATATAAAGTCCAGCAGACGAGCTGCATCCAGCCGTGGTTGGGGGGGACAGTCAGTCAGGGGCAGGGGAGAGGGAAAGAGTGACAATACATGAATCGCACTGCACCAAACAGAGGCATGGAAAACTAAATGATAAATGATTATCAAAAATAGAGGAGAGGAAGGGTAGAAGTAGATGAGAAAAGAGGACAGAACCACAGTGCACCATAGTTACTCCAGCTTCAACTTCTAGCAGCCTTTTAAAACAAATAGTTATTGTTATTAAGTTTAATTTAAACACATTAACATTAAGTTAAATAATCTCTGAATACTAACTAGTCTGACAATAAGCCTGTCCAAAGAGGAATGTTTTCAGTCTAACTTTGAATGTAGAAACTGAGTCGGCCTCTCTTACATGAGCTGGGAGCTTATTCCATAAGACAGGGGCCTGGTGGCTAAACGCTCTACCTCCAACCGTACTTTTACTAATTCTAGGAACCACAAGCAGTCCTGCATTTTGCGAGCGAAGTGCTCTTATCGGATGGTGAGGGACTATGAGGTCCTTAATATAGGATGGGGCCAGTCCATGTAAGGCCTTATAGGTTAACAGGAGGATCTTGAACTTGATTCTAAATTCAACTATGTCAATTATGTTGCAATTCTTTTTAAATCACACTTGCATTTATATAGATTTAAATAAGACAGTATCTTGAAAATATGTTCACTATACAGAGTTCCCCAGTTTATTTGCATTTCAATATTACTGGTTTCACATGCACTGATTGAGGCGCTGCGCGAATTTCTGAGGAAGCGGGGTAGGAGTAGGGGTAGGAAGAGCATGGCATTCCATGGTGACTCCGGAAATCGGCGATCTATTAAGAATGTCTTTATGTACTTGACGTGCACGTGCATTAACCCAGGGTTACCAAATCGAGCGTAATCACGCTAACTCATATCCAGTCTTTTCAAACCAACCTTCCCAGAGTAATCAAGTTCAGGCGGATTTCACCCAGAGTTCAGGGTTAAAGGCAGGGTAGTTTAAACATACTTTCTGGAATACTCCCCAGGTTTGATGAATGTGTGCCATTGATGTTAAACTATTATACTTTTTTCCTTTTTATTCTTGTGTCATTTGAGATATGACCTCTTATTATCATGACTTGCTAGGCGAGACAGACCAGACGCTGGAACCCGGAAGGAAAACACAGTTGAGTTATAAAGTGAGTAATAGAGTTTATTATTATCCGGCGTGGCTTGGAGTTGTGGTCACGTGGCGTGACTGGAGGTTCAGCAATGTTTCAAGGCGAGACAAGATAAAGCTATGAGGTCCTTCTGCTCAGGAAGCCGGGAAACTCAGGTGACCACTCGTGGGTAATATGTCCTGAAGATAAGGCATGAAACGAAGTTAGGCGAGAGCACAAACACATGGACGAGAATAACTTGGTGACCAGGCTAACCACCACCAGGGGCAACGAACTGGCAATGAATACTGGATCTGGATCTCCTTTTGAAGGTCTGGAGGCTTGATGAGATGAGTGCTCACAGATGGGTCGAATCAAGAGCCAAGTAGAGAGGGGAGGGGGAGGAGAGCATACAGAGGCACCATGACACTTATATATACATATTTACCATTTTTTCTGGAATATAAATGACTCCGGAGTAAACTATAAATTGCAGGAACTTAAAAAAACATGATAAAGAAGAAAAACCATAAATAAGTTATTTTGAAAAAGTTTTTGAAAAAGGTTGATATAAATTTAAAAATGATGGATTCAAACGATTATTTATTAATAATTATTATTAAAAAGAAGAAATTGTAAGTTAGGTATCTGCGGTTTCCTTCTTTGCCATCGATGCCTCCATGTGCATCTAACAGTTCCTGATTGCTGTGAGACAGGATGGTAATGTTCTACAGAATGAAGATGGAGAAAAAACAAGAAGGTACAAATGAAGCAACACACACAACAGGGAATGGGGGTTCATGAATTACTGCTGCAGTTTTTCTTTTATTAGATCTAAAGTGTTTTATGACCGTGTTTACTTTTCACAGCCACCTAATGGGAATGTTCTACCGAACGATCCGCATGCTGGAGCATGGGATCAAGCCGGTGTATGTTTTTGCTGGGAAGCCTCCACAGCTCAAATCATCAGAGGTCAGTGCTGTCTTGAAGGTCTTCTGCAGATTTTTTTTACCATTAAAGGAGCATAGATGACATTGCATGAAACAAAGGAATTTACATGTTTTGTATTTTAACATTTGTGACCATCTTTTTTAGTTTTACTTATGAACACTGGATCTAACAGTACAGAAATATTAAACACTTGAATATATTTTCAGACACATTCCTCTGTGACACAGCATGGTACAACCATTTTTTTCAGGCTCCATGTGAGGCTGAAGCCAGCTGTGCTGCTTTAGTTAAAGAAGGGAAGGTCTTTGCCTGACTTTTGGGAAAAACGTGCTGCTCAGACATCTCACAGCACAGCGAAGCCAAGTATGTCCTGCTGCTTCATGTTCCATGCATGCTCAAAAAGGAGTTGAAAGAACTATTAACCAAAGATGTACCTGCTTGTTTCAGAAAGCTTCCCATTCAAGAGTTCCACTTTAATCGCATCTTGCAGGACATGGACCTGACCAAAGAGCAGGTACCTTTCTCTGTTTTAAATCATTTCTATGATTTTACAGATAGAGCTCTTCTTAAAACCCGCCGGAAGCCTTCACTTTAACAGCGTTCTCTGCATTTCAGTTCATCGATCTGTGTATTCTGCTGGGTTGCGACTACTGTGGCACCATCAAGGGAATTGGCCCCAAGAGAGCCGTGGACCTGATCCGACAGCACGGTTGCATCGAGGAGATCCTAGAAAACATCGATTCAAAGGTGAGGTTTCAAAGCTGCAGCTGCAGCTGCTCTCGAAACATCGACCTCTGATTCCATCTACCCTGCTTGTCTCTTTGCAGAAACACTCGGCCTCAGAGGACTGGCTGTATAAAGAGGCCAGGGGTCTGTTTCTGAAGCCGGAGGTGGTGGATTGTTCCTCGGTGGAGCTGAAGTGGAACGAGCCTGATGAGGAGGGCCTGGTCCAGTTCATGTGCAACGAGAAACAGTTCAGGTGAAAGAGTTTTTTTGCACACTCTCATCCCCGTCAAACCTGCCGTACTATGTTTGACCTCTAGTTTGTGGGTCTTTTAGTGTTTGCTTAACTTTTAGGAGATCAGATTTAATCTGAGCTTTCCGAGATGGAATGAAATAAAGCGTTCATTGTTTTTTGTCTGTTTTTTTGTGCGTGCAGTGAGGACAGAATCCGTAACGGTTGTAAGAAGATTGTAAAAAGCAGACAGGGCAGCACACAGGGAAGACTGGACTCTTTCTTCACCGTCACTGGATCCCTGTCCTCCAAACGAAAGGTATGAAGACAAATGTCTATCTGCCAGAAAATACTTCTTTTTTATTTTCAGTGAACCATTTTTGCTTTATTTTTGTTGTAGGAACCAGAAACAAAAGGACCAGCAAACAAAAAGCAGAAAACAGCAACACCAGGAAAATTCAAGAAGGCCAAATAAGCTCAAAGCAGAACTTTGTTCAACTAGTTAAGATTGTTAGTATGTCAAACCACGAAAAAGGACTACGGTGCATAAGTAGAGATAAGAAAGCTGTGGAGTGAAAACTCAGTCATCAAGAGTAAAACACAGTCAGGCTAGCTATGGTTTTTTGAATGATGAAATAAATAGTTTCTGTATAGAAACGCTTGAGTTTTTGTTTATTCTGCTATCTAGGGGTGTAGCAATTAGTCCATGAATCCATTTATATTCCTACAATCAAATCTGTCTGAGGCTAGTTGGCAATCGAGGCAAATCGGCCTATTCCATTGTAAAATTGTTTCTAAATTGATTATATCGATATTGGAAAATACAGTTTACATTGAGGTACTGTAGTTTTGTTTTACTTTAACATAAAAACGGGGAAGTGCATCACAGCAGACAAAACACATGTGATGGTGGCAAAAAATGATCAATGTATCATTCCAGTCCAATGTGTGGACAGACTTTAAATTTAGCAAAGACTTGTGATAATACAGTCTGCTAGAATGTTCTGATAATGTTCAGTTTGGATTAATTTGATGTGGAAAAACAACAATTTTAAGATACTAAAATATGAATGGATTTGTCATTCACTCTTGTTTACTTGTGCACACATTTAATTTACACTTGATCTTGATATCTTGTAAGAAATAGAAGGAATCTGCACTTCACCTGCCCTGTTCAGGAGCAGGTATTTATCTCTGAGTCACACTGGTTGAAGGTTTGGCTAAAGATGTCCTGGATCCATTTTAGGTCAGTGAATCAGATCGTTCCAAATGAACCAATATCCACTATGAATCGTATCATCAACCACAAATTAGATGAATCGTCAAACCCCTACTGTTAACTAAGAACTCCATGATTGAAGCTGATTGAATTCATGCTGTGTTGACTGCTTTTGCCCACATGGGGGCGTTTACTCTGCACACAAAGTTTCTCGAGTTTCAAATACACTTCTGTTTATCTGAGGAGGTCTGGGGCAACTTTGGAAGGAAGGAAGATGGTGAATAATGTTTGACTTAGCCTTTTTTTTTTATAAATCAGGTGCAAAATGAAACTGCAGCATTACATGGTTTGTTAATATAAATCTGGTAACTGGTTTCCTTGGTTTCAGTGCAAGATGCAAATAAATAGAATAGATAATAAAATACAAATAAGACTATGTACTTAAAGAATGCAGTTGAGTGGTGAGAGGGACTGGGTAGTCAGGGGGGGTCGGTTAGCTGGATAGCTGCAGTGTGAAAAAAGAAACCTACATGAACTTAGTCAGTGATGAAACGTACAGTCGCTTTTCATCATATAACCGCTGGCTTTCTAGATGGTGCCCAGAAAACGGCGTTTGTTTTGTGGATAACTGGAGCGCATTTTGGGGGAAGCCCGGTCTCATGCGGAGAGATGGTGTCCATCCTACTCTGGGCCGCTCTTCTTTCTGAAAACATTTCTGCTAGCCTTAGTCTGTCAACCTGACAGCCCAGAAATGAGACCTGGGCGCAGAGCAGCAGTGTAAAACGCTCCTCTGAGCCTCCCTTAGGGTTAGTGCTGGTGCAAAACCCATGCAGGGAAAGTCAAGCAGGTCCTAGCTTTAGCTTATGTGCTGAAAGACAAGTAAAAGGAGCGTGTCATAGAAACCTTACAGTGACAGACAGCAGTACCCACAAGCAGAATTATGATGTAATTAAATGTGGTTTATTAAACATTCGATCCATTTCCTCTAAGTCCCTCTTAGTCAATGAGTTGATCAATGATAACAACCTCAGTCTTCTAGCCTTAACAGAAACTTGGCTCCATCAGGATGACTATGTTAGACTGAATGAAGCCCCCCCCCCCCCCCCCCCCCCCCCCCCCCCCCCCCCCCCCTCCACTTTACTAACTATCAGAAATCCAGGATCTCAGGGAAAGGAGGTGGTTTGGCAGTAATATCACAGTCTAGCTTACTTCTCAGCCCTAAAGTAAAACATGTTCATAATTACTTTGAAAACATCGTGTTGTATATAAATCACCCAAACAGGAAGACTCGAAAACCTGTTTTATTCATAATTATTTATCGCCCCCCCGGCCCATATTCAGAATTTTTAACTGAGTTTTTCCACTTCCTATCGCCTATTGTCTTAGATTCTGATCAAACTATAAAAATAGGGGACTTTAATATTCATGTTGATGACCCCAGTGACTGTCTAGGAAATGCTTTTGCAGCTTTATGAGATGATGTTGGTTTCACCCAAAATGTAAATGAACCCACTCACTGTCATAAGCACACCCTGGACCTTGTTTTAACCCATGGTATAGAGATCAGCCAGCTGAGTGTCCTTCCTCTTAATCTCATCATTTCTGATCACTTTCTGATTACCTTCCAGTTTACATTAGAACATGCTACTGCCCCAGTGAATAAGAAACAGCTTAGAAGAACCTTAACTGACAGTTCTGTGTCTGAGTTTAAACTCACAGATCAACCAATACTTAGTAACATTTTGAGACCAGCTCTGAGACCAGCTCCCATAGCATCAGTCCTAGTATAAATGACCTGTTTGTTAATGATGCCTTCCAAGCCCTCAGGAGTACTCTCAATGTTGTTGCCCCCCGAAACCTAAGTTTGTTAGACAAAACCGAGTAGCACCGTGGTTTAACGCTGAAACTCGTTCTCTTAAACAAGAAACCCGTAGAGAATGGAAAGAGAATGGCATCGCTCCGGTTCAGAGCAGTCTCTGAATACCTGGAAACATAGCCTATTAAATTACAAAAAAGCTCTGCATAGAGCTAGAATCCAGTACTGTTCAACCTTAATATATTATGAAATAATCCATGATTTCTTTTTAGCACTATTGCTAAATTAACTCGCAGTCAGAGCTCAGTAGAACCACATGTTCCTGTTTCTCTCAGCTCTGATGATTTTCTTACATTTCTCGATAGTAAAATCTCAAATATTAGACATAAGTTAAATCAAGTTATTCCTACTATCAGCCCAGAGCAGGCTTAAGCGACAGAACTGGAGGCATCCATAGAAACCTCTGTAACATTAGACGGCTTCACTGCTGTGGATCAAGCGGAAATAGCATCAATTATTACGTCCTCCAAATCTTCAACTTGTATGTTAGACCCAATTCTCACTAGACTTTTTAAAGAAATCTTTCCCCTAATTGATGATTCCATATTAACGATAATAAATACCTCTCTGGAAACAGGTTATGTGCCACAGTCTTTTAAATATGCAGTTGTTAAACCTCTTCTGAAAAAGCCCAGTTTGGATCCTAGCAACTTGGCCAACTATAGACCAATATCAAACCTGCCCTTTATTTCTGAAATTCTCGAAAGAGTTTTAGTTAAGCAGCTTGACTGCCACCTACAGGACAACAGCCACTTTGAAGACTTTCAGTCGGGGTTTAGACCTCACCACAGTACGGAAACTGCTCTAGTTAGAGTCTCTAATGACTTGTTATTGGCCTCAGAAAAGGGACTAATTTCTATTCTGGTCCTGTTAGACCTTAGTGCAGCCTTTGACACTATCGACCACAGTATTTTACTCCAAAGATTAGAACATGAAATAGGGATCAGAGGATCTGCCCTCCAGTGGTTTGAATCCTATTTATCCAACAGGTACCAGTTCATTAATGGAAATGGACAGTCCTCTCATTGCACTCGAGTTAACTACAGAGTCCCACAGGGCTCAGTTTTAGGACCCCTCCTGTTTATGCTTTATATGCTACCCCTAGGAAACATAATCAGGAAACACAGCATTAATTTTCATTGTTATGCCGACAATACGCAGTTGTATTTATCCATGAAACCTGACCAGAATGACAATATAGAGAAACTGAAGGCCTGCATCAGAGACATCAAGAACTGGATGACAATTAATTACCTCCTCTTGAACCCAGAAAAAACTGAGGTCATTATACTAGGTCCTAAAAACCTCAGAGATGCTCTGTCTGATCGGATAGTCTCCGTGGATGGCATAAGTATAGCCCCCAATTCCACAGTTAGAAACTTTGGGGTTTTATTTAACCAGGATTTATCATTTAAGGCTCACATATCTCAGGCATTTAGAACTGCCTTTTTTCACCTGCGGAATGTTGCTAAGATCAGAAATATACTTTCTAAGAGTGATGTCGAAAAACTCATCAATGCATTTGTTACGGCTAGACTGGATTATTGTGACTCTGTTAGCAGCGTGTCCTAAGAGTTCTTTAAGAAGTCTCCAGCTTGTTCAGAACGCAGCAGCTAGATTGTTAGCAGGAACTAGCAGAAGAGATCACATCACTCCTGTGTTAGTTTCACTCCATTGGCTCCCAGTTGATTCCAGAATCAAGCTCAAGATCCTCCTGTTAACCTATAAGGCCTTACATGGACTGGCCCCGTCATACGTTAAGGACCTTATAGTCCCTTACCACCCAAACAGGACACTTCGCTCGCAAAATGCAGGACTGCTTGTGGTTCCTAGAATTAATAAAAGTATGGTTGGAGGTAGAGCGTTTAGCCACCAAGCCCCTGTCTTATGGAATAAGCTCCCAGCTCATGTAAGAGAGGCCGACACAGTTTCTACATTCAAAGTTAGACTGAAAACATTCCTCTTTGGAAAGGCTTATTGTCAGACTAGTTAGTATTATTTAACTTAATGTAAATATGTTTACATTAAACTTAATAACAATAACTATTTGTTTTAAAAGGCTGCTAGAAGTTGAAGCTGGGGTAACTATGGTGCACTGTGGTTCTGTCCTCTTTTCTCATCTACTTCTCCCCTCCTTCTCTTCTCTATTCTTGATTATTATACATCATTTAGTTCCCCTCTGTTTTGTGCAGTGCGATTCATGTACTCCCCCTCTTTCCCTCTCCCCTCCTGGGGAGTGGGAGTGCTTCCAGATTCCAGTTGGCTTATCCGTGCTCCTGTTCCTGACCGTCTACCTCCTTTCTGGCTCGTCTCTGCTGCTGCTCCTACACCTGGCTGTGGATCCTGTCTACGGCACTACTCCGCGCCCCCGGCCGTCCCCCTAACTTTGGCTGGACAAAGCTCGTCTGCTGGACTTTAAATATGTAGTTGTAGAGTTAGATAAGTTAATTCTTCGGGCCATGTTTACAACACCCCTGGTGGGCCCCCTTTTTCCCCGGGTTGCCCCCCTCCTGGGCGGGGGCGGGGGGCCCCTGCCTTGCTCCTCCCTGGACCAACCGTGGGCCGGGTGGGTGGCTGCATGGAGTGCGGAGCGGGTCTCCCTTGGGGGGTCTTGGCTCGTACCTGGGGTTGGGGCGGGGGGGTGCCCGGAACTCCTGGGTGGTGATGGGGTGCTCGTCTGGGGCTGTGGGCGCCTTTCTCCGGTGGGGACCTGCGTTGGGCTCTCCCGGCGCGGCGGGGGGGCTGCTCTCCTGGTTGGGCTGGGGCGGCGCTTTCCTTCCCCCCGTGCCTCCCTGCTCTCTGGCTCTGGGGGCCTCGCGGCGGTCCTGCTGGCCCTGGCCTGGGTGGCGGATTTGGTCACCCGGGGGGCGGTTGTTCCCTGCCTGCTCCCGTGTGGCGTTGGGGGGGTTCCGGCTGCCGCTTCTGCTGCGGCGGGGGTCTTGGTGTGGGGATGGCTGGGCACTCTCCTTCCTTCTTTACACATTCCTCCATCCATTTTAGAAGAACATAAACACTCACCTGAGCACAGGTGTTAGCTCACCTTTGCACTAATAGTTTGCATGATTGAATGAATGAAAGATTTCACACTAGTTGGTTTAAAGGCATAAGTATGCGTGTGTGAACACTATCTGTTTTGTGTGCATGTTGACATGTGGACATTTTTGCAGCTAGCAGGTGTGTTGATAACATTTGAGTGTGTGTGTGGACAGGCCCCGCCCTTTTTGTACTACATTTGAACCTTACCGTAATGATAAAAAACCAGTTAACTTGTTGCTTTATGCTGCTTCGTTGTCTTATCCCCCCTCCCCTCCTATTATCACCCTCCTAACCCCCCCTCTCTCTGACATCCCTTTCTCTTCTTCCCTTCTTTCCTTTTCCGTCCGGTCCAACACCAAAGATTTTCAAACATGGTTGAAATTAATAAAGTTTGGCCTCAATTACAAAAGGGGTTTATTCAGACATACCTTTGGTTTGTCTGAAGATTAATAACCCCTATTGTTAAAGTAAGGGGCCCTCAGCTCTCATCTGCCTTCCCAGCTGTTGGACAGGACAAGTTAAAAAAAAAAGAAGAAAAAAAAGATAAGTTATTTCTTTCTTTTATGTTTTACTTTTTCAATTACCGATACGAAGCCCATCGAGATGACTGTTGTTGTGAATTTGGGCTATACAAATAAAATTGAATTGAAAAATTGAATTAAACTAAAATATGTCAAAATAAGGTTGAGATTACTGTGGAAACAGATTATGTAGCGCATGTGAAGAAGTGGTGTGAGCACTTCATTTCAAATTTTGGTTCTGTTTTCTCAGGACATCTCCATCCATCTTGAGAAGTATATTATCAATTTTAATAAGTCTAATATTTATATTATTTAATATTATTTAAGTCTAATAAAGTCTGTTTCAGTTCACTTAAAAAGACAAACAACAGTCGTCTCGATGGGCTTTCGTATAGGTAATTGAAAAGGTTAAACATAAAATCAAAGGATCATGAATACATAGAATTCAATAGGAAAATATTAAATTGAACTAACAAACTGACTAAGCCAAACTGGACATCCCTGCCCTTAGATCCCCCTTCGCGGTAAGGAAAAACTCCTTAAAAGAACTGATTCCGGAAAAAACGAAGAAAGCTCAGGGGTGCCCACATGAAGGAGGGATCCTCCACCAGAACGGACAGGCGATTTACCAGAACTCATAGAGAAGAATTAACTTATCTAACTCCACAACTACATATTTAAAGTCCAGCAGAGGAACTTCATCCAGATGGAGTTGGGGGGTGCGAGTCGTGATCCGAAGACAGGACCCAGGTTAAGACAAGCATGACCTGTGCAAAATGTGCAAAATTAATTTGCACAAAGCACAATGTGATGACTGGTCACTCTTGTGCTGTGTATATGTACAGACACACACACAACTTCATATTGCAATTGCTTGTCTGTTGTATTGTGATTTTGTTTTTTTCTGGTTCACAGTGCATGTATGTAAAACAAAATTTTAAGATTATGTTTCAATGTTATGTAAAACTATTGTATTTTATATGGTCTTTCAAAAGTAATACAGTAGTGAAAAATCAAAAAAAAGTTTGAACATGTCTATTTTTAAGAAAAACGAGTGAATTATCTAATAATTGAACCACTACCTGTTAGTGGTAAGGAACACCATTTCACTTAGTTTGATGGAATAATTAGTAATGAAGTTAGTGATGATATATTCACACTGCTTGTTAGGATATTTTGGGTTTCAGACATTTTGTAATTAATAAAACATGCACTGGGTCAAATTGACCCAGGAACATCATCTCTGTTCCTCACAAATGAACATAACAGGAGGGTTAAATGAAATAGTTCTCTAACCAGTTTATTTCAGAATTGAAAAAGTCTCTTGGGTAACAGATGAAATGTTTTCAATTCTTTGGATTTTTTTAATATGGTTTGAATCATTTGCATATTTTCAAATTTAGCCTTTTACTCAGATGAAAACAGGTTTCATTCGGTTGGGGACATTCATATTTATTCTGTGTGTTTCATGTGAAAGCTCCAATGTGAAGTCCCAGAACTGATCTTTAAGTGATAGATCTTTGGGTGATGTGTTGGGGATCGCTGTCATACTGGAAGATCCAATCACATTTCATCTTCAGTGCTGTAGCCAGCAGATGGCATTTTTACTCAAAATCTCACCACTAAAGGCCCCTTTCATTCAGTCACCCTGGTCCCTTTGCAGAACAACAGCCCCAAAGTATGATGTATCCACCCCCATGCTCTACAGTAGGTAGGATGTTCTTGGAATGCAAACACGACACATTAAGTTTTTCACAAAAAGTTCTATTTTGGTTTTTTATCATCCAAATTCAAATGCTCTCTAGCAAACTTCAGACAGGCTTGGACATGTATGGCATAAGCAGGGGGACACGTCTGGAACTACAGGATTTGAGTCTCTGACGTTTACTGATAGTCACCTCTGTTTCTGTGGTCCCAGCTCTCTACAGGTCATTCACCAGGTCCCCCCATGTGCTTCTGAGACTATTGCTTACTGTCCTTGTCATCATTTTGACCCCTCAGCGTGAGATCTTGCGTGGAGCCCCAGACTGTGAGAGATTATCAGTGACCTTTTTTGTCTTGCATTAATTGCTCCCACAGTTGATTTCTTCACACCAAGATGCTGACCTATAGCAGGTTCAGTCTTCCCAGGCTGCTGAAGGTTAACTATTTGGTTTATGGTGTCCTTTGACAGCTCAGTGGAGTTTGGAGTGTAATTGTTTAAGTGTGTGGATGGTTGGTTTTTTTATTTACTGATAATGAGTACAAACAGGTGACATTGTGTAATAAAATGAGGACAAAGGAGTCTGTGAGAGTCAAAAATCTAGCTTTTTTGTAGGTTTCTAAATACTTATTTTACAGAGGATTTTTCCAATAGTTTCATTTAAAATCCTGCAATGTGATTTCCTGGATTTTTCCCCTCATTCTGTCATTCATAGTTGGAGTCTACCTATAGTAACGTTTTTATGACTTTTTTAAGTCATAAAAATGATGGCTGAATAAACACTCTGCTGCCCCAAAATAAAATAAAACTCTTAAGTCTAAAAATATAAGAGCATTCCTGCCAAAACAAACAAACAAAACTAAAAAATCCACAAAACCAAGAGATCAGAAAGTAATGTTTCAGAACATGACGCAAATTGAAAAAGGAAGTGCAGTTGGTAGATGTGTCATTTTTCAGAAACAAGTTGCTCACGGCATGATATGAACTCATGAACTTTTTTGTTTTTAAAATGAACATTTTAACACTCCATCCACCCATCTGTTTTTTTAACCCACTGAATCCCTTTTGGTGTCACAGAGTTGCTGGAGCCTATCCCAGCCGCTGTGGGGTGGAGGAGGAGTACAGCCTGGATGAGTCCCAGTTCATTTTTTAATATTCAATTTTATTAATAATATTTCTGGATCTGTCTTTATATGCTGATGTGGAGCTGACACAAACAGTTTAATAAAAAAGACATGGTTTTTATTTTTAAATGGAAGTTTTATGGAAATTCCCCAGCATCATGTCTTCGTAGTCAAACTGATCTGACTCTTTCAGAGTTATTACAACAACAGCAAGTTTAAAGCCCTACCCCCATTCTACAAGTGTTGGTGTTAATGCTCAGAGTTAAAATGACTGTGGGGCGAAAAACATGCAGCGTAAAATCCTGACATTTCCCGTGGAACTAATTCAACAGCACAATAAATCGCAAATGTATCGTTATCACGATATCAAGCTGTGCAATATACACATAACGTAAAAAGACGGTGAAAATTGCAATAAATGTGCTAAAACAATCTTATGGCAGCTTGAAGTATTTATTGAATCAAATAAATTCTTCTATGCAATTGACCAATCGGATGGAGCTCTTTTATGTTAGATGTTGGCTTTCTATGTAGACAAGGGTTAACTCTTATTTAAATTAAACTGTTCCAGTAAAATTGAAACAATGTTTTTGGTTGTTTCGTCATTTGTTCATGTACCACAAGTTATATCGTCATGGCAATAATAATCATTAACATCGCATATCGCAAGTTTTCCTCATATTGTGCGACCCTATTCAGCACCAACATGAAGTTAAATTCCTGCCAGTGCTCAATGATTAACACCCAAAAGAGTTATGTTAACTCTGAAAATTCACCACTGTGTTCTGTATCACTTTAACAATGTTAGAAAAGGACCATTTGTTATCTGGCTCAGAGTTAAAATCAACTCGTCAAGGTTCTTTGTTACAGAGTTCACTTCTTGTTGTCGGATCTTCCTTTTCGGTGTTCTTACAGATGTTGAAATCTTTTATCTAAGGCTTCAAAACAGGAACTAAACCCTTGATCATGTGATGCTTGACAGTTTTCAACTCTGGGCATCACTACACAGCCTGCTTGCTTGTGGCTTTGCAGTGACAGGACAGCACTGCACTTCTGTTTCTGACTTCATGATTACCTTTGGACAGGAGGTATGGAAGGTTTTTACCACATCTTTTTCTGAACTTGCTTAACTGATACTTCTGTTTTGTTGTTCATTGTGTCCCCCATAAAATTGTGTAAATTTTTTATAGATATAAATTGTCTATATTTGTAGAATTTAAAGGACTTTGAGAGCTCAAATATTATGCAAAGATCAAAAAAAGGATTTGAAAAGAATACCTTCAATACAAATTTTTAACAATGGATTTTTTTCTTCATTTTTTTTAATCTAGGAAACAAGCATGTTTGTGAATCTGATGACAGCAATAATGGTCCTCTTTGCTGCAGGTGGTTCTTTTTTTCTTTTCTTTATTTTATCATGCAGTTGAATCGTAAAATAGAATTGAAGGCTGGCTGAGCTAATCCCAGTCTGAACTATATATTAGACTGAATCCATAAATAATAAATAGCATTTTGTCATGTATGACAGTGTTTTCAGATGCAGCCACTTGTCCCAACCCAGCATCATTCTTCATTGATGCACCGAAGAGCTTGGAAGCCTTGGAAGGAACATGTCTGCAGATCCCATGTAAATTTAGAGGAAACACAGCTCAAACCACAGCCAATGCTGCTGGAGTGTGGATAAGAAAGGATCCCAAATTTGGCCAAAACCCAGAAAATGTGGTTTACAACAGCAGCGGGAAGGACAATAAATATTCAATGACTTTTATTGGGAACCTGAATGAGAAAAACTGCACAACTGTTCTAAACAACGTTCAGAAGATCTACAAAGACAATTACTTCTTCAGAGTTGAGGATCGGCAATTCACGGCAACAGCCTCTTGTGATCCTGTTCAAATAAAAATCAGCCGTAAGACAGTTTTGTTTTATTTGTGTTTATAACTTTGAAGCACTGTTGGTTTTACAAACTCTGATGTCAATATAAGAATTTTCACATTTTCCTTGAACAGATTTACATCAACTGTTGAGATTTTGATCAAAAGCCATTTAAAACTTTTATTTTAAAACAAAATTACACTATTCTGACAACAAATATTATAAAAGTGTTGCATCTTATCACTCTGGGTTTGTAGATTTAACATGTTTTTGATTAGCCAACGTTTATAGGTTTCGGTAGTTTAAAGTGGATGATTGTTACGAAGACTGCATGTTTTTTCAGCAGACTCCTGGCCAAGTAGAACACTTGCTGATTTAAGTGTGAGATTTATGTCTATTTCAAAATGGACTTTGGTCATCACACAAGGGCAGGGCTAAAAAGCCTTCCATATAAAATTCCACATAAAAAAAATACCTTTTATGTGGCAAAATAAAAACTGCAGAGGAGAAAAACAGAACATGACAAATTTGGATTTCGACCAAAATATTTTCAATATAAATACAATACAAGTAAGCTTACATATTAAAATATAGATATACAGTACAGACCAAAAGTTCGGACACACCTTCTCATTCAAATGAATGGGAAGATGCGTCCAAACTTTTGGTTCTAATTGGTTCAAAGATGTTAAACGTGAACAGTTGTTGATTGTTCAGATTGTTTTCTTAAAAAATAGTCATTAGTTAATTCCTAAAATAACCTCTATCAATCTTTTGGTTTGTTGCAGTCTAAAATGAAGTGTTTAATAGAATAGAATAGAAGACTTTGGCTGATGGCTTCTAAAGGCTAGTTTAGTAAAGGAACTCAATACTGACATGATGTGTGTTTATTTTTCTGTAATTTTTGTTGGTTGTGTGTTTGATGTGTAACCACAGATTCTGCTTGGAGTCCCACCATTGAAATTCCAGCTGATCTGAAGGAGAGGGACTCTGTCACTGTCACCTGTTCGGCTTTCACTCCCTGCCCTAAATCTCCTCCTGAACTCACCTGGAATCTTTCAAAAGACCCTCAAAGGCAAATTGAGGAAAACGTAGATGGAAGCTTTATAACTAAAATCCAGGAGACCATCACTCTGTCAGACACTCACAACGGTTCCACCATCAACTGCTCCGTCAGATATCCTGTGAACGAAAGAAAAGATGTAAAGATAGCAGAGACACAACAAACTCTGAATGTTTCACGTAAGTGATCATCTTCACGGTTCAAATGTTCCTGATTAAAATAATTAATCTTTCACGCTTTCCTCAGGTGCTCCTACGGACACATCATCATCGGGTTTGGTGTCAATCACTGGAGGGATTGCAGGGGCCATTCTACTCATCTGTTTGGGTTTTCTCATCTGGTAATTGTCTTATTTTTCCACTTTTTTGTGTCCAGTTTCTTTTTTTTACCTCATGTTTCCCATTTTCAACATAAAATGTAACATCCATAGCAGAGGCCTGCAACCTTTAACGCCTGATTCCAGGTTCTTGCTGAACCTCAAAATCCAGTGAGAGTTGCAAAGTCTCACTTTACTATTTAGTTTAGCTTAGTTCATTAACTCGTCGGGAAAGCACACAAATACATTAAGCTTAAAAAGCAAAAAGCCTTCCACCAGATTGTAGTTTAATAGCTAATTTCCATCTGTAGTCCCTTTACAAAACAATATATTATGGCTAAATATTACAAACATATTTACCAATTTAGAATTCATTAAAAAAAATCTATATGTGCTTTGTGCTTATTCTCGTAACCAAAACAAATTAACCAAAACTACAAACCCATTATTTGGAAGCATGGCTGTCTTAGAATTCAGAATAAAAGTGAATACCAAAAATGCTTTTTCATTTTCACAATAAAGCTTCGTTCATTGACTCAAAAATAAAATGAAAAATCAATCAGCCAAACAGCTTTTTCTTCTTCTTATTTAACGCCGCACATTCTGTCACTTAATTAAAATGATAACATTTTATGACATTTTATTTTCAAAAAGTTCTACTTTAAATGTGCAGCAAAATTCAATTAGAAGTATCTAATTTGACAATTAAAATGGATTAACAAAAATGCTGATGATTATAAACTTCCAGCAACTTGTTGCTTTATGATTCTAGCCCCCCCATTTTATAATCATTCTTCTATTTCATTAACCCCCCTTTTACCCCCTTTCTTTTGAGCCCTTACCCCCGTATGATCAATATAAATTACGCTTAGCCTAAATTACAAAAGGGATTTATCCAAATATACACCTTGTGAGTCAGAAGAATGCTGACCCCCTGTTCTAATGGTTAAATATGTCCAACACAAGAGGCCTTCAACTCTCATCTGTTTGCTCAGCTGTTGGACAGGACAAGGTAGAAACAAACTTGACACAATTGACACTAGTTTGCCTTAATTTTTTGGCCTTTTCTTTTGCAGGTGGTTTAAGTCTAGACATTCATCTTCAAATCAGACTCACCGCACCACACAGGTTTGTCAGTTTTTATTTTAAACTTGTCTGGGTAACTTCCTTTAAACTTAGCAGAGTAAAAAAGACATGTTGAAACATCCTTTTCTGCAAACTACATTTTTTTTTTGCAAGTGAACAAGTATGTTTTGGTTGCATTGCGTAACATCTTTGCAGAACTCAATGTCTGCTGACAGCAGATCCCTACAATGACAAAGTGCATGAGACCTCATTTTATTATCATGTATGTTTCAGAGTTTGGGTGAAGAAAATGCTGCTCAAAGCCAAGACATCCACTATGGAGAAATTGTCTTTTCCAAGGGGGGACTTTCCTCACACTCAACGCAGAAAACGGCAGACCAGCCATGTGTTGTGTATTCACAAATAAATGTAGGTCAGAGTGGAAACACACAAACAGGTGAAGACATATATTCTATGGTGAAAAGATGAGTGGACTGATGTGTACAAATGTTAGGATTTTTTGTTGTTTTTAGACTTTATGCTATTATTAAATCTCATTTAGCAAATAATCATAATGATCAAAAGGTGTTTGTGTTTTTAATTACACTGTTTGACATCCACACAACTCAAAAGTAGAAGCCCCACATGAAAATGTGAATCCGCTCCAAGCAAAATTTTGTTTTATGACTTAAAATTCATATCCATCACAATCATGTTCAGATCAGAATCTTTGAAAATTTTACAAGTTTAATTTTAGGTGTGGAGCTTTTTCCATTTGAGGTCTCTTGAAGCTGAAATCTTTTGGTAGTTAAAATGTACTTTTCAATAGAGGAAGCAGGTTTAAGTTTGATTCGTTTGTGCACTTTACTTTTGTTTTTTGTTCACACTTCCGTTCCCACAAGATTCAGTCAGATGCTCAGATTCATACCAGTTTTGGTTCTCTTTCGCCCCCCACTGTCCACATTTCATCACCGTTTTCTGAGTTTTGAAGCAAAACCCCGTTTCACAGTAATGCCTCTAATGTAGGTGTTTTAGAATAAACTGCATAAGAGATGTATAACGAAAACAAAAAACTGCTAACATTACTAACATTTTAGACACATCCTGCATAACATGGCCATACAATAAAAACCCTAAGTTTACACATCAGTCCTATGTATTTTTGTTTTTGTGCACAAAGAATATAATTTTTTGACTGAGGTTGTGTTGCTGCCTTCACATCGGCTCATAAGTGGACCCTGACGTAGGCGCAAACCTTGGTTAGCGTGCAGATGGTCCACAGGAGGGGGGGGGGTCTTTGGTGACAAAAAAAAAGTTGTATCTAATCACTGCGTACAATGTGTAGAATTAAGAAAAAAACTACTCCATTTAATACAAATAGCACGTATTCAGACAAAAACACAATACATGAGGCTCAGGAGGGTGGGGAAGACGGGAGGTGGGGAGGCCCCCATGAATCTGTCCTTCAGGTGCAGTTCCGCGAGCCAGGCACATCCTCCAGACAGCACACAGAGGAGGGAGGTGGGTAGTAGGGAAGCCGAGGTCAAGCAGGGGGTGAGTTGCAGTTATCAGCCCTGTGAACAGCTGCTGTAGTCCACTCTGTAGAAGCGGCTTGTTTTGGTAGAGCCAAGGACGGTTGTCCACAGCTCCTTCGGGGAGCATAGATGGGTTCCTTTCAAACTAATTACAATGAACAAAGAATTTAGCTTTCATTTTCTCTATTTAATATTGGCTTTTTACCTTCGCTCTGTGGCAAATATTAAAGTGACCAGAATAGCCAGGAAAAAAAGAATGAACGCATAATCTAGTTGTCTTGGCAACATATCATTAGAGGTATACCCCTTAAAGTGGACTTCAAATCAAACTTTATTTACAGCCGCAGGAGGGAAAAAGGTGAGACGCTTCTTCTAAATGAAGAACAGAGAAAGAATAAAGTTTCTATAGTTCTTTAGCAGATTCAATCTGTGGCAATCAAAAATAAGTCTTGCAGATGAGGAAATATAACTAACAGAAGAATTGAATAGTTTTGTTTTTTTAAATGATGCCATGAGCTCCTTGATGTCTTTATACAATGCAATTTTCTCACGGTGATCTGAAGTCTAAACCTTTTATTTTGATTGTTGAAACCAGTTTGTTCTAAGCATCTAATTAAAATTAGCAAGGAAAAAACAGCCTTGTTTCTTGCACGACAGGTTACAAGCTCAAAACGATTTGTGGTCTGTCAAAATTTACGTTTTTAAATATGCATAATTTTTTTGAGTTTTTTTTCTCAATCTGGGTTTTATTTATTATTTTTTCTGCTTTCATTGTCTCTGCAGAGTAGGAACTTGATGCACTTGAGTGGGGCTGGGAAACACTGCTTGCCTGTGTAAAATAAACTTTTTGGTAATGCTTAACTCAACTAATTTCCATGGTTTGAAATTTAACCCGCCCTGAAAAATGATCACCACAAAGAGTGGTCAATTATTTTTCTTTTTTTATTATTTCATAATGCTGGTGTTGTATGCTCTTCCTGTTTTTTTCTGTGCCATAAAGACTGGATTTCAGTTTATCTTCATGGATGTCACCGCCTACTTTCACACAGCGAATAAGTTGGTGTGTGTTTGTGTAGAAGCAAACAGGATAACATGTAATGTTTCATTTTTATTTTTTTATTTTTTGATTGGAACTGCAATTGACACAAAATTTTTCCATTCATTTAGATGTTTCCTCCAACTTTCACATTTTGTTTTGCATTGAAGTTTGCATTTATTGCCTTTTATGTTTGCAGATTATTCTAGTGATGAATTACAGGAAGTTCAATGACTTTAGGTCACTGCAGTAAAGAGGGAAGTTTTGTCTTGCTGCATTTGAAATTTTAAAGCAGACTATTTGAATTCCTGTCTCTTTGATGGCTGTGTGAAGGTTTCCTTGAGGCTGGTTGGGTAAGACAGACTTCTTGTAAAATTATACAAACATTTTTGTTTGCACAGAATTGAATTGGGTTATTTTATACTTAATATCTACGCTTACTAAAGAATGAGTCAGATGAATACAATGCAGTATTTTGGCAACTAAAGCAATCCGTTTGTTGCATTTAAGGTTAGTATCTGTTTATTCTTTGATTTATTTCTTTTGCAGACAGTAAGTTTTGCTGGTTTAAGTAGAACTCTTTCAGTAAAAGTCCAGCTTGCCCTTTTTTAAACTCTTCAGCACCCATCAACATTAAGAATTTTATTTTAGAGGATGAAACAAATTTTTGTTATAAGGACACAATTCTGTGCAACTGTCAGTACTAAGGCATCCCACCAAGTTTGGTTGCATTTTTCGTGTTTTTTTTAAATTAGATTTTATTTTAAACCCACAAACTAGTTAATCATAGTTAATCATAATAGTTTCCTGATGAAAGCCTTTTTTGTTTGTTTTTATGTTTTTTTAATCATTCCATGCTTTGAATAAAATTTGCAGCTGGTAACTTGGAACAACATCTTTACAGGGTATAATGTTTTACATCCTAAAACAGTGAATATCTGTTTGCAGTTTTTGCCACTCATTGGTAAACTGAGTAAAAGAAGAACAAATATTAATGGAATACAAAGCAGTATTTTTTCATCAGAATATGGACAAATATGCATACATAATAACTAATTTAGAATGTAAAGAAATACTGGACTTACCTGTCATTTCTTTCAAGTACATATTTCAATTGATTCTCTGTTATTTTAATTAACAATTCCAGTGTTGTAATAGCAGTAATGTTAGTACATATGATAGAAAGGAAGCTGCTGCCTAAGTCACTGCAACATCCTTCCTGTCTTCATATTAAAAGAAAAGACAAAAAAGGTAACCTCAGCTTTGCTCAAACTCTCTCTGTAGCGTGACTTCCTCTTTTTTAACTGGATGCAAAGCCTTTGGGAAACCTTATATTATTATTAAGCAGCCAGTGACGGAGGAAGCATCAACATTCTGAACCAAGGTCAGGCTCGATGTGTCTTTGTTGTTTTTTTTACTCCCTTTTGTCCTAACAGCTGAGCATACAGGTACAATTCTCTTGTGTTATTGTTTCAAATTTGTAATCAGTTGTATCTTCTTTCAGCAAACTACATGTATTCGCTTATCCTACCGTTTGAACGGACAGTTGACTGTTCTTAAATGTTCAATTATTTATATCTTCATCTCTAAAAAAGGTATTTTCCTTGTTGACAGACGTCACTTTCACATCAACAACTTTGAGCAGAGACTGTTTACTCTGCAGGTGGAACGCACCTGTCAGCTGATGTGTGACCCCTACTTATATAGTTCCCACACTAACCAAGCCTGCTTAGTTTAGACAAAATTGTGCGTGTCTACTGCGCTGACTCTGTGCTAAAAATAATGTTAACCCGATATAACAATTTGTATCATATGTGATACTAATTCAAAAATGGCATTGCAAATGTTTTTGTGGATTTCGTCAAAGGGCTTGATAAACATCGAAATTCCCCCAAATTTGAATTTCGTGTCAATTCTTCGATGTAGCAGTCTTTAAAGAAAGCACAAAGGACAAAGGATCAGAGATAAGTGAAGGCAGTATAACAGTAGGGCTTTCTCCTGGTACTCACATGCACCATTCTATGCCTTCTCATGGTGTATTTATGTATTTATTTATTTTACACTCAGCTTTTATGTGCCTGGTTCAGAATGAACTAGCATTACTCATTTGGATCATCATTGGTGCTTTGTAGTTTATGTCTCTAAGGACAGAAGTTCATTCAAAACCAGCAACATTGGATTCTACTTCAGCGGCTTGTAGATTCTCATTATATTTTGAGATTTCTAAAAATAAAGCGTAAACTTAAAAATTTGAAAAAGTTAAATTGATTGGGCAGTTATTAAATCAAGTGCTGGAACACCACCAGACGTCTGTCCCATGACATTTCAGTGGGGATCATGTTATGTGTAGGCCTGACTCCTGCTCAGCTGTCCTGCATCTCTGTTGATTTTCTGTCTGCCTATTTAAGGTGTGTTTGTTTCTGTGCTCAGTGTCGGAGCGTATTCTGTTCTTGGGCCTTCAAGCTTGTGTTTCCCTCTGGCATTAAAGCCCTTCTTTTGGAATTCCATCTGGTTTGAGTTGTTCCTGCCTGCGTCTGGGTTTTCTCCTCTACCTGACCGTAACATTACGCTCCGACCATGTCCAACCCAGCAGGAAGGTCTGACTTAAGGGACTTACCAGGTTCTTCCTCCGAGGGGAGTTCTGCTACCGGCGATGAGCTATCTGTCCTGGCTCGTGAGATGCGTGGTTACATGTCCGGCATGCAACAGCTCCATGAGCGTCTCTCCAAGCTGGAGCATGTCCCCTCGTCTCCACCTCGCCAAACCCGACTGGGTCATCCGGAGCCGTTTGATGGCACGCCTGAGGACTGCCGGGCGTTCATCACCTCCTGTCGCCTTCATTTCGATTTCAACCCGAGCGAGTTCCCGTCTGAACAGAGCAAGGTGGCTTTTGCTCTAAGTTACCTGACGGGCCGGGCCAAACGGTGGGGGTTAGCGGAGTGGGAGCGCGGAGCTGAGATGTGCCGCTCTTTCCGTGTTTTTTCCACTCAACTCCTCACCGTCTTCGATCCCTCTACTCCTCATCGAGCTGCGGCCTCAGAACTCCTCCGCCTCCAGCAAGGGGCTCGCAGCGTCTCGGACTATGCAGTGGAGTTCCGGACCCTGGCTGCCAGCACTCGCTGGCCGGATGAAGCATTGGTGGACGTTTTTCTCCGGGGTCTCTCCGACGGACTCAAGGACGAGCTAGCGGCTAGGGAGATTCCAGAGGATCTGGAGGAACTGATCGACCTCTCAGTGCGTATTGACCGCCGGATGCGGGAGCGGGGCCGTGAGCGTCACGGCAACACAGGTTTTCGCCCACCGCTGCATGAGGAGGATCCACCACTCCAGTCCGACACTCCACGACGGGGTTTTCTTCCTCCTGCGGAGCCCATGCAGCTGGGAGCCGGCCGTCTCACTCCTGCAGAACGAAGGCGCCGCTTGAGAGGAGGTCTTTGCTTATACTGTGGACAGTCTGGACACTCTGTGCGCGACTGCCCGGTAAACTCCAGGGTTCATCAGCAGTGAGGGAACTGGTGAGCCGCAATTCTTCTTTTTCTTCTCCCTCACGGCCCTCTACCAAGGTCTTGGTGACCCATGCAGGAGCTCAGGAGGAGTTTGAGACTCTAATTGACTCTGGCTCCGATGGTGACTTAATCTCTCAGGAGGTGGTGAACAAACTTAAAATCCCTGTTGAGCCTTTATCACCTGTGTTAGTCATTCATGCCATAAATGGGTCTGTTATCCATAAGGTGTCATGTCGTACTGTTAACATTTCTGTGTCTGTGTCCGGAAACCACACTGAACGGATGAGTTTCTATGTTGTGGAGTCTCTGAAGCCACAAGTGATTTTGGGTTTTCCGTGGTTATGCAGACATACCCCTCATATTGACTGGTCTACCGGACGGGTTTTGTCATGGAGTCCCTTTTGTTTACTCAACTGTCTTTCTTCTGCTGCATTTCGTAGTCCTGTTACAGCACAGCGGTCTCCTGACCCGCCGGATCTCAACAATGTTCCCCCTGTTTACCATGATTTATGCACTGTTTTCTGTAAGTTTAGAGCTAAATCCCTTCCCCCCCACCGCACTTATGATTATGCCATTGACCTTTTGCCCGGAACCCAACCGCCTAACGGCCATATTGACCCCCTGTCTCCACCTGAGCGGGAGGCTATGGACAATTACCTGCAGGAGAGTCTACAGGCCGGGATCATTCGACCTTCCTCCTCTCCCGCCGGGGCTGGGTTCTTCTTTGTGGGAAAGCGTGATGGAGGACTGCGACCCTGCATCGATTACAGGGGTTTGAACAATATTACGGTGCGCAATACTTATCCCCTTCCTCTGTTACAGACAGCGTTTGACCTTTTGAGCGGGGCTTCAGTTTTTTCTAGATTGGATCTCAGGAGTGCATATCATCTGGTTCGCATACGAGAGGGGGATGAGTGGAAGACTGCCTTCAACACTCCGAGCGGACATTTTGAGTACCTGGTTATGCCCTTCGGCCTCACTAATGCTCCAGCGGTCTTCCAGTGTTTGATTAATGATGTCCTGAAAGACATGATAAACAAGTTTGTCTTTGTTTATCTTGATGACATCCTGATCTTCTCTCCAGATCTCGATACCCATGTGCAGCACGTCAGAACCGTCCTCCAGCGCCTACTAGAGAACCAGCTTTACTGTAAAGCAGAGAAGTGCGAGTTCCACACCAAGCAGACTCGCTTCCTTGGTCATGTGGTTTCTCCCGGAGGCGTCCAGATGGACAGCGCCAAGGTCAAAGCCGTTCTGGAGTGGCCTGTTCCTTCTGGACGGAAACAGCTCCAGCGCTTTCTCGGGTTCGCCAACTTTTATAGACGCTTCATCCGAGGCTTCAGTGGCGTTGCTGCACCCCTCCATAAGCTCACATCGGCTAAGGTACGTTTTGTCTGGGATGAGGGGGCCGACAAGACGTTCACCGAGCTGAAGCGACGTTTCTCTACAGCCCCTATTCTGACTCAGCCTGATCCCTCTAAGCAATTCATCGTAGAGGTGGATGCATCTGAGTCTGGGGTGGGGGCTGTGTTATCGCAGAGAGCGTCCGATAATAAGGTTCATCCCTGCGCGTATTTCTCCCGCAAGCTCACTCCTGCGGAGAGAAACTACGACATAGGGAACAGAGAACTCCTGGCAGTAAAACTGGCTTTGGAGGAGTGGCGTCATTGGTTGGAGGGGGCTGCGCAGCCGTTCTTGGTCTGGACTGATCATAAGAACTTGGAGTATATCAGGACGGCCAAGCGTCTTAACCCTCGCCAAGCGAGGTGGGCCCTCTTCTTTGACAGGTTCAATTTCTGTCTGTCCTACCGTCCTGGCAGCAGGAACCTCAAGCCGGACGCTCTCTCACGCCAGTTCCAGCAGGAGGAGGAGTCTGGGTCTCCTGCTGTTCCCACCACCATCATCCCTTCCCACCTGGTGTTGGGAACCACACGCTGGTCTCTGGAGCGGAGGGTTAAGGCGGCTGTTTCTGACCCCGCCACTGTACCAGCTGGCTGTCCAGACGGATGCCTGTTTGTTCCTCCTTCTCTGCGCACCTTGGTCCTAAAGTGGGGGCACTCCTCCAGACTGGCTTGTCATCCCGGAGTGACCAGGACCGGCTTTCTTGTGGCCCAACGTTTTTGGTGGCCCTCTATGTCCTCCGACATTAGGGCTTTTGTGGCGGCTTGTCCTGTTTGTGCCAGTGTCAAGATCCCAAGGACCCCGCCTGCTGGTTTACTCCACCCTCTACCTGTGCCGTCTAGACCTTGGTCCCACGTAGCCATGGACTTTGTCACCGGTCTACCCAACTCCAGAGGTAAAACAGTCATACTCACCCTCATTGACCGTTTCTCCAAACTAGTGCATGCCATACCTCTGAGGAAACTCCCATCAGCAAAGGAACTAGCGGTACTAGTTTCCCAGCATTTGTTCCGCCTGCACGGTCTTCCTCAGAACATCACCTCAGATCGTGGGCCTCAATTCGTTGCTGCCTTCTGGAGGGAGTTTTGCTGCCTCCTCGGGATCAAGGTCAGTCTGAGTTCTGGTTTCCATCCTCAGACTAACGGCCAGGTAGAGCGGTACAACCAGGATTTGGAGACAACACTTCGAGCCTTGTGCAGCAAAAACCCCAGAACCTGGTCGTCTCAGCTCCCATGGGCTGAGTATTCCCACAACTTCCTAATCAACACTTCCGGATACTCCCCATTCCAAGCTGCCTATGGTTATCAACCTCCTTTGTTTCCCCACCAGGAACAATTGGCTGCCTCTTCTGGTCCCGCTGCCTTTTTGAGACGCTGTCGTCGCACCTGGAGCAGGTACAGGCTGAAGCTGCTGCAGAACCAGGAGCGGTTCACGGCTGTAGCCAATCGTCGGAGGTCCGCAGCCCCGGAGTACAAGGTGGGGGACAGAGTATGGCTCTCCTCAGCCAATGTTCCTTTGAAGGGAGGGTCCAGAAAGCTGCAACCCCGCTACATCGGTCCCTACACCATCTCCAAGGTCATCAATCCTGTGGCTGTGGAGCTGGAACTGCCTCGCTCCCTGAGGATCCACCCGGTGTTCCACGTTAGCAAGATTAAGCCTGCCAGGGACTCTCCCCTACAGCCTGCTCCAGCTTCTCCTCCTGGCCCTCGTATCGTGGATGGTGATCCAGTTTATACGGTCAAGTCCCTCCTCGCTTCCAGACGGGTGGGTCGGGGCCTGCAGTACTTGGTCGATTGGGAGGGGTATGGACCGGCGGATCGTCAGTGGATCCCTGGCCGTTACATCGTTGATCCGTCCCTCATCTCTCGCTTCCATCGTGACTACCCTGATCAGCCTCGCCCTCGTCCGTCTGGTAGCCGGTCTTAGCGGGGGGGGTTATGTTATGTGTAGGCCTGACTCCTGCTCAGCTGTCCTGCATCTCTGTTGATTTTCTGTCTGCCTATTTAAGGTGTGTTTGTTTCTGTGCTCAGTGTCGGAGCGTATTCTGTTCTTGGGCCTTCAAGCTTGTGTTCCCTCTGGCATTAAAGCCCTTCTTTTGGAATTCCATCTGGTTTGAGTTGTTCCTGCCTGCGTCTGGGTTTTCTCCTCTACCTGACCGTAACAGATCAGGTCCAGGATTAATTAAAAACTTTTTTTTAAATACTTTGTTGAAGTTTTTTGGGCTATTGTGCTTATTGTCATATTTTGACCGTGGTTAAACTGTCTGATACAATTCCCTTACATTTAATTTCACATGCAATAGACAGCCTACCACAGGCTTGACTCCAGCCACAAAGATCAGAGGAAGTTCGTCTGCATTTATTTTAAGAAGCTCCAAAGAAACCACTCAGTAAACATGAATTCACATGGTTATGTATTTTATTTATTTTGAAATGTAGACATTTTTTCAATCTTTTTTTAAACAATTTTTAGCCCAGACTAAAAAAATTTGCAACTTGGAGCCTTAAAAAAAAAGGAAGAAGTCCAAACTCATCTTGACAGGCTGTTTACTGTGAAGTGGTTGCAGCATGAACTCGTATAGTCAAATTTGTATTTGGTATTGCCAAAGCAGTTTGACTCAGCCATTCTTTTGCTCATCAGGCAATGGGGTCTGGTGATTAAATTAGAGAAAAGTAGAAATTGGTGTGCACTAATTTACTGACTTCTTTTTCTGATGTTGCATTTCTCTCCTCATAAAAACAGTGGTTATATTTTATGCTTGTGTGATTTCCATCATCTGAACCTGCTGAATGTTGAGGTCCCAAGGCCGTTGGAGCCTATCCCAGTTGCTATTGGGCAAGGGCGGGGTATACACCTTTGACCAGTGCTCACCAACACGGTGCCTGTGGGCACCAGATTGCCCCCAATGGCCACATAAGTCGCCCGCAGTCCTGTTCTAAAAAATAGCACAACTCACCAGTGAGTTGCGTCTAAATTTTTATTATGTTGCTATTCTTTTTAAATCACACTAGCATTTATATAGATTTAAATATGACAGTATCTTGAAAATATGTTCACTAAACAGAGTTCGCCAGTTTATTTGCATTTTAATATTTCTGGTTTCACATGCACTGATTGAGGCGCTGCGCGAATTTCTGAAGAAGCGGGGTTCCTCAGATTACCAACTCTCGGGGTACCAACAGCTGGTTCCAGCGGTGCCTGAATCGCTATAACCGAAGTTTTGTGTCCCTGCATGGAGAAATGGCATCAGCTGACTCAGAAGCAGCTAGAAAATATCCTGATACGCTGAAAAAGATAATTGCAGAGAATAATTATCATCCGGATGAACGAATGATGAACGAAACTGGCCTTTTCTGAAAGAAGTGACACTCAAAACACGCTGCTGCTGGAGTGACGCACTGTGCCCGACGCTTACATCGCATTTCAGGATCTTTCTTACTCAAATGATAAAAGAGTGAACACGGGCTCCTGGTTTTAAGGAACAGAGTGACAGACAGACACTCCTACTATAGTTCAGTCCATTGCTCTGAATGAATAGATAAATGAAACTCTTTATGTTGAGCAATACAATGTTTTTTACATTTTAAATCAATTTTAATGAATGTTTTACAAAGCATCAGAAATGTTTCAGAAAGCTTTCCCGCCTTGTTGCCATTGTTGATGATTATTGTGAGAACTCATTAAAGTGATGAATCTATTCACATATATGAGTATCATTAATATTTATTAATATATAACTAAAGGCAAACTGAGCAAATTTGTCATTTAACCTGGTAGCCCTTCATATGACTCAGTGTCCATGAAGTAGCTCCCAGTTTCAAAAAGGTTGGTGACTCCTGTTTTAGACAGATCCCACACAAACACAGAGGGACATTTTAGAAACTCAAATCAACCCATGAGGCAAGTCTTTGGACTGTGGGAAGAATCCAGAACTAATCTAGAATTAAGTGATCTCCAAGTATCCACAAGGAGATCATGTAAACTCCAACAGAGGAAGGTCCCAGCTGGGATTTGAACCAGGGCCTCCCGTGAGGTGAGAGTGCTAACCACTACCCCACAGAGCAGCCCTACTTGTGAGATGTAAGGACTTTACAGTAAATGGGTGAGAGGAGCTGTTCGGTTTAACGACCCTAAAGAGTCAAAGATGTTTCTTGGTGTTTTTTAACAATGACATGATTTCATTGCCTGGAAATGATAGACTACATTTCCCTTTTAACCAGAAATAAGTTATACATCGGAAAAAAAAAGAAAGGATCTCATCCAATAAATTTAGCTAAATATAGGCTAGCAATAGAAATAGAAGTGTTAATGCAACACTTAAGGAGTTAATTTTAACTGTGAGCCAAATAACATACGATCCTTATTTACACAGGTTAATATGGAAGCACTGAACCTTGTGTTGAATTTTCAGGGTTAACATAACTCTTTTTGGTGTTAATAATTGACACTATCTGTTCAACTTTAACACTAAAAAGTGTTGAATAAGAGTCAGTTTTACTTTGTGCATTTTAACTCAGAGTATTAACACCAGCACTTGGAAAATGGCGGTGGGGATTTACACTTGCTGTTGTAATTTTGGAAGAGTCAGATTAGTTTGACTACGGAGATTTGACACTGGGAAATTTGCTGTCTGTTCAGAACAACACTGATGGGTGTAGTTAAAATAAGGCAACTTTTCACACCTTGATGAGCTCAGGACGCTCAAAAAAAGGACACCTCCCTCTTTTTCTGAGTTGTGAGCAGCAAAGACATCTGTAGATGACAGGCCATATGTGTTTATGAGGTTCGTTCAGTGGGAAAAGAAACGTTTCTCACCAAATCTCTGTCCCTTTTCATATATACATACATTTCTGCAATAAAGCATATGTATGTTTGTGGTCTACATTACAGAATTCTGTTTCAAATAACCCAAACACTGCAGACACTGGCTATTTTGTGTCTTATTTCCAAGTTACAAAGTCGTTCCTGGATTTAAGCAACTTTGCACATTTGAAGCAGTTCTTTTTCAACTGTTTTTTTGACTTGTTATGATTTGTGATTTGATTACTTTAATTTTTTTTTTCCCAGTATATTTCAGTCCTCAAAGATGAGGGATGGGTGCAGGAGTTTGATGACAGCTGCGTTTGTGAATGTGGTGATGGTCAACATGTTACTGACCACCCTCATTGATCCTGGTGAGCTCTTTGTTCCTTTTTTTTAGACCCTTTGCTTAATTCACTTGAAATATTTGTTTTTTAAAAACCGAACTGCAGTTTGTTTAATAGGAATTTTTCTCCACACTCAATTTTATCCATAACATGTTTGTCATCACAGATGTTGTGGCTGGTTGCGATGTAACAGCACACCTTTTCATCTCTGCACCAAAGACGATGGAGGCGCTGAGTGGATCTTGTTTGCAGATCCCATGTAACTATTCAATTGTGGATGGAAGAGGCTTTGATGCCTCACAACCTATAGCTGGACTGTGGTTGAAAACCACACCAGAATTAAAAAACGTGGTTTTTGACAGCAGACATGAACACCACATCCACCCAATCAACATCACTGGAGCCTTAAAGGAGAAAGACTGCACCACTTTGTTTTTGAATCTTCTGACGAACTACACGGATAAATACTACTTCAGGATTGATTCTCCGAATTACAAGGCGACTGCTGTTTGTGATCCTCTTGATATAAAAGTTAAAGGTAAGAAGGCTTATTTTTTTGAAAGTTAAAAATACGCTTAAAATGTTTCATCAATCCAAAGGCAAGTAAATGTTCTGGGTTGAAAAGAAAGATTTTACTTGGGCACTTAAAAAAAGGGAAATTTTCACTGAAAGAACAGACACTTGTTGCTTAAGCCTCATGGGGGGTTGACCTGTACAGGTGCTGTGGGTTTTTGGGTTGTCCAGGCCTGTAGAAGGTCACAGGCATGAGCAGGTTTAAGGGAAACGCAGGTGTTTCTTGCAGTTCCTTTGAGCCTCCTAGACCACCTTAAGGAACGTCATGAAAATGGCACGGACCGTCGCGGTTCATGTGGTAAATGTGTCATGAATTCTTTGTAAGGTTAATGTAAGCCACACGCACTAATGACGTACAGGAGAGGCTGTCATGGGGCGCCCTTACACCACACTCTGACTTAATTTATTTGATTTATTGGTTTATTTCAAGCACTGATTATGGAAAAATACAAAAACAAATGTCAAAGCACAGGTATATATCAAACTCATTTCAGAAATTAACAAATACATTGATTAAACAGTAAAGAAAAATTTACTAAAATGTATTATCATAAATGGATATTTTTGCTGTAATGAGTACAGTACACCCACATGTTACATAAAATGTGTAAAAGGATTATCGAATTAAATCAAGTGAAGTCTGATTCGTTGCTTGAAGGGGAGAAGAAACAAACGTATTAAATCCCCTGTTGTAGAATTCATTTTCATATATATATATTTTCATTCTAATTCATTCTTACATAATTTGGGTAACTATTATTATGAGTCCTGTGTAACCGATATGTAGTATCCATTGATTAGCCATTAGTTAAGTGCGTGTACTGGCTCCTTATGACATATGCTGCACGGACTGGGTGTGAGCATAAGTACCCGTATGGCGCTCACACAAACTACACTGATTGTCTAATTTCCTTATTTCTAACAGTCAGGCTGCACGCAAGGAGCACAAACTTATGACGTGAACAGCAAAAACACACCCCAGGTGCACTGCGCAGAGTTTGAGGGGGTCGACAAAAGGAAAAATGCGTACGACGTGCCTGCGTCTCACCTACTTCACCCTTACTTACCCTCGCATCTTGCATAAGTGTTTACTACGACCTGTAAACACTACAAAATGTGCATGAACATTTTCACTCTACGGCTCACCGCGTGTTCTATCCTAAAATTTTGGGCGGGCCACCTAAGTACCCGTAAAGATTTGCCCATTTTTTTACCCGCAGAGAGCCGTCATTCAAAGTGACTAAGACTTTGTCCCTTGTTTGAGTCAAATATGCATTCAAAAAAATAAAGAAAGGCTGTTCTTAAATCAACTTCTGATAGTTTACTGTTTGTCTACATCATATAAAATGTATCTTCTCTCAAAGACAAGATTATGTCAGAAAGTACCTGAAGAAAAACTGCTTAAATTACAACAGAAAATTGAGAAAAGGAAGATCTTTAAAACTGAATTTGATATTCAACATGACAGATGCTCCTCTGTAAACCATTTAAACCCTCAAGAGTTTTAAAATCAACTGTCAGTTTAAAAATCAGCTGATGACGATGACATAAGAGAATTTAACCAAGAAGATCATAAATTTAAATTTGTTGGTTTAAAACAACAAAACAAGAGGTATGACACAAAATATAATATAAGAATAAATCCAACATTGTAGTATTTTTTATTATTTTTTTATTTAGTAGTCAGTATGGTATTTAGTATTTTTGTTGTATTTAGTAGAGTTTTGCCTGTAAGTTTAGACATTTTTAAAATAATTTTGACCTTGTCTTTTGGGTATGTATATATGTATATTATATATTTCTATTTTTTTCTCTACATGTTTCATATTTTTTATAAAGCAAAAAACGGTTTGGTCTTAATTTTTGTGATGTGTCCAATAAAACATTTTTGGGACGGTTTCAGGTTAATTCTGGAACTATTGTGTAGCATACAGAAAGGTTTTGTTTAAATAAAAAAGAAGCTGGAGTGGATGGTTATTAAATGATTTAAACAAAAAACTGTTTCAAAGGTAAATAATTAGAGCAGATATTTAAGTAGTAAAAGATACTCAAACACACTATTAAAGGTTAAGTAAGGAACAACAAGAAGTAAAAAATTAAGATTTCTTCGAGAGGCAGTATTTTCCTCCAACCACCTCACTGATTTTTTAGTCAACCAGTTGATAATCTTGTCTCAGTCAAACATATTTGATATTAAATCAATACAATGACGAAATCAAATAATAAATAAATGTGAAAGAAGTGCAGACTTGACATTATATTACATTTCTGTTTTACTTATATCTGTATACGGGTGACAGTCACTTTTTTTGTGACTCAAGGATATCTTTATTGTCATTTCCCCACAGGGATAAAAATAAATTTGTGACTCTGGTCCCAGAAATAAAAAATTAAGCATAGCACTGTTCTTATGACTCTTGCACAAATTTAGCACGGAAAGTTCCACTACTGATTCTGGGAAGAAGCTCTTCCTCGGTTTCATGGTCCTGCTCTTAATGCTCTGTAGGTTCCTGCCTGAGGGGAGCAGAGAGAACAGAGTGTGAGGAATGAGTGGGGTATTTCAGGATGCAGGGGGCTCGTTTCCTGCATCTGGCTTCGTAGATCTCAGTGTTGGTCTGCAGGGTGAAACCACAGTCCTCAGTGCAGCTCTAACTACCCTCTGCAGAGCTTTCCTCTCTGCCGCAGAGCAGCTGCCACAAAACACAGTGATGCAGGAGGACAGGACACTCTCCATACACAGAAGAAGGTCAGGGTTGAGTTCCCCATCCCGGAGTGCCTGAGCCTCTTCAGAAAATAGAGGCGCTTTTCAAATCAGGACCATTGATAAACACACACAGGAAACCCCCTTAACCACAATGGAAAATAACAGTATCACTTTCATTATTAGCTACTTTTTGTTTGTAATAATATGTCTAATGTGAAACCACAGATTCTGCTTGGAGTCCCACCGTTGAAATTCCAGCTGATCTGAAGGAGGAGGAGTCTGTCACTGTCACCTGCTCAGCTCTCACTCCCTGCCCTCAATATCCTCCTGAACTCACCTGGAATCTCCAAACAGACTCTCAAAGACACATAAAGGAAAAAACAGATGGAAGCTTTATAACTAAAATCCAGAAGAACATCACTCTGTCAGACTCTGATGATGGATTCACCATCAACTGCTCCGTCAGATATCCTGTGAACAAAGGAGAAAATGTGAAGACAGCAGAGACACAACAAACTCTGAGTGTTTCATGTAAGTGATCATCTTCATCACGGTTCAGCTTTTCTGATCAATCAAATAATCAGAGTTTCCATTCCTCAGATTCTCCTAAGAACACCTCAGTGTCCATCAGTCCGTCAGGTTTGGTGTCAGTAGGTAGCTGGGTGAACCTGACCTGCTCCAGCAGAGCCAAACCTCCTGTCAGCAGCTTCAGCTGGTTCAGGATCAGCAAAGATGGAGACATCAAAGTAGCTGATGGAGACTTTTACAGCTTTAATGTGACAGAAAATGCAGAGTATCGCTGCACTGCAACAAATCGTATGGGAAATCAGACATCAGAAGTTATAGTTCTTCATATAAAAGGTAAATCCTTAATAATACAGAAACACCAAGCCATAGCACTTGCTATTTTAGCTCTGTTCTACACGATGTTTGTGTCACTAAGGTCCGTTTGATGGGTCTTTACCCTATTTGGCAATTCTTGGAGGAGGATTTGTTCTCATCTGTCTGATTATATGCTCTTTGTAAGTATAAAATGAATTTTGCCTCTGTGTTGTTTATGCCACTTAAACATTGATTACAAGGGTATTTTTGCATAAACTTCTCTGGCACAAATGCAAATTCTGGCTCATATGATAACACATCCCCACAGAGCTCTGTTGTGCTGGAGACGGAAAAAGTCTACAAACTCAACTGCACAACAAAACCAGGTGAGTGGAACGCCAAACTGTGCAGATTTTAATACAGTAATACCAAATACTTGGAAAATGTCTGTCAGACCACAAGCAATTAATCTACAGAACCTTTAAAAATCCTGTTTTAATTTCTGTCAAGCTATGGACACTCCGAGCATGTGACATGTGTTCAAGAACACGCTAAACAAGGGTTCTTGAACGCACCTTTAGCCCATTACGTTTACTCTGGACAAGCAGGGAGGGACTTCTTCTTCTGCTACGGTTTACTAGCGTATGTCCACTACCTACAGTAGGGAGAAGCTTGGTGCAAAATGTCAAAGTGGTGCAAATCTCACAAAACATGCTGCAGGCTTTTTCTTTCACAGCTCTATTCTGATATATGAAAGACTTTGTGTCATAGAATTCTACATGCTGCAATTATTAATTTTCTCTCCATGATCAATTTTCAAACAGTTAGGACTTCCAGGAATTAAACAATATTCCATCCATATGTCATCATTAAATATTAGTCCCTAATTGGTCAAAGTTCAACCTAGGCTACGTTCACACTGCAGGCTGAAACGACCCAATTCCGATTTTTTTGCCCCTATGTGACCTGTATCTGATCTTTTCATGACAGTCTGAACGCCACACATCCAATCTTTTCAAATGCGACCCAGGCCTCTTGGGTATGTGGTCCTAAATCCGATACCCATCTGATCTTTTGAAATGCGACCTCCGTATGGACGACCAGGCCACATGTATCTGACCTGTACGTCATTGATATCCTACAAATGTCATAATTCTGTGTTAAAGTAGGCGGGAACTAGAACATAAACATCAACCATGGCGTACGATGCTGCTGAGACCAGTCAGTGGAAGGTAAGCGAGGTCACCGATTTGATTAATATTTCGGGTGACAGCTCCTTTCAGACCAAACTCAAGGGCTCTTGTTGCAACCGGGCGGTTTTTGAAAATTTTTCCAGCGAAATGGCCGAGCGTGGTGTCTAACTTTTCCTGTAATTACTTTTTTTCCTTTCCAACCGTGGTCAGAAGCGCGGGGGAGACCTTCCTCCCTTCGGGGTTCTTCCCCATTCGGACCCTCTGATTCTCCAGAGCGGGTTAATAAAGCAATAGCAGTTATTCTGGGGAAAGCCTTCTTTTATTATCGTTCTTGTCATGACTTGTTAGGCGAGACAGACCCAGACGCTGGAACCCGGAAGGAAAACACAGGTGAGTTATGAGGTGAGTAATAAAGTTTGTTTTTATCCGGCGAGGCCTGGAGTTGTGGCAAAGCGGGAGGCTGGATAATGGCTCATGGCGAGACTGGAGGTTCAGCAGTGGCTGAGTGGCTCGTGGCGTGAAAGGATGAATCCGGAAGGAGCTTCTGTTCAGGAAGTCTGGAGACTCAGGTGACCACTCGTGGTAATAATGTCCTGAGAACGAGGCATAAAACGAAGTTAAGCGAGAGCAAAGATACATGGTCTAAGCATAACTTAGTGAACAGGCTAAGCACCATCAGGGACAACGAACTGGCGATGAATACTGGAACTGGATCTCCTTAAGCATGGCAGGAGGTTAATGAGTTGAATTGCCACAGCTGGGTCGAGTCAGGAACAGAGCAGAGCGGAGGGGGAGGGGAGCTGCCAGAGGCACCATGACAGTTCTCCTTCCTCCGTAACACACAACATGAATGCGCGCTCCCAACACACTTCTGCTGCCACTCTCACTCCCTCCTGCGCTGCACGCGCTCTCTACTCTCTCTTACACACACACGTGCGCGCGGCCCCAGCACATTCACATCCCCATTCCACAACAGTGGGTACAGACGATCCCGGCTCCAATGCCTTCTTAAAATGAGAAGATTGTAATTGTGCTGGCTCCTTTGTAAAAATGAAATTAATACTGCGAAAAGAGCTCCGCTGTTGACAACACTGTTGTTGACATCCATTGTTAACATTAGCTACTTCCGCAAACAACGAGTGACGTCGTTCAACGTAGAGTACTCTTTTGCGCATGCGGGTCACTTCTGGCTCATTTCACATTCACCCAGGAGATCACAAAAGTTCGCATTTAATTGGAAATGTGAACGGCCTTGCAAAAAAATTGAATTTTTTCAAAAAATCTGAATTGAGCATTAAGCCTGCAGTGTGACCGTAGTCCTAGTATAACTTTTGATGCTCGTACACCAATTTGTACGCAGAGCCCAAAAGTTATCTTTAAATATTCGTATCTACAAGTGACCGCGTGAGTTACGAATGCGGTAGCCTGAAATGCGTGTTATACGTAGACCTTTCATTGGAAGAGGTCGCTGGGATATGCGTTGCCAAGGGTGATGTCAATAGCTTCACTGTTGAAGTGATCCTAAAGAAAATTTTTGTTTAAAAAAGATTTTTGTGTTTTCAGGCTCGAACAATTGAAAGTCTCAGCACTGAACCAGAATCAACAACAGAAGAAAACATCCATTACGGAGAAATAAAATTCACCAAGAAGGCGTCAACTAGCTCGGCACAGATCAACGGGGGGGAGGTGGATACTATTTATGCACAGGTTAAGGTGTGAGCCAACACACACTGCCCTGTGGAAGACAGTGGGACAGCACACGACTGGGACTTTTCTGCACAAAAATACCAAGATATAGAGCCTTCTTCACTTTTAAAAGTTTAAAATGTTAACACTCTAAAAACTGAACTTATTCAGCTTTAAGGCCTAAAATAATTGTATGTGAGAATGTATTTGTTTCTTTTCTTTGTTTTCCAAATATATGGTACCATCAAATGCATTTCAGTTTCAGTCTCTTTTTCCACTCCTAGAGTCGAACCAGAGGTCTTCTGATCTAGCCCGGTGCCTCTGTGTCTACTAAATAACCACATTGTGTTTTAGGTTTTGTTACACGTGGACACATGGACTTTTCTGCACAAAAAGACCAAGATATATAGCCTTCTTCACTTTTAAACGTTTAAAATGTTAACACTCTCAAAACTGAACTTATTTAGCTTTAAGACCTAAAGTGATTGAAGAAAATATTTTTTTTCCACTGATTCTTGAATGCAGGAAGGTAAAAAAATGGATTAACAATTTCATGTTTGACTTTTTGTATAAAAATTATACAAATCAAATAAGTCAGAGATCTTACTTTACAGTAATAAAAAATGAAATCATTTTTGCTTTAAGGTGTAATATTTAGATGTTTCTAGGGCAGCATGTGGCCTTTGAACTGGAATTGAACTACGCTTGCATTAGGGTTCACCATAGATTTATAGACAGTAGAGCCATAATTTAACAAATAGGAAATCAAACTGAACTGATTGGAACAGCATACATTTTTCTAAAGAGGTTTACTCTGCCCAACTAAATATAGTTTTGAAAAAACATCTCTAATATTGCTCAAGTTTGAGCTCTAATGAAAGCAGAACAGGCCCTGCCTCAAAGCATTGAATTAATGGAAGCACAAAGGATTTTGGTCAAAATTTGGATCATGGAAATCACATAATTATATTTTTGACACAATCAAATGCTGTGATCCATTAGAAATTCAGTCGGCCTGGAAACACTTTACACTAGAAGAGTGAGAGGATTTCATCAGGAAAAAGAAAATGTTCTCTGTTTTTAGAAGGTTTGGGCTAAAGATCAGCTCAAATGTTTCACATTTGTGTGTTTTCATTGTGTAACATTTTCATACTTCAGTCTCTATATCAACCTTTAAGATAATATCACATTTGTGATAAGTGTAGTTTCTTTTGTTTATGTAAAGACCCCAAACATCACGGAACTGAGATTCTTTACTCAATATTAACCTTATGGACAGCATTTAGAGTTTTTTTTTTATTATTATTCATGAGACGGAAAAGTGGAATTCTGCCTTTAAAGTTTCTTTTTTGCATTAATAAAAGAAAGAAAGAATTTATGAAGATCTATGATTTCTCAGACCATTTCAGAATTCAGAAATATGTCAAAGGAAGTCAGAAATTATTTTTTTGGTACCCTTATTAGAACATAAAAATACCGTCAAAAGTGTTAAAAATTGTTTGGTTTGTGTTTTCGTGAGATTGGTTTTAAGGTTATTACACTCATGTTTTATTAATTAAGATCACCTTTTATCATTTTCTGTATTAAAAAAAATGGAAATGATATTTCTGATCAACACTGACTGGACAGAAGCTGGATCATTCATCTTATGAATTACTCCAGGTTTTATGACTGTGTGTCATGACGATTTATCGTATTTCGGTCAGATACTCGCTGCAGTGTTTTTTCAGGTAAATACCCTAGGGCGGTTCAGTTAATTAACTCACCTGCTCAGCGTCCTATTTAAGCCAGGTGCGCAGTTGTTCATTCTTTCTTACCTTCAGCGCTCATTCTTCGCCGGTCTCCGAGCCCGCGGGTCTCCTTCTCTTTCGGCGTCTTGCCGTGTTCCCCCGTCCTTGGGAAGGATGATCCCCATCTTTCTGATGTGGGGTTTTGGTTTCGCCGCGTCTGCTCTCCTTAATTTCTCCTCCGATCCGCGGGCGGCTGACGATCCGCGGGCGGCTGCCGGCGCACAGCGCGTTCGTTTCGCCGCGGTCGCGTGCATCTGCAGGGGGTGTGCTTTCCGCAATGTTCGGGATGTCCGTGCCCCCCGATCAGGAGTAGTCGGGTCTTCTCGTCTGCCGTGGTCACCCCAATTATCCACGGTGAGCGTCACGCGGTACTTTTCCCGTGTAGTTTTCTATGGCTGCGTCTCACTTCCTGTTTACTTCGGTGACGTCACGCCCCTAAGGACCCTGGGAATTGTAGTTTTTTTTTCCGGGTCCTTCATGATGCACTTCTGATTCTTTTTCTGCTGCGTAGTTCTGCGTCGTCCGGTTGTTTTATTTTATTTATTTTTTTCAGGGGTTGTGGGGTCCTTTCTGTGGTTTTGAAGGCTGGCAGGCCTCGTTTGGACAGGTTTCTCATGCTGGCTGAATTTATCGCGGCTTTTAGCATTTGTTTTCTATTGCTGTTTTGTTCTTTGGGAGCTGTGTGTAAATCTTGATTGTCTTTAATTTGATGCTGGCTTTATTATTATGGCGGTTCTTCTGTTTGTTTTCTTCGTTGTTGTAGCTGCTGGTTAGTTGGAATGTGAATCAGTGTCTCTTGGACCCGTCTCTGCTCTATGGACATTTTCCCTTATGATTGGTCTCTCTTATGCAGCGTCTATGGCTCATTTTATTCACTCTGCGATCCTCATTCATTGCCCCCGCACGTTCTGCTCCACCTGTTTTTCCCCGCTCTGTGTACCCCAGTGGGTCATGCCCTGGCTTCAGGGACTTGCGTCGGCCGCATTAGTGAGTGTGTCAGTCTCGTCGCGGCCTCGTTTTCTCGGCTGGACAGTTAATTTGTTATTCTCTCTCTAGTTTGGTTGGAGGTTTGTGGGGGCTATGTGATGGATTCTTCCGGGGCATCGTTTTCAAGCTGCCACTAAGGGTGGCCCCTAGGAAGTGTTCGGGTTGATGTGACTTGATCTGGACCTGCTAGCGCCTCGCAGTTAATCTTCTGGGCATCAGTGGCCTGGTTCCCCATGCGCCTTCAGGATTGGTATATATTTTCTTCAGCTCCCCATGCTGTCTCCACGAATTTCCTCCGAACGCGATATAAGGCTGAGGATGACTGTCACTGATGGTCTCACTGTTCTGCCTCTATGCCTCTCAGTGGCGTCTCTTGGCCTTCAGTTGGCGCTCGAGGTGTTTGTCGGTTTACCTTTCCGTTGTCGTGGCAGTCCTCATAAAATCGACTTTTCGCCCTGTACTGGATATTTGTAGGCGATGGGTGCCCTTCATTTTGCATGTTATTGATTATTTCTTGGTGGCCAACTTTACTCTGTATCCCTGGTCTTTTGAATCTCTGTGAAAAAACTTTATTTTCAAAATTGGGTTTCCACGTTATCTATAATGTATGGTCCTCCACCCGTCCGGATTTATTTTTCTTCTATAGATTTGGGTGGTTCATTGATGCTTGTCTCTCCCCATTATGTCATCTCTAGCTTTTGTGCAGCATGTCGTTTCTTCGAATTTTGGTTGGATATGATTCGTCAATGATTGGGCCACCTGACGTTTGCTGTAGCTTTGGTCCTATGGTCATCCGTTCATCTTGTGTTCTTGTTCTGGGTAGTTCGATCCTGGGCCACGTGTTCCTGTTCTGGATTTTCGTGTTTTGCGTTTGATCTTTCCCTCTCTATGCCTGAAGTGGTTTTGTGATACCTGTTGTGTCTTCAGGCTCCCTCCACTTGTTCTCCTGAGTCTGCGCCTTCTGGTTTGAGGGAAAAGGATTTAAGAAGAGTGGTTTGTGTTTGTCCGGCCGCCGGAATCTACAGCTCTGTTGGTTTTTAAGGGTTGTCCGGTTATTTCATCCTTGGAGATTATATTAAAGCTGATTCAATATTGAATGATAGTATTGTCATCGGTTGACTTGGTTAATGTTTAAATAACACCTTGAGCAACTTCTACCCTGACCGTAGGAAATATATCACTTGCGCTCTCAAGCTTAGTTCAAGAGTTAAATCTTGTGTCCACAAGTCAGTCTTCCATCTGCCTTGTTTAAGCAGATGACACTCTGCTAGATGCATCCCCATTTAGAGGCTTGTTATATTCCGCCTCTAAATGCTTAAGGTTCAGTCTAGCAAAAAATACTATCAAAACCTATGATCCCTCATGGCTCTCAAGTTCTCTTTTGCAGTATCCAGACGCCATTGGCTAATTAAAAATTTGAGAATCACTAATATCAAATCAAAGCATCAAATCCAGCCGAGCTGTAATCCTTTGCTACGTGGGATGTTGACCTTCCTCATCTACAAATCTCCTTGGCTACTCTTCCCATCACCTGCTCCTCGATGGTCTCCTGAAGGTGCGTCCCTCTGAAACTGTCAAAGGTTACTTTTCTCATCATTGGAGTATATAAAAAATTGGTGTTAAGATTTCGTGCAGGTTATATATTTCACTATCATTTCACTGTTGGAATTTGTGATTATGGGGGTTTCTAGGGTGCGATAAATCCACAATGGGTCTTTACCTTTACTATCTACTAAATTTCACTTTCTCAGATTTGTTGTTTCTTTTTAAAAGCACTGTTATTTAATTTATCTCAATCATTTTTGAAACTGATCAGTTTCTGGGTTATTTATATATTCTTGTCAAGACTAATACTGCTTTGTTTTTATCTATGCATCGCATCCTGAGCCTGCGAACCCCTACGCCCCGATCAGCTTCTCCGTTTCCAGGAAATGATGTCACCCATGCATTCCTTGATCTGGTGCTGCAACGATGACTGCTTGACGTACCTATTGCTGCACTGAAAGTGACGGGGCGTTGGACCTCCTCTGCATTCCAATGACACTTCTGACTGAATTAATTAATCAATGTCAACCGCAGAATGAATGTAAATTCTTCGATTATAGATGTTAAAAGAAAATTATAGCCAGGTGGAAGCCTCAAAAATTTAGGTTGCTCTAAGTTGTATCATAGTTTGCGCGGTGCTCGGATCTGGTTCTTAAGCTCATTTGTTTGTAGTATGCCAATGAAGCATAGTAAATATGGGCGTTGAACTCGTTCTTAATATTGGGATGGAACCTCATTTATATGGATGTTCCTTGAGCGCTTATAATTGGTATGCCAAATGGAGAAAATTATGGCTATTAAGCTCGTTCGTGGTACTGTCGTTGGGAGCTTCGAAATAACGGATGTTACTTAAGCGCGTGTATATATAGTTGCCAAAATGGTAGAGTTTATGGTCATCAAACTTGTTCTTAGTTTAATAGAAGTTTGAATAATGGCTGTTAAGCATGTCATACGCCATCGGAAGCTTTGGATTGGATGTTAAGTTAGTGTATCATACGGGTTGTTTGGCGGTTTAAATTATAGTTTAGCACAGCGTTTTGCGGAAGTGAGCTTACGTTCTAAGATCAGTTTATGTTGGCTCCCCTTTTATTTCTTTCCCTCTCTCTTTCAGATAGTATGTTCCTCTAGTGGTTTCCACGAACAGGAGCGACCCTACGGTCAATGGTGCCGGGTCACACATAGCAGATCCACTAGATAGCATGTCCCCTTCGTGGCGCTGTACTCGAACGGGGCGGCCCAACGGTCAATGGTGCCGGGTCACACATAGCAGATCCACTAGATAGCATGTCCCTTTCGTAGCGCTGTACTCGAACGGGGGCGGCCCAACGGTCAATGGTGCCGGGTCACACATAGCAAATCCACTAGATAGCATGTTCCCTTCGTGGCGCTGTACTCGAATGGGGGCGGCCCAACGGTCAATGGTGCCGGGTCACACATAGTAGATCCACTAGTTAGCATGTTCCCTTCGTGGCGCTGTACTCGAATGGGGGCGGCCCAAACGGTCAATGGTGCCGGGTCACACATAGCAGATCCACTAGATAGCATGTTCCCTTCGTGGCGCTGTACTCGAACGGGGGCGGCCCAAACGGTCAATGGTGCCGGGTCACACATAGCAGATCCACTAGATAGCATGTTCCCTTCGTGGCGCTGTACTCGAACGGGGGCGGCCCAAACGGTCAATGGTGCCGGGTCACACATAGCAGATCCACTAGATAGCATGTTCCCTTCGTGGCGCTGTACTCGAACGGGGGCGGCCCAAACGGTCAATGGTGCCGGGTCACACATAGCAGTCATACTGGGAAATGAAATGAAAATGGAATGCTGCCGAAAACACACCCCATTTTATTACACACTGATTTTACATTCACATTTTCTCTTCTTCTGGATGATTTTAGTGTTGGGGGTTTTGTTACCCGAAAGTTTTATGGAATTTTATGGAAGTTTTATGGAATTGAACGGAGCCTTATGCCAAACGGAAATATGTGAATGCCAACTTAAAGAATGTGGAAAAATGTCAAATAAATATTTCTTACTGCAAGAGTTGTCTGACTGAAATTGATGTTAAACTATTTTACTTCTTTTTTATTTTTGTGTCATTTAGACATTTGGATTCCCAGCATGATTTACTGATTACTGTAAATAAAATGTGATTTTTTTTTACCCCTCTGTCCCATTTGAGGCATTAACTTTTATTGTGAGGTATTGGAGCCAGGGCAGTTTTTGTTCTGCTTTTATTTTGTTACTTCCTGTTTCTCACATGTCTCCCTCCAATGTCAATTCTCCCACAGTGTGTTCACCTGCCCTCCCTGATGTGTGCACCTGTTTGTAATTGTTTAATCTGTCCTCATGTTTATAATCTGCGTCTACCCTGCTGCCAGATTGTTTTGTGCGTTTCATAGAAGTACAGGCCTTCTTGTCTTCTTAGCAAGTCTGTCAATTCAATTTGCACTTTTCTTTGGGAAATCCTACATTTGTGTCCACACTGCATCCTTGACACTTATATATACATATTTACTAGGGATGGGACGAGAAGCCCCATGAAGCCTCATTGGGGCTCTTGTAATTGTGCCGGAAAAATTAACCACCCATTCAGGGCTTTGAAACCACACAGAACAGCGGCATCTGGTGGCGGTCTGGACGTATATCGACATATGTTTCAACTAAGCTCCTTGTAACACTTCAATGTTGAAATGATGATGAAAAAACATTAAACAAAACAATGTTGTTAATGATGATTAGAAAAAAACAACGTAAAACAACACCACATGTGACGTTTTCTGTGAGAGGTGCTTGACACAGAAAAATACACATGAAGAAACAAACACAAAGCAAAAAAATATAAAAACTAAAATTGTCATACACTGGTCTTAATCTCAGGACGCATACCCCACTGACTGTTTCACTGAGCTATCTCTACTGACCCTACTTCGGCTTGCCATCATAGATTTATTGAAGTATTTTTATTAGTAATTGTATTAGTATTTTTATTCATATTGTATTGTTTTATTAGGAGAAATCGAGTTGAAACGATCCTGAGCCACAGTACCTTTTTTAGAAGGAACCATGGTAAAGTGCAATGAACTGACACTGATTCTAATCTTGGGGAAACAATAGAACTTGTCGGGAAACGTTTGGGATTCATTTCGTATTTCTAGAGAATAGCGCGGTCAACTGTTCGAAACGCAAGTGACATCTGAACCGTGGTTCAACCAAACGAAGCATTTTGCGCGTCGTACCTCATCAACCACGTGATCTGTGCTACTTGACACATATCCCGAAACATTGTGCCGAAACACTCTGTTTCATGAAGGTGAAATGCGCACCGAAGCGTCGTGTCAAACGGGCCATCCCTAATATTTACCATATTTTCTGGAGTATATATACATTGCTCCATAGTAGACTATAGATTGCAGGAGCTTGAAAAAAAGCAAAATAAAGAAGAAAAACCATAAATAATTTATTTTGAAAAAGGTTAATTTACATTTAAAAATGATGGATTCAAATTATTGTTTTTTTTAGAATAAACATGATGCTACTCGTAAAAGACTGCAATAACAAAGGAGACTGGCTCTGCTCTTCTGTGAGGAAACAGTATATTGTTAATCTATATCTACTTGGAGCCAGCTAAGCCACAGGAGCATCGCAACAGCGCCCATCCAGACTGAGACAGCTATGGGGTCTATTCCCTTGCTGTAAAACAGCAACACTGAACCCCAGCTGCCCCAGCAAGGTCGGACATCACGGCAACAACCCCAGACCAAACCAACCCTGGTTACAAAGGATTTCCACAGAGGATAACATTAAAATACGTTAAAATTAGAAACATAACATATATTAAAACATATGAAATAGAAAATAAAAACATACAAATTAAATTCAGTAAAATGTTTTTTTAATAAATAACCATATAAGATGATCTAAAAGTCATGGTAAATAGGTGGGTCTTGAGCCTCTTCTTAAAAACCTTTACAGTCTCTGCAGCCATGAAGCTCTACAGCAGGCTGTTCCAGAGGCGAGGACCGTAACAGCAGAACGAAGGCTCTCCAGAAGTTTTGGTTCCTCGCCTCAGGAACAATTAAAAGGCCAGAGCCTGAGAACCTCAGTGTTCACAAGGGTCCATACTTTAGAAGCAAATCACTGAAATAAGAAAGCCCAAGACCATAAAAACATTTATAAACCATTTGAAAAGAATCTTAAAATTAATCCAGGAACGCACAGCCATGAAGCTGTGTAATGACTTTAAAGCTGGTGTAATGTGTTCCTGGCCCTCATCAGAACTTGTGCCGCAGAGTTTTGTAATAGTTGAAGGCTATCAAGGATTTTTTGGGTAAACCAGAGAGCAGGGCATGACAATAACCTGCTAAAATCAAAAGCATGCATCACTGGTGTGCTGGCAAGAGAGAGGAAAGGGTGGGCTCTGGCAACCCCGTGACCCGAAAGGGGTTAAGCGGGTTTAGAAGATAAATGGATATTAATAACACCTTCACAGACATTATTTTGGATTTATTTGCAGTGTACCTCACCCATTAGACCTTAGCTCATACTTACACTAAGCTGTGAGTAAGTCATCCTAATATTGTACCATCAACTCTTAACACTCTGCTGTTCTTTGACTGAAAATAGAAAATGTGTTGCAGGGTGGAAATCACCTATGGGGTCCAAAGACTTCCTGCTTCTCGTGTTCAGCTGCTGATCGACGTTTTCAAAAAGGAACAGATCTCCTTGAGATTGTTGTTTTATTCACAGCTGATGCTTTCTGTGAGAAATATTTAAACTTACTATATTTTGAAGATTTTCAGACATTTTCTAAACATTTTGAATCTAATTGTAGTATCTAGTGAAGTAAATACTCTTTGTTTCTCAGGTGATTGCAGGAATCTGATGGCAGCTCTGTATTTGAACCTGCTGACAGTCAACAGTTTCTTCTTTCTTTCAGGTGAGCAGCTTTTTCTGATTCAGCACTTAAAACATGTAAAATATTTGGTTATGATATAATTCAAAGGTTCCTCATGTGGCAGATGAATTCCAGTTTGTAAATCAGGAACTTTCCATTTCTTTATTACATGAGGCTCATATTTGGGATTTTAGCCTTTAAGTTGAAGATTATCTTCAGCAGCTATGAAGTTATTTGTATTGATGTATTCTCATTAGAAGCCTGTAATGCAAACAACAGATACTAGACAACAGTACTAACAGTCGTAGTGTTCTTTGATTTATACAAAGTTTTAGAAAAAAATCTTTTTGCTCTACAGAAAACATTTCTGTCTTGCTTGTGTTCGAGTTGTAGTCATGGCCAGAAATATCATCCCACTTGCAATTTTCTAACACAGAAGATAAAAAAGAATGAACATTTCCAGAAGGATTTGTTTCTGAGGATTTCAGAAACTGCTGATCTACTGGGATTTTCACCCACAACCATCTCCAGGGTTTACAGAGAATGGTCAGAAAAAGAGAAAATATCCAGTGAGCAGCAGTTCTGTGGGAGGAAATGCTGCTCACTGGATATTTTCTCGTTTATTCTTGTTGATGCTAGAGGTCAGAGGAGAATGGTCAGACTGGTTCCAGCTGATAGAAAGACAACAGGACCTCAAATAACCAATAGAGGATTATAAAATTGTTGCCTGGTCTGATGAGTCTCCATTTCTGCTGCAACGTTCAGATGGATGGGTCAGAATTTACATCAATAGCATGAAAGCATGAATTCATCCTGCCTTGTATCAATGGTTCAAGCTGGTGGTGGTGGTGTAATGGTGTGGGGGAAATTTTCTTGGCACACTTTAGGCCCCATCGTACCAAATTAACATTGTTTTCTCAAATTATTTGCAGTGCAAAAAAACAATAAACACGTGATTTTGGAAATAGTTGCAATAGAAATAATTTTCCAACAAACTTGCAAGGGAGCCAATGTTTTGGGCTGTGATTGTAGATGCAAAATACATTGCTTGATTTACGGTTATACAAAAGGTTATAAAACAGCGTAAACTGCAACATTTACCATCATGTATAACCTTACTATATATTTGAATTTAAGAGCATGTTTCCTTTTATACATTATTACAGGCGTCATGGCAGTCTGTAATAGGGAATCGCATCTCTACATCACTGCACCAAAGATGATGGAAGCGCTGAGTGGATCCTGTTTGCAAATTCCATGCAGCTTCACACCCAATGAAAGTCAAGAAAAGTTTGATCAAAGACGAGAAATTTTTGGAGTGTGGATCAACAGTTCTGCTAAAGTTTCCAAGAATCCAAACAATGTTGTTTTCAACAGTAGTAAACCTGTGAACCTTTATGAAATTAGATTGATTGGAAACCTAACACAGAAAAACTGCACCACTGTGTTCAATAATTTACACAGAAATCCCACAAATGAGTACTTTTTCAGAATTGAGAATGGACCATTTAAGGCAACTGCTGCTTGTAATCCCATTCAAATAACAGTACAAGGTAAGAAAGTTTTATTTTATTTTAATCATAATAAGCAATAAGGTTTTTAAGTTGAAATGGTTCAAAAACTGAGGCTAAAACTAATTTTTACCGTCCGTAAGTGCAGTGAAGTGGGGGAAGGCACCCCCCCCCCTTCAGATGTGTTTCTATCAGAAAGTCAGCCTGTTGGTACTATCTTTCAGCCTTTGAATTAATAATATTAATTATCAGTTTTAGCTGACCTATAGTTAGAAATATACTGCAGCTGCTTACAAAATATTTTCATTTGTTGTCTAATTTTTTTGCTATATTTGTTGAAACGTGACCTTCTTTTTTATTAAAAAAATTTAAGGTAAATTAGTTTTGAATGTTACAATTTTTTCTGACAACAGAATGAAATCCATTTGACCATTTAGAAACAAGATTTAAAACACGTGCAAAAATCCTGCATATGGTAAAGAGATTATAACTTTCAAAACTTTAAAGCTTTTGAGGGTTTAGTTCTGTTTATTTTTTATTACAATTTTTTTTATTTGAAATGGTTTTTTTCAAGCAATCAAGTAAGAATAATACACATAAACAATTCAATCAGCAGTTATACATTCATACAAAGACGTATCAAACTGTGCATAATTAGACATAAAATTAAATATTGCTTGAAAGGGAGTGGAAGGCAGCGAATTTATATAATCCCACCCCTGTTCTACCATAACCATTTTTTTACATGATTTATCATTATCCGGTTCATAACTTTTATCAGACAGAATTACGAATCCTTAGGTATCAATGAATCACATGACAAAGATGAACTTCTTAATAATTATGTAAAAATAGACATAAGTATTTTAGAAATGGATGGATGGATGATGACTTTATTAATCCCACAATGGGGAAATTTCATATATCTGTGGCAGCAAAAAAACGACATTCAGAAATAATCTATATAACATCAAAAAAAGGACATAAAAAATGACATTCATATTAAAGTATTAAGAATATTAAATTATCAAAAATTATAATTACAACTATTATTGAGATTATTATCGAAAATGAGATTCATAATAAATAAATAAATAAATAAATATTCAATACTACTACTACTAATAATAATAATAATCACAATAATAAAAATAAAATATATACAAAAAATATGTGGTCAACTGCAAATGCTCGATTCCTTATGCAACCCGACGTCAATTTTTTTTTTTTTAATTGTAAATTGTACAAATTGTAAAAACAGCAACAACTGCAACAAAAGTAAATGAATCAATGAGTAAAAGAAAGAAATACACCCCTGGGACTGTGGAGTCACTTTGACACGGTGTTGTACAGTCTGATGGCTGTGGGGAGGAATGACCTGCGGTAGCGCTCCTTCTTACACTGAGGGTGCAACATTCTTGTGCTGAAGGAGCTGGTCAGCGCCTCTAGAGTTTGGTGTAGGGGTTGGGAGGGGTTGTCCACCACCTCCTCGATGGACTCAAGTGTGCAGCCCAGGACAGAGCCGGCCTTCTTTTTTTTTAACCCAAGGTATTTTTATTGAGTTTTACATTATACAAACACAATTACAGAGTTCTGTAAGTCTGAAAGACAAATTACTAAAAGAAGTGTTTATAATAAAGCTAAGGAAAGGGAACAAAAAAACAAAACAAAAAAACCAAACATAATAATACGTAAAAATAATAAATAAAATTAACAAAATACCCCATACCATTCCCTGTCACTGCCACCGTCAAGCCATCACTCCATCACGCACGACCAGGACTATATACTACCACATGCAGCTAAGCTGCTGTAGGCTTCTATGACTAAAAAACTGGAAATGTTCTCAAAAAGGGACCCCATAAATCTTCAAATATGTCAAGAGACTTTTGGAGTGAACATCTAATTTTCTCCAGTTTTAAACAGGACATGATATCCTGTAGCCACTGTGAATGAGACGGGGGAGAGGCATCTTTCCATTTAAGCAGTATAGCACGTCGTGCCAGGAGTGATGCAAAGGCTATACAGTGTTTTTTGGCAGTACCTGAAACAGCTTGGTCCATCACAACCCCAAAAATGGCTGTTAATGGATTTGGTTTTAAATCAGTGTTAAATACACGAGACATTGTGTCAAAAATTGTCCTCCAATATACATTCAAATGTGGGCATGAAAAGAACATATGATGCAGAGAGGCATCTGTAAGATTACATCTTGTGCATAGTGAACTAACTGTGGGGTACATAGAGGCCAGCTTTACCCTGGAAATATGGACCCGATGTACCACGTTGAACTGAATTAGTTGGTGTCGAGCACAAAATGAAGATGAGTTTACCAGTTTAAGAGCAGAAACCCAAGTATCATCTGAGATAGGGAGGCCCATATCTTTTTCCCAAGCCATCTTAAATTTATCCACAGAGGAATATTTAAGGTTCAACATAATGTTATATAGTTTAGAAATATGACCCCTCCTGGATGGATCTAGTGAAAAAATGTTGTCAGTTATTTCTGTTTCTGTGGTAGTTGAGAATTGTGGTAGTTGTGAAACAAAGAAATTACGTACTTGAAGGTAACGAAAGAAATCGGAGTTTAAAAGATCAAATTTCTCTTTCAGTTGAGCAAATGAGGCAAAGGTATCCTCTATAAGTAGATCTTTAAAGCGAGTGATACCGCTGTGATGCCACCGCAGGAAACCTGAATCCATAGTAGATGGCTTAAAAAGGTGATTCATGGCAATAGGACTCCAAATGGAGAAACTGTGCAGGCCAAACTGTTTTCTAAATTGAGACCATATCTTCAGTGTGTGTTTAACTACAGGGTTGTTAAGAGATGCAATAAAACGTAAAGGCAAACTAGAGCCAACAAAGGTCAGAGGCGAGAGATTGTTGTCTTGGCAGAGCTCGAGCGCTATCCAGTTAGGACAATCCGAGTGGTCATGGTAGAAAGACCAATTCACATTGTTTCTTATATTGGATGCCCAGTAATAGAAGCGAAAATTCGGCAGGGCAAGCCCCCCTTCTATTTTAGTTTTTGGAGGTAGATTTTATTTAGACGAGGTCGTTTACCCTGCCATATATAGGAAGATATAAGAGAGTCTAGTTGCTGGAAAAAAAGAGCCAGGAATGCATATTGGAAGAGTTTGGAAAAGATACAGAAGTTTAGGCAGTATAACCATTTTAAAAGAGTTCACTCGTCCAACTAAGGACATTGATAGGGAAGACCACTGCCGGACTATCAGTTTGATTTGGTTTAAATAAATTGCAAAATTTTCTTTGAATAAATCTTTATATTTTTGGGTAACTGTGACTCCAAGGTAAGTAAATCTACTGCGCACGACTTTCAGAGTGAAACCATTAAAGTCTAGGTTCCGTGCTGCTTCGTTAACTGGAAAGAGCTCACTCTTATTAATAATCACCTTATAGCCTGAAAAACTGCCAAAATGACTGAGCAATGCCAGGGCAGAGGGAAGGGACTGAGCTGGATTGGAGACATAGAGCAACAGGTCATCTGCATATAAGGAGACTCTGTGCTCCACACCTCTTCTCTTGATACCGGATAGGTCTTTACAACTGCGAAGTGCTATGGCAAGAGGTCAATTGCTAAGTTGAAGAGCATAGGGCTCAAAGGGCAGCCCTGTCTGGTCCCACGGTACAGGTTGAAAGGGGTTGATATTTGGGAGTTAGTGCGAATCCTTGCAGTGGGCTCAGAATAAAGTAACTTGATCCATAGATTAAAGGCAGGCCCAAAACCAAATTTTTCCAGTACAGCCAGCAGATAAGGCCACTCGACCCGATCGAATGCCTTTTCTGCATCAATAGTAATCACACATTCAGGTACGTCTTCAGGGGCAGAATAAATTATGTTAAAGAGCTATCTAATATTATAATATGCCTGTCTTCCTTTGATGAAGCCAGTCTGATCCTTGGAAATAATGGTAGCGAGGACGCTCTCCAATCTATGAGCTAGGACTTTTGCTAAGATATTAGCGTCCGTATTCAAAAGTGAGATGGGTCTATATGATGTGCAATCTGTAGGATCCTTGTCTTTCTTTGCAATAAGTGTAATGCAGGCCTCAGTAAAGGACTGGGGTAATCGATCCAATTTGCAAGATTCTAAAAAGACTGAACAGAGTATCGGTGAGAATAACCTGGAAAACCTTTTAAAAAATTCTGTAGGGAAGCCATCTGGACCAGGGCACTTGTTTGACTGCATTGACTTGATGGCCGCAACTATTTCTGCCTCCAATATGGGCTCTTCCAATTTTTTCCGTGACTCCTCTGAAATAGCAGGAATATCAAGATTGCTGAAAAAGTTATGGATGTCACTGGCATCCCCATGGGACTCTGAGGTGTACAGTTTAGTGTAGAATTCTTTAAACGTCGCATTGATTTCTGAAAGGTCAGTTGTAGTTCGGCCAGCACCTACTTGTATTTTGGAGATAGCCTGCTTTGCTTTAAAGCCTTTGAGTTGGTTGGCTAGTACTTTGTCAGACTTATCTCCATAGCTATAAAACATGGTCCTGTTTTTTAGAAGCAGACGCTCAGTATGGTGAGTAGTTAGCAAGTCAAATCTGGATTTCAGTTCAACTCGTTTCTTGTACAGTGCTGGGCACTTGCTTTGGGCATATTGACTATCGATTAGTCCAATTTGTATGGAGTTAATTCAGTCTCAATAATCAGAAATGCACACAACCGGTTTTACAAATACACACGCTCCGATTCCCAAATGTCATTTAACCCCATAAATTTGGTGAATGAGCTCATTTCTTTCTCTATTTGTTTTGCGCTTCAGGCGAGCAGTATACGAAATAATCTGTCCCGGTAGGTAAGCTTTGAGGGCATCCCACAGAATAAGATAGGATATCTGTGGATCAACATTAGTGTCTATAAAAAAAGTAATTTCCTTTTCAATAAACTTAGTAAAATTAGTGTCCGATAGAAGAACAGAATTAAATCGCCACTGCCTGCTTCCAGAGATAGATAGATAGATGACTTTATTAATCCCACAATGGGGAAATTTCATTTCTGTGGCAGCAACACGACATTCAGAAATAATCTATATAATATAACATCAATAAAGGACATCACAAATGACATTTATATTAGATAATTAAAAATATTACTAAAATTATTATGAAAAATTATTATCAAAAATGAGATTCTTATTAAATAAAGAAATAAATATTAAATATTAAATAAATACAGCTGCAAAAGTGTAAAAAACATGCGGTCTGCAAAACATGTAAACTGTAAAAAAACATTACAAATTTTTTCAAAATACAGAAATAACTAATGAAGTTCACACCAAAAACAAAATCAAACAACTGTTGAGGAATAAAAAAACAATTTAAAATTGAAAAACAACAACTACAACAAAAGTAAATGAATCAATGACTAAACAGAAAAACACCCTGGGACCGTGGAGTGTCACTTTGACACGGTGTTGTACAGTCTGATGGCTGTGGGCAGGAATGACCTGCGGTAGCGCTCCTTCTTACACTGAGGGTGCAACAGTCTTGTGCTGAAGGAGCTGGTCAGCGCCTCTACAGTTTGGTGTAGGGGGTGGGAGGGGTTATCCATGATGGATGTCAGCTTAGCTAACATCCTCCTGTCCGCCTCCTCCTCGATGGACTCAAGTGTGCAGCCCAGGACAGAGCCGGCCTTCCTAACCAGTTTGTTAAGCCTCTTCAAGTCTCTGCCTGCACTGCCCCCCGCCCAGCACACAACTCCATAAAGGACCACTGAGGCCACCACAGTGTCGTAAAAGGTCCTCAGCAGCTGTCTGCACACGCCAAAGGACCTCAGTCTCCTCAGCAGGTGAAGGCGACTCTGGCCCCTCCTGTACAGAGCATCCGTGTTGTTGGACCAGTCCAGTCTGTTGTTCAGGTGAACACCCAGGTTTTTAAAAGTGTCCACAACCTCAATGTCTGAACCCTGGATGTTCACCAGTGAGTGTGGTGTAGGGGACCTCCTGAAGTCCAGGATCAGCTCCTTTGTCTTGCTGGTGTTTAGCAGCAGGTGGTTAATTTCACACCAGCCAACAAAGTCGGAGATGACCCCCCTGTACTCCTGCTCGTCCCCCCCTTATTCACAGCCCACAATGGCACTGTCATCTGAGAACTTCTGCAGATTACAGTGGTGGGAGTCGTAGATGAAGTCTGATGTGTACAGGGTAAACAGGAATGGGGAGAGCACAGTCCCTTGAGGTGCCCCCGTGCTGCAGACCACCATATCAGACACACAGTCACACAGCCTCACAAACTGTGGCCTGTCTGTGAGGTAGTTGATGGTGCAGCCAGATGTTTGTCCACACCTGCAACCTCCAGCTTCCTCCTCAGCAGTGATGGCTGAATTGTGTTGAAAGCACTGGAGAAATCAAAAAACATGACTCTCACAGTGCTCCCAGGGGCCTCCAGGTGAGACAGGGCCCGATGCTGCAGGTAGATGATGGCGTCATCCACCCCGATGCCTGTTCGACATGCAAACTGCAGCGGGTCCAGTGCTGAGCTCACCTGGGTGCGGAGATGGCTGAGGATGATCCTCTCCATAGTCTTCATCAGGTGGGAGGTTAAGGCGACAGGTCTGAAGTGGTTCGGTTCCGTAGGACGAGGTACCTTTGGAACCGGAACCAGGCAGGAAGTCCTCCAGAGGACTGGTACCTTCTCCAGTCTGAGTCTCATATTAAATATGAACAGCATCACCACACAGAGCTGGTCTGCACACTCCCTGAGGAGCCTGGAGGTGATGCTGTCAGGGCCTGTTGCCTTCCTGGCCTTTGTTCTCCTTAACTCCATCCTAACCTGATTCAGGGTGAGGCAGAGGGGGGTTGGAGGATGGGTGGGCGGTGGCTGGTCTGGTGCTATGAGTCGTTGGGGGGGTCTGGGAGGAGACGCCTGAGCTGGAAAGGTGTGAAGAGGGGGCCGTGTGGATGGAGACTGGTGGCTGAGCAGAATCAAATCTGTTGAAGAACAGATTCAGTTCATTTGCCCAGGCTTGGTCACCTGTGACCTGGCGACCATTTCCAGCCTCACCGTGGCCCGTGATGTGTTTCAGACCTCTCCACACATCACGGATGTTGTTCTGTTCCAGGCGCTGCTCCAGCTTCTTCCTGTAGCAGTCCTTGCACCTCCTGATCTTGTATTTCAGGTCCCTCTGTACTCTGCGTAGCTCCTCCTTGTCCCCAGAGAGAAAAGCCCTCTTCTTTTCATTTAGGAGGGTCTTCAGCTGAGGAGTGACCCAGGGCTTATTGTTGGAAAAACACTGCACTGATTTTGTTTGCGCTGTGTTTTCCACACAAAAATTGACATGGTAAATGGCGTATACTTACATAGCGCCTCTCTTCCTACAAGGACAAAGCGCTTTACAGTCACAGACCCATTCACCCAGTCACACACACATTCACACACTGGTGGCGGCTCCGCTGCCAAACACAGGCGCCCGCCTACCACCAGAGGCAAGGTGGGGTTCAAGGACACTTCGACTCATGGGCATGCAAGGCGGGAATCGAACCTGCAATACTACGATCATGGGTCGACCGCCCCACCAATTCACCACGGCCGCCCCGGACATAGTCTGTGATGAAGTCAGGCAGACTGTCAATGTCCTTCCTGTGTGGACTGCAGAGAACGTCCCAGTCTGTGGTGCTAAAACAGTCCCTAAGTCGCTCTGTTACCTCTTCAGTCCAGATCTTCACTGTTTTAACCTGTGGTTTATGCTGTTTCACCCCTGGAGTCAACTGGAATCAACACGGCAAATGTAGATCAGTTATCTAAAACATATACAGATTATATTCATTAGAAAAATCATGTACATGATTAAAAAAATAATACTATATCAGAAAAATAGACATAACACTGTTTCAAAAATCTTCATAGCATAAATTGATCAAGTATCAAAAGTTAAAAATTTGTGCAAATTAAGTTTCATTAGGAAAAATCATGAATTAAATTTGTAGCAAATGAAATAATATCATTAGAAATCATTAATTTTAACCATCTTTTTAACTTTATTTTCTTTATAATTTTTTCATAATAAGTTAGTGCTGTGAAATGAAATAAAAAAAATAAGAAAAAAGTGTCCATATTCTGTCGAGTGACCAAGATTGGAATTCCATCTTCTGCTCATTGACAGCTGTCCATCTGAGTTTATAGTTCACTTCACTGTAAAAATTAGATAATGGTCCGTGTTTTAGAGAAAGAATAGTACTCAATATGTGCATTAATCCAGGCCTCTACCACATCACTGAAATGGAGGGAATTTAACTGGAAAAATCTTGTGCGCTTCTTTATTACACCTTCAATTAAAAGCAAACAATCAGCAGATCCACAGACATGTTGGAGACAGTGTGATACAGTAAATGCAAATCATTCTCATATCTTCTGGAGCTGTTCGCGAATAGGATCATTTTGGCATCCCATTCATCGTGTTTTAACAAATTTTCTGCGCTACACGATCCCCTTCACTCGGGTAGTGTTACATCTGGGTAAAATTTCTGAAACAGTCATAGCTCAAGATCAGTACCTGGTGAAAACATTGCTAATTGCAGCAAGGAAAGCAACAACCAGAAGATGGCTTAAGCCAGAACCACCAAACCTTACAGATTGGACTGAAATAGTGGAGGAAATCTACATCATGGAAAGTATGACTTCTGTTTTAAGATTGACAGAAGGAAAATTTAAGAAAAAATGGGACTGATGGACTGTATACAAAAACTCTCTGGCCATTGCATGACTTGTTAACATTTCTGGAACGGCGGCTGTCATGCCTTATTTTTCTACTTTTATTTATTTATTTATTTTACCTCCTCACTTGTTTTTGTACATTTCTTCCTTTTGTTTGTGAGACTTATTTTGTTTGATGTCATGTACATTTGTGTTATGTCTTGCTTAAAAAATGAAAAATAAAATTTAAGTTAAAAAAATAGATAAAGGTCCGTATCCTTCTGCTGCTGTTGTCAGTGGCGCTGAAAGTTGAGGTCAAGTTGTCTGCAGTTAAGAACTTCAAAAATCAGGGTCACTTCAGACTTAGAGAAAGCGATGAATCCAGGCGCCATATTTCTTGAAATAATACTTGACTCTTGATTTAAACTGCATGTTGGTTCAGACGTCCGTGATCAAACACTTCTCAAAATCCTTCATGGTGTTCACAACCTTGGCATATTTTATTATGAATACTGTCAAGACCTATTTTCTTTATTATGAGCCCCTTAATTATTGAATTTATTTCCAGCTAATAAAAGGAAAAAAATTCAATTATGTTTTTGCTTTTGAATAGATCCTACATTTAGGTCATCTTAGAGCCGAAGTGGTTTGTTGCATTTTTGGCGACAACAGGGTTTAAGGTGTTAGTCCATAGACTTCCTGATCTTGTTTGTTCAGGGTTCCACTGGAGGAACTGGGTGGGTGGAGTGAGGAATCTGGTGAGGGAGGGGTCCCATCTGTGTGTGATTGTCCTGTGTTTTCTATTTTTAATCATTTTCATTTTTTTCTTTGATTTTATCTGCTGTTATGTTAAGCGCTTTGTGTTTTTAACTGAAATGAAATGCGCTATATAAATAAATAAAGTTTGAGTTTTAATTTGAATAAAAATGTTCTCTTCCTGCATGTAGTCATTCATAACAGCTCCTCCTCTTCCTCAGCAGTCATACCTTTGAGCACCATCACTACAAAAAACACAATTGTGCCTGTGTCAAATTCATAAATGATTAAAAATATATGTTTCCATCTTAAAAAAATAAAAATGGTTAATCTGCAGTCATTTTTAGTCATGTAAATAATAGTCATTTGTGCTACAATCCAATCCAGGGGAATTTCTGTGTTGCATTTAACTCACAGGAATGAGGATTTAGTTTGACAATCTTTCCTTATATATTTAAACATGTTTGAACTGTTTGATGTGAAACCACAGATTCTGCTTGGAGTCCCACCGTTGAAATTCCAGCTGATCTGAAGGAGGAGGAGTCTGTCACTGTCACCTGCTCAGCTCTCACTCCCTGCCCTCAATATCCTCCTGAACTCACCTGGAATCTTTCAAAATACTCTCAAAGACAAATTGAGGAAAACACAAATGGAAGCTTTACAACTAAAATCCAGAAGAACATCACTTTGTCAGACTCTGACGATGGATTCACCATCAACTGCTCTGTCAGATATCCTGTGAACAAAGGAGAAAATGTGAAGACAGCAGAGACACAACAAACTCTCAGTGTTTCACGTAAGTGATCATCTTCATCACGGTTCAGCTTTTCTGATCAAATAATCAGAGTTTCCATTCCTCAGATTCTCCTAAGAACACCTCAGTGTCCATCAGTCCGTCAGGTTTGGTGTCAGTAGGTAGCTGGGTGAACCTGACCTGCTCCAGCAGAGCCAAACCTCCTGTCAGCAGCTTCAGCTGGTTCAGGATCAGCAAAGATGGAGACATCAAAGTAGCTGATGGAGACTTTTACAGCTTTAATGTGACAGAAAATGCAGAGTATCGCTGCACTGCAACAAACCGTATGGGAAATCAGACATCAGAAGTTATAGTTCTTCGTATAAAAGGTAAATCCTTAATAATACAGAAACACCAAGCCATAGCACTTGCTATTTTAGCTCAGTTCTACACAATGTTTGTGTCACTAAGGTCCATCTGATGGGTCTTTACCCTGGGAGGCAATTCTTGGAGGAGGAGTTGTTCTCATTTGTCTGATTATATGCTCTTTGTAAGTATAAAATGAATTGAGCTTCTGTGTTGTTTATGCCACTTAAACATTGATTACAAGTGTATTTTTGCATAAACTTCTCTGGCACAAATGCTAATTCTGGCTCATCTATGATAACAAATCCCCACAGAGCTCTGTTGTGCTGGACACGGAAGAACTCTACAAACTCAGCTGCACAACAACACGAGGTCAGCGGAACGCCAAACTGTGCAAATTTAAAAATGCATCCATTCATTTTTACAGATTTGAATCTTAGCAAATGTCTACTTGGAAAATGTCTGTCAGACCACATGAAATTAATCTACATAACCTTAAAAAAGCCTTTTTTCATTTCTGTCAAGCTATGGACACTCAGAGCATGTGACACGTGTTCAGGAAAACACTAAACAAGGGTTCTTGAACACACCCTAAGCCCATGACGTTTACTCTGGACAAGCAAGGCGGGGCTTCTTCTTCTTTTGCTACGGTTTACTGGCGTATGTCCACCACCTACAGTTGGGAGAAGCTTGGTGCAAAATGTCAGAGTGGTGCAAATCTCACAAATAATGCTGCAGGCTTTTTATGACATGATATATGATGAAAGACTTTGCGTCATAGAATTCCAAAAAGTGCAATTATTAATTTCTCCTCCATGATCAATTTTCAAACAGTTGGCACTTCTAGAAATGAAAGGAGATGCCATCCGTATGTCATTAATAAATACCAGTTCCTAATTGGTTAAAGTTCAACCTAGTTTAACCTTTGATGCATGTACAACGTTTTGTACTTACAGCCCAAAAATTATCTCTAAATGTGTGTAGCTACACGAGTTTTCAATGTGGAAGCCCGAATCACGTGTTACACAGAGACCCTGCATTGGAAGAGGTCGCTGGGATGTGCGTTGCTAAGGGTGATGTGAATGTAGTTTCACTGTTGAGGTGATCCTAAAGAATATTTTTGTTTAAAGAGATTTTTGTGTTTTCAGGCTCAAACAAGTGAAAGTGTTACCACTGAACCCGAATCAACAACAGAAGAAAACATCCATTATGTGGAAATAAAATTCACCAAGAAGGCGTCAACTAGCTCGGCACAGACATGATGGCACAACGGGGGGGAGGTGGATACTATATATGCACTGGTTAAGGTGTGAGCCAACACACACACAAAGAGCCTTTTTACTTTTAAACATTTAAAATGTTAATCAGCTCTCTCAAAACTGAACTCTTTTTGCTTTAAGGCCTAAATTTGTTGAAAAAAATTGTTTTTTATCCATTGATACTTGAAGGTAAAAAAAAAATTGATTCACATCTGAATGTTTGACTTCTTGTATAAAGATTATACAAGTTATGTAAGTCAGAGATCTGACTTTACTGCAATAAAATGAAATACTAAATAATAAATAAAACTAAATCATTTTAACTTCAAGGGGTAAAATTTAGATGTTTCTAGGGCAGCATGTGGCCTTTGGACTGGAATTGGTCTGTGCTTGGATTAGGGTTCACCGTAGATATATAACCAGTAGATCAATAATTTAACAAATTGAAAATCAAACTGAACTGATTGGAACAGCATAGTTTTGAAAAACATCTATAATATTGCTCAAATTAAAGCTCTAATGAAAGAAGAACAGCTGCTTTTAACAGCCCCTACCTCAAAGCATTGAATTAATAGAAGCACAAAGGATTTTGGTCTAGATTTGGACTTTTTAACATGGAAGTTAATGGGAATGTACTCCCTTTGAAACCAGCCTGTAGTGGTCGATTAAGGAACTGCAGCCTTTGTTAAAACAAACATTCTACATAGAAGATTGAGAGGATTTCATGGGTCCAAAGAAAATTTTCTCTGTATTTAAAAGGTTTAGGCTAAAGATCAGCTCAAATATTTCCCACGTGTGTGTTTTCATTGTGTAACATTTACTATAGTCTCTATATCAACCTTTAAGATTATATCACATTTTTGATAAATGTAGTTTCTTTTGTTTGTGTAAAGACCCCAAACATCACAGAAATGAGATTCTTTACTGAAGATTAGCCTTATGGACAGCATTAAGAGGTTTTTATTATATTAACATTCATAAGATGGTAAAGTGAAACTTGCCTTTGTAGTTTCTGTTTTGGATTATTAAAAGAAAGAAAGAATTTATGAAGATCTATAATTTCTCAGACCATTTCAGAATTCAGAAAACTGTTAAATTAATTCACAAATTCTTATATTGTACCCTTTGTAGAACATAAATTTGTAACTGTTTTGCTACACATCTAAACATGGATGAATTAAATACTCACTTTTGGTTTTTAATTAAGTTCAATTTTTATCATTTTCTGTATTTGTAAAAAAATAATTCTGATCAGCGCTGACTGGACACAAGCTGGATCATTCAATTACGAGTTACATTCATTAACGATGTTAAACACAGTTCATTTTTATTTCATATTCTTGTGTCATTTAGACGTTTGGTTTCCCAGCATGCTTTACTGATCACTATAAATAAAATGTGATTTTTTTTTTTACCCACCTTTCCCATTTAAGTTATTACTTCTTATTTATACATATTTATGGTTTTTACTGGAAAATAAGTAAAATTTGGCGAATGCACCAACAGTCAAACTAGTACGGGCTAAGATTTTTAAGCAGACAAATAAAACACATGAAAGGTTCTTTTTTAGCCCATAGAAAAGAAAGAAAGAAACATTTACACGGTGGAGTCGTGGTTTCAAGTCATTATGTTGTTCTTCGTGCTGTTGTATTTGAATGAATTGATGAAGATGAAGAAACAATCAATTCTAGAATATGTGTGATGAACTTGTGAGAAGAATGAATAGTCTCTGCCTGTGAGATGCAAAATTCTCCAAATATCATTAATACCAAACTCAGCAAGAAAGTCACAAACCAGACTGGCCGACCTACTAGCCACGCTGGGGTTGTTAGAAGAGCGAAACCCAATGGGATCTAGCCAACAGTTAAGGTCCCCACCTAGAAAAAGGCAGGATGTATTTACATACAGAATCTACAGAATCTACAGAATGAAGAAACTTGTGAGGAATTTAGGCAGAAGTTGAGGCAGGTCCTGGGTGGTCAGGATGAGCTTCCAGAGGACTGGGAAACTACAGCAGAGATTATCAGGGAAACAGGTAGGAAGGTGCTAGGTGTGTCATCTGGAAAGAGGAAAGACGGTAAAGAGACTTGGTGGTGGAATGAGGAAGTACAGGAATGCGTCCAGAGGAAGAGGTTGGCTAAAAGGAAGTGGGATGTAGAAAGGACTGAGGAAGGTAGACAGGAGTACAAGGAAGCGCAGCGTAGAGTGAAGAGAGAGGTGGCAAAGGCCAAACAGAAAGCTTACGATGAGCTTTATGACAGGTTAGACACAAAGGAAGGAGAGAAGGACTTGTACAGGCTAGCCAGACAGAGAGACAGAGATGGGAAGGACGTGCAACAGATAAGGGTGATTAAGGACAGAGATGGAAAGGTGCTAACAACCCAGGAGAGTGTACAGAAAAGATGGAAGGAGTATTTTGAGGAGCTGATGAACGAGGAAAATGACAGGGAAAGAAGGGAGGAAGATGTGGTTGTTGTGGAGCAGGAAGTAGCAGAGATTGGAAAGGATGAGGTTAGGAAGGCTCTGAAAAGGATGAAGAGCGGAAAGGCCGTTGGTCCTGATGACGTACCTGTGGAGGTATGGAAGTGCCTAGGAGAGACAGCAGTGGAATTTCTAACAAGGTTGTTCAATAGGATTTTAGAGAGTGAGAAGATGCCTGAGGAATGGAGGAGAAGCGTTCTGGTCCCGATCTTTAAAAACAAGGGTGACATGCAGAACTGCAGCAACTATAGAGGAATAAAGTTGATGAGCCACACAATGAAGCTGTGGGAAAGAGTAGTGGAAGCCAGGCTTAGGAAGAAGGTGGAGATCTGTGAGCAGCAGTATGGTTTCATGCCCCGTAAGAGCACCACTGATGCCATTTTTGCTTTGAGAATGTTGATGGAAAAGTACAGAGAAGGTCAGAAGGAGCTGCATTGTGTGTTCGTAGATTTAGAGAAGGCGTATGACAGGGTGCCGAGGGAGGAGCTGTGGTACTGTATGAGGTCGTCTGGAGTGGCAGAGAAGTATGTCAGAGTAGTTCAGGACATGTATGAGAGAAGTATGACGGTGGTGAGATGTGCTGTAGGTCAGACAGAGGAGTTCAAGGTGGAGGTGGGACTACACCAAGGATCAGCTTTGAGTCCTTTTTTGTTTGCTATGCTGATGGACAGGCTGACAGACGAGGTAAGACAGGAATCTCCCTGGACAATGATGTTTGCGGATGACATTGTAATTTGCAGTGAGAGTAGAGAGCAGGTGGAGGAACAGCTAGAGAGGTGGAGGTTTGCTCTGGAAAGAAGAGGCATGAAGGTCAGTCGTAGTAAGACAGAATACATGTGTCTGAACGAGAGGGATCAAGGTAGAAGCGTTAGGTTACAGGGGGCTGAGGTGAAGAAGGTGCAGGATTTTAAGTACTTGGGGTCAACAGTTCAGTGTGATGGGGATTGTGGAAAAGAGGTGAAGAGGCGAGTGCAGGCAGGTTGGAGCGGTTGGAGGAAAGTGTCAGGAGTGTTGTGTGACAGAAAAGTGCCAGCAAGACTCAAAGGAAAGGTGTACAAGACAGTGGTGAGACCAGCTCTGCTCTATGGGTTAGAGACGGTAGCAGTGAGACAGAGACAAGAGGCTGAGATGGAGGTAGCAGAGATGAAGATGTTGAGGTTCTCCTTAGGAGTGACCAGGTTAGACAGGATAAGGAACGAGTACATCAGAGGGACGGCTCATGTTGCCTGTGTTAGCGACAAAGTCAGAGAAGCCAGACTGAGATGGTTTGGACATGTTCAGAGGAGGGATAGTGGATATATTGGTAGAAGGATGTTGGAGATGGAGCTGCCTGGCAGGAGGGCAAGAGGACGGCCAAAGAGGAGATACATGGATGTCTTAACAGAGGACATGAAGTTGGCTAACGTTAGGGTAGAAGATGTTCATGATAGAGTGAGGTGGAAAAGGATGATTCGCTGTGGCGACCCCTGATGGGAAAAGCCGAAAGAGAAAGAAGAAGTATTTAAATCAGGCTGTAAAGAAAATAGCCTTTTAAAAATTTCTGCATCATCCACGTTTGGACTAAAACAACTAGGGTATTGTATAATCTGCCAGAAACAATCACATACTGTCCACATTTATCTGAAACCACAATACGAAACTCAGATGGGACATCATGACTAATAAACATTGAGACCCCTCGTGCCTTCCCATCAAAACCTGAATGAAAGCGTCGACCAGACCAACGTGACAAAAGCCGATTGGAATCCGTGCCACGAACAAGGGTTCATTGTAAAAAAAAAATCCATTTTGGCCTTGAGGTGTTTGAGATGGGAGGAAACCTTTCTCCTCTTGACAGGATGGTTTAAACCATTAACGGTCCAGCTTGTAAAGTTGAGATAGTTAGTTATACTGCATAATTAGAAAGGTGTTGTTACGGCTGTGGCCGTAATATTGTTTTGTTTGCACTTTTGGAGAGTTTCTCTGCATCTGTTTTCTGTTTTCTGTTGCAGTGGGAAGTTCTGTCTTTCCTTTTATTCCCCTCCTACAGTTGTGTGCAGATTGGATCCCAGAGCACCTTATTGGGTGTAGACATCCAGCATGGGTTTAAATACTGCAACATCATGTGTTGGACCACCCCCGACCAAAACACATACACGCACACACTCGCACACACAGCTGGCAGCAGCAGAGCTTACTGTACTTTGATTGATTCTGTTTGAGGCTTTGGTCCTTGTATCTAGGTTTTGTGTTTTTTGTGTAGTTTTGAGTTTTTCCCTGTAAACAAATACTCAGCCTGGGTGTTTGTGAGAGTTTTTGAGTCGTTGGTGTATTTAGTTTTTCCTTTTACCTTTATCTGACATCCTATTACAAGCCCCTACACAGGGGCTGTTGCAGGTGTGGTGAAGAGATAACTAAATAAATAAATCGCGAAGACCCAGTAAGTGGAGCAACAGGATCATGTAATCTGGTATTTTTTCCCCCAGACTATTAAAGATCACTGTGGCATTATAAATCCATCCTCCCCACCCTCCCCAACCAAGACAGCTAAACCAAACAGCAGCAAACTCTGTAGAATAACCATCTCACAACAAGTCCTCTTCCGAGTTACCAGAAAAATAAAAACAACAAACCATTAAAAGCCAATGTCCAGGCCCATAGGAAGAAAGACAGCACCTCAAAAAGAAAAGAAAAATCCCCCTGAATGGCGCTGATGGCAGAAGAGGCAGCAGTCATTATTGCAGAAGTAATCCTTGACCCGCCTTATGTCAACACATCCTTCAAACAGGACCAAATAGTTCAGGATGCTCATTGATATATTTTTGTGCTTCTTCAATAGTGTTGATCCACTTTCTGGCTCCACTGGGTAATGTCATGTGGAGACGGGCTGGGCACAGCAGAGCCAGCTTTCCAGTGGTCGGCTAGCGATCTGCGGTCTTTGTCTATTTCAGGGATTGATGGAAGCATTTCCTTCCTGTATAAATGTTGAAGTAGTTGGGAGAAAAACGCAGTGAGATTACAGCTCTTAGTAACTTCTACCAATGCGCACATTTTGACGGCGACTAAGATTCTCCAGATTAGCAGCCTTAGCCTTTAGCTTAACCATCTCATCCTGGAGAAAAGAGCTATTCTCCAAATCCATAACACGTTGGCTTAGATGATCAGTGGCTAGCTCCAGTAAAGAGATGCACTGGTCATGATCATCTAATACAACTTTATTTTGGTCTGATTTGGAGTCAGTCGTATCAAAGAACGACATGAATTCTGCGGACAGCTTTTCAGTGTTCTTCAAGTAGCGCTTTAATGACGTGAAAATGACAGTTTTTCATGAATAATAGTGATGTTCCTACCAGTCTCAGCCATTAGACCTTAGCTCTATCTTACACTAAGCTGTGAGTACGTCATCTTAATAATTTACCATAGATTTTAACACCCTGCTGTTCTTTGACCAAAAATAGGAAATGGGTTGCAGGGTGGAAATCACCTATAGGGTCCAAAGACTTCCTGCCTCTCGTGTTCAGCTGCTGATCAACGTTTTCAAAAACGAACAGATCTCCTTGAGATTGTTGTTTTATTCACAGCTGATGCTTTTGGTGAGAAATATTTAAACTGACCATATTTTGAAGATTTTCATAGATTTTCAAAACATTTTGAATCTAATTGTAGTATCTAGTGAAATAAATACTCTTTGTTTCTCAGCTGATTGCAGGAATCTGATGGCAGCTCTGTATTTGAACCTGCTGACAGTCAACAGTTTCTTCTTTCTTTCAGGTGAGCAGCTTTTTCTGATTCAGCACTTAAAACATTTAAAATATTTGGTTATGATAAAATTTAAATAAAAACATTTGTTCAAGTTGCAAACAAATTCAAGCTGAGCTGTAGGCAAAGAGTACAACAGTGTCAGCTGGTTCTATGTGTTGCTCTCTAAATGAAAGGGGATGCTGTGGTGGGATACCCAAAAGGACAAAAGGAGATAAAAGCAAGACTAGAATTTTCTGAAACTTTAATGATTTGGTTTTGGAATTGGTTTAATTGAAGCAATTAAACAAAACATACAAAAAAAGAGACATGTACACTCACTGGGCGCCCTAAAGACACACCTGTCAAACTGCTCGTTATTGCAAACCAACCAATCACAGCGACTCAGTGCATTTAGGCATGTACACATTGTCAAGATGACCTGCTGCAGTTCATACCGAGCATCAGAATGGAGAAGAAAGGTGGTTTAAGTGACTTTGAAAGTGGCATGGTTGATGGTGCTGGTCTAAAGATTTCAGAAACTGCTGATCTACTGGGATTTTCACCCACAACCATCTCCAGGGTTTACAAAGAATGGTCAGAAAAAGAGAAAATATCCAGTGAGCAGCAGTTCTGTGGGTGGAAATGCCTTGTTGATGCTACAGGTCAGGGGAGAATGGCCATACTGGTTCCAGCTGAGAGAAAGACAACAGGAACTCAAATAACCACTGGTTACAACCGAGGTCTGCAGAAGAGCATCTCTGAACACACAACACATCCAACCTTGAGGCAGATGGACTACAGCAGCAGAAGACCACACCAGGTGCCACTGCTGTCAGCTAAGAACAGAAACTGAGACTCACCAAAACTGGACAATAGAAGATTGGAAAAACAATGCCTGGTCTGATGAGTCTCTATTTCTGCTGCAACATTCAGACGGATGGCTCAGAATTCACATCAACAGCATGAAAGCATGAATTCTTCCTGCATTGTATCAATGGTTCAAGCTGGTGGTGGTGGTGTAATGGTGTGGGGGAAATTTTCTTGGGCCTCTTTGTACCACATTAGCATTGATTTCTCAAGTTTTTTGCAGTGCAAAATAATAATAATAATAATAATATTCCAATGCAATTGCAATCATTTTCCAACAAACTTGCAAGGAAGCCAATATTTTGGGCTGTGGATGTAGATGCAAAATAGACTTTTGAAATAGTTGCAACTGGAATAATTTTCCGACACCCTTGCAAGGGAGCTGTGATTGTAGATGCAAAATACATTGCTTGATTTACGGTTATACAAAAGGTAATAAAACAGCACAAACTGCAACATTTACCATCATGTATAACCTTATTATATACTTGGATTTAAGAGCATGTTTCCTTTTATTCATTATTACAGGGCTCTGTAATAATGAACCACATCTCTACATCACTGCACCAGAGACGATGGAAGCGCTGAGTGGATCCTGTTTGCAAATTCCATGCAGCTTCACACCCCGTGAAAGTAAAGAAAAGTTTGATGAAAGACAAGAAATATATGAAGTGTGGATCAAGAGTTCTGCTGGATTTTCCAATAATCCAAACAATGTTGTTTTCAACAGAAGTAAACCTGTGAACCTTTATGAAATTAGATTGATTGGAAACCTAACACAGAAAAACTGCACCACTGTGTTCAATAATTTACACAGAAATCACACAAACAAGTACTTTTTCAGAATTGAGAATGGACTATTTAAGGCAACTGCTCATTGTAATCCCATTCAAATAACAGTACAAGGTAAGAAAGGGTTGTTTTTATTATAATTATAATAAGCACTAAGGTTTTTAAGTTGAAATGGTTCAAAAACTGGGGCTAAAATTAATATTTACTGTCCAACAGTGCAGTGAAGTGGGGGACGGCACCCCCCCTTCAGATGTGTGTCTATCAGAAAGTCAGCCTGTTGGTACTATCTTTCAGCCTTTGAATTATTGATATTATTCATTAGTTTTTTGTGTGATTATTTGACCTATAATTAGAAATATATTGTAGCTGCTTTGACAATCTTGTCATTTGCAGCCTCTAATCTGGAGTCATTTTTAGTCATGTAAATAATAGTCATTTGTGCTACAATCCAATCCAGGGGAATTTCTGTGTTGCATTTAACTCACAGGAATGAGGTTATAGTTTGATAATCTTTCTTTATATATTTAAACATGTTTTAACTATTTGATGTGAAACCACAGATTCTGCTTGGAGTCCCACCGTTGAAATTCCAGCTGATCTGAAGGAGGAGGAGTCTGTCACTGTCACCTCAGCGCTTCCATCGTCTCTGGTGCAGTGATGTAGGGATGTGGTTCATTATTACAGAGCCCTGCCCTCAATCTCCTCCTGAACTCACCTGGAATCTCCAAACAGACTCTCAAAGACACATTGAGGAAAACACAAATGGAAACTTTACAACTAAAATCCAGAAGAACATCACTTTGTCAGACTCTGATGATGGATTCACTATCAACTGCTCCGTCAGATATCCTGTGAACAAAGGAGAAAATGTGAAGACAGCAGAGACACAACAAACTCTCAGAGTTTCATGTAAGTGATCATCTTCATCACGGTTCAGCTTTTCTGATCAAATAATCAGAGTTTCCATTCCTCAGATTCTCCTAAGAACACCTCAGTGTCCATCAGTCCATCAGGTTTGGTGTCAGTAGGTAGCTGGGTGAACCTGACCTGCTCCAGCAGAGCCAAACCTCCTGTCAGCAGCTTCAGCTGGTTCAGGATCAGCAAAGATGGAGACATCAAAGTAGCTGATGGAGACTTTTACAGCTTTAATGTGACAGAAAATGCAGAGTATCGCTGCACTGCAACAAATCGTATTGGAAATCAGACATCAGAAGTTATAGTTCTTCGTATAAAAGGTAAATCCTTAATAATACAGAAACACCAAGCCAAAGCACTTGCTATTTTAGCTCAGTTCTACACGATGTTTGTGTCACTAAGGTCCATCTGATGGGTCTTTACCCTGGGAGGCAATTCTTGGAGGAGGAGTTGTTCTCATCTGTCTGATTATATGCTCTTTGTAAGTATAAAATGAATTGAGCCTCTGTGTTGTTTATGCCACTTAAACATTGATTACAAGTGTATTTCTGCATAAACTTCTCTGGCACAAATGCTAATTCTGGCTCATCTTTGATAACATATCCCCACAGAGCTCTGTTGTGCTGGAGACGGAAGAACTCTACAAACTCAACTGTACATCAAAACCAGGTAAACGAAACAGCAAACTGTGATAGTAAATTTTACGTTGATTATTTCTATGATGTATTTTGATTTTAATGTATTTTTCTGTTTTGTGAAGCACCTTGAATTACTTTGTGTACGAATTGTGCTATACAAATAAACTTGCCTTGCCTTGATAGAGATTTAAAAATGGATCCATTTATTTTTGCAGATTTTAAAAATACCAAATACTTGGAAAATGTCTATCAGACCACATCCCATTAATCTACAGAACCTTTAAAAAAGCCTTTTTTCATTTCTGTCAAGCTATGGACACTCCGAGCATGTGACACGTGTTCAGGAAAACGCTAAACAAGGGTTCTTGAACGCACCTTAAACCCATGACGTTTATTCTGGACAAGCAGGGCGGGGCTTCTTCTTCTTTTGCTATGGTTTACTGGCGTATGTCCACCACCTACAGTAGGGAGAAGCTTGGTGCAAAATGTCAGAGTGGTGCAAATCTCACAAATCTTTCTCCAGGCTTTTCTTTCACAGCTCTATTCTGATATATGAAAGACTTTGTGTTATAGCATTCTACAAACTGCAATTATTATATATTTTCTCCATGATCAATTTTCAAACAGTTGGCACTTCCAGGAATGAAAGGAGATGCCATCCGCATGTCATTAATAAATATGAGTCCCTAATTGGTCAAAGTTTAAGCTAGAGTAACTTTTGATGTGTTCAAAAACGTTTTGTACTTACAGCCCAAAAATCCTCTTTAAATGTGCGTAGCTACAAGTGAAGCCTGAAACGCGTGTTATACATAGACCTTTCATGGAAGAGGTTGCTGGGATGTGCGTTGCCAAGGGTGATGTTAACGTAGCTTCACTGTTGAGGTGATCCTAAAGGTGATTTTAGTTTAAAGAGATTTTTTGTGTTTTCAGGCTCAAACAATTGAAAGTCTCAGCACTGAACCAGAATCAACAACAGAAGAAAACATCCATTACGGAGAAATAAAATTCACCAAGAAGGCGTCAACTAGCTCGGCACAGATCAACGGGGGGGAGGTGGATACCGTATATGCACCGGTTAAGATGTGAGCCAACACACACTATTCTGCGGAAGACAGTGGGACAGCACATGACCTGGTTTCTAATGTTATTATTGTTCATAAGACAGTAAACTAAACTTTGCCTTTAAAGTTTTTTTTTGCATTAATAAAAGAAAGAAAGAATTTATCAAGATCTATGATTTCTCAGAATTCAGAAATCTGTCAAAGGAAGTCCCTAATTCTTTTTTTGGTTTTCTTACTAGAACATAAACGCCCCATCAAAGGGTTAAAAAAGGTTTGGTTTGTGTTTTGGTGAGATTGGTTTTAAGTTGATTACACCATAAATAAAAGTGTTTATACAGCAGTAAATATTGAATCAATGTAACATTTCTGCTACACGTCAAAACATGGATGAATCAAATACTCTTTTTTTTATTAAGTTTTTAAATTTATCATTTTCTGTATTCATTAAAAAAAATGTTTAAAAAAATTCTTATTAGCACTGACTGGACCCAAGCTGGATCATTCACTTATGAATTACTCCAGGTTTGATGACTGTGTGCCATTGATGTCAAACTATTTTACTTCTTTTTTATTTTTTATTTTTGTGTCATTTAGATGTTTGGTTTCCCAGCATGCTTTACTGATTACTGTAAATAAAATATTATGTTTTTCCCCCCTGTCCCATTTGAGATATGAGCTCTTATATATACATATGTACCATTTTTTCTGGATTATAAATGACTCCGGAGTAGACTATAAATTGCAGGATCTTAAAAAAAACATAATAAAGAAGAAAAACCATAAGTAAGTTATTTTGAAAAAGTTTTTGAAAAAGTTTGATTTACATTTAAAAATGATGGATTCAAATTATTGTTTTTTTTAGATAAAACATGATGCTACTCATAAAAGACTGCAATTACAAAGGAGACTGGCTCTGCTCTGCTGTGAGGAAACAGTATATTGTTAATCTATATCTACTTGGAGCCAGCTAAGCCACAGGAGCATTGCCACAGCGCCCATCCAGACTGAGACAGCTATGGGGTCTATTCCCTTGCTGTAAAACTGCAATACTGAACCCCAGCTGCCCCAGCAAGGTCGGACATCACGGCAACAACCCCAGACCAAACCAACCCTGGTCACAAAGGATCTCCACAGAAAAGACTGGAGATAAAATCATTCAAATATAATTAGATACATAAATTGTATTAAAATATGGGAAATAAAAATGTATAAAATAAATACATTAAAATGAATTAAACAAATATATATATTTTTTCAAATAACCAGATAAGATGATCATGGTAAATAGGTGGGACTTCTTAAAAAGCACTACAGTCTCTGCAGCCCTGAAGCTCTACAGCACTCTGTTCCAGAGGCGAGGACTGTAACGGCAGAACGAAAGGTCCCCAGAAGTTTTGGTCCTCACCAACTAAAAGGTCAGAGCTGGGACTTCAGTTTTCACAAGGGTTCATACTTTATCACTGAAATAAGAAAGCCCAAGACCATTAAAACGTTTATAAACCATTTGAAAAGAATCTTAAAAATAAATCCTGAAATGCACAGGGAGCCAGTGCAGCCACTTTAAAACTGAAATGCAGTTGGGGACCGTGCATTACACACCAAGGCCTTCACCAGAACTACGTCTGAATCACTCAACCCCTCATTAACATTTTTACGATGCAGAAACCAGCTTTGAATTGCATATTAAAAAATTCCTGTAGCCACAATAAATGCCTCTAAAAAAACGGAATAAACAAAACAATTAACAAATCTTGTTATGCAACTACAGCCAGCAAAAAGCATCGAAAATAGCCACATCAATTTGGAAAATTGTTTATTATGTTATTTATCATTTAACTAATAAAAAAATCAGATTATTTGAAGACTAAATCCCTCCTCTCTTTCCTCTCTTTCTGGATCAATCTGTCATGTAGATTGTTGCACTTCAGTTCAGTCAAGAAGTCCTTTTCTATTCCATTAAGGCCAGTGCTGAGAGCAGTCTGTCCAGTTGTGTTTCTGCGTAAGTTTTAGACGCAGTGGACACAGGGATGGTCAGCGCCAAACACACAAATCCAGCTGCTGTCACTCAGATTTTTCTGATGGAGGAAGTCAAGGAGATCAGTGGTGTACATCACTCTGCTTTTAACTGAAACAGATCAAAAAGTGCTCTCTTTCTATGTCAAACTGTCAAGGCTGCATGTGGGAAATGTTTCCTGTATTCCTGAAACTTCTGTCCAATCAGAAGGTCTGAATACTTTGACGTTGCCTAAGCCTGCTAGAAGGCCTGCTGACACACACTCCAAATCTGATTGGTTGAAAGAAATTAATGCCCAACATTGATTTTATATTAGAGGGCCTGCACAATGGATAGTAAAGGCCTCTTTAGCTCTGACCCTGCCTGGCAACAATGGACAGCTCAAATGTGATTGGTTAAATGCTCCAACATGAAAATAAGTCTGTCTGGGAGCAGCACAACCATCATAAACACAATAAAAGGGAATGGACAGAATATTTGGAATGATTTAACGAGTATGCATGGACAAAATATAATTAACATATGATTCAGATATTTTTTAGGCCTTCAGAGAAGGCCTTGAAGCCCCTGAAGGCCCTGACGGCCCACCACTAGGGTAATGTGACCAGGGTCTGTTGGTCGTTAAGAGATCCCGGTTAAAAACTAGAGGTGAAACAGCCTTTGCAGCAGTGGCTGCATCCCTCTGGAACTCCCTTCCTCTTAGTCTCAGATCTGCAGACTCATTGTTTTCTTTCAAAAAGCACCAATTTTTAAAATTGCTTTTTCTTAATTCTTTTTTATGCGCTGTTTTACTGTGTTTTACTGCAAAGCACTTGATTATTATCTTGAAATGCGCTATACAAATACATTTATTAGAGTTCTGTAATAGTTGTAGTAGGCTATCAAGGATTTTTTGGGTAAACCAGAAGGCAGGGCATGACAATAACCTGCTAAAAATAAAAGCATGCATCACTGGTGTGCTGGCAAGAGAGAGAGGAAAGGGTGGACTCTGGCAACCCCGTGACCTGAAAGGGATTAACCCTTGTGCTGTCCTAGGCACTTTAACATTGGGAGTTGGGTCATCTAGACCCACTAGACAGTGCTCTGAACCTTTTTTCTTCAAGGATTTGTAAACTTCACTGGTGTCCATGGATTACATGAAATTCTCCACATTTGTCATAGTCGGGAAAACATGTCAATGTAAAGGTGGGGTCATGGGATAGTTCAAGGGTTAAGCGGGTTTAGAAGATGGATGGATGTTAATAAAACCTTCATAGACAGTACTTTTCATTCTTTTGCAGTGTAAACTCCACATTTTACAACAGAAACACAGAGAATTGCAGGTGTTTCTGTTAAATTGTTATATCCTGTCCACACAAGCAGCACGGTTTGGTTTGGCCGGTCCCTGTCCCTCTGTCTCCCTCTCCTGGCCATGTTCTAGTGCTGCCCTGTGGCCTCTTTCTGCTGGCTTCAGTTTTGGCTCCACGGGTGAGCTGGATTACTGACAGGGACTCCTGACATCCCTGCAAACCCTCTACATTCACCCTGACTGAATTTTAGGTTGTTTTGTACCGGCCCTCCCCCCACCAGCCCATCAGCTAATGAGTTCACGTACCTTAACCCTTGTGCTATCTCAGATGACCCCACCCTTACATTTACGTGTTCTCCCTACCATGACAAAGGTGGATAAAGGTGGAAAGATTTCATGTAATCCATGGACACCAGTGAAGATCACAAATCATTGAAGAAAAAAGGGTCAGCGCATTGTCTAGTGGGTCTAGATGACCCAGCTCCCAATGTTAAAATGCCTAGAATAGTACGAGGGTTACGATGGTTACCCTGACTTTTTCCTGGTTCCTTATTCTAGTCATCTTATTCTTCCAGCCTGATCAACCCCTTTGATAGTCTTCACTTTTTAGACCACCATCTATCCCAGTCTCTGGATTTCTGATTTTTCTTAATCAGGTAGTTTCTTCCTCCTTCAGTTAGTGAAAAGTTCAATTTTTAAGGATATTACAAGCATACTTAGTCTACACTGAAAGTGAGGCAGTATACTTGAAAGGTTTTTTTATATACTATCTATGCATTGTAAACTAAAAAAGGTTAATATTTAATCTGAATAAGTATTCAATAGTGTACAAAGACATGGAGACAAAGACTATTTAAAGACTGAAGCACTCTTGACTTTACACTCCTCAACTAAAAATTTGACAACTCTATTTAAAAAATCTGGTGATAAATCCATAGTTTGAGAAACAAATGAGACTTTTGTGTTTTAAAGATCCACTGAGAGACTTTAAGTGCAGAATAAGAATCAACTGTTAAAGCTCAAGCTAAAATGAGTCCTTATCATTTTATAATAAATAACAGTTTTTCATGAATGATAGTGATGTTCCTCCCAGTCTCAGCCATTAGACCATAGCTCTTACTTAAGATGTGAGTACGTCATCTTAATTAATTTACCATAAACTTTAACACTCTGCTGTTCTTTGACAAATAATAGGAAATGGGTTGCAGGGTGACAATCGTCTAACACCTATAGGGTCCAAAGACTTCCTGCTTCTCGTGTTCAGCTGCTGATCGACGTTTTCAAAAAGGAACAGATCTCCTTGAGATTGTTGTTTTATTCACAGCTGATGCTTTTGGTGAGAAATATTAAAACTGACTCTATTTTGAAGATTTTCAGACATTTTCAAAACATTTTGAATCTAACTGTAGTATCTAGTGAAATATATTACTCTTTGTTTCTCAGCTGATTGCAGGAATCTGATGGCAACTCTGTATTTGAACCTGCTGACAGTCAACAGTTTCTTCTTTCTTTCAGGTGAGCAGCTTTTTCTGATTCAGCACTTAAAACATTTAAAATATTTGGTTATGAAATAATTCAAATGTTCCTCATGTGGCAGATGAATTCCAGTTTATAAATCAGGAACTTTCCTGAAGGATGATTGTTATTGCATGAGGCTTAAATGTGAGATTATAGTCTTTGATTTAAAGATTATCTTCAGCAGCTATGAAGTTATTTAACTGATGTATTCTCATTAGAATGTAATGCAAACAACAGATAATAGACAACAGACAACAGTCGTAGTGCTCTTTAATTGATAAAAGGTATTAGAAAAAAATCTCTTTGCTCCACAGAAAACATCTCTGTCCTGCTTGTGTTCGACTTGTAGTCATGGCCAGAAATATCATCCCGCTTGCAATTTTGTAACACGGAAGAAAAAAAAGAATGAACATTTCCAGAAGGATTTGCAACAAAGGATTGTTTAAATTATATATAATAAAAACATTTGTCCAAGTTAAAAACAAATTCAAGCTGAGCTGTGGGAAAAGAGTACAACAGTGTCAGCTGGTGCTATGTGCTGCACTATAAATGAAAGGGGATGCTGTCATGGGATACACAGGAGGACAAAGGCAGAAAAAGGCAAGCCTACAGTTTGCTGAAACTTTGTTCATTTGGTTTTGGAATTGGTTTAATTTCAAGCCATTAAAAAAAAAAACGTACAAAAAAAGAGACATGTACACTCCCTGGCCTCTCTACAGACACACCTGCCCAACTGCTCATTATTGCAAACCAGCCAATCACAGCGACTCAGTCCATTTAGGCATGTAGACATTGTCAAGATGATCTGCTGTGTTTCAAACCGAGCATCAGAATGGAGAAGAAAGGTGGTTTAAGTTACTTTGAATGTGTCATGGTTGATGGTGTTGGTCTATTCTTCCTACCTCGTATCAATGGTTCAAGCTGGTGGTGGTGGTGTAATGGTGTGGAGGAAATTTTCTTGGGCCTCTTAGAACCACATTAGAATTGAGTTCTCAATTTATTTGCAGTGCAAAAAACAATAAACACACGACTTTTAAATAGCTGCAACTGGAATAATTTTCCCACACACTTGCAAGGGAGCTGTGATTGTAGATGCAAAATACAATGCTTGATTTACTGTTATACAAGAGGTTATAAAACAGCGTAAACTGCAACATTTACCATCATGTATAATCTTACTATATACTTGGATTTAAGAGCATGTTTCCTTTTATACATTATTGCAGGCGTCATGGCAGTCTGTAATAGGGAATCACATCTCTACATCACTGCACCAGAGATGATGGAAGCGCTGAGTGGATCCTGTTTGCAAATTCCATGCAGCTTCACACCCAATGAAATTAAAGAAATGTTTGATGAAAGACGAGAAATATATGAAGTGTGGATCAAGAGTTCTGCTGAATTTTCCAATAATCCAAACAATGTTGTTTTCAACAGAAGTAAACCTGTGAACCTTTATGAAATTAGATTGATTGGAAACCTAACACAGAAAAACTGCACCACTGTGTTCAATAATTTACACAGAAATCACACAAACAAGTACTTTTTCAGAATTGAGAATGGACCATTTAAGGCAACTGCTGCTTGTAATCCCATTCAAATAACAGTACAAGGTAAGAAAGTGTTCTTTTTATTATAATTATAATAAGCACTAAGGTCTTTAAGTTGAAATGGTTCAAAAACTGAGGCTAAAATTAATATTTACTGTCCGTCAGAGCAGTGAAGTGGGGGAACCCCCCCCCCTTCAGATGTGTTTCTATCAGAAAGTCAGCCTGTTGTTACTGTCTTTCAGCCTTTGGTTTTTCCAATTCACTAATGTTTTGCTTTTGAATAGATGCTACATTTAGCTAATTTTAGAGCAGAAGTGGTTTGTTGCATTTTTGGCCACAACAGGCTTTAAGGGGTTAGTCCATAGACTTCCTGATTTTAAATACAAATGTTCTCTTCCTGCATGTAGTCCTTCATAACAGTTCCTCCTCTTCCTCAGCAGTCATAACTTTGAGCACCATCACCACAAAAAAAGCACAACTGTGCCTGTGACAAATTCATTGATGATTAAAAACATCTGCTTCCATCTTAAAAGGATCCAATTGGTTAATTGGGAGTCATTTTTAGTCATGTAAAAATAGATCTGCTGTCATTTCTGAAGCAACAATCCCAATCTAGTGAAATTTCTGTGTTGCATTTAACCCACAGGAATGAGGTTTTAGTTTGACGATCTTTCTTTATATATTTAAACATGTTTGAACTGTTTGATGTGAAACCACAGATTCTGCTTGGAGTCCCAGCATTGAAATTCCAGCTGATCTGAAGGAGGAGGAGTCTGTCACTGTCACCTGCTCAGCTCTCACTCCCTGCCCTCAATATCCTCCTGAACTCACCTGGAATCTCCAAACAGACTCTCAAAGACAAATTGAGGAAAACACAAATGGAAGCTTTATAACTAAAATCCAGAAGAACATCACTCTGTCAGACTCTGACGATGGATTCACCATCAGCTGCTCCGTCAGATATCCTGTGAACAAAGGAGAAAATGTGAAGACAGCAGAGACACAACAAACTCTGAGTGTTTCATGTAAGTGATCATCTTCATCACGGTTCAGCTTTTCTGATCAATCAAATAATCAGAGTTTCCATTCCTCAGATTCTCCTAAGAACACCTCAGTGTCCATCAGTGCATCAGGTTTGGTGTCAGTAGGTAGCTGGGTGAACCTGACCTGCTCCAGCAGAGCCAAACCTCCTGTCAGCAGCTTCAGCTGGTTCAGGATCTGCAAAGATGGAGACATCAAAGTAGCTGATGGAGACTTTTACAGCTTTAGTGTGGCAGAAAATGCAGAGTATCGTTGCACTGCAAAAAATCGTATGGGAAATCAGACATCAGAAGTTATAGCTCTTCGTATAAAAGGTAAATCCTTAATAATACAAACACACTGTTGTTGGTCGTTGTTCCGGTCTGTTGTGGTGAGGAGAGAGCTGAGCCAGACAGCAAAGCTCTCAATGTCCCTGTTGATTTTTGTTCCAATACTCACCTATGGTCATGAAAGATCGAGGTCCCAAATACAAGAGGCTAAAATGAGCTTCCTCGGTAGAGTAGCTGGGCACTGCCCTAGAGATAGAGTGATAAGCTGGGTCACCTGGAGAGAGCTCGGAGTAGAACCACTTCTCCTTCACATCCTGAAGACTCAGTTGAGGTGGCTGGGGCGTCTGGTCCGGATGCCTCCTGGACGCCTCCCCGGGCATGTCCTAGGCGGAGGCTCCAGGAAAGACCCAGGACACGCTGGAGAGGCTACGCTTCTTAGCTGGCCAATGAAACGCTGGACACCTTTGCTTAGATTGCTGCCCCGACGACCCGGTTCCAGATGAGCCGAAGAAGGTCATGGATGGATGGACAAAGATTTGTTAACATGGCTCTTGGAGGTTGAGGGTTGAAAATTAATGGATGAAAAGCACAAAAATAATTCATTACAGTATCAGTCACTGACCTAGACCAAAACATGAGTGATCAACAATTCAGTCCCTGGAATAACATGCGTGAGGTAGTTCAGATGACCCAAGGGCTTAAAGTCCCACTCCGATCATCTTTTGGTCTATTGTAAAAGCGTTCCCAGTGGTATTTAATTCTATTTTGTTGTTTTTAGCCAAAACCAAAAAACTTGTGTCATTGTCGAGGGCATAGTTTCTGCAGAGCGGCAGTAGTTCATTATAAATATTTCCTCTGAGTTGTGGGTGGGACCATTGATGTTGAGTAACCCCACCCCCACCTCCTCTCCCTTTTGTAAAGTGAAGCCTGTGGCCTGCCCAACGTTTTTTCAACATTACAAATACTATTTTTTTTTAGTCTGCTCCGGATTTACAAGGATCAGGATAAACAAATACTCAGAAATGTAATTTGAATCTTAAATTTCTCAAATACATGTCCTCCATCATCAGAAAAAGGCCACAGGAACATCTCAAAAACACCAAAAAACAAAATTTTTGGCAGTGTGTCCTTAAGATTCAAACTCAAGAGGTGGAGGGCTTTAAGCTTGACATTTGAGCTTTTAGTAAATTTGTTGGTTTCCCTCAAGAGGATGTGGTCAAAACAACGCCACACTTAGAATCTGCAGAAGAAAAGCGTGGCTCCTTTCTCTGCAAACTATTGTCACAACATGGATGTTTGAGGGATATTACCTACATTATACTGTGGGTCGTCAAATTTCAAATTTTAGCGTACAACTACTGTGTAGGGGGTCACGATTTGTCTCAGAGAAAAAGCATGACAGGTAAAGTCACGTCTAACAAAACATGGTGTTAATTTATTTCCCAACTGCTTTCATTTGCTCAGTTTGAATCGTTTTGATTAGTCTAAACCACCAAATGGTTACCCAGGGCGGATGTGGCTGCAGCTCACCATTCCTTTTGAAAGAGGGGCCGTTCCGAGAGAAAATGTCACACTGTTGTGTGACAAAGAGTGGAACTTCATGTTTGACTTCCACACTGGTTTCCTGTGGTTCACTTACAAACCAGTACAGACGTGTCTCCTACAAAGACGTTTCCACATGAATCAAATGTATCAGAAAATATCTTTTTCTAGTCCATTTTTACACCAGCAACATGCCATTAAATAAATCTGGAGTGTACTGTACTTTGTCACAATTATAGTTTAAATCTTGACCCCCAAACAATAATAAAGGTATAGAAATATCCAAAGTGAAAACTTTCCTACAAAAGTGATCCCCCTTTTCTTCCACAGACTCTAATGGGGTCAGTGGTGTTGCAGCTATTATTATTGGGATCCTCTTGGGAGCTGCTGTGCTCTGCCTTGCCATCATCATTTACTGGTTAGTACAACATATTTTCTTAGTGCTATTTGGTTTGCCACAATCTTGTTCTTTTTTATGTTTTAACTCTCAGATGTTCTTTTTTTTCAAGCTGCCAAAGATCGAAATGTTCAGATAAATTCAAGGAGGTAAGTTGAAATTTGAGGGTTTGTCTTTCTAAATATCATGAAATTGTTATTGGTTGCTTGCATGGACAAGAAAATCCTATATAAGTAGGACAAAGGCATAGAAGTGGGATGACGTTGACCATGGAATCCAGATCATCAAGGTGTGGGGATCAGAAAAAGGGCCAAGAAGGAAGAGGAAAGAAATCGGACCCTATTTTAGAGAAGCAGCTTGTGTATCATCTGTGCAAGTTACTGACAACAACTAGCCCTGAAGTTGTTGCAAATTATTAATGAGGAGGGATTAAACCGGCAATAGACTAGTAATTTAGTGACCTCGTGGTAGAGTGTCCACCCTGAGATTGGAAGGTTGTGAATTTAAATCCACCGTAAAGTCATCTCAAAACGGGACCCAATGCCTCCCTCTTTGACACTCAGCATTAAGGGGTTGGATTGGGGGGTTAAACCCCCAAATTATTTCCGAGCGTGGCTGTGTCTGCAGCTCACCGCTTCCCCAGGGGATGGGTCAAATGTGGGGAACGGGTTTCACAAACCTGAGACTTAAAGGTCTTCTAATAAAGGTTACGCCACAAAAGAGCTTGCTTTAATTGACAACCTTCTGGTGACTGTTCCTGAAGCCTGAGTCACTAGCACCCATTCAGGGGGGTTGATTTGCACCACTGCTTTTTGGGTTCTTTGAGCTTGTGGGGGATCTTAGGGAGGTGGGGCTGCATCTTAAGGTGTGTCTTGCAGTTTCCTTGAGCTTCGTATGAACAGCTCAAAGGACATTGTTGAAAATGAAACAAATTTTGAGTACGATGATTTTCTTTTTTTTTTATCATTGCATCAAGAGTATAATGATAAAGATCATTTTTACCACCTTGCGGATAATACGCTTCCTTTTACTGTGTTTTTTTTGTTAGTTTCTCTCTGCTCGCTATTTGCTGTTGACGAAGTAATTTCAAAGAGTTAAATAATACTGGGTGTGGAAATTATTTTAGATATTTTTTTTAAGTGTTCAGCCCCAAGGTGTTGGGGGCCCAGGTGATCTTTGCCTAACGGTAACCCCGCCTCTGCTCTAGTTATTGGTGTGGTGCAAGTACTCACTCCTTTCCAAAATGCCACATAAACGGGGTGCATGTGATATTTAAGGGCCTGTAGGATGAGCACACAAACTACCCCCTGATTTGCTCAATTTTTACTTTCTAAAAGTCAGGCTGCATGCAAGGATTTCACACTTAACAGCTATAATGGGCCCCTTGTTCAGTGTGTGGGATTTGGAAGGGGTTCCGGTTAGAATCACAAATCCGTTATTACTTTAACCTTGCAGTTTCTAATTCGCTCGCTAGCATGCCTAAAAAAAATACTGGACATGAACATTTTTACTCTACTCACTGTAAATTCAACCTAGCTTTGTCGTGCGGGCCACCTGCAGGTTTACCCATTTTTCACGGCACTTCACACTGTATGCACCTGTAAGGGCAGTCGTGACTAAATCTTAATGAAGGTGATGGTGGACTGTAGTAGACATTTACCAGGCAGGTCAAAGCTCTCTGCCTGCAAGTATTTGTTTGTTTCTATTACTTGATGAAAAGTCCATAACAAGGAGAAAGCAATGTCTTATGTGACAGCTGATATGTGCTTCATTTGAGACACAATACTAACGCTGAGTTGTGAGATCTATGAACTCTGCAGTCTTCCCTAAGTCTTTGTGTGTTGATCCAGATTTTTTTGTTTTGTTTGAGGATTCTATGCTGCTTTGAATGTGACAAAAAGCTGCAGAGGATCAACTTTTCGTCTGTCTCCCTTCCACAGGAAGAGCCCATCTATGTCAACATGATGAATTTCAAATCAGCAAAGAAGGAGAAAACGTCAAGAGGAAACCACTAATGTAATCTAATATTGAAATGATGATTTTCTTTATGACAAATTCCAGTAGGACTGCAGTGGTGTAGTGGGTAGCACTCTTGCCTTACAGCAACAAGGCAGTAGTTCAAATCCCAGTCGTGTTCTTTTCATATGAAGCTTGCATGTTCTCCCTGTGCATGTGTGGGTTTTCTTTAAGCACTTCCTCCCACAGTCCAAAAACATGCTTGACGGATTAATTGGTGACTCTTAACTGTCCCCAGGTGTTAAGGTGAGTGTGTGGCCGTGTGGCAGACTGGTGACCCATCCAGTGTGTACCTCTTCCTTATCTGACAGTAGCTGGGAAGGCTCCGGCAGTCCAATGATAAGAAATTGAATGGATGGACTGGAGTTGAAGAGGGCTGCATGGTGATGTAACATTTGCACTGTGACTCAACAGGGAAATATCTGTGGTTTAAATTCCAGCTCGCACATCTGTGAGGCTACTTCAGCTTACTTCCAGGCAAAAAAACACAACTTTAGGTTGATTTGTCTCTCTAAATTTGCGCTTTTTAATGTCTTCTTGCTTTTCAGAGGCAAAGTTCTTAAAGTAAAATTGCAAATCTACTGTAGCGAGATCTTATTTGACACAGAATGTATCTTATTTTGACAGGAACTTATATGTGCTACTGTCAAAAGTAATTTCATATAAAATAATACTGTTAGATTTAAATTATTCTAAATATTTAAAGCTACAGTTTACAAATGAATGGTTAATGGCCACAAAAACATTAAAAAGTGTATCTTTTTTCATGTTGAGGTGAAAGTTTGCAGCTTTTGCTGACTGAGTTGATTACCAAATGTTGCAGACCCCTGACCTAAAGGTACAAGAAAATTGCCAACATTTAATGTTCTAAAATTAATCTAATGATCCTGTTGTATCATCATTAACTTGTAAATATCATCTGAAAATCCTGCTTTATGATGAGACCATGTGTTCCTTTTTGCTTCTGTTACAGACAAGGACTAAATGTCTATTTAACCTCCCTGGCTGAAACAATAAGCTTTAATTGGTCAGCACAGGAAAACACAGAAATGATGCAAGCTCTCTGCATTTATTGTTCAACTTTTTTCTTTTTGGTACCTGTACATTACCTTCATGGTGATGCTACGAGGGGCATCGGTGTGATTTATAGTGCCATGCTGGAATACTGTATCCATATTATCACTGTAGGATCTGAGTTCTGATAATAAATATTTATTTTTATCTTGCATGAGTAAAGAGTGTTTCTTTACAGAGGAAAGAACTGTTTCTTCTCAGATGAAAAGAACATCTCAGCCTTTCTGGATTTACCTGTGTTCTGATCCAATTTGTATCAAAAAGAAAGCGTTCTGCTTAAAGAATGTCCATTTCCATCTAAATGTAAAATGCTCTGTGGAACATCTGTTGCTTTTATTACTATATTATATTTTTTTGGATGAGATAATAAGGTTATAGGTTAATAATACATTAGTTTCGGATAAAAACTGTGATGTGTAATGCATTACAGTTGGAAAGTTGCACATATCTCTACAACACTGACGTTTATTTGCATTTTTTTCAAATTACAAAAAAAGTCTAATTTGCTTACATCAAAATGTGTTGATTTCAAAATTGCACATGCTGTCAAATCTTTTGATTAGAAAACTAAGGTTTCTGTTGTTTTTTTTTCCGTTCAGAGAAGTATCATTTTATTCATTAATAGTGACTTCATCAACATGTGTCTTTAGGCCTGACAGTGAGTTTTGACACCTTCAGATTAAAGGATCGGTTATCGACATATTGCACAGCACAGTTTGCCAAATTCTTGAAACATTTCTGCACTTTACAATATTAAGTGCAACAAATGTTCTTGGATTAAAACTGCTAGTATGAACTTGATGAGTTTGCTCCTCCGCCATGTGGACGCCAGTCCTCGTCTTTGTCCCTCCTCCTCCTGTGCAATCGTGCCCATTCTCCTCACCAAACTGAATTATTTTTTAAGTAATCATTTCTGTTTAATTCCTGATGTTAAAACCTGAAACAGATCTATGTTTTAAAAACATTGAGAAATTTCCTCAAAAACAGTGTTTATGACTTCTGGTCATGGATTTTTGGATCAGCTTAGGAAGTTGTGAGCAGGAGGCTCACTTTCCCTCCTATAGTTGACGATTGTTGTCAATACGGAAAAGCTAAATTAGAGAGCTTTTAAAATGATGCATAGTTTCTTAGAAACATGTTTATAAACGTATTTTTCCCCTAGTTTTCACAATAATAACCGGAGTAACCATTGTTACAATAATTTAATTTCCAACGCAAAAAAAGTTTCAAATGTCATCCTAAATTACAAAATAACAATTATATATCACCAAAAAAAGGTTTACAAAAACTGATTGGTTGTTTTTCGTTCTTAGGATTTTAACTTAATTTAAAAAAAGGATCCCACATGCTCTCTGAACCTTCATTTTGTGATTTTTTTTAGGAACTTTTGGCTGTCATTGTTTTTCCTGCCAGCAGCTTCTGCATTTTACCACTTTCTCTTATACATTTTTCTGTCCTTTTAGTCTTAAGCTTCTAATTACTTTTAGGACCAAGTTTTGGTCCTAAAAAACTGAATTATTGCCAAAAATATTCACTCAGCTCTCAGTTCTATTTGTAATTTCAGAAATGAAGACACCACAACACCCACATTTAAAATGGTTTATTCTTTGCACTGGTAAAAACGTTATGAAAACACCTGAGAACCTCAGGGGCAGATTTGGTTCAGCATTTCACATTGTGTGTGTAAACATCAGCTAAAATCAGACGGTTGAATCACAAATGTTACAGAGGTCGTTGTATAAATAATTTCTTAAGCTTCTGTAATGAATTTCTGACAGATGTCTCGTCACCGTGGTAACATCAGAGGATTTAGCGTTGGAATTCATCACCGTAAAACCTTTATGTTGGTTTATTGCACTGCAGCGCTTTGGGCTTCAGCCTTAGAAGTCGAGCCGCCCGGAAGCGGGATTGTTAAATTCTAAAAGGCACTTAAACTTCATGATGAGTTGAATCTTCAGCTTATCAAGTCAGCTCCAGTTCAAGTATTGAGACAATAATGCAAAGTGAAGACTCCAAAAAGTGTTGTAGCTGCATTGTTTCCCCAATAAATTTCCCTTCGGGTAGAATTCTGACTGTCTGCGTGTACAGAGATGACCCGAAATGCTTTTCTGCTTTTCCCTGATTCAGCACAATTTTTGCCCAAAAAGTTGCTCTACTACAAACCTTTTTTCAGAATTCCCTGTGTATGTGAACCCGATCAGAGGCTCCGACCAGGAGTCAGGATGACCTGAATCCAGTTTCCTGTCAGTTTCCTTTATTTGTGGACTCTGTCCTCCAGCGCCTTCAGCTCAGCCTTCATCTGAGCGGGCAGATCTGCTCCAACTTGCTGGGTGAAGTACGCTTGCAGCTCCTTGGTCTCTTTCTGCCAGAAAGACTTAGGCACGTCAAACAGGGCCCCCATATCCACCTTGCTGCCCAGACCCTCGGTGTTGATGGCGCCCTCCTGTGGCAGCCAGCCGATGATGCTTTTCTTTGCCGCCTCGTCCTCCCGCTCTCTGCCGCAGCGCTTGAAGATCCACTCCAGGACTCGGGCGTTTTCACCAAATCCGGGCCAGAGGAAGGCTCCGGTTGCCGGGTCCTTCCTGAACCAGTTGACGTGGAAGATCCTCGGCAGCTGAGTGGGGGCCTTTCGGCTCTGCATGCTCAGCCAGTGAGTGAGGTAGTCCCCGAAGTTGTAGCCGAAGAACGGCCGCATGGCAAAGGGGTCGTGCATGATCATCTTACCTGGAGGGAAAGAAGTCAACCTCAAAGAATGAGCCCCAAGCCTTTGAGCACCTTAAAAGTTTGTCGTTAAATATAGAAATGACGCGAAAGAGTTCCTCACCTTTGTGCTCTGCAGCTGCTGTGGCCTCTGACCTCATTGCAGCTCCAACAAAAACCCCATGCTGCCAGTTGAAAGACTCATAAACCAAAGGAACTCCTGGAAACATCAACATTTAGCACGAGAAAATCAGATTTGGAAAAATCTTCAAAAAATATGAAAGAAGAAGAAAAAAACATTCTTTTCCTGCTGTTTTTGGCTTAAAGAAGCCCAAAGAAACTAAGGTTTAGATCAAACACATCAATCTGCTTTCTGTATCAGGAATCAGAGGGATGTGAACCTTCTGGCCTCCTGCCACCGAAGATGATGGCGTCGATGGGAACCCCCTCCTCGCTCTCCCACTGAGGGTCGATGATGGGACACTGCCCAGCGGGGGCACAGAAACGTGAGTTGGGGTGAGCACAAGGTGTTGAGCTCCCTGCGTACAAACAAAGGTTTTATTGTTAAAGACCTTCTCAGATTAAAATCGGGTTTTTGATGTTTTTAACATGTTCTTGTGGCATTTTTCTAATGATGGAGGACAAATATAAAGACAGACAAATCAGAGATTAATTTCTAAATACCTACTGCAACAATGTCCAAGAAAACAATCTGTTTTTTTGTTTGTTTTGTTTTTTGGCATAAATCTGCCAATTCATGTTTAAAAGAAACACCTTTAAAATAGATCAAAAGATGATCAAAATGGGACTTTAGCTTCCTTTCTCAGTGTTTAAAAAAAGCAAAATATTTATTAGAGGAAAACAGACTTTTTTGACTAATATTAATCCAATAACTGAATATTTAACATCTGGAAGAAATAATAATAATTTTAAATGTTTTATTGTTTTGGTTTGAACAGGAAGTGATGTCATCCTGGTGTTACCTGGCTTCCAGCTTTTTCCATGCCAGTCTGTCAGTGTGATCCCTGCAGGAGGGGGGTCGAGTCCCTCCCACCAAACTCCCCCGTCACTGGTCTCACCCACATTGGTGAACACTGTGTTCTTGACGATGGTCGCCATGGCGTAGGGGTTGGTCTTGTTAGAGGTGCCCGGAGCCACGCCAAAGAAGCCGTTTTCCGGGTTGATGGCCCGCAGCTTACCTGCAGAGAGGAGGACAGTGCTGTCTGAAGCCCCCATGTGCTGAGTTCAGGAGCTGCTGCGGGAGCTCAGCTGTCACCTTGACTGTCAAACTTCATCCAGGCGATGTCGTCGCCCACACACTCCACCTTCCAGCCGGGTAGAGACGGCTTCATCATGGCCAAGTTGGTTTTTCCACAGGCGCTGGGAAAAGCCGCCGCTACGTATCGCTTTACCCCCTGAGGGTTGGTGATGCCCAGGATCTGAGAGGACACAGATGACATTGTGTGGCGTACAGAGATGCATCAGCTTTCACAACCTCCCAGTTTTACTGTATATCTCACCAGCATATGCTCAGCCAGCCAGCCCTCATCCTTAGCGATACGGGAGGCAATGCGGAGGGCAAAGCACTTCTTCCCAAGCAGAGAGTTGCCTCCGTAGCCGCTGCCGAAGGACAGGATCTGCCTGGTGTCTGGCAGGTGTGATATCAACACCTTCTCTGGGTTACAGGGCCACGAGTTGTTGAGAGGAGCTGGAAGGCAGGAGGAGAGGATGAGTGTTTAAAGGGAAACATGATTTCCAATCAGGATGAGGGAATCTACCTGTGAGAGGTAAAGGCCGACCCACTGAGTGCTGGCAGCGGACAAACTCCACACCCTCTGTAAGTTTCTGCAGAACCGGACTTCCCATTCGTGTCATGATGCCCATACTGGCCACCACATACGGCGAGTCTGTCACCTGGCAAACACGAGAAGTTCACCACAAAGTTCAGACATTCAGAGGACAACCAACATAAAAAAACAACAGATTTCTAATTACAAACACAGAACAGCAACTCTGAAAGTTTGACATTGACTGCAGTTACCTGTACACCATATTTACTGAGCGTGGAGCCTACAGGGCCCATGCTGAAGGGAATCACATACATGGTCCGACCTGAAAGTAAACAGCAGCTTAACCCAATTTCTTTTTAACATTTCTTTTTTTTTTTAAAGGCCAAATAAAAAGTTTGCAATGAATTGTGTCTAATATCAGTTTTAAAGTATGGGAGCATGCTCCCATATATATGAATATATGAAATTGTCAAAAAATACAGTAATGCATTTCCATCCATGCATCTATTTTCTTAACCTTCTGTATCCTTTTGAGGTCACAGGGCTGCTTAATCTGTCATTTTTATTACTTTGAATGGAGATGTTTCAGGTAACCAAGAGGTTTCAGTTATACTAAGTTTCTTTGGATTTAAGTCCCAGTTTGATCATCTTTTGATCAGTTTTTAAAGTGTTGTTTTAATTATGATTATACTATTTTAGCCAAAATAATAAAACCTCATTTTCTAGGACATAGTTTCTCCAGAGCGCCAGTAGTTTATTGAAAAATCACCTCTGAGTTGTGGGTGGGACCATTGGCACGTAGCAACCCCACCTCCCTTTCCCATCACCCATAACTAAGAAGAATCTGTTTAGTGTTAAAACAATACTTTATGCTTTTTTTTCCCCAACAGGCAATTCTGTTTGTTCAAGACAAGTTGGTTTAGTTTTTGTGTTGCTGTACTTTTAGCTGATTTGGGAACAGTTTGTTCCATATGAAGAGCACTCAACCAAAACAGGTTAACAGTGAAAGACTCAAGGTATGCCATGAATCGCACTTTAGAAAAACAAGTTTTACACACCTACACATTATTAAACGAGCCTGAAAGGAAATATTTATCTCTGACAGCCTTTCCGTCACATCTCCCTTTTTATGCTGAGTCACTTTCAAAGAAGTCTTGGAGGGACACAAATGGGTTTTTATTTACCTTTTTTCCCTCTTCTTAAACATTTTTATTCGTAGTGATGTCTCATCTTTGTCAAGTTTAATCAGTTAACCCTTTAAATCTTTTTACAGAGTCATGACACACGAGTGGCATCTTGTCAGAGTACCTGCCATGCTGCCGGGAAAACGGTCCCGTCTGGCTCTTTCCCAGTCCGACTCACTCATCCAGCTCCCCAGCTGGCTCTTCACCCCCCCAGCAGGAATTGGGACAGTGTCTCGCTGGTTCTTGGTCACGATTACGGTCTTGCTCTCGACTCTGGCCACGTCCTTTGGGTCTGTGCGCGCAAGCCAGCTGCCGAGCAGAGAAACCGTCAGTGCGGTGCAGAAAATGGGGTTGCAGACGTGCTGCTCAAACCAACCAGACTCACCAGTTTTCATATTTGGGAAGCCTCTTGACCATGCCGTCCCGCTCCAAACCTGCCAGGATGTTGGCCGTTTCCTCCGGGGTGCCGGTCACCACGTGGACATTGGCGGGTTTGCACTCGTCCGCAGCTCCCTTCACAAAATCCGCCACCGCTGGCGGTAGTGAGGGAATGGAGGCCAAGGATCGAACATTTACCCCGACACTTCCCTGCCTGAGAGACGAGGAAAACAAAGTCTTACAGATTTTAACGTTCAAACCAAGATTAGACAGCATCTGTGTGTGTTTTCGGATTTCCCTCTCCAACAAAACATACCCCATAATCTAAAAGTAAGGAAAAATCACACAGTACAGGAGGAGAGCCGTATGCAAAGCACCATGAAGATTTCTTTGCATGCTGGGAAGCCTGCAGGATGCTGAGCTAATGCCATCCATGTAATATTGTAGAAACACCAGTCAAAGAGCTGTTGCTGTGTTTACTTGTAAGCACAGACGTGTGCGGGTGTGGCACGCAAGCAACTGCCAGACGCCTCAATGTGCCATGCGGGAGCTGTGGGAGGTTAAGCCTGGAATTTGACATTAGGGCTGCACGATATGAGGAAAACTCACGATATGCGATATTAGTGATCAATATTGCAATGATGATATAACCTGCGGTACATGAACAAATAGCAAAACAACCAAAAACACACAATTTCCATTTCACCACAACAGTTTAAAAATTAAACTCCAAATAACCCTTGTCTACATAGGAGGTGAACATCTAACAATAAAGAGCTCCATCAGGTTGGTCAAACATAAATAGATTTATATTTTTCGTTTGTTTTAGCACATTTAAGGTTACCATTTATTGCTACATTCGCCGTCTTCTGCGATATGCGTATTGCACAGCTTGATTTTGCGATAACGACAAATGTGTGATTTATCGTGCAGGCCTAATGGACATATTACACCAATAAACACCAATAAAAATCTGAGCTCTTACATACTGCAAACAGCTGGTTTACAAAACAAAATTAAGAATCCGCTCCCTTCTGAAACCAGAATTTGGTGGTCACTTGAGAAACTGCAACATCTGACAACTCTGGGATGGCTTCAAATTTGAGTGCAGAATGTTTGGACTTTAGCTTTCATCTAAGCAACCACAACAATTTTGTTCGAAACCGGACTTTGTTGTCAGGTAATCGGAATTTGCAATTACACGTAAATCATATTCACTCATGTAAACGCGTAAATCTGGTCTGAAAGTACCAGTGAATTTGTAACCGGCAGCACGTTCAGAAAACAGCTTACAGTGAGTTACTTTTGCTGTCAAAAACTAAATAGAAGTTCTGACCCAAGTGGGGTTTCTGCCTCATGTGAGGCAAACGAGTACAGTCTGTGACTGCCCACAGCTGTGGAAGGCTTTAAACGCTGACGTCAGCACACAATCACTCACAATGAAAGTGCTGACATGACAATGAGTTGTGTGCACCTACCTTTAGCATGTCAGCATGTGTTTACATGACTTTCCTTTGGACTCCACTGTGGTGAAATTAACAGATAAGTGACTTTCTCTAGTATTGGGCCATAAATCGTTCCAATAGTTGCTGAGCTGTTTCACTAGAGGTGGAGGCTTTATTTCATTCCAGGAAACTATAAATGAACTTAGTTTGTGGAGTGGAGAATCATTTATTGACCTTAGCAAAGAAATGAAGCAGAAAATAGAAGAAAATTATGAAAGAGTCTCACTGCTGTCGTCTCATGGACCCTACAGAATGCCATAAAAAAATCTACTAAATAATAAAGTGATAAAAACACAATAATCTAAGAAAAAAAAACTAACATGACAAAAAGAAATGCTTAAAATTGAAACTCAAAACACTCATTTTTTTACTTTATTGAATATCAACTAAAAATTTTATGACATATAACAAATATTACAAAGCATGTTTGTTTCAGGCGATGGTCAATAAAGTTTTTAAGAATTGACTTGGAGTTTTCCATTGGCTGTGTGTGATAACTGGAATGAGTGACTCCTCCCCTCTCACATTCTGAACAGGAAGTACCCTCTGGTTCCAAAAGCCAAAATCCCTTCTCCTAGACTTCTATAGAGAAATCAACAGCCGTCACTCAGTCATTCTATTCGTCAAATTAACTGTTCTTCATCTACTACCCTTTTTTAACTGCTTTTACTACCTTTTTGTTGCTAATCCTATTTGTTTTTCAAGATGCGTTTTCTTTAGTGCAAGTTATTCAAATTGGCCAATCAGATGCCTTAATAAAAGTAGGTGGCCTCATGTCGAACATTCAAACTGTTTGATTGACAGATTTGATGTAGCCTTCTTTCAAGTGGTAGGGGTGTGGATTTCCAACAAGCTCATTCCTGATTGGTGAGAGTGGTTGCCACAGAAACATTGACTGCTTCGTGACATTGTCTGGCAACTTCCATATCATAAAAAAATGGCAACTGAATTGTTCCAAGGGTGGCGTCACACTCACTCGGTCCAGTTCTAATATACAGTCCATGATTTTTTTTTCATAGTTAAGAGGGAAGCTTTTAAAGGGATCGAAACCATAAATTATTTTTTTATTTTTTGAAAAAAAAAAATTCAAAAAATACATTTATAAAAACTGGTAAATGTTTCCGACTCTGCGTTTGTGATGCCGTGTTTGTGGTACGCATGTCATTCTAGCTGACCTTTGCCCCTCATACGTTATGAAGAAAGTGTTTGTGTCCTCTGTCCCGTGACACGATTCTTCGTTTCCATGAATCGGTCTGCTTTTACCACATGAAATAAATCAGTCAAACCCCCCAAACCCCAGACTGTCACGTTTGAGCATAACCAGCAGGGTGGTGCTCAGTATTACTGGGATTAGGAAAGGGACGGGTTGAATCAGGATTAAGGAGAAAGATGCACTGCTGCTGATTTAAGACGTGATGAAGACAAGGCCAGTGGGCTTCCTACTGCTTTTTCTCAGCTTTGCTGTTTTTCCTCTTCCTATATGCTGTCAAGGCAACCGGAATGCTATTATTCAGCAGCGGCCACGTCACAGTGCACACGCCTAAAGGCATCTGTCAGATGAGAAAAGTTGATCTTAAAACACACCTCCAAGTCAGTGAGCCAATCCTAACACAACACAGGTCCTCAGTGCAAACACTCCCCGACACATCCTGCTCGTCTGGGACAGAGTCTACCTGTGCTGCCATGCACGCGTCATGGTGAGGTGAGCACACACGGAGAGCACACACAAGCACATGCGCCGGGACATTCAGTGACAACTCCAGCAATGAACAATCCCTCAGGCAGAAAGCAAACAAAACGTAGAGACCCACCTAAGACTTCAGACACGTGTGTGCAGAAAAGTATAGGCATAAAAATCCATGCAACAACTTCATGGCATCAACATAAAACCAGAAGGGCGGTGGTTGCAAAATTAAATTGGACCTTTATTTTGAAATCTGAGCTGATTTCAATTAAATAGTCAACAGGAGGATATATAGTTTAGGGATACTGGAAGTCAAGTTTGACAAGTTTCTAGTACAAGTTAACACAACGGCAGACACACAAAACACACACACCCTCAGTGTTCAAACTAAAAATAAAAGAACAACTCTGAAATTGAAAACAAAAGCTACATTGAGAGCATTTTTACTAAATAATTTGAATTTCCACTTGATTCCAAACATAAACATGTGTGATAACTCACCTCCTTATAACTCCTAATAGAAGGCACGACATCTTTGGTGGAACAACTCAACAAAAAGTGTAAAAATGAAAGAGGTCTCTGCTGTCAGTAACAAGCTGCTCCAGGCTCATATCTGTGCTCCAAAGGGGACCTTGCACTTTGGATCCAGTCAACTAGATGCTGCCCTGGCCCCGCTCCACAGCTCCAGCGGACGGAGGACCCCGCACGCAGCGCACGCACGGCTTTATGGGCTAAAGTTCAAAGGCTGCCTCCGCCTCTGCGTTTGCGTCTGCTCACGTCACCATGCAGATGCCGGGACGGAGCTCACATCTGGCCGAAAGGAAACCGGAAGTCGGGACCAAAACGCGGAAATGGATTCCGGAGAACACACAAAGCAAAACAAAAAACAAAAAACTCACTGAACTAAATATTTTCTATTCGCTTTGTCTTTATAAATGTAACATATTCTTAAAATAAAACAAATACAGTTCTTTTCTTGTTATTTTTCAACTTTAACTTCATTTTAACACTACAACTCACACATTATTTGTTGTTTTGTCGTGTTTCTTTTTCTAAAACACTATTTTAAAAAAATCTAGTTTAAAAAAGGAAAAATTAAGTGTAAAAATAAATATATTTGTTATCCTGCTTTACTTTCACATTGAATTTATGGCTAAATTAAAATAAAAGCTGTAGCTTTTACAACTCAAATTTATAATAGTTAATTTACAGGCATCAGTTCAAACAACTCCCCAAAAAGTGAGAAAAAAGCTTACTCACATGCAATTTATTTAAAAAATGCTAGTTTTAAAATAAGTTTGGATTTTTGCCTCAGCTGCCTCATTTGTTTTTTTCCCTATAATGTCAATGTTCAAATATACATTAACAAATCAAACAAACAAACATTAACGAGGAAGAAATATTAATACAAGAAATAGCAGTAACAAACCGTCTCAATGATAATAACAACAAATACCAAATAGAATACATATAAAAAATGTAAAAAACAAACAAACTTTAAACTATAGATCCACAAGCCCAACAAATTCTAATATATCACAAGTCTGGACAGCTTTACAGTCTAAAGAAAATTTCACAGATTATAGCTTTAATTCGAATTAACAAGAGATTGAAAATGTTTTTTTAGATTAAAATTTACATTTGACTGTTTGCTTGATTTCAAGCATTGTGGTCAAAGCAATAAAGAATTCACACAGATTTATCAAACTCATTACAAAAATCATGAAATGCATGGATTAAAAAAAAGGGAATAATAAAGACATGCTGAGCTTGATTTATTGCTTGAAAAGGTAAACATTTGTGGATACGAAATTTTGCTGTATTTTTAATAGATTAATTAAATGAAACAGTTTTTTGTGAGAGCTGTTAACAATGTAAAAATTTTGTCAGACCAACCTGCAAGGCTTTCTGGAAACAGCGTCTGTCAAACTGCACTTTCAGTTTTTAAGTGAGCTCACCAAAGCAATCTTCAGGGTTGCACAGACACATCAAGAGTGACATTTTATGGCATAGATTTAACTGTAAGTTTAGTCTGTTTACCTTTTTTTGACTTTTTCTGAACATATTTCCATGTGTGCCCATTTTTTATTCCCCTTAATGTCCAATATAACATTCTCATTCGGTTCATTGGTGTCCTATAAGAATCATGAATGGGAGTCATCTGGATTTAACTGCGTGATAGGAGCTTCCTTGCAACATGCATCCAAAACAGGTGACAATGAAATAAATAGAGCAGAAAAGGAAACTGTAGTAAATATTACACAAAAAAGAACCTACAGTAAAAGTAACCAACTTTTATTGCCAAAATTCTGAAACACTTTAACTGAAAACTGCCCTTCCATTGATTAAATAAGAAAATAATAATCTCTATGAGATTTGTGATTTTTATTTAAAACATCAAACCCTGAATAATTGAAATGTTATTGTTTGTTTGATAAAGTAAGAAGTTTTTGGAATGCTGCCTGACACTTTATAGACAGTTTTCCAGGTGAACATTGTTTTTGTAATTGTTGTCACAGTGCTGATAAGCCTGTTGAATCAGTGACAGAGGGTTGGCTGCTTTTTTTGGCGCTTCAAAGTCTTACAGGCCTATAAAATGTGTTTAACAGCTCCTAATTAATTTCCTGTTTTCTTTGTTTTATCTGTGCCAATGTGACCCTTTATTTTTTTCTTGATAGGCAATATAGGGATGGGGAGAGCTGGCATTGTTCTGGGGATCGTTTTGAAGAGAAAAAGAACTGCAGAGTGGGAGCGGATGAAGATTTGACCGTCGAAAGCTCTGAGTTAAACTTCACCCATCTCTTTGGTGATAATGCCTGCAGAGTCAGCAGTTGTCACTCCAGGAGAACATGCACAACACGTACACATAATGATTATAAATGATTATGAGTCATGGCACCCCAAGAGCCAGACAGAGTTCTTGAGAAGAAATAATCAAACGGACAACAGTTCAAACAAATCAAAGCCTTTACAAGGCTACTATAAAGCCACTATCAAGCATGGTGGTGGAGGATTGGTGATGTGGGCTTGTTCTGGAACAAGATTTCTTGTGGCAGGGTAATTATGAATTTTTATGTTTTCAAACTAAGGTTCCTTTTCTCCAACTACTCTTTCCCAGAACTGTAGAGTAAATTATTCAAATAAAAACAAATCCCTATGGTGCCAGTTAGAGCTTACCGCGTTTGTGATTGACAACTTCAACATGTGGCGCTTCTGCATCCAGCTCTTTATATTCCTGTTTGTGTAGTTTTAGTTCAACAATTTGCAAACTGCACCTTGAGTCATAAATGTAACTGCATAATACAAAACAGATTTAAAATCAAAGAATAGTTATACTAAATACAGTTATTATACACAATTCTTAAAGGTTGTGCATGTTTTTCATTAAATGCCTAATAACAAGCTAAAATTTGACGGGCAATGAATTTATTCCCCTTACCGTATAAATAATTTCTCAGTTAATCATTTTACTGTTACCATGAGCTAATCAAAGCTAAGATAAACAGTAAATGACTTTTAGTGACAATAAAATCATATGTCTAAAACAGTATCAAGTCCAAGGATTTCTATGTACAAAGAAGAACTGATGCACAATCACAACTGAAAACATTCATCACCTGATAAAGAAGGAAAATACACAATGTCCTAATATGCCTAGTCTTCGTCTGTGTCTGCCAAACATTTGCTCGGATACCCGACCTTTGTCCAGACTATTTCTCAACGGCTGAAAAACACCCCACTGCCTTTCAATCACTTATCCAGTCAAAGCGTTCACAAACGGTCATCCTCACGTCAACAAGTGCAGCCTTTGCCCTTTGCATCCAACCCTGAATATTAAATAACACTGCAGTGGTTAAGATAGACATAAAAGGCTCAAAAAATTTCTCAAAGGTCTTCGTAAACCTATACATCAATGGAGGAGAGATTATACACAAATGGGGTAAAAAAAACAACCTGTGACCATATGAAGCACTGCAGCTGAATCATGATAAGGACTCTGACCTGTGTCCACTTTCTTCCCTTTTTTTTAAAACTATATTCTTTGACCCAGAAAGATTGGATTTAACTCTGTTTAACTACATGGTGATGAAGTTCCCCTTATGATGAAAGACAGCAGATCCATTGAAAACAGGAACAAAGGTTGTCCTCTCCTCAAACCAAGGTCTTGACTCATTTTTCCCTTTTAATAATTTTCTTCCTTCATATTTTTATGCATGTATATTTGTTTCTGTTGCTTGGGTGTTCCTTATTTTTTGCATAACATTTTAATAAATCTCTATGACACGACGACGAGCGGATATGAGCTGAAAATGAACGGTGTGGTTTGGATTGAAATGAACCACAAAGCAAACAACAATGTTCCCGTTGTGTTAGTTCAGTAGCTGTTCATCTTTTTCTTTAACCAGTGGATCGTGGTAAACTTTCCTGGACATGCAATACAACAGCACCCTCTAGTGGTCATGACAGAACTAGACCTTTTTTTTCTAACCTGGGTCATACGTATGCATACGACGGAGTTTTAGGGCCACGGTGAGGAAAAAAAATTCTGGCCAACGTGGCGAGATTAAAGTCGTATATGCAACCACATGACATTAAAACAAGAATAAATTGTTTCTTCAAATTAATAATTTGTGGCCACAACTAATATTTTGTGCACACAGATTTTTACTTTAGTGTATACTACTACAAGTTTGTGGCTACAAAATACATATATTTTTATGTACCAAATACTAACTTGTGGCCACAATATATTAATTTGTGCAAACAACATACTAATTTGTGTCCAAATATAGTACAAAATTGTTGCCCACAAAGTGCAAATAAAATGCTAATATGTTGCCACAAAACAATAATTTTTGCACACAAAACACAAATTCATAATCACATTATAAATTTGAGGAAACAATTTGTATGTTTTTTTCGAGCCTAGGTGATAAAGAGCCACATGACACCAAAAAAAAAGGATACATTGTTTCCTCAAATTAATATTGTGTGGCCACAACTAGTATCTTGTGCATACTGATATGTATTTTACTATAATAAATTTCTACTGCAAGTCTGTGGCTACAAAATACACATTTTTGTTCACCAAATACTAACTTGTGGCCACAATATATGTGTCCAAATATTATACAAATTTATTCCCACAAAAGGCTAACTTGGGCTCTGTAAAGTCATAGCTGTAAAGTCATAGCTAAAGTCATAGCTTTTATTATGGCAGGTCCTTTTTATAGCATGGCACAAGTTTAAAAATAATAATATCATTTGGAATTAATATTGCCATTTATAAATTAAAGGAACCAAAGATGTAATATTTAGAAATACTTTTTTAAACTTTTATTTTGAAAATCTGTGCAAACGTTATGTACATAAGGCGTTTAAAGTTCTTAGTTGCTTTCTTTGTTTACTGAATAGTTCAAACGCCTATTTCCTTGGTTTGCTTTTACTTAATAAAAGTATTTAAATAAAAATATTTAAAATAAACGTTTCTACGTGGGTTTGTTTAGGCTTAGTTTAAGTAATTGTGAATATGAGAAAGATACTACAAGTCCCAGAATGCAACACTGTGGAGTAGTGATGTGGGAAAGCACGGATATTACAGGAAAAACACTTTCATTTTCGATTTTTATGCTGAGTAACTGCAAGTAATCAATCCGCCGTCTCTTTGGCGTCGAATTACTCAGTAAAAACCGCGTTTTTTTGTACTTGATTATTATTTAGATCGAAGCCAAAACTCTTGAACAAGTTTAGCTAACTTTTCTTTTGCAGAAACAAGATGACTTCTCTTGATATTCGCCATGAATCTAAGAAGCAGGTGGGTGTCTGCTAGCATAAAGTGTCGAGTAGCAGCAGGTTCAAGACGCTTTCCCCTCCTAAAATACCTGACAGGTGTATGTCGGGGGTGCAAAACAGTAGAGCCAGAGCTCAGGTCAGCGTCGGCTTTCAAACACAGACAGCCAGCTGCAGCTCTGGGGTGAAATAAGGTGAAGGTTCGGCTGATCGGCCTGTTGCGTTTAGTGAATCGGAAAATTTGTTTAAAGCAGTTTCCCAATGGCGACACATTCAAAACAAAAGATTTCTAAAGTTTTGGTTATTCTTACAGGTTGATGAATTCTGCCAGACTCTCTCCAAGGAGGTAATTCTATTTTATTTACACCTATTTTTGTCCGTTTTAATCCCATGTGTGTGAGCCGAGTTGTTGTTTTTTTCTTCAAACAGGCAGAAGAACTGCTTTCCAAATTTTTCCCGGAGAAGATTGAGCAGCTGCAGATGTTGCTGAAGGTATGAGGAGTGGTGACCTATACTGACTTTTATAAGGAAATGGACCCAAAAAAAACGCTTTTTAAATATTAAAAATTTCATGTTTGTGATTTCAGACGTCTTTTAACTGTGACGACCTAGCGTCCTTGAAGGCCCCACTGGACATCCCAATACCAGATCCAGCAAAAGAGGAGGAAAAACGGAAGAAGAAGGAGGAAGTATGTCTTTTTTTTATTTTTATTTTTATTTTTTTTATCTTTATTTTTTATTTTTAGGAAGTAGGTCTTTGTTTCAGATTTCTTAAGATCCAGTATGGCTACCCCTGGAGTTTCACATTTTTTTTGTTTTTTATGTCAATATATATTATTATTTTTCCCGGTGTGTATTCTTTTGCATATGGTGCCTTAATTTTCCTCTCATATTCAGCCAAACAATGAATGAAGCTCTACTTATCTGATGTAACAGGTTTCAAAGCAAAAACCCTGGATTCAGTTCCTTTAACCTTCTTCCTGATTGTTGAATAGAGCTTCTCAGCAGGGATCCTCAGATCCGGGTTTATATTTAGTAAAGTGAAGTCGAAACACTCGAGCTGAGTCCCTGATTACCGTGGCAACCAGTCATGTGCAGTTTCTAAGGTTTTTTTTCCACCCATTAATCGGCCTTTTATGCTGTGACATTTAAAGCAACAGCAGTCCTTCATCTGGAAAAATGAATAATTATTCCAGAACTGCTACTGATTTTTTTAAAGCCGAAAAAAATTAGAATTTAGATGGTGACTGTTTCTTTTCACACCTATAATTTGAACAAAAGCCTTCAGGCGTTGTTGCAATTAAGGGTTTAAACAAATAAAATGGAATAAACTTGTCAATAGAATAGTTCTGAAATAATAACAGAGGATTTTTTAAAATATGTTTTTATTCTGTGAAGGTAAATAAATGCCACTAATGACATTTATTACAATTTCCAGAGACTATTAAGAAATCAGCACTTAAAACTGAAATTCTTTTGACGTTATGTTTTTTTGTTTTAGAAAGATGCAAAAGAGGGTAAAAAAGACAAGGACAGCGATAAAGAGGATGAAGATGCAGGTAAATTAGTAGATGGGGGGAAAAAAAGGAGCTTAAGAAAACTTCAATGGGTCTTCAACATAAGGACTTTTTTTTCACAAATACACAAAATGATGTAGAATTTCTGGCAAATATGGATCTTTTTACCCTTCAGGTCCTCCTTGCGGTCCCATCTATAGCAACGAGCGAGTTGAGAGCCTCCTGCAGGAGGTCAAGCCGGAGATCCAGACGCTGAAGGAGAAGCTCAACACGGTCAGCCTTCACCTTCAGAAATTTGGTTTGAAGCTACATTATAAATATTTGCATAACTGCATAATGTGATCTTTTTTTTAAATTACCAACAGGTATCAATGTGGGTGCAGCTCCAGATCCCTAGAATTGAGGACGGCAACAACTTTGGAGTAGCTGTACAGGTGGGTGGAAGGATGTGACGTTTCTGAGACGTTGCAGCTTTTTTTTACAATTGGTAACTGCATCTTTAAGTTAAACAATGTGTTTACTCTATTTATAATATAAACTTTAGAGGTGACTCTATATTTTCCACAACTTGACAGTAATCTACCTAAAATGCTTGATTTAAAAAAAGTTTTTAATATTGAAAAGTAATTTAAAATGAATATTTTAACATGACGGTTTTTTTTTAAATAGCGTTTTCTTTTTAATATTTTGTTTTTTCTAATATGACAAATCTCAGTTTTTCTTGTGGAACAAAATCTGAATGAATTAAAAGCCCACTCCAATCATGGTGAGCAATTTTGGAGCTATCCAGCCGAACAGTTTTAGCTCAGTTTTCTTAACATGTCTTCTATCATGAGAAAAATGTCACAATTACATGTCAAAAACGGCAAAAACACCATTTTTATCATTTTTTAATGAGCTACAGTCGTAGAAAGGTACTCGTCGGAAAATTTCTTCCAATATTTTCATAAGAAGCTCTTGGATAAAAGCAACGTGAAGCGTGAAACAAATCACCCTCTCATATCCTACAGGAGAAAGTGTTCGAGCTGCTGACCAGCACACGCACCAAGATTGAGGCAATCCAGACTCAGATTTCAAAGTAAGAGCAGGATTAATCCAGTTTTAATATGCATTTAATTCATAAAGAGAAAAAGATGCTAGGTTGGTTTATGCTTAGCTATTTTAGCACATAAATGGAAAAAAAATGATGCAACCTATCTCGTTTCCTTCCAGATATTACAGTGAGAGAGGTGACGCTGTAGCCAAGGCCTCCAAACAACCCCACGTGGTGTGTATCTGTTGTTGTGTAATTGTAATAAATGTGTGTAATTGCAAGGTCGACTGCTGCAGCATCTCTGTTTGCACATATCAGATGCAAGCCTGTTTGTAAAACGTGTGGTCCTTCTGCTGCAGGGCGACTACCGACAGTTGGTTCACGAGCTGGACCAATACCAGTACTGCGAGCTGCGACTTCACATCCTGGACATCCGCAACACATATGTAAGACTGCGTGTTGAGCTGAGCGTCCGTTGTGCATTTTCAGATGGATGCCGTGTTTAGAGCCCCAGCTGTGTCCAAGCAGCAGGATGATGGCTCTATTTCTGCTTAATAGGAGGGTAATTAAACTAATTGCCGTGGTTGTTTTAAACGGATTGGGGCTCAGCGTGCAGTCCATTAATCAGATTGTCTCTTTGGCCATTGTCCTCCTGCGTTTGATGCTGCTGATGAGCAAAGCCGTACGTTTTATCTGATGAAAGGGGCCGTTGAATAGTGGCTCTGGTACCTGAGCGCCTATCTTTAAGTTATTTCTTGATGTAACCGTCCCATCTCTGCTTCTTCATCACTGAGTGTGTTTCTGTCTCCAGGCTGTGCTGTTTGACATCATTAACAAGAACTACGACAAGATCAAGAGGCCCAGAGGAGATGGGAAAGCTCTCATCTACTGAGACTGGCTTTTACACAACAAGTGTAGCATGACACTGTTATAACAATCCCCAATCTCTTACAAGAAAAAAAAAGAAAGTTTTCATTTTCTCCCTGTGCTAGCATTTTGGTTTGGATTACAAAATAAAGCAACATAATCCCTCTTGAATGTCTGGCACGTCTTACTTTGAAAAACATCCTTCAGAGCCGTTTGGGCTCCTTCACAGAGCCAGAGGTGATAAAAAGTTCCTCTCCTGGTAAGCCGGGGCAGCACCATCTCAGGTTCAGCCGGTACCATCCCTGATAGAGTCCTCTCCAGCCAAGGTAGCCCAGCGCTCCTCCCAGCTGTTGGGACGGCCAGTTGGGGAAGTTTGCAAGCAAGCAGAGAAGCAAGAACATCCACATGATGAGCAGGACCACACAGAGAAGGAAGAGGATTCTTATCGGAGCTCCAGGTGACCTCTGCTGGCGTTTCTCGTGGGATAAGTGTCGGCCGAAGACGGAAATCTCCTCCAGGAGGAGCAAGCAGCACAAACAGAGAATCAGCACGTTCTGGGACACTTCATAACCCCTCCAAAGTAGATTTGCTCTAAGGCAGGAGGCTTTGGTTTGGTCTTCATGCAGCAGCAGGGGAGGCTGTGCTGCTGCAGCAGGGCTCTGGACATCCTGGGCGGGGGGCATGGGTTCATAACAGCTCCCCGCTGCGTCCTCCAGCAGGGTGAGGAGGCGTCGAGTCCCCCACCAGAGCAAACCTGCCAGCCCTATCCGAGAGAAGTGGCGGAGGGAAACCGGGACGGATCGACAAGCAGAGAAGGAGAGGAGGAGGACGAAGGAGCCGGTAAGGATGCAGGTCCAGCCCCAAGTGGATCTGAGGAACTTCCTGGAGAGGGGAGGGAGGTGACCAGACATTTTTATATTTATATTTCAGACGTAGTCAAAAATACAAAAACTTTTCAATGTTATTCAATTCTTTTAAACGGCTTGTTGCAATCATCTATCTGGTTATGAAATATGATGCGGGTGTTCTGTCACGTTAGAGGATTGTCCGCTCATTTGCTCCACAAGTGATTATCAGCAGCCGGCATCTCCAGGAATAAAAAAACAAAGACAATATTTTAGTATGTCTGTTTATGGTAATGATAAATATGTGCCATGATTAGTAAGGGCACACAAATGCATTAAATTAAAAATGAATTAATCTGCTCCTATAATCTGTAAATCCAATAATTTCCTGTTAGAGTTGAGTATGAGTGGGAGTATCCAGGCTACTAAATCAGGTTTGATTCAGGTCAATACATCTGTACATTTAATTTACAGTCAGACACAATTCCATAAAATATTGATGGATTTTTCCTATTTTTACTTTAAGATAAATTTCTTTGGTTATGAAGAACAGTTTTCCATAATTAATAGGGGTGTAATGATTTAATAGATTAATCTCTTTCTATTCCCATGAACCAACCAGATCGATCTGTCTGAGTCAAAACCTAAAGACGACCAAGTGCATCACAGTGGATAACATATGACTGACTATGAATGACTATGTCTGACTGCAAAAAATGATGGGTCCATCATTCCAGTCCAATGTGTGGAAACACTTCGAATTTAGCAAAGACGTGACCATACAATGTGCTAGAATGTTCAGATAATGTTCCCTTTGGATTATTTTAATATGGAAAAACAACAGTGGGCTGAGCTTTATGAAACTAAATTGTGAATGGATTTGTCATTAATTCTTGTTAACCTGTTTGTGTACATATTTAATTTATACTTGATTATGTTAAAGAAATCCAAGGAATGGGGAAAACGTCACCTTTCCTGTTCAGTAGCAGGTTTTTATCTCTGAGTCACACTGGTTGAAGTTTTGGCTAAAGATGTCCAGGATCCATTTTAGGTCAGTGAATCATATCGTCAACCACAAATTGATATATATATGGTATCATTGCTAAAATGATTCGTTACACCTCTATTTCAAACAGGATACATTGTTTTTGTTTGATACATTGCATTTCCCAAATAAAGGTTTATTGAAATAATTGGCTTTTTATAATTAAAAACATTGATTATATTCTATTTAAAAGAAAAATTTAATGCCGTAAATTAACATAAATTATATAACATTACTAAACTTTTATGTGGTTTTCTTTAATCAGAACTCAGTAACAAACAGGCCTCACCTGTAAAGGAAATGGTTGCTGTTCGCAAAGATGTTGTGCTTGGATACCCAGAAACTCAGCAAAGGTCCAAAGAGGACCAGGCCAGACAGCACCAGGTGGAAATGTCTTCGGACCAGGTTGCTCCCTAAAATCCTGGCTAGTAGGTTGGTAAGCATCTGCAGAGCTGCATCCAGAGGTCTGAGGAGGAATCTGCCTGACACCTTCAGCTCTGTAGCTATCATGTGAAACCTTTCCAGCTCTGAGACGAGGCCCTTCCAGGAGTTTCCAGTCTTTGGATCCATTTTTTTTTTTTTAAATAATCTGTGTTTTTAGCTAGAGAGCCCTGCTAATGTTTGCCCTCCTGCCTTTTGTCTGCCAAAAGGCACATGAGCTCCACTCCCAGAGGCAGGCATGCAGCAGAGCGCATAGTTTTTAAAAATACTCCCCCCTCTGTCCCCTTTACCCTCAAACCCCCTCCTTGTTCACAACAGGCTGAAAGAGGAAACCGACTGTTTCAGCAAATGAGCTCATTATGTTTGAATGATCCAAATGTAATTATCAATGACTTCCATTGACAGTCTAGCTCAAATCTATGAATTTAAATTTAGATCGAAGCCTCCTTCACACATTTATGTTTATTCACCCCTTCACAATAAAAGTCTTTCATGTAAAGAGAAATTGTTCCGACAGAACCTTTGGCTTCCCTCCTGATAGCAGCTGCTGGAGCCAAACCGAATTTAACTTGGAAACTGCTGCCAGGCTACATTTGGATCTGAACAGCTGCTTTTCTCGCAGCACTTCTCATTTCCAGGTTCTTTCCTCCTCTCCTAACTTCATCTGACTCAAACATAACCGGGTCTTAAAGCAGCAGGTTTTCTTGATAATCAGGTTTAGAGTCAGTGAGACCAGCAGGTGTAAAGGGAATTTCAGTGTAATTTTAGAGCCTTTGCTGCAGTGTCTACGATGCCCTTCAAACCACCTTGCTGTAGCTGTAGCCAATTGTCTGAACTACAGCGACCATAAGTCATGTTTTAACCTTGGTGTGTGTGCTTAACATCTGAAAAACACACAGAGATTTGTCATTGTGACGCATTCGGAGAAAGATTCCTTTTATTGTTACTGTAAAACAGCAGTCAGAAAGAGAATCATTAGAAACACCTGAAAATTGCATACAGATGTCTTCATTGCGCACATCTGCAGTCCTGAACTGAACGTGTTAATATACAAATCTTTAAAACAGATCATTGGCTTTCATTGGCCAACACAAAACAAAAAATATATAATAAAGTTTTTTTCAGAATCAAAAATACAACCAGCAGGTACATTTTCCAGCAGTGAGCTGTCGGACACACTGTGAGTTTAAGTTGAATGGGGCATTGCCGTTGGGGAATTAGACAACCAGAAAACAAAATTCTATTATACTTTGTCTCAAAGTGGGAGTTTAAAATAAGAGAGCACCTAAAATAGGGCACTTTTTTGTCTTACTTATAACAGCAGAGTCAAAACTGATCCACTGACAACTACCTAAACACACTCCCTGACGCACATACCATTAAAAGGCTAAACATGTGTACAGATTTCTCTCAGGATCCCCGCACTTTCTGACATTTACTGGATCTAACGAAGCGTTTAATTTCCACAGCTTTCAGCATGAAGCATTTTAGGCCAGAGGCTGCGGTTGGGTTGAGCTGCGAGGGACAACCTGGAGTTTCCCTCAGTGCTCTCCTCTGCGCTGGACAAAGAGCCACACTGTCCAAATGAATACTTCACAGCCATGCTTAACGTGGACTGGACTTAATAATACCCAGAATTACATTTTAAAAAGTATTATACATCTCTCACGGTCGCTCTGAGCTTAAAAGCGTCAGAAAACCGACTTAAGCTTCGTCCCCGTCTATTGTGATGTCACATCCCCTTCTTCGTCTCGTTGCTCCTCTTCTACTGTCGGTTGTGCTCCCGCTCTCGGTCCTCCTCTAGGGGATGGGTCTGCCTGTGCTCCCACATTCGCACCGCGCCGTCCCACTGCAGACGACCATTACAGACAGTGAGTCATGGGAACTGACCTGCAGCTGAACCTTCCTTAACTCAGAAATACCTCTTATTTTGAAAATATTTGCAGCTACTTAAATAATTTACTGTCTAATGTTCAGTCTGTGCACCGAGGCGTTTGAAATGGTGCCGGTTGATGCTGCATGTAATGTTTAACACGAAGAAAAGACTAAGATTTAAAACATAAAAGACTAAAATTAGGTTTTCTATTATTTTGAAAGTGCATCTATCCAGAAACGCCATGCGTAGAGATCACTCAATCCCCCAAATTTAACACACACAGCTTACTTATAGTTTTTATTTTGAAATGTCAAGGATAATAATTAGACACTTGAAATACTAATTATTTTGCTAATTGGGGCAGTCAAACAGCAAATAGCTAATCTAAATATGGAACTAAATTCATCCAAATATTAAAAGAAATAAAAAAATTACAATTACCATGTGATCAATACCAATCTTTTACTTTTTTTTTTAAATAAAGTGATTCTATTTGTGAAAAGCACTTTTTAAATAATATTACTAACTGTTTAAAAAGCTTAAAACCCATAATTTATATTTTATTATTAAAATGAAATTTATTTTCCTTTTTATTCCTTATTTTTTCCTTTTTACTTTCTGGAATTTTTGTTTTTTGAGATGATTTCCTGCAGAAGCCTCATACTTATAGACAAGATCTGAAAAAAATCCAGTTTAATTGAACGTTTTTTTATTTTTTGACTGAATTAAGGGCCACTGAAGCTCAGTGCTGCCCCGATGTAATGTAATTTGTACTTTTTTTCCTTCTGTGTTGTGTTTTAACTTGCCCTAAATGGACTATGACATTCTATTATGTTGTTTACTTTTTTCTGAATATGCGACTGAAATGACACTTTCTGGAATTTTGTTGTGCATGTAACATGTGACAATGACAGGAACGCTTATTCTATTCCATTTCTTAAAAGATACTCACAGAGCTGCTGATGATGCTGGCCTCATACGGGTGCCAGCTGACGTCCCGCACGCACGCGTCATGACCCAACAGCCTGGAAACCACGGCTCCGCTCAGCACGTCATAAACTGGACACACACCAGCGTTCAAACACTTTCAACTCTTCAAAATAAAAGCATCCGGTCTACACGTACAGTATTTACATTTAGAGACTTACTGATGATTTTGCCGGTGGAGCAGCCCGAGTAAATGTATCTCTGACCGGTGCTGAACTCCGGAGAGAAGCGGCAGCGGATGAGGGTGTGGAGAACGCCGTGTCCACGGTACGTCATCACCGAAGTGTCACCTGTCAGTTTGTGCTTCTTTAGAGCTGTGAGAAAAAGCAAATACAAAAAACACGACAATGTTCAAGGACGATGGGGGGAAACACATTTAAGAAAACAATTCCAGTCATTAAGACAGGTTTTCTCACACTAAGATCATTTTTCTGTTGAATAAAATTCTAGGTTAGACAAAAAAAAGACAATGTTTCTTGAAAAAGGGTCTTTTTACTTTCTTAAGATTCAGTTTTTGTAGTGCCGGCTGCAAGAACAAGACCCTCTTTAAAGGTGGAAGAATTCAAGCAGATGTTTGAAGGAGAAAACCCCCAAAACAAGCTGCTAAAAACACATGAAACTAGCTGACACTCGCTTGCTAGCAGTCACTGCACATGGACAGTTACCTACTACTGGTAGGTAAAATTTGCATTTTGTTCAAAAGATTTTATTGCATCAGAAAGGAACGTCTGGCCCACTGATTGTAGCACCTACATTACAGCTACAGGCTTTTTCCAGCTGCATTTTTTCAACTGCTCCCCATTCACAGCAATTTTAAACAAGAAATACTCAGTAATGCAGAGTTTAGCTTATTCTTATTATATGTCCTCCATCAGAAAAATGCCACCAGAACATGTTAAAAATGTTATTTTCATTGGAGTGAGCCTTTAAAATATCTCTAATTAGTGTATAGACTGTGACTGTGCTGTGACTCATGCATGCTCTAAAAACACAACATAATTAGTGTTTGCAGCCACAGTAACAAACGAGAAGCATGGGTACGTTATATGCAGCCTGAAAGCCATGTCATCAGGAGGGCTGCTTCAACTCCAATCCCTCTGCTTCAACTCCAATCCCTCCGTCTCCCTCCTCACCTCTCTGGGGAACCTGCTGCCAGCGGTAATCCCAGTTCTGCTGGGTGACGGCCAGGCGGGAGGCAGCCAGCCCCTCTTTGGGTGAGAACTTCCTGACATCCCACAGCTTGATGGACTGGTCCTTGGAGTTGCTGATTAGATAGCGCGCATCCCCCTGGCACAACCGGGAGGAAAGAATAATAAAGAAAACGAAGCGCACTTTCACACCGACATTCCAGACGAATTGCGCTCGGCTAAAAATACACACTCCTCAACCGATCGCTTTGTGAGAGGAAATTTCTCACAGATGGATTAAACCAAAACACGCATACCTTGCTGTGGATGAAGGTGATGCCATCTCGATGGCCAGCCAGCTGTCCGACGGGCTGCGGTCGGTCTTCTCGTAGCGTCCTCCTGTCCCACACCTTGCACAGAGCGTCGTCGCTGCCAGAGAAGAGCAGCTGGGACGAAGAGTCGGCGAACGCCACCGCATTCACGTCGTCTTCGTGGGCGTCAATCTAAGAGCGGCAGGTGCAAAACACAGGGAGGTCTGTGGTAATGAATTTCTTTCTTGCTTTGTCTAGTCAGACATGCGCAAACACACATGCAAAATGGGAGGGAGAGAGTCTGAAAGACAGTAGGACAAATATGAAGCAGATGGTGGAGATCAATGGCTGACTGGTACACAGAGGGTGGCTGAGGGGGGAGGAGGAGGAGGAGGAGAGGCGGGTTTAAACATGACTGCCTCTCTGCAGGGTGGGGCTGCTCCCTTTGATGCTACGCTTTAAACAAAACTCCACATCAGCGTCCTCTTTCTAATTTAGCTAAAGGTGCCACTAAGCCCAATAATTGAAGCTTCTGTGAGGATTATGGAGACCAGGGTTCATCTAAGGACAACATACCTTTATCGCATCGGATTTCAGCTCCAATAATCCTGTACGTCACACTCCTTTTTTCCTTTTTAATTTGTTACATTTGACAAACGAAGGCTACGTTTTTCTGTTTGATTAACCCAATCAACAAAAAAAAGGCTGCAAATTTCTAATCCAAGGGGTGAGTTTTTAAACAATCGTCCGGTACCGTTCCATAGCGGAGGACAAAAAACCACGACCTACATTTTTCCCATTTTATGCAGTTTTATTTGGGAAAACGACTGGATGCCCCACTACATCAGACTCATTCTTGACCCAGGTTAAGTCGCTAGGTCATGTTTCGAAAATACATTCACTACTTTCTTAAATCGGCTGTGTGGACCGCTAGATTGAAATCCCCAAGATGGCAATGTAAAAAAGAATCGAACGTGTTCTTTTTACAGAAAGGAGCCAGTGAAGAAACAGAAGAAATCTGCATTTAACGTTAAAAACGAAGAGTCTTTGCTCCAAATATGGATAGTTGTTCCCACACACTATAATAATAATAATTAATAATATTCAGCAACCAACTGTCTGAAGTCATGAGGAACAGTGGGTTCATGTTTATTATTATTTTTAGTAAAACTGACACTGTTGGGTTTTTTTTTTTGCTTCCATTTTGTCAGTAATCTGTATCACATTTGAAAAGTTCCTACTTGAAATCTAGTGTTCAATTAAAGTTTAAAACAAATGCAGATATTTCCCAGAGGATGAAGACAAACTTTACCTCGAAAGTTTAGAGAAACTGGGAGCTAAATTAAAGACAGGCCATGAAAATATTGTCTGACATGTAAGTAATCGTGGCCTGAAAAAGGTTGTAGACCTCGTCTCTATGAGCTCAACAAATGTGAATTTTCTCGAGTTGTATTGAAAAGTAGGAAGTACTACGGGGCCAAAACACACTGATTTTTGAAGAAAAAAGATGGGAAACTATGCACAAGAATCCAACCTTCAGCGTCCGTCTGTTCTGTTCCAGATCAAAAACGTAAAGGCAGCCATCATTTGCTCTGGAAAAAGGAAGGAAACAAATCCAGAATGAAAACATTGGCGTTAAAAATGTTCAGCGTTTCTATTAAATAACCTGTTTGACTTGTGCGAACAGAAAGCGTTGGAAGCCTTCGGTCCTTGTCAATCATAAAAGCAAATGCTACTCACCCGCCCAGAATCTCTTTGCCATCTGTTGACGCTGTCAGTGAGAACACACAGAACCTCCTCTCATCTGGACTACAAAGCACAAACACACAAAATCTGATGATGCAGTAAAAGCACAGTCAGTGACTCACAACCACACTGCCTATGATACACCACCCAAGGTTAAGAAGCTGCACGCGGACACATCACCTCCCTAGCAGTTACTCTTAGGAATGCTGTGAGTTTGGTGGTGGTGCACATATTGTTTTTGAGACAAACACAGCATGAATGACGGCATCAAACATCCATGTGGGAATGAAAAGGTGGGAGGAGGGATGGCTGGTAAGGAATGATAGATTACCTGCTCCACAATTTTATAAGTTACTATGAGGGAAATACTAACTTGAGGTCCAGGGCGGTGTGGTTTTCACTGTCTCCATCTATACTGCACAAATGAACTGTGGGAGGAAGAAACAAACCAGAGAGAACTCATCAGAAACAGGTCATTGGTTCAGCCTTAGTCAACTCTAAATGTGTTTGTTTTTTTGCCTTTCTTCTCTCCTGAGAAGTTAATCTAAACCTTAGACACATCACTGCTATTTTAATGGCATATTTGTGTCTTAAAAAGCAATATTCCCATATTTTTACTTGTTATTGATTCTCTTCACAGCAACACCCAATGTCTTCCACACTCAACAGGTCTACAGATGGCTGCAAACTATGCAACAAAGACTTCAAATGAGCTCTCAGAACATGTGAAGGAGGCTCCAAGAAAACATAAAAACTTTAATAAAACACCAAAAAAAAAAGGATAAATGCACAAAAATCATTCTACAGAAGATCCTTGTTGAAGAAATCAAACTCCTTCACATCATCCAGCTGAGTGGGCAGCTGAGCTGAGTACTCATTACTGTGGAGTCTCCACCTGGAAGAAGGTCTTACGTATGCAACACCATCTATAAACATAGAATAAAAACCTGCTAATTGCCCTTCAGGAGGCAATCAAGATTTCCTGATGAAAGCTTTGGGATTTTTAAATTTCCACTCCAATCATCTTTTGATCTATTTTCAAAGTCCCAGTAGTCTTTTAATTATGATTTGGATGTTTTTAGCCTAAACCAATAAACCGTGTCGTATTCGAGGACAAAGTTTCTACTGAGCAGCATAGATCATTAGAAATTTGCCTCTGAGTTGTAGCCAGGACTGTTGGCACGGACCAATCCCGCCCCCCTTCCCATCACCTACAATTGAGCTCTCTGTTTACACGCTGTCCTCTTACATGCTCTGCTAGCTTACAGCCCCTCACAACCCCAACCTAACATTACTGGCACAGAAAAATGGCGAGCAATATTGGCGCTATCCAGCCTCACAGTTTTGAGCCAGCTCATACGAGAAAAACAAAGACGTCCGTGGTTCTGCATTGATCTATTTGTCTGCAAGTAGATGCATCAGAATCCAGTGGAGCAGGAAGCTTGAGGCCCATTCATATTTTCTACCTCACTAATAGGAGGTTTTTCAAGTCTGTTCCAGATTCAAACTTTTTGAATACAGAAATACATATAAATGCCATTTTAAGCTTAATGTTCTTAACACATCATGAGAAAAAAGACACAAGAACATTTTAAAAACAACAAAAACACAATTTTTATCAGATTGGCTCTTTAAACCGTTTAGATTAAGTAAACTAAACGGTTCAGAATCAGGCTGACGTTTTTTAAATATATTTTTATAAACCCTTCCTACTGTTTATTTTTGTACTTGATCCCAGATTGATTTCTGACCATTTATGACTTAAAAAAAACATCTGTAAGGCTTGAAAGAGCTCACAAAGCTAAAACCTTCCAGTTATTTTATTTAATTTCTTTACCCCATTTGTCAATGAACCGATAGTTTATACTTTTGTACTTTCTAAAATGTTGTGCATAGCAAGAACAGAGCTGTGTGTGTAAATGTTCTTTTCTGACCCACTCTCATCTCAGCCGAGTGTAAATGTGCCAGACTTTTCCTGCTGTTCTGCGTTTACCGTGTCACAAGGTCAAGAGAAACGGTTTGTGCAAAGAGATTTTAATGATTTGCATGTTTTAGTACCGCTCTGTCTAGCTTCCCGTTAGCTCCATCTGCTCTGTGCAGACCGACAAAGCGAGACCTCGACTGAACGCCAAAACATGCTCGGTTGGTATCTTGAGCAAAGTAGACGGCTGCTTCTGGGACGTTTTTGAAATACACTACTTCTGGTGAAACCATGCTGATCAGCTAGATAGGAGCAGTTCCTAAAAAGAATCGGATAAATGACCCATGCTTCACCAGTTTTTAAAGATCTGCCTCATTTGAACATTTAGTGAAAATCCAGTGACGGAGACCAAAGACTGCAGCAGAAAGCACTTTTACCGAACTCTAACAGATGTGTGGCGACATGTTGGGAGAAGGTAAATAATCTAAACAAACAATCCGCACATTTCTGTGCCCTGAGAATCAGTTGCACATGAAGAAGCCTTTTTCAACGTGAGGTATTTTATAGGTTTGCGGGTCTTACTGTAGTCAGACCAGCTGGAGTACAGCACATGTCGAGCATCGGGAGTGAAGCAGACGTCCAGTACGCTCCAACCCACGTCCCGCGCCCTCACCGTCCGCTGAAGATGGAAGCGGCCTTTGCTTGTGTCGTACAAACGAATGACCTGGTCTGCAAAAAAAAGTCAACAAAACAAGTCAATTCAACAAAGGATTTTTTTAACAAAGAAAAAATAACTTTTAGTAATTCATTTAAAAACTTTGATCATTTCTTACTTTAAATCCTTTGCTAACATTCAATTATCAACACTCACAAATGGTAAATAATTGGAATTTAAACACAGGGTTTGTCTCTTCTCATCTCTTTTGAAAGCAGAGTGTCAGCAAACTTTGTTGTGCAGATATAAAAAACAACAACAAAGTTTTCCTAATCTCCACCCTTTAAAGTTAATTTCCAATCGTCTTTTGATCTAATTTAAAAGCATTTCCAGTGTTTTTTTAATTATGATTTTGACGTTTTGAGCCAAAATTTAAAAAATTGTATTGTTTTCTTGGACATAGTTTCTGCAGAGCGGCAGGAGTTCATTAGAAATTCGCCCGTTACAAACTTTTTCAAACTGCTTTTTTCCCCCATCTGCTCCTGATTCACAACGATTTGAATAAATAACTCAAAATTGCAATTTTAAGTTTAATTTCTTTATATATATTTGTCCTCAATCATCAGATAAATGCCACAAAAACATGGTAAAAACACCAAACAAACTATTTTCATCTGAGTGTGTCTTTAAGTAGGAAAGCAGGATTACCAACAAGCATGTTTTGCCCCATTTGTCATTATAAGGTGAAAAATAACAGTAAAAAGAGGCAATAAGTTGGATGCCATGAGTTTTACCTTGGCAGGCAGAGAGGAACAGGTTGCCATCTTCACTGTAAACTCCACAAAAGGCTTTCTGCTGGTACGTATCCTTATGGGACACGTGGTTTGGCAGGAAACTATGAGGAATCAAAAAGGTCACAATCATCATATCGTCAGAAGGAACTGAACTGTCTAACAAGAAAGTGCATGACAGAAAATGGTGATTCAAGCTCTAATTTGCCCAGTTTACTTGCATGTTAGCTGTAAAATATACTTACTGTGTTCGTATACGGCTGCACTCTCCATGAGAAAAACTAGAACCTCGACAACGGCCTTGTTCCCTCTGTGCACAGAAACGATTAACTAATATTGGTTTCAAACCAGAATAAAACTATATCAACATGTCATCTGGAATATGGAGGAAATCAAAGTTGTGACAAAAAAAGACAAAAGCTCTTAAAACCTCTGTTAGCATGTAGGTGAAGCTGTGACGGCTTTTCAAGGACGACGAGGCAGTAGCAAGCAGGATCTGTGTTCGGATCTCGCTGCTGTCGATTTCATGTGTGTCCGGCTGGGTGTCCACTATCAGGAAAGAACCAACAAACTGAAGTAGGTGCACAAATATGACCCCAAACTCTTCAAACGGACTATTAACAGACAATAACTACCAAAGAAAAGACAATGTTAGAAAAGACATGTTAACAACCATACAAACTACACAAAAACATGACTTTTCTTGTGATCAAGTTTTTACACTGATCCTTAAAATACTGCAATTGCCTTACAAAATGTAAAAGCATGGAACAGCACACGTTTATGATTAGACTTCAAAAACATTTTAATTAAAATGGCATATGACACACAAGTTAAAAACATTTTTTTCAACGTTTTTAATTTAAAAAAGTTATATTATATTATATTGGATTATCACTTGAAGCTATGTTTATATTAATATAATCTAGTCCAAAATAAATGTAGACAATAATAATTTTGGAGCAACACAATTTTGCTAGAAGACTAGCAAAAATTGAACTTCTAGTCAGTCTATCTGGTTGACTTTTACATAGAATGTCCATTGTCACAAACATATGCAGGTTTAGGATAATCAAAACGCCAGGAGAAAGTTACCTGGTGGATTGTAGCGGTCACCCAGACGTCCATCCCAGGCCCCTTCGCTTTCATCGTCAGAGTCCGAGTGTGACTGGACCAACTGAAGCCCTGTGGCTCCGCTGCCATGGACCAGCCTAACCTGGCCCCTGCACACACCAAACAAATCCTCACTAAAAAGCCAAAAATCTCAACCGTATACTGTATTTAGACCGTCTAACGTTGCTACAGCCAGGCTGCTATCAAAAATTTGTGTCAGCAAAAAAGATAAACTAAAGTAAAGAGAACTGTGGCTGAGGTCAAAGAGTCAAAAAGTCAAACAGCAGTGAGTGTAATGTTGATTTTAGTGCAACCACCTTCTTTTGACTTGCTGCAAGCAGACGGACGAACACTAGCTTGCTCAAAAGGATTTTGAATTAACCGAAGTATTTATTCAATGCGCGATTCTCATGGATGAATTATGGAATTACTGAGAGGCGTCACATCACATAATGCTCAAAGTATTTGCTGACTTGGAAAAAACATAACGACAGTAGAAGCTTTCCCTGCTCCGGCAGCCGTTGTACATGAGTTAGGAACCCCTTATAAGCACAAACATTCCAGGAAATTCCTTTCCATGCCGCTCATAATGAATTTTAACAACTCCAGAGGAACCAACTCCAAAAAATTACAACAAAATACACAAGGATTGTGCATTGTTATTGTATTTACACAAAAACAGTTTGGTCTGATTTGGAAGAAATTATAATTGCATAATTAAATGTAAAATCTGAATTAATATTTTTGATGTCATTTAATGCTTTTTGGTATGTCAAAAAGTGTATTTTTTTTGTTCTGTTGTTTATTATTTGGGAGAAATTCCAAATCCACAAGTGTAAATGGTCCAATTCCCAACCTTGTTTTTATGTATCCCATCATATTACAGAATGATAGATCACATGCAAATTATGAAGGCTGCGAGAACATTTTATTTTTTAAGGGAAGTGTATTTTTGTGTATATATTGAATAAGATATTGTAAATATCAGAACTGTAGATGTTGATAGCTGATGTGCAGGTAGCACAGTATGTGCAGTGTTTTCTTTAACCAATTGTCTTGTATCTAGTACCTAATAAAGTTCGTTTAAAAAAAGAATTTCGTTTTTGTTGTTTGTTCACAATTTGAATCCAAACCTTTATTATCCAGGGAAATGTTTACATATTCACGCGACCTTACAAAACTGATTAGAAGGGGTAAAAGTGTACAATTGTTGTTTAAATTAATGAGAACTAGCTCAGAATGATTAAAATGTCACCTTCTCAATAGATAAGCCAGCACTTCAGCTAAATCGACGTCCTCCTCCGAAGCAGACTGTCCTTCTTCTCCCTGTTGCCTGTCGGCCGTCCTGCGGCCTCGGCTGCTGCTCTGATTCGGTTCTGCTGCTTCGGACTGCTCTGCTGGGTTGCCACTGGAAGAACCTCTTCCACCAGACATCCCAGAACTAGACTGAGAGCCCATAAACCCCGAGGGCCTAGCACAGAAAAATACAATAGGGAGAAGAGGCGGTATTTTTTACCTCACCTGAGCCTCAGCCAGGTGAGGCGTTAAAGGAAGATTCAGTGAAAATACTAAACTAACAACGTAACTGACTTCATATTTACTCACGTATACGTAGTTTGTGACTTTTACAACAAAATGTGTGGTCTATCAAACAAAGTGAGGAGCGTATTGGTGCTGTGCGTTCTTCATCGCGGTTAGGCTGTGTTGAGCTAGCTGAACTGCTAACATTCTGACGAAAACATTAGCTACCTTTGACAGTCTTCGTGACAGCTCGGTTCTCAGTCGTATCGACCCGAACTGGACGGTTTACTATTTCTAAGAAGTCAGCCTGGTCTGTCACACATGACTTGTAAGACTGGAAGTTGCTCTACACAGGTTTCGATCAGTTGACTAGCAGGGCTAGTCCGTGAATCGCCATGTTGTTTACTAAAGTGTGAAAAAAAACTGCGCGTGCCCCCTAGACTTTCACCGTCACGTGATTCGCTCGCAGAGATTTGCTCTGACCTACATTCAGGTTGACAGTTAAAGACATTTATTTCTACTTTAAAAACGTAGAGCCATATGTTTTAGCCTATGTTGAAATGTGTGTTTATTTGAAGCATATATGAGACATATCTTTATTTAAAATGTCAACCAAACAAAATATGTTCTGTCTAGGATTCCCGTATTTCTAAGGGGTACTTTGCTCAACTTCATTTGTCTTAATGTAAAAAACATAAAAATAAATATAATATAGAATAGAAAACGTCTTTAAAATATGTTTTAAACGATATTTCCTTACAGTTCAATAAAAAATGTTTTTTAATTTTTTTAATTTCCTGTTCTAAATCTTAAGAAAACAATGGAGAAAAGTTTGCTCTCTGTAAACTCATTCCTTCTTATTTTTATGTTTTCATTTTTTTCCCACTTCCAAAAAAAAAAAAAAACAAGCAAGCAAAAAAAACAACAACAAATAAATACTAGCACAACCATACTTGACAGCTTTTGAGAAGTTCACTAATTAGGATTGGTACAGTATTTTGCTATAGAATTTAAATTCATTTTCATTGTTTTTTAACCAAAATCCCCTTTATTACTCTGTTTCAATTACCTGAACACTTACTGATGTATAAATACTGCCAAAACCTTCTATATCTCCTAAAGCTTTCAGAACTACCTCTGTATATAAATATAATGTGCAAATAAAGATAACTTGTTCTGGTTGGACAAGAAAAATTCTGAAGCTAAATGTTTAACATTGGGTGCATTAAAAAGTAAAGTGGAAAAACTGTACATGGCATTTGTAAAATTACAAATGTTACGTGTCTTTTAAGGTTTTTTTGTTTGTTCGTTTTTTATGTCTGTTTTAGATTAAACGAATCCACAAAAAAGAAATCACAATATAAAACACAATATTTAGAAATCGGAAAGAATTGTTCAATCATTGACGCATAAAGAAAGTTCAAGATCAGCAAAAAATAAACAAAAAGTGGCATATGTGGACGACATATTTTTTCACAAAAGCTGGATTCTGCAGATAAACAAAGTGTCTTGCTTCACAATTTCACATACACAAATGTTACTTACACATGTTCTTTAATTACACAGCTTTATTTGACTGTTTTGCTCTATTTGAACGTAGGTTTTGGTTTACAAAAATAATAAATCAAATCAATCTTAGAAAAGCCATTTTAGTTAATCAAATTCATACATTTATCTTTTAATGCACCTTTTTTCAGAAGTTTCTAATGAAAGTTTACTTTTTTACTGTTTAAATCTCTGGTTAATCAAAAATATTTTGTTGATGTCAAAACTTTTTTTTCCTTTAAAATCGATTGATGTCCGTGCAAAATGTGTTGGGTGGTAAATTAAATTGACACACAAACTTGTGACTTTCTTCTAAAGATCAATTTAATCTAAATGGTCTTTAACTTTCTGTTTGGAAAATGATAAAATAATTTTCAAACTGAGAGGGTTTAAAACAATTTAGTATTTTGGCAGAAATACCCAGCTTTAGTAGCAAATTACTACATTTAAAAAATATTAACTTCCGTCAAAATCTGTTGATGTACGCGTCCATGAAAACAAAATAGTGAAACGGGCAATGCAAAGTGAGTTTTGTAAAATAATAATATCATGCAAAAGTAGAACAACAAAGCTAATTTTAAATTCTAATTGAAAAAAATGCGTACCATTTCTGTACATTTTCATTTCCTGGTCTGAAGGGGACATACAAAAAATGCAAAGCTGCAACAATATTAGCTTTTTATAAAGGGATTAGCTTTTTATAAAGGGATTAGCTGTATTCTGCTTAACCAGAACCCTCTAGATAAGCTGTGTTGGTATTGAATCAATGGTTTTGTCTGACTTGAGGTTTAGTCATCCTGATATCTAGAGAAAATTAAAAAATATAAAAAGTCACACAGGTGTTTGTCCTTTTAATGATAGGTTAGCCAGCTCAAGTGGTGAAAATGCTGAGATATGTAAAAATGTAGCTATGTCGAGTGTAATCTGTGTCACTTCTCCCTGCCAGTCACCTTCACCTGACATTCAAAGCTTAAAACTTACGTTTTTTTCATTTGTGCGTCTTACAAATCAATAAATATAGGATAGGCACAAAACTGGTAAACTTAACTTAGTGTACTTGCGCCATAAGGCAAAAACTTCTGATGTGATACAACACTTTGGTTAACTAAAATGACTATTACTGCATTCTAAATTAAGCTACAGTTTATCATATATGTTGTTGCAGTTTTCCCGTCATCTTGGATTTCACTCGCCCTCATGTAGCTACCAAAAGTTTCTCTTCTCTCTCCCACTATCTATGAAAGAATTTCACAGTTTGTGAGGTTTTCAAAGTAAGATTTTGTGCTAAGATGCTGTGGAAATGACTAATGTTGATTCGCTACAAATTGTGTCTATTTTAATCTGAAGTGGTGTCAAACCATGTATAAATGGTACAAATTCAGGTATTACTCAACATGAACACAAGCCAGAAACACTGTCACATTGTTTTTTTGGTCAAGTATATCAAGTATCTTTTTGGTTCCAGGAATAATTGCTGTAAATGCAACAAAACAAAATTTTATTAGGATTCATTTAGTTCCACACCAATTACAAGTCATTTATAGTAGTTCTAAACACTAAATGGGAGAATTGATAAATGAAAATTTAAAGCTGAATGAAATCTAACATTGGTGAGTAAATGTTTACCAATATCATACATATTTAATGTACACTTTAAATATAAATTAAGATAATGCTTTATTGATCCCTTATTGTGGAAATTCACTCTCACTTCTCAGGTTTTAAGATGCATGGGGAAAAAGTGTTTTAAATAAAAACGAAAATATTAAATTTTTAACAGAAGTACAAAAAAAATCAAATACATAGAGATCAACGGTATATAGACCAGATAAATTGTAATTATAGGAGGTAATATGGAGTCTGACTGTCTGAATACCTTTAAATTCTTAATATTGTTGGCCTTGGCTTCTATCAAAGATCGACCATCATAAACGGTGCTACTCTTCGTTATACTTCATGCACACACAAATAAACACAGAGTAGGAACAAGTTACATTTACTCAGTTGTATTTAAGTAACTTTAGGTAAAAATTGTATTCTTAAGAGGAAGTTTTCTGCAGCATAATTGCTTTTCGACTCATAGATGTATGATGATAAACAGTGGGCTGTTTCTGTCTTGTAATTTATTTTGCATGAAACACTAAAACCATTTATTTCAAGGGTGCATGACAATATCAGTAATGGCATATAGCTGGACTAAGAGGTAAACATTTGCACAAACCAGGAAAAAGTAATTCTGCTTTGGCCGTACAACCAAACTGAACACAGCAGTGAAACAAACTTGTTGGAAAGAGGTCACCTTGTTTGTAATGTTTGCAAAGCAGCAGCAAAATGTCCCAAATGTTTTATCACTGCATTTCACCGCAAGCCTATATCTGTTTTAGTAAGTCAAATATTGCAGAAAGTTCTTTTTTTATTATTTACTTGTTTTAAAAGTTCTAATAAAGTTCAATTTAAACTATAAACTTTTACTCAGTATTTAAGTATTTTTGTTCCTAGATACTTTTGTATTCTTACTCAGAATTATTTGAATGACTAATTTTAACTTCTATTTGAGTTTTTTTTTTTCTTTTTAATTAATGTTACTTTTACTACAGAACCCTTTTTGGATCAACTACCTGCCTCTAAAGCTAAGTTTAAATATGTATTTTCCATCTGGAAAGAAAGCCAGATCTCCGTATTGTGTCACACAACATTTGTACAAGTTCCATTTCAAATACTCACTAAGAGAAAGAAACTGTTCCTGGCACATATCCCAAAAATTACACTTGATAACTTTACTGCATCCACTTTTAAATCTACTGCAGAGGTTGCATGAAATCCTTTACATAACTGGGCTCAAATTCACTGTTAGGAGCCTACATCATATCATTTCTGTGAGTCCGGTTGCAGATACATTTTTTGTACTTGCCTACCTTTAAGAAAAGTACAGTTAAATATAATAAAATAAACACGAGAACACATTTAAAGGAGCAATAACTGAAACAATAAACAGTCAGAAACACAGGTTTATTAATTAGAATTTTGTTCATCTTAAAGTGACCAGACAACCCACAGTGATGCACAGTAAGATGTCGTTTAACACCAAGTTAAACAGTCATAACAGCTTGAATCTTATTCCTGAGGAATCACTATATCAGATTAACTGAGATGTTCTTTCCCATAGAAGAGTTTTCAAATTCAGTTATCTTAGGTTAATTTATTTACCAAACATACATTTCACATTTTTAATGATTAACCAAAGCTAATAATTATTTAGTGCATAATGTTTACAAAACATGTGCACTTAGAAGCTTTGCGTAGTGCTCTGGGTGATATCTTTTAAGATAAACATTCATTTTTCCTTCCACTCGCTCATCCCCATTAAGGCCTGCAAAAAAAGAAGAAGACACAAGTCACTAGTTAGGAGAACATCATATCACAGATAACCACGGTGGAACTGGTGAGCGTCATGATCAGTTTGAAGGCCATGAGCTCACCCAGTTTTTGAGCGGCATTTCTGATCTTCTCTTGAGCAGAATGCACATCACCTCCTTCTGGTATGAGGACCTCTATCTCTCCCACGTGATAACCAAAGTCAGCCTGGTCCAGATCTATCTGCACCCCCTCCTCTAAAGTGAATGACCGGCGCACTGTTGTAAACTCTGCAAAGCATACCAGATTGAGTTGTCTCAGCCACAGCTCATCTTCCTGTAAGGAGGCGGTCTCTGTGTCTCGGTCTCCACATGTGCCTTTTATGACCTTCTTCACTCTCTGCTGAATTTCAGGCAGATTGGTTATCTCCTTGTACTGGGTACACAGCTTTGCTGCCAGAGATTGCTCTTCGCTCGGCTCTCCTGTTGAGATCGGGCACTTCAACTCCCAGCATCCTTTCCGTTTGCGCAGCCAGAAATCTCTCAAAGTCAGCTCAAACCCAGGAGAGTCAAAATACTGGTCCTGAAACTCACGCTGGCCAATGCAAACTGTGGAAAAATGAAAATAATTACACGCAAAAAAGCATAAATGGAAAAAATACTGATAAGACAAAAAAATTATAAAATGTCCTCATTTACAATTGACAGATAAGTTGTTTTACTGTAGTTACACAGCTGTTAGTATCTTTAAGCATTGGAAAAGATTCCATGTCTAAGAGGTAATTAATCGATTTTCAAAACCATTTTTTAAACAGAAAATAAATGTAGTAATTATTACTATTAAAAGAGTACAAACCTCCAATCTTCTCAAGTATTTTTAGGGTGTCTTCACTGCATAAAAATTTTCTTTCCACTTCCACACTCATCTGAAATCACAAGATCAGTAATAAGAAAAGTAATCTGATAAAAATTACACACATGATGACTTCAAACAAGCAGGGCTTACAGTGAAGATTTATAAAAAAAAATACAGCTTATTTATAAAGATATAAAAAAATGTAATATGTTCTTGGAGCATTTTCTCATCACTGTTATATTTTATGAAAAGAACATATTATGTTGTGAAAATTAAGATTAAAACTAAGCTTTTGAGTATTTCTTTATTCAAATCGTGAATCGGGAGCAGACCCAAACAGTTTGAAAAAGCTTGTAGTGGTTCCATACAAACCACAATCATCAGGCCAAAATCTCCCTGCACCATTCCAATGAATCCACTTGCAGACAAATAGATCCATGTACGTCTTTGTTTTTCTCGTCTGAGCTGGAATCTGGCTCAAAACTGTAAGGCTGGATGGCTCCAATATTGTTCACACATTTTTTTTTTTTTTTTGCACCGCTAATGCTAGGTTGTGGTGGTGAGGGGCTGTAAGCTTGTGGTAGAGAGAGTAAACACAGGATTAATGTGTAGGCTTACTCCACACCAACAGTCCCGCCCCCAGCTGAGGCATATTTCTAATGAACGACTGCCGGTCTGCAGAAACTATGTCCTAGAAAGCAACACAGGTTTTTTGATTTTGGTTAAAAATGGCATAATCATAATTAAAAGACCACTAAGAACGCTTTTCCATTAGATCAAAAGATGACTGGAGTGACACTTTAAAGTACTGTACTTTGATGTGTGTCACTAATTTAAACTAAGATTAGCGGTACACCCAAGTGTGGTAATTGTTGTTCAAAACCAAGAAATAAAAAGGAAAAAAACAACAACAGGTTCTGCAACCCTTGAGAGGCACAGATGCAATGAAGCCCATAGATTCTTATTTCTATAGTTTGAATATGCAAGAACTAAATACATCCAGGTAGCAACATAGCTATGCATGAATTGATCCTAATAAACCCATTTGATCTATTTACCCAGTTTAAACACATAAACATAGCAAAGAAAGCTGAGGGACTTTGTGTTTTTATAAATAAACTATTTATTATAGATAAAATCTTTGATTTTACATGTCATATTTGTAGGTAACATGTATTTATGGTTTAGCAGCATGGCTGACTGTGTAAGTTTGGCATATTTTTTTTGTATCTATTTCTTCTAAGAGGTTTTTTTTTTACTATGTCACAACAGTTCAATGTATTGCTTGATATTTTACACTACTTCAGTTTCAATTAGCAATAAACCGAAACTGACAACAAATGAATCTGTATCTGCAACTGAGTGGGTGCGCATTTTCTCTTTACCGAACTAGCTTTTAAATAAAATACAAATAGGAAATAATAGCGGTTTTTATCTGTGTTCTTCGATCGGCAGAAATCGCTATTAATTTGGCGAATAAATTAACAAATCACTGCTTTTTTTAACAGAACCTAAAATTTAAGATGTGAAATATAAAGTGTTGTGCACAAATTATAAAAAGCTTGAGCCTTACGAGACTTACGTTGTGTCGCATGAGGCTTGAACGTAAAGTAAATAAACAAAAAAACGAGATTTGAGCAAAATAAACATTTTGAAATTATTATCTATTTTTGCACATACCTTCACATTTGATGCCTTTATTTGTTTTAATCCAATTTATTAAGTATTAAACTTTAAAAACTGAGCGACAGGATGAAACACCGAGCTGCTCCCACGGCAGGAACTTTAATTTTGAACAGGCATAATGAAGGGGCACCTATAAGGGCATTCGGGATAATCACTTCCTGCCCTAGCAACGCAGAAGCCTACAGATGGTGCAATTCTAATCCGCACCGCTTCATAAATATGTATTCCACACACTCTGGAGTTCGCCACACCTATTACTTGATTGAAAACATCTCATAATTTATATGGAGGGGATTGAGCAGAGCTTTTTTTCCCTGTAATAAATACATTATTTATCTCTAACTGAGCCGTCTTACTCTTTAGTTCAATCCAAATAGGCAGAATGAGGACTCATTTATTATTCACCTCTAATGTGAACACGAGGAAGTGTTTCAACATTTAAGGAATTACCAATCTGGGATGTATTTTTTTAAATAATTATGTTACTTAATTAGCCATTTTTATGTGTATTAATAATATGTAATATCTGCGAGGTTACATAAGTGATCCGATAGCCAAGTATGTCCCCTCTGAATGTCAGCAATCAGCCTTGGGGGGAGCTGTGGTCTGTTTACTAGAGGGAAGAGGGGAAGGAGAGAAGGCGAATGAAGGGAGGGGGAGAACAGGAGAGGAGGAGGGCAGGCAAGCAAGAAAACTTTTCACTTGTGAGGAGCCACAGTGGAAGCGTGCGTGTGTGTGTGTGTGGGCGCGCGTGTGTGCTGGAGCGGAGACCATGCAGGTAAAAAAAAAAAAAAAAACATTAGCTAATTGCTCCGAACTTCATTAATTGTCGTTCGTGACCGGTTAATTGCACCGATTGAAGCGGAGCCACGGACTCTTCTTCCTGCTGGTGGAAAAACAACGAGCAAGCGAAAGCCTCGCGTTTACCCGATCCATAACAGAAATCCAAAATTAAATCCTAAACTTTTTCTGCCTCTCGTCGTTTCTATCGCCTGCTCTTCCTACGCCACCCCCATCGTCGAGGCGAACACACGTCGTCCGCTTCAAGTCGCTTTGTATCGCTTAATTCCTACTCCAATTGCGACTCGAAGCTGCAAATTAATACTTTAAATGACCATGTGTTGCCACGCGAGTGTTTAGGACGTAGATTTGAGCGCTGGGACGCATGAAAACGGGGCTCTACTTGACGGATAGGGAGGAGGGGGTGCGAGCGTTCTTAACACATCTGTAAGCGGAGCCCACGTTCATTAATTAAATGGCTTTAGTCCGGCTAGGCCTCAATTTGCGCTGTTGAGCAGCAGGAGGCGGGCAGTGCAACACTAGATGCCCGATTGGCAGCCCACAATCAGAGGGGTAAGGAAATAACTCGAGGCCGAGGTTTGTTTTATTTTTATTTTTTTTTGGATCTCCACCTCGGCGAGTGTGGGTTATTTTTTTCTATCCTGGATGAACTCGGTCGATGGCTTGGAGCTGCTGCTTCTATCGTGTACAGGCGGAGTTTGTCAGGAGTGGAGGGCAGCCAGTTGGAGACAGTTTGACGAGCCGTTAATTATCTCTGCCTGCTAACAGGCTAGCTAGCAAAGTGACACGACTGTTAACAGTCCCAGTCCTTTTGTTTATTAATTTACTGATGGCCCAGCGTTAACCGAGAGCCAAGGGAAGATTATGCTGACGTATGCCGTGAGTTTTCAGTTTGCTTTTTACTGTGCCCCTTCGTAGAATTAATATTAGTATTTCTTATTTTAGCAAAATGCTACCACAGATTTACAAACACCGCTGTAATGCGACGTTATTTGGGGGGGGGGGGGGGGGGATTCACAACCTAGCTTGCTAGCTAATTGATTTGTCTCTCGTTGGTACAGCTAATTAGACTAACTCGTAATTAGCCTATTAGGATTAGAAGACACAGGACGTGTTGTATTTTTATCTTTTATTGGTTTACAGTGATAAGCTTACGAAACTTGGTATTTTTATTTAGAGATGTCCACTCGTCGTAATAATAATCTGGTCATATAACCCCGCTAGCTTGCTAATTGGCATGACGAGGAAGTGAGGGTGGAATCTGTGTTGGTATTTCTCCTCGTAGTCATGGATGGTCTACTGGATTGTTGCTGGGGTGATCGATTCTATAGTTAAACCCATAAAAAAAACACCACTCGCCACTTACGGTCTTCGTCGTTCCCGCAAAGTATGAGTTTTATGTATTACTGTAGTACGCTAATGCAGCATGAACCAGGAATGCGCCTCTCAAGGCTGCAGTACCTGCCAAAAGTAGAAGAAATGCGCTCACGTCGAGGTTTTTGGGGGGGGGGGGGGGGGGGGGGGGGGGGTTGGTGTAGAGCTATTTTTGTTTTTTTAAACACATTTCACCTGTAATTAAAAGAAATGTATATGAAAAGCATATCATTTAAAACCTGTTGCAAACTTTGCACAACTCTCCCTTTTTACTTGAACTGATCTGGTCGTAGCAAAAAATAAAATAGAATGAGTTTAACTTTCATAATAAAACTAACGTAATTTTCCTAAAATAACATGTTAAAAACAAGTAAGGTATTTGGATAATTCTAAAGTGGATTGAAAATGGCTATTTTTAATAGCTTAAAGTTGTTTTTTGAGGTGATTTGTGATCTTTGCTCATTATTTGAAGTGGTAAACAAGCAACAGTTTATAGAAGTGGTATCTTTATCGAAGTTGCACATTTTTATGTGAAGCTGGTAAATAACAAGCTAAATTTACTTTGTAAACAAGAAAGTTTTTTTTCTGTCTCTCATACCCGAAACCAAAAATATGTTTGTGACGTGCTGCTTTTACCTTTGAACTTAAATTGTATCACAATTGTACCAATTAATTCCCATCAATTCAGTTTCATAATACTGCTATAATCATCTTTTGATCTATTGTAAAAGCGTCCACAACAGTCCTTTAATTAGTATTATGCCTTTTTTAAAAACTTTTTTTTTTCTTTTTTTTAGCCAAAATCCAAAAACCTGTGTTGTTTTCTAGGACCAAGTTTCTGCAGGGTGGGAGTCGCTCATCAGAAATTGCCAGGCCTCATTTCACATCACCCATCTGTTTACACACTCTCCCGCTAGTTTGCAGGCCCTCACAACCCCAATCTAACATTACCAGTGCAACAAAAATAGTGAGCAATATGGGAGCAATCCAGCCGTACAGTTTGGAGCCAGGTTCCAGCTCAGACGAGGAAAACAAAGACGTTCATGAGTCTATTTGTCTGCAAGTGGATGCAGCAGAATGGAGCGGAGCAGGAGGCTTGTGGCCTGCCAATTGTTGCTTCTGCGTCACACTTACAAGCTTTTTCAAACAACATTATAAAGACATACTCAAAAACACAGTTTTAACCTTAATTTTCTTTATATATGTCCTCATCTGAAAGATGCCACAGTAACATGTTAAAAACAACAAAAATGGATTGTTTTTTTTTGGGGGGGGGGGGGGTGGTCTTTGAGTTTTTTTCCCCTCATTTATTCAAATGCCTTTTACTTTTTTTGTTAGGAGGAGTCTGGAGAGCTGGTGCGCAGTCAAAGGAATGGAGTGGCAAAGTGGGTCTGCCCCCTCTGCCAACAAGGGCAATCGAACAGATCTTCCTTGTCTTTACATCTCAATGAGCAACACAGCGTACTTCCATCGTGTGTCAACCGGCTGCTGGACATTGTAAGTCTGTTCATGGACAAATTACATTGTATGATGGCAATAACTTTATTTCTTTTGGTCATACTTTGAGCAATATTTTTTTTTCCTGTATATTTAACTGTTCATATGGTTAGATTTCAGGTTTTACACAAGTTGCATTTCTTTGGCCAACTCTAGGGTTACTTTTTTGGCAGCAAAGTTTCAAAACCTTGACATTTGATCCATGTTACAGGAGTTGTCCTCTATAATAAAGGGACATGGTAGAGAGAGAACTTTGAACGTTCATTATTTTAAGAGCAAAAGCATAGCAAACTTGGTCCACTTCAACCTAAAATAACTGAAACCTTAGATAAGCATGACAGGATGGTCGATCAGTGCTGAGGTATTATGATGTGAAGTTGGCAGCGTGTCCTCCCGCTGCATTTAATGTTACGGCATAAGAAAACTTGCTTGCACATCATTTGTCATTTCTTCTTAGATCATCAGTTAAGAGTGACGTTATCGAAACATTGTAAAGGAGTTGGAATGTAAACCAAAGGGTGAAAGGACATGATACGTTTTCATTTTTGTCACTCGATGTATTTTCTTGTGTTGCTGTGTTTCTTCAAATAAAAGAGGTGTAGATCTGGTATTACGAAGAGATTTAAAAGTTTGTGTGTCTCACCCTTCAGGTCAGCAATATACCATATTTCACCCTGCATCCTTAAAAATGTTTAAATGAACAATTTACTTTGAATTAAAAGTCTGCTTGCTTAGTCAGGTTACTTTGTATGGACAGTACCACAACCTTGTTTGTCTTTGTAATACCATTTCTACTTGTTCTGCAAAGTGTAGGATATGTCATTAAAGGAAAAAGTACTCATGTTTGTACATTGTCTGGCTCACTACATTTTCCAGTGTGTTTATTCTGATTTGAAAGTTTGTAGAAGATAAACATCCACCAGCAAGTATTGCTGCCATTTATTTTCTTGTTCATAGCACCAATTGTTTTGCGCTTTTTTAGGTTTCCTCTTTAAATGGCATTGGTAGCACCTTGATTAGCATTTTTGAAGTCAATCAATTGCAGATTTGCTGACTTGTAATGGTTGTGTTGTATGACCCAGTTTTGTTCAAGCTGTGACACAGATGGCCTCACATTTGAGGATCCTGACCCACAGATGAGCTCTAGTTTGATTCATGTGTCTAGAACTGCCATGTTTTTGTCTTCTTCATAGTCTCTGCGATTTAGAAGATTTCTTCATAGCAACCATTAAGAGCAAGGTAACAAAAGTGTTCAGGCATTTTAGAGTTACTTTGTAATGAGCTCCATTTAACATGCCAGCTGAGGCCTGTTGAGTCAGAGTTGAAGAACTTAAGTGGTCGGCAGTTTTTTCTTTTCTTCTGGGCATTGTACAGTTTGACCTTGAGCTGAGCACATAGTTCAGAGAGGATTTGCAACTTTCTTGAATGATTTGCTTGTGGGAGTTAACTTTTTGTCGCTGTAGACCAGACTCTTTGGTTTTTAGGAAAGAGCTTTTTTTATTGCCATTTTCAAGTTAAGGGCAGTTGTTTTTTCACCCTTTTTTAAGAAACTATTTTCTTTTTTGATGTTTCTAATGTTAAAACTGTTGAAACCCCTAGTTTTGTAGAAATGTGTAACATTATTTAACTAACCTGCTTCGATGCAAGAAGGGGGTTTAGATGTGCACACGCTGCTTTTAGAGAATTTTTTTCCCCCTATTTTTACTTGAACTGCTGCAATCTGAATCTTTTTCCTCTCATCTACACCTTAAGAGTTTCTGATTATAGACTGAATTAGACGTTAAAATGATCATTTTAATTCATTATTGCAGAAAAATGTCATGTTACAAATATTTTTAAAGATGTAGATTTTTAAACTTGCTTGTTGCAAAATGATTTAAAGTTTTTTGAATCGATTCTTAGATTTACAAAATCATGACAACCCAATGATTAACTTTTTTTTTATACCCAAAATAATCCGAAGTTGCACAGTTGTCTGTTTTGCAAACTCTAAAAATGCTCCAATTCATAAAGCACAACTTTTATTTTCCTCATGTCTCTTTTAAGAATACTGAAGTGTTGCTCCAGCTGTTAAATTGGAGTTTAATTTATGCTGTTGAGCTAAAAAACAAATAAAAGGCCATTTAAGCTGCACTGCAAAGCGATGTTCTGCTCCTCAGGAATGTGACGTTGTAAATTAAAGCCTGACTTAAAAATGTAACCAACTTCATTTCTTTATACAGATTGTTTTAAAACAAAGTTCGAGTCAAGAAGAAGAAGAAAATCAAGCTCCACAGTCAACAGGTGAGCTTTCTTTCATATTGAAACTGTTTCCTGTTTCCTGACTTGTAAAGGTCAAAACAATCTCAATAGTTAAGATCTTAAGTGAAATCAAAAAAGGGTTTATTGTTTTCTGTTCAACCATTTAATCTTCAATCTATTGCATTTTTATATTTTCAGATACTGAATCTTTACAAGTGAGGCACACTGAAGACGGCAGTTCAGAGCCCCAACAGTCTCGTGAGAGTTCCGACCCTACCCAGATGCTCGGAGACAAGGACATGGATGAAAAGAGAGTAATGGAGCAGGAAGGAGGTAAAGTTCAGCAAGAGCTAGAAGAGGAGGAAACTCCAATCGCAGGAGCCAAACAACGAAATGCAACCGAAAGCACAGAAATGTCAAACACAAGTGAAAAGTTGCTCTGTAAAAATGGTGTGCCAGCTGAAAATAATACGCGGTCATTCAAATGCAATGCTTGCCAGGAAAGTTTTTCCAGCAGAACTGCCTTGAGTGTTCATTACACTTGTACTTCCCACATTCAGAGAATGACGACAGGTTCTGCAAAGCAAGGTGCAGAAAGTAATCCTCAGTCTCCCTCAGTTTCAGCCCGGCCATTTACATTAAACAAGCCCTACCAGTGCGCTGTATGCAGAGTCTCTTACAATCATGCCATCACCCTTGAGAGCCATATGAAATCTGTCTTACACCAGACTCGCAGTAGAAATGCTGGAATGGTCGCACAAACTGTAAACAGCGCGACGGCTGCTGCTAATCTGAGAGGTAACGCCGCCAGCGCCTCAACTATTGTAGTGACTTCTGGAAGTGAAACGGGTCATTTAGTCACTTCCAGCAACAGCGCTGCTCCTGGGTCACTAATGCCAAGCTCTGCTGAAGAGGGAGAGCAGATTCCAACTTCACAAGTGGCTCAATCCCTTCTCGCCTCCCCGGTGGCCTCAGCTCAAGCGGTCTCAGCCTTTCTCACCCTTCTCACTTCGAGTCCCAACACCCTCTCGCACTCCCTGCTCCCCTCCCTGTTCACGGCCAGCGCTGCTCCCGGTGCTGCTGCGCCTCAGCTCGTGCCTCAGCCTCAAATGATAATGCCCTTGATCCTGAATGGGCTTCAAGCCCAAACCCAGCAGCATCAGGAGAACCAGCAAGGCCAGCTCCTCACCCAGTGTGTGCCATTTGTAGGCCTCGGTGCAGCCCAACAAGCCCTCCTAACCCAAAGACTTAACAGCTTACAGAACCAGTGGCCCTCTGCCGGACTCCTAAACATACAGCCTTCTCAGGAAGACCCAAAGCAAACTGTACTGTCTGAGGGAGAGATCAGTGAAGAACTTGACCAATGTGCAAGTAAAGAGGTGAAAGTTGAAAGCAATGAAGGCAGTAGGAAGGAACGTCGCAGCAGCTCAGACGGAAACAGTGCCACAAATCAGCTGGAGTCGGGCGGTGATAAAGCAGCCGTGTTAAATCTCTCCCCGGCGGCCACAGAGAAGAGCCTCTGCAATAACATTTCACCTTCTGCATCGATGCCCAGCAATGCAAGCCTCAGTCCTGTAAATATAAACCTTACACTCAGCCCCGATCCTACCCCTCAAAAACCCCTCATGGACACAAGCCCCAGTGATTCCCCAAAGTCCAGCCCAAGTTCCAATGCCTTAACTACAAACCAAACTCGTCTCCACTCTAAACCAGTGAGATCCAGTTATCCAGACCTTCCGGTGCTATCAGAGTTCCAGTCAGAGGTGCTCTGGGCGTTCTTTGAGTCGCGTAGTGAAGCAGATGCTGCCAGTCCTCCTCACGAGGACTGTGAAGCTCTGGGCAGAGAGGTCGGTCTGTCTGAAGAAGAGGTACGAAAGTGGTTGACCCAAGCCTGTCATGCAAAGCAAAGACAGAGGGCGATGGAGCTTGAACGACAATGCCAAGGCTCTGACGACTACGATGATGATGAGGAAAGCATGCTAGTCATAGCAGAGGCTGAGTCTGAGAGTGATGTTCAGACTTCAAGTGGGCGGGCCATAGACCTGTCCAATAATAGAAGGAAGCACAAGCCCCGAGTTGTGGGAAGGAAGGGTCAAGAAGATTCGTGTCTAACCTCTGACTCAGAAAATGAGGCATACACCTCAATTATCGTTTCTGATGAGGAAAGTCGCGTCGATTTGGTCAAAGAGAGCTGTGAAAGTCCTGCTAAAGATGAAACCCAACAAGATGCTCAGAATGGGTCAGCTGGTGGGAAGGTACTACGCTCCACTACTGTGTTTCTGTCTGACGCAGAGGACGAGTATGAAGATGATGAAGGTGGGGGTAGCCAGGGGGCCAAGAGGAAAAAAAGGAAAGGCGAGTTTGAGCGGGATGAGGTGGAGGTGAAGAGAGAGAGGCCGGATCCAGACGTGGATCTAGAGTTGGAGGCTCAGGGGGATCCTCCAAGTTCACACGCCTCAGTGACTGATGTTGCTGGGATTGTGCCTGCTGCTCTACACTCATTTCCATTGTCGCTTGGTCCTTTTTCTGCACAGTTTCTTAACCCTTATGTTCTCTCTCTTCCTCCCTCAATGCTCACCGATGGGAGCAAGATGCCGCTTTTTTCGAATCCCCAAAACCTTACACGCTTTTCCAACTCCCTTCTGTCGCAGTCTCTTTCTTCTCACAGCCCATTGTCCCCCTACCTGTCCAACGGGGATGATTGCGAGTCGGCTTTGGATCTCAGTATGGGGAAAAACAACTCCAAACCCACTTCTTCATCCTCGTCTCTTGCTGACAGTATTGCAGCACAGAAGGGACAGTTGTTGGATGGGCTTGGCTTGCGGCCTACATCCAAAGGTTTGGTTGTTGTGCAGGTTAAACCAGAATCCATTGCCACCATGTCCCCGTCAAGCAGCCCGATAAATCTGGTCAACTGTAGCAATGTGGCAACACCCCACATGAATGCACGAGCAGCAGCAAAAATGAATGCCATGCTAATGGAGAGGGAACGAGAGAAAGACCGGGAGCAGCAGCAGAGGAAGTCCAAAGGAAAGAGGTATCGAGATATGCGACGCTCAAGGACCATCATTCAGGCTGAACAACTTGACATTCTGTACGGCTGCTATTTCAAAGACCCAAATCCCGGGAAGCATGAGTTTGAACAGATATCTGAGTGGGTTCACCTTCCAAAGAAAGTTGTGCAGATTTGGTTCCAGAACATGAGAGCAAGGGAAAGAAAAGGAGAGGTCCGTTTCATCAGCGATGGGACTCTGGCAGCTGTTGGAAAGCCTCTCATCAAATTCACTTGGCCTCTCTCCAAGCCGATCTTCTCCAACAAGTCTGCTTCAAACAACACAGGGGGCATCACTGCCACTCCAATTGTGCGCACCCTCATAAAAACAGAGAGAGAGTCTGGAAAAGAGCTAGACAAAGCAGTCATGGTGAAAAAAATAGCTCCTGTTCCGATCAAGCCCAAGGAGATGAGTTCCACTGCTGTGGGATCACCTGTCAGCAGCAGCGCTTCATCTATGCCAAAGACGCATCCTGAAACCACCAGCAATGTCACAATGGTTAAAGTTGCACCCAAAGTCAATACCCCGGTGCTCTTAGCAGCACCCAGGGACCTCATTCCAATTGCCCCTAGACCGCCTCATCCACAAAAAGCAGAAGAAAGTGAAGAGGAAAAGACTGATGAGGAAAAAGACGATGGGACTGAAATGACATCTGGACCGGGAATAGCAAACCGCATGGTACCAAAGCTGGCCACAACTCCCATCAATAACAGGTCTTCACTGACAGCAGTGGTGCCGCAAAAGCAGAACGGGCTGAACTACTGGACCCCCAAGGTCCCCATTAAAATCAACACGCTGTCAAGAGAACAATTGGCTCTTCCCACTCACAGCGCCCGTACCATCCCGCCTCCTCCCACGCCCAACATTGCACCAGTAAGCCCAAATACCCAGAGCTCGGCCAAAGCGGCCAGCCCCTCCACTCCAGCTGTGGCTAAATCAAGCCCAGGAGACGGCGGCTTTCTGTCTCACTCATCCAGCCGTCGACCACGTACTCATTTGTCATGCCTACAGCTGTCCATCCTACAGTCATGCTATGAGACCTGTGCCCACCCTAATGCCATGGAGTGTGAGGCCATCGGAAGCGAACTGAACCTTCCTTTGAAGGTGGTTCAGATCTGGTTCCAGAACACAAGAGCAAAGGAGAAGCGCTGGAGGCTGCAGCAGGAAAAATTGGTAAGTTGACAACAAACGGCAGCAATTAGATCAGGGCTGCCCAACCCTGGACCTCCAGATCTACCAGCCTGCCTGTTTCCCAGCTCTCCCTGCACTTCCTGCTGCTCATTAACTGAATCAGGCGTGCTCAGTCAATCAGAACATAAACACCTGAATCAACTAATCAACAGCAGGGGGAGGATGAAAACAGGTCATGTCCGAATTCCTTCCCTACTTTCTAACAACTAAAAAACTATAACTAAACGGGACTATCGAGTGCTCTGGATTTTGAGAACAATTCAGACACCATGCTCAGTACTTTTTTTAATTATTATTATTAAACCGCAAATATGACAAAGTAAAAACCTAATAATTGGCAACATTTTACAAAGACCATTTATAAATCTACGTTATGAAAATGAAAACTTGGATCGTTTTTGAAAAAATAAATTAAAACATTTTTTTCACATGAAAAATCATTCAAACCCAAAGCATTGTGGTCTTTTTTTGTTGCCAATTTTTTGTTTGTTTTTATTTGCAGAAGCTTCTGGGAAATTTCTAGGGCATTGGATTTTGGAATTGTAGATTTGAACAGCACCTCAAAATGGTGAACACACTATAGCACTCTAGGTAGTGAGTAGAGAAGGAATTTGGACACAAGCACAGAGTGTCTTGAGGACCAGCATTGAGGAGACCTTGATTAGATGTTTGTTCTGCTAAAACGTGTTTTTCTTCTGTTTACCCCTTGAACACCAGAGCTTTTGCGCCAGTGTTGACATTCTTTTAACTACCGTAACTCTTCAACGTTTACTCAATGTAATTACAGCAGATTCAGACGTGGAGAAAAGCGGCGTTGTAAATGCTTTTCGTTAATAATGTGATGCGTTTTGTGATGCTGTTTTTCTTTGTGTCAGAATCAGCTGATTCACTTTAATCACCTTAAACAGTCAAGGGGTTGACTTAGGTCAAAAAGCGTGTGTTATTTAGGTGTTGCCAGTGACATCTCTGGTGTTGAGGGGCTCATTTGGAACATCCAGGGAATTATACATGTTGATAATCTGTTGAAAAAACTGTAAAAACGTCTAAAACATTTTTTTTCTTCCGGTTTCATCTCTGAACTTGGACCTCAGTCTCCTCTGACAGGTGGAAAGGTGGACATGAGCTCAGGAGGCTACCTGCAGTACAGTGCTCTGAAGGCAAATCGGCCCATTCTACCCAAGCCCGTTCAGTTAACAGTCACTGAACCTCTAGCCTCTCCAGTGCCAGGCCAACCAGTGCCAAAGGAGGCCCTAACGGGGCACTGCGACACCTGCAAAGTCTCCTTTGAGTCACGAGCTGCTGCAAGGGCCCATGTTTTCTCCCCCCGTCATCTGGCTACCCTGAGAACCACTAACTTTGGCCAGCCGACAGCGCTCGTCAAAAGTGGAAGCAGTACCAACGGATCGGGCAGTATATTGCCAAGCTCACAAGTATCTCTTCCCACTCCTGTAACCAGCTCTGGATCTGGTTCTGAGGGCGAGATAGTCATTGAGCTGCCTCTGACGACGGCAACCAGCAGCAGTTAGACTCAGATCATGAGTGGTCTGCAAAATGACAATTGTTGGACCCATTTGGGCTCCTCAGATTTAAAAACAAAAACAAATTAGAGCACTAATCCTCTAAAGCTAATACTCTTTTGAAATGACATTTGCTATCCCTTTGCCCGCTGTTCTTTGCTCAACCTTCACTCAACTTGATATTCGTTAACCTAAAGATTACACCCGGAATGAAACACCAACGCTTTCCTTGCTGCTTGTCACACTGTGGCCATCGGGGAAACTTTTAAACTTCTCAATTTTCTTGAGCCCTCACACACTTTATACTGATGTTTTTGGTCCTGACCCTGTGGTATGTATTAACCTTACTTCCTATTGTTTGTAAAGCCCATAACTTTCTATGCTTAAATCCTACCCTAAAGACTGAAAATGTTTTTGTTTTTTAAACCCCTTTCTCTTTTGCAATGGGCCCAGCAACTCTGTTTTTTGGGATGATGACATAAAATGTTGATAATAGAAGACTTCCTGTTTGCTCCTGTGGAATTGTATTTCTCATGCCTGCTATCACTTTTGGGGCAAAGGTTATTTGGTTATACAAAAAGACTGAAGCAGTGGGAAAGGAAAAGCTGACACTTCTTTTTCTTTTTTAAACTTTTGGAGTGATCTAAAGTGTCTGCTCATTTGGGATATAAAAAGGTACTAATGAGAGAATAGGGCTGTTGAATTGTTCCTTAAATACATCTTCATAATTTCATGACAATCCAAATAGACTGCGCTTTGAAAGGTTTAGGAAAGTAGAATTTTTTTTGGCATACTGCACTTTGACAGATTTTACGTATTCAGAAAATATTTTAAACCTTCTAATACTGGTGTCTTTTTACTAAAAGATGCATGTTGGACACCATAATATGAAAAATTGCCCCCCCCCCTCTAATTAAACATGCTTTAGGTGTCGGCATATTCTTGTCCAAAAATTAGACCTGGGTATTTTAACAGAAGAGCTTTGTTCCAAATGACATTTATATCCATGTCTGAAGGTATATAACAATTTCCTGCCTGTACAGTTGTCAGCATTCTCTTTGCCAACAGCTGCAGTTATTACATTTTTTGCTTTTACTTTAAATTTTGACAATACTTTATTCCCCCCCCCCCCCCCATGTCATTTTGGAAAATAGCTCTTCAGTCAGGAATAACGGATCTTCTGACATTTCCTGTTGGTGTGTCTAGAAATGACAAATGGGGAAACGCCACCAGGTTAATTCAAGTCCAGATAATCGTGGTATAATCTGTTTAAAATTCATTTAAATCTGGAAGGTAAATACCAATTTTTCTGTATTTAGGATTCTCATTAAATGCTTTGTAATGTTTTTCTTTTTTAATTTTATTTGAGTGTTCAACAAATGATAATGGCATTGACAGATTTGAGGTCAAAAGCCAATCCTGCTAAATGGTGAATGCAAGGTTTGCAAAATAAACTGTTTTTCTGTACTTTCTTGCCTTGTTTAAATCGGTTTAAAAGAAGATGAATTCTGTTTGTGCCCTAAAATCAGCCATCTAATAACTACACAGGAGACAGTAGGGTACAACAAGTATCCTCAAGAGACTAATGGATACTCACACCTAGGAAGCAAATTAGGAAACTAAATTAGTTGACCGAGCTAACAAGATGGTGCTGTTTTTGAAGGATCTTCAACAAACTAAAGGTGTTTTTGTTTTTTTGTTTTTCCTTCAAATTACATTGTATATTAATGTTGCTATTGATAGTTTTAACAAAAATGCAAAACTAAAACAAACTTTTGTAAAGAAATATATAAAAAAAAATAACTGATATTCCAAAGTGATCCTCCCTGTGCTGTCATTCAAAAACCAAAAAGCAATCTTTAGGTCGACAGAGCAGGAGGGGTGTAATGCAAACTGTAAATGACATCCCACGGCTTGGCACTTGCACTAGTCCACAATTTTTTGCACAAGCTACAGAACACAGCCATTACCACAGCATCGAATCACTTGGTGTTTTTCTTTTTTTTTTTTCAAACAAAGCCGGTAACCATGTCCTTCAATGAGTAATAAGTTGTACATCTGTTGGAAACTGTATCTTGTGTGTAAAGCAAAGGACTGGAATGCTTGAATCTCAAGACTGGGATTACACACACATCCACACACACGCACACACATTCAAACACGGTGTTGCACTGTCCAAACTAAATTCATTTTTATGGAGATCTGCTTTTTACTCTTTTTGTTTATTGTCACTTTATCGCTATTGTTATAACTGTACTACTACTTATACGATTTATTATTACTGCTCATCACTGTTTTGGATTATTGATTCATAATTGGTTTTAAAATGCCACCTCTGCTCAAAAAGAGTAATACTTCCTTGAATATTGAACAATAATCGTGGCAGTGTTGTTAAGAATTGTTAGACTTTTGATTAAGATTAAGCTTATCTTTTGTTTTTCTCATCTGTACCTGCCTTTTGTGTTTGGTCTCCATTATGCTTTCTTTGATATTCAGTAAAAGAAATAAAACTTATTGAACAACAAAGGTCTGCAGCATTTTTGTTTTAATGAGTTTTTTTAGGAGCTGTTGGCTGTTCACAATGCCTCCATCTTCTCCCCCTTATACAGAGGGCAGTGGTCCTCTTCGCCAAAGCTTCCTCCAGTTATGGGATGCTCCTGTGTGTATCCTAGGTCTTCCCTGGGGGGCTTCTCCTTGTGGGACAATCCAGATATACCGGTACCTCATCAGGGAGGTGTCAAGGAGGCACATATAAGAGATTCCCGAGCCACCTCAACTGGCCTTTCCCAAAGTGGAGGAGTATTGGCCCCAATCTAAGCTCCTCCTGGGTGACTGAGCTCCGCGCCCTGCTTATGAGGGGGCACCCAGCCATGACCAGAGCTCATGACCATAGGAGACTGAAGGAAGATAAAACAAGAAAATCCAGAGCTTTGCATTTTGACACAACTCGTTCTTCCCAACAACAGTCCGATAGTGACCGCATTACTGTAACCGCTGCATCTATGCACCTGTCAATCTCACTAAATCATTCTCTCACTTGTAAACAAAATAACCTTGGAAAACGTTTCCATTTGAGCTCTGCATCTAACCCCGAAAGAGCAAATACCCTTTTTACTGGTCCATGACCTCAGACTTAGTGGTAGTAATTTAATTTTCATTCCGGCGGCTTCATGATCAACTGCAAACTGCTCCACTGAAGATCCTAGTTTGGTAAAGGCATCAGAACATTATTTGTTAAAAGAGGTCAAATCCTGTGGTCCTCAAACCAAACTTCTACAAGACCCAGGACACCAAATTCCCAAAGCATCTCCCTCTGCACCCTGAAGGAGACCAGATAAAAACACTTTATGCAAATCCACATAGTACAGGTGGATTGGATGAAGAAATCCCATCATTCTGTGTAGTGTAGAGCTGATCCGCTGTTCCATGACCAGGACAAAAACAGCAATTTACTTGATCAAACATTCAACAGTGGACTGGGGGAAATTTCTTCACTTCAGAAAAATGTGAGTAATTTTGAGAAAAAAAGGTGAAATAAACCCTAACACAAGAAATACTTTTAAATTAAAACTCACAAGAAAGTCACAATGGGAAAAAGGTTTGTGCACTTTATTGTCATTTTCTTTATTTCTTTACTCGTAAACCAGGTTTAACAGGCTAAAACTGATAACAGATTGTTTAGGGAGAAATAAAGGATTTCTTTGACGTTCATTATTACATTTAAAAATTTAAATTTGTACTGATGATGACATACAATGTTGATAATTGAAGAGTTCCTGTTTGCTCCTGTGGAATTGTATTTCTCATGCCTGCTATCACTTTTAGGGGAAATGGTATTTGGTTATACAAAAAGACTGAAGCAGTGAGAAAGCTGACATTTCTTTTTCTTTTTAAACTTTTGGAGTGATCTAAAGTGTCTGCTCATTTGGGATATAAAAAGGTACTAATGAGAGAATAGGGCTGTTGAATTGTTCCTTAAATGCATCATCATAATTTCGTGACAATCCAAATAGACTGCGCTTTGAAAGGTTTAGGAAAGTGGAATTCTTTTGGCACACTCACTGCACTTTGTCAGATTTTACGTATTCAGAAAATATTTTAAACCTTCTAATACTGGTGTATTTTTACTAAAAGATGCATGTTGGACACCATACACACACTGAAACTTAAATTTGTACTGAATTGTGTACAATATTGTGAAACAAGTGCAGCTGACAGGAACATCCATGTGAGTATGGTTTTCTTTCTGAATTGGTTTTACTAGTTTCAATGGAACTGCCATGGCTGTGATTGATGGAAATATAGTCCAATCAAATCCAAACAAAGCTATTCGCAAACCGGAAAATCCTGCTCGATCATCCAATAAGAACTTGTCATGCGCCGAAAGGGGTGGTCTAAGATCTCATACTGACCAATAGGATGTGGCGTTTTACGCCTGCAGTGATACATGACTCCGCCCCTGGCTTCCATTTCTGAACTGAGGAGACGGCGCCGCTCTAGCTTATAGTCCTCGCTTTTTATATACACACTTAGCTAAAACTAGGTTCTTTATTGTAAATTTCGACTTTTCCAAAGGTAGCAAGAGTAGTGTACTTTTTTTTTTAATTTGGCGTTCCGTGCTGTCTGAGTTGTGACTAGCTCTTAAGCCACAATTTTTATTATCCGTTTTAACTTTACTAAGCGGCGCTTTCCGCCGTTTTTTTCGGTTTTCTTTTCGCCGCCCCGCTCACTACCCCCTTGCGTGTGAGTAGGGGCCTGCAACGTTGGTTTAGCCACGAGGCACGTCGGTACAGTAGAAACAGAACGATGGCGGAGTTTGGTAACGGTCTGGCAGATGAATCTTTACTAGATTCAGACTCCGGACATCCCGAGCTGGAGGACCCGGGTGTCGGCGACGAAGAGCCCGGTTTAGAAGAAGGAGAGGCCGCTATTGAAGATCCGGTAAGTGAAGGGCATTGTTTCAGCGAGGAGACCACCAACAGATTTCAGAGGGAAAATCACGAGTTGAGGAAAATGCATTTTCCCCCTCACAAACTCCCTCACATTTCTTGAGTCACATGCCGTGGACGTGTCTGTTACCGCCAGGTCGGCATTAACCGCCATTGTGGTTCACGCAGTGCAGTAGACTTGGGTGGTGACATGCGTGGTGTCCGCTGCCATCTTGGCGCAAGAGCAACGCCAGTTTCTCTGCGCTAGTGAGCGGTTGGGGGGAGAGTAGGAAGAAGGGGGGGTTTCCTCGTCGCGCAAAGGAAGAAAAAAAGGGGGAAAATGCGAGACGGATATTCAGGAGAGCTTTAGGGGCGAGCGTTGGACAGGCCGCCGCCATTAGCCGCTGCTGTTCTACATCATTTTTTTAAGAAGCCGAGCATCGACGGTAACGTTGTGTTTTTATTGTCTTTATGACTGCCCGCCAGCCCCCTGCTTGCAGCTCGAGCGCCGGCGCGTGCCCCTGCAAATGACCTAGCTGTAGCAGGCTAGCATTAGCATTGTGTGCAGGACCTATATTGACCAGTCGAAGCTCGCAGCCGTCATCGCCGGTCACGGGATAAACTGCGGCACTGCATCTTAACCGCTGTCAGCCGGCACCCCATTCATCGTAGCATCGCAATTTCAGATTGACCATCAAGCTAGTACTAGTATAGTAGCAGTCGGTACGGCTAGGGGCGGATATCGTTCAGTTGACCCCCATTTTTTCGTTCATTTAGGTGAAACGCACGACAGGGCGATGGGGGGGTTGCAGCACACTCTCGCATATTTTTGCGCGTTTTAATCGTGGGTATTCCAAGGTAATTAATTGCACGTGCAGGTGCGGTAGTCTGGTGGTGAGCGGAGCGCGTGTACTAACGCAGAAGATGAGGATCGAGTCTGCGGTACTTGCGGGGCTGGGTTTGCATCTTCGCTGTTATCCTAGAGCTGTGAGGAGGAGGCGGGAGGGAAAGAGCTGCTCTTAATATGCGACAAAAAAAATCAGTCATGGTCTGTCTGTGAGCGAAATTACTGATATTACATGCCCTTGAATTATCTTTTTAACGTTTGTTTTCCTCAATTGTCTAAAGCTCTGACTGGTGACTCCTAATATTATTTGATGCTGTTCACTGCTGTGTCTTGGTATTGATGTGGCTTAAAAATAAAATGACATAGTTTGTGTGGTAGCTGCAAAGCCCACTATCAGTGTAGCATTTATAGCTGAAGGAATAGCCCTGGGTTAAACTGGGAGAACTCCTGCTGCACTGCACCACCACCAGAGCCTCTGCATATACAAATGACAAAATCATGTCTCACCTAGGATTTTATACCATGAAACAAAATATTATAAAGACTTACTTGTTGTAAACATAGCCATTTGCACCCCTTTTAATGCTCCAAATGATTTCATATATAAAGTCTTAAAATTAGCAGCAACTATTTTATTTTTCTTAAAAACAGACAATTTCAAAAGTTTTACTTGACTAATTTTAGGATGGACTCCAAAACAATTATGCTTTCTGTGTTTTTATGGCCTTTCTGTCAAAATTGAGGTCTTTCTTGTATTAAAAAAAATTCTGTGAATTTCTTAATACTAATCCTTGGGAATCAGAAGCGAAAGAGCGAATTTGAGTCAGAGAAAGCATTGAGTGGACAACAAGCTCCCTGCTTTGCTCCATTCTGATGCATTCACTTGCAAATAGATCCGTGTACGTCTGTTTTCCTCGTCTGAGCTGGTATTTGGCTGAAAACTGTACAGCGGGTTGCTCGCCATGTTTGTTGCACCAGTAATGTTTGGTTGGGGGTGTGGAGATCTGTAAGCTAGTTGGAGAGAGTAAACAGATTAATGATGGGAAGTGGGGGCTCTACTACTGTGAGCCAAATTTCTAATAAACTACTGTCTCTCTGCCGCAACTATATCCTGGAAAAGGATGGTTTTTGTTTTTATGGCTAAAAACTGCATAATCTCGATGAAGACCACTTGGAACTCTTTTACAAAAGATGATCAAAGTGGGACTTTAAAATGGAATTAAATTAAATGCTTGATGTCATTGTGACATGTGAACTGCTTTTAGATTAAGCACAAGATATAATTGACAAACAAGTTTCTGCTTTCCAGTTTAAGTAAATGACTTTAAGGAAAAGCTGGTATATGAATTGGTAATATTTAACTCCCTGGAACCAGTCAACTGAGAAACAATAAAATATTAAGGGGGAAAATAACCATCATCGTTATTCCTGGCCACCTAATGGCAATAACTCAAGACTCGGCAGCATTTCACCACTGAGAAGAACTAAGAGTCAGGTTAGACGGAGTAGAAGCAGAGCACAGACCCTGGAAGTCTGAAGTCCTTATGGTAGCTTTTTTCCGCTCAAAGAAGAGAAAATTGGCATAGTGAGTAAAATCAGATTGCATTGCTGCAAAGTTGGATGCCACCAGATGCAACAACACAGAAACCAAGACTGTTGAATAAATAAATGAAAACAAAACAAAGAACTGGAAGAAGACGTTTTAAATTTTTGGTTGGACTTTTTACATTTTTTTTCCCTTTGCTCTCCTTTAATGATTTCTTTTTTTCTTAGAAGCTCTAGCTATTCAATAGTGTACACTAACTACATTTATATTTTTCCAAAATAATAGACGTTTTTGAAATTGTTAGATCTAAAGAACTTGTTGTTAGATAAAACTAGCCTAAATATTCTGTTATTGGAAAATAAATTCTAATCAGTGCAATACAAAAGTAATAGGTGGAAGTCTGTCAAATTCGTAAAACATACATTTTTTTTGCAGAGATTTGTTTGTGCTGCTGCTCTGTGTCACTTTCTAGTAGACCACTGACCCAATGTTGATGTTAAAGCTGCACTGTAACTTGTGTTCTGTTTGCAGGAGCTGGAGGCGATTAAAGCACGGGTGCGAGAGATGGAGGAAGAGGCAGAGAAGCTGAAGGAACTACAGAACGAAGTGGAAAAACAGATGAATCTCAGCCCCCCACCAGGTACAGGCCTTTAAACTGGGACACATTTGGTGACACACGAGACCATCCATTAAACACATTTTCATACTGAAATAAATGCATCACCAGCGTGTCCATTCAGAGGCAACTGATGAACAGCAATTTAAGGAAAAAATCACCTGTGCTAAACTGTGGTGTTAACTACCATGTGACTGAAACTGTGGGTGCTCCCAACCTTTGTGCTGGTGCACCAAGCAAAGTGCGCCCTACATTGGCCTGGCGCCCTCTCTCGTTCTTTCCACTTTAAGCGTGTTACAGTCGAATACAGTTTAAATTCTGCTTTGGCTGAACAATAGTTATTGGATGTATTATACAGCATGGTCTATGCCTATAAAAGAAGCAGGTTTTTGTGTTTTTACATAGACATTTTTAGCAACATGATGGGGCAGGTGGGTAAACGGATAAAAAAAAAATAACTTAACCCCAAACACTTCGTTTAGATGTTGATCTTTACTCCCTGTGCAAGTATAGAATAGGAAAAAGATGAGACTGGGTTATTTTCATGACACTATTTGTATAAATATTTTTTATAATCAAATGTAGTTTAAAAGAAATTCAGCATGTATTTAATTTGATTCAACATTTAAACCCAATTTTGAGGTCATTTGAAATCAAATTAATTCAGCAATTTGACTGTGATGGTCTGCTCAACTAAATACAAAGTTCAAATTAATCCTAATTTAGAAAAAAATAACAAGTAATGAAATCCAAAAGTCAAATATTCTTTAACAATTGTATTTGTCGTATAATGTAATACTGTACAATTTATTTATGTCTTTACTGTACGTTGGACCTATGTTTAGTTTAGATTTCTGTCTTTGTGAGAGCAGATTAGCATAAATGAACACGTTTAGTTTTAGATTAGAATTTGATCAAATGATGTATATTTGAATCATGTTAGGAAGAAAATCAAGTGAACTTTTGAACTAGTTGTTGTAATTTGCCTGTGAAATCCAGTGCTATTCACCGGTTCCATAAATGTTCATCTACAACATCTAAACGAATTTTGATTGTGAACCAACCTTTTGGGTTGTGATTAACTCAGAATCCAGCCCTAAAGTTGGGCGGGTTTGTCGTGCAGCAACACCATCTTGTTTTTTGTTGTCTCTCACATAGCATTAGAGAACATCAAGGCAGTGGTAGTGCTGCTGTGTTACATTTTCTTACATCTTAAATTAAAAATAGATGGATATAAACTTTATTAATCTCCCAAAGGAGAAATTCAGGTGTCTGGCAGCAAAACACATACAACCACACACAATAAACAGTAAAATGACAGTTCAAAAGGTGTAAAATCAAATAGTTAAAGACTACAGAGACCCGTCTTCATGGCCTTTGGGTTATTTCTTACAGCAATTAAGGAAACCAAAACAGATGAATGGATACGAGCGATTGTAATCCGCCTTTTTTGGAGGGAAAACATTCAGTTATGATCCTCCAGACTACTACTACTTCCATCAGCACCCTGGAGTCTGGTTATCCAGCCTTAGTCAGCCTTAGTTGGGACCAAAACTTTAAGTGTTCTTAAAACGGAAACGCCATAAATCAGCATAGAATTAAGATGTGCAAGACAGATTAGGGCTCATGGGAAAATGGCTGTGGTATAAGTCCTTAAGCAGCTCACGCTGTCTGTTGTTCTGCCTTTTCCTAACTTTAACCTAAATTTCATCACATCATTGATTGTACTGTGTATTTTGTGTAGCAATGGATGGATATGCAAGTTCCCTCAGAGTACTAATAAAGTACTCTCTATCTATCTATCCATCAGTGGTTGAGAATGTCCTCCCCTTTAAGTGTCAAAGCAGTCATGCATACATCCACTAATGTTGCCCATTTGTTTTCCATCACAAACTATTTCCCTCATAGGAACCAAAAACAACATAGTCTTTTGGTATAACATGCACTGCTTTTGGAACTTCAACAATATTCTTGTATCTTCAACTTTGGATACACATGGCTGACTTGAAGCTAGTTAAGAGGTTGGCGATTAAAGTATGAAAACATTAAACATTTGTATATTTAATTGTTCTTTTTCTTTGTAGTTGGCCCTGTCATCATGTCCATCGAGGAAAAGATGGAGGCAGACGGCAGATCTATTTATGTTGGCAATGTGAGTCACTGTCTTCATTTATAGACTGCTCTGTGAATACCTGGTATTGCTAAGAGGTGCTGCACTTTATTGTGATGGTTCAATGTCTTTGCATAAAATAAGAACTTAGGGTCGCATGAACTACAACAAGGTGTTGATGTTGAGAGTTGGCTCTTTTTGTTTAGCTGGCCCAAAGCAGTCCAGTCATGAGATACTTATCCACTAACACAATACTGTAATGTGCTGCATCTACAACAAGAGTAAAGTTTGGGTCTGAATGCATGTGCTCATGTATCTAGAATTGACCTTTTTTTCTATGCATTGCTTTAGGTGGACTATGGTGCCACAGCAGAAGAACTTGAGGCACATTTCCATGGCTGTGGTTCAGTAAACAGAGTCACCATCCTATGTGACAAATACACAGGGCATCCCAAAGGGTATTAAACTATATTGTTGCACCATTTTCAGGCACTGTATGTGGGTAGATGCATATTAAGATGAAATGGGTCATGAAAAATAAATCCTTTTTATAAGTAGTAGTTAATACAAATACGGTTAAATAACTTTGACCTTTTCTAAGTGTTGTAAAACACGTCTTTATAAGATTGGTTGTTCTGTTCTACAGGTTTGCTTATATTGAGTTTGCAGACAAAGAATCTGTTAGGACGGCCATGGCCTTGGATGAGTCCCTTTTCAGAGGCAGGCAGATAAAGGTAAGAGGTTTCACACATGGCCAGTCCTGCTTAAATAAAGAGGGATTTCCTCTCAGAAATGCATCTTAAACGTAATTTGCGTGATTCAAAAATTATTTCTTTTCTTCTTAGGTGGGAGCCAAGAGAACAAACAGACCAGGCATCAGCACCACAGACCGCGGTTTCCCACGGGCTCGGTTCAGGTCACGGGGAGGCAATTTCTCCTCACGTGCACGCTACTACAGTGGATACACCCCACCCAGAGGCAGAGGACGGGCCTTCAGGTGAGCAGACGCCACTCATTTTCAGGACATACCACCCCTCGCCATCCCATTCACCCTTTTAATTGATGACGTAGGGGGGATAGCAACTACAGTTACAGTGAATTTTACACCAAATTAAAAATCATTTAATAATTGCTAAAGTGTAGCAGTGGTTGGAAAAACATTTTTATTGAGCCTCTTGACGATGAGTGTGAAGGTAGCAAACAAGATTCCTTTCAAAATAGAATAGCTTTAATGTAAAACATGAAAATACCGGTAGTGCTTGAAAGAGTATAGGGAATCAAATGCAGACATATTAAAAACAGCTCCTTTTACTGCTTATTGGGAAGTTACCTTTTGCTTTGTCTAAGAAAGATATTAGAGAACATTAACTAAAAGTCAGATCCTTTCCACTGCAGCATCAGTCACAGGAAAACAGTAATAAATCTAGCCTGATTAGAGAAGGTAAACATATGAGCAACAAACAAACCACTTTGCTAAGACAGAAGTTATCAAAGAGATTGGTTTGGATGTTTTCAGGCATAAATAATTTAAACCATAGAGAATAAAGAGATCGGTTTTATTTTCCAGTCAATGACATTAGTTAGGCAATTCATACATCAGTTACCTATTTGTCCAGTTAAACAGGATGCGAAACTTCATCCTTTTGACATAGTGTGGCTGAAAACTTCATAGAAAATCAGAATAAAGGCCCGTACACACCGGGACGAATATTCGCCAGGCATTTTTCGCCACGTTTTTTGTGTTCACACCCAGGCGATTTTCGCTGACGATGAGCCGAGTGAACATACAATTTCATTCCCTGACATTAGATGGCGCTTAATGTAAACAGAAATACTCCTGTACACAAGGTGGCGCTGCGCAACTTTACGCTTCTTAAAGTTGCTTTTCGCTCAGAAGAAGAGAGGAAGTATTTACGCGCTTGTCAGAATCACACAAAGAAAACATGAATATTTCAAGCACCAGTTGCTCCAACTGGTGCTTGAAATATTTTAGATTTAGAATATTTATATTTTAGAATGTCCATCATTATTTCTTTGCGGCTGTGTAGATGCAACCCGGCGTCTATCTTCTTCGCTGGTATGTGTGCTCAGCAAGGCAGTTTTGTGTTTGAGCGCCCCCAAGTTGTGTTTTACTGTAACTTCAGAGGCTCCAGACACGTGTGCAAAAGCGCCGTTCTCATTGGTCGAATAGATTTCGACGCGGCGCGTCGAACCAAAAAAACGAACCCGAGGTGTTTTTTAAAAAGTGACGCTTTGACGCGTGGCGTTTTTTCGCGTCGGTGTGCACACTCACATTGGTGCCCTTTGTTTAGTCACGAGGCGTTAAACGTCGGCGAATATCGAGGGCAAAATTCGCCCCGGTGTGAACAGGCCTTTAAACAGGAAAAATGTTTTTCATCATAGTTGGAATAGAATAAATAAGGTAAGTGGAGGGAGAAGAAATCAAAGTTATAATTGTATTTATCCAAATGCACGTCTCAAAGTGGTTTTTAGAGTACTATGCTAAAAAAGCTAATAGTACGGTGGTGCATTATGGTTCCTTGGACTCGTGTTTTCCCCAGAAAATATCAGTATTCATTTACATAGATTGAATTTAGACAGCACACCTGTTGAACTGTGGGGGCTGAGAACTTCACTGCATGCACATCAGATCTTTCTTTCCCCCAGCCTGTATGTGCCTGCACAAAAAAAACGAGCTTGTCTTTGTGTTGGTGCTAAACCTGCCTGTGCCAGTAGAGGGATACCAGAGATTAGCCTGCACCCTTTATCCTTCTTTCAGTGTTCTAACAAGATCTGCTTCCCATGATTCCTGCAGCTGTGCCACCTGACAGTAGCATCTGCAGCTCAACCTCATTAGAGATGTGATTAGAATCTACCACTGCTATGTGACAGGGTAGTTGTGGAGTTTTGATTGACAGTTTTTGTCTTGCCAAAATATTTAGTGTGAAAAAGCCTGCCGGAGTTCAAAGAATGCCCTGGAAAACTGAAGTTCCTTTGCATCACTTGAGAGCTTTGGGGTCTTTGCTGTCATTTGAACATTTTGAAGGACTCAGGAATGCTCACATTTTACCTTCTTTATTTTTCCTACATTCAGTTAAGTTATTCTATTTATGCCACAGCTGGAAGTTTCATTGATATGTAGAGAAATACTCTGCATCACAGCCTTGATATTTGTTGCTGATTTGTTCTGATGTAGCTATCCAAATAGTTTTGTTCTGTTTTTTAATTACTTTTTGCGTGTTGCATATTAATACATTGAATCAACATTGTCCTAATCTAATCAAGGTCAGTTTCTGTTAGCAGTTGCGCCTGAGCAGAGCAGTCCTGTCAGCCGAGCTGCTTTGCAGGAAAAGGGAGTCAATGACATTGAGAGAAACTTGGTATCTGAATATATATCAGTTTCACAGACTACTTATGGAAGGAAGCTGATGTGGAGTCAAAGTAATAAATAAAAAAAAGCGTGGGCTCCAAAGCGACTCTAAAGTACTGCAAATGACAATGAATGGAAGTTTTCTTTCATTTAACAAAGATTTGTTTTGCTTCGTTTATGTCAAACTTGTTCAGTTTTGACTAAACTCACTTGATTTGCATTAATAACTGCAGTGTTTTCAATGGTGTCTGTTAATCTGCATAAAATTCACCCACAGAGACGCTGCATGCAGAGCTTTTTCTGTTGAATTGACCCTGATGACTTCTTGGGGAGGAGCAGGAATTCATCACTAGTCTATGTAGGACTTCACTGTGGGACAGAATCGGGGTGAAATTTAGTCCACATTTCACTGCAGTCTTCTCTTTGGAAAATCATCCAATCTTTGTGCAGGCTTGGGAACGTTTCAGTTTTTTCTGTCATTAGCTTTGATTTAAAAAGAAATGAATAAAAAAGGAGGTGTGGCGATTTGATCCATATCATAATTTGTGGTTGATTTTTCGATTTAATGATCTAAAATTGATTCAGGACATGTTTAGCTCAAACTTCAGCCAGTGTGACTCCGATAAATACCTGCTACTGAACAGAGCAGCAGAAGTTTTCTAGATTCCCTGGACAAACAAGTAAACAAGACGTAATGGCAAATCCATTCACACCCTAGATTCCTAAAGTTCATATGTTAAAAATATGTCTGCTGTGTTGCACTTGGTCATTTTTACGTTATAGTAAAAGAAACCTACAGGCCAAATGGGATTTTCCAAGATCAATATAATCAATTTATTTCATTTGGAAACAATTTTATAATTGTATAGGTCGATTTGACTAACGAATTGACCCAGATCGATCTGGATGGATCTTAGGAATATAAATCATTTTATTAAATAATCGTTGCACCTTTAAAAAAAAAAAGAATCTTTTAACGTGAAACTTTATTTTTGATGGATCGTCACATCCATCTTCTCCGTTGGCCGTTTCCCAAGTCTGTGTGAAAGCAAAGATGTTGAAATGAGCTGGTAGAAGAGTAAACTTTGTTCTTTTTGTTTCTTGTGTAATGTTTCCTTGCATGAAAGCAACGCGCAGCGCCTCCATCTTTGAATTCCGTTCCAGCTTTCACTCCCAGAAACGAGGTTTCATTACTGCAGCCTGACCTCAGCATCTCACCTTCAAACTGTCGGGACGACAGCGTCCACTGTGACCTTTTTGTGTTGCCACTGAGTGATGCACATGTGTGTGTGTGTGTGTATGTGGGTGGGGGGGAGCAGAAGCTGTCTTTGATTTATCTTCTCCCGCCGCTAAATTCTGACTGTGTGTGACTGAGTCCTCAGTGTGTGTTGGGTTTCCTTGTGTGTGTGTGTGGGGGGGGGGGGGGGGGGGGGGGGTGCATGTGTGGTGCTGTTTGTCCTCAAGGTCTTCTTCCACAGTGACGCCCCCACCCCCAGAGGCGGCTCTCGCATTGAGACAGAGAGAGAGAAAGAGGGAGGGTGCCTTTGCTGTCCCCTCACATCCACACACACACACTAATCTGTTGATCTGAAATTTAAACACTTTCCTCTCTGAAAAGCTGCTTTCAGCTTCTTTCACCGCTTGAGTCTGACTATTTTCCACATTGGTTTGTTCAAAAAAAAAAAAAAAAACAACTTCATGCAATCTCTTGACCCACGAGAGAACTGTTACTGATTTTGCTATATCCACCTACTTTGTCCCTATTCAGATTACTCCTGGGATTAAATTCAACCCGTCCCTCAAGTCACACCCCTCCACATTTAGAGATTATATCACACCAGGAAATTGGTGTCCATATTCAAGCCAAACAGAAAAAAACTCACCCTCTTTTTCTCTCTCTTTTCCAGGGGCCGAGGGCGAACAACATCGTGGTATTCCCCTTACTAAACACCCCCCCATACCCCCTCCCACCCCCAAATACTCCCTTACTATCAACCCCTTTCCTCATCTTTGTTCCATTAAAAATAAACACACATGCACACACAATGTGGTTCTCCCCTCTCCCCCCCCCAACAATAAAAGAAGAAACCCACAGACGAGAGGAAAAAAAAGACAAAAAAAAGTGTGGGGGGGGGTGCCGGACGATGGCGTCTGGCCGTGCAGTGAGGTTGTGTGAGAGCGTGTGTGTACAGGTTGGTGCGATCACCCCTGGTAAGGTATACGTTGGCCATTGGGAGGGGTACAGTGGCTGTTTTGTTTTTTTGTTTTGTTTTTGTTTTGAAGGGAGGGGTGGGGGGGGGAGAGACAAAAAGAAAGATGACATCTCAGGCTGCAGATGTGTCTCCTTTGGTCTGGCTGTGACCTCCTGCTTTCACACCATCACCAACACAGCCCACCCACTCACCCTCCACTACTGTCAAAAGGAAGGTAGAAAAAAGAGGGAGGGATGAATTTCTGTTGTTCTCATGGAGTGTACAAATGTCCACTAGCCGTGGAGTATTGTTGTTGTTTGTAGTATTTCATTACCTCCACCCTCGTGTGTCTGCTGTTGTGTGCCTCTCTCTCCCCCCGCCCTCCTTTACTGCTTATTCCCTTTTTTTTTTTGGCTTTCCAGGCCAAATGATTTATTTTTTGTTCTTTTATTTTGAAAAATATTGGAAGTTTTTTTTTTCTTCCCACCACCATTGCATCCTGCAGCTCATCAGGTCATCCTGCAGCTCCACCTCTTTTTCTTTGACAGAGTTTGCTCCTCCATGTTTGCCCCCACCCCTCCCTCTTACCCCTTGTGCACCTTGTCTCCAGTCTCTCCACCCCCCCGCCCCCCTCCTCTCTCTGTATATTAGACCACTTCTTGTCGTTTCAGGTTTCAGGACCAGTGGAGGCTGACAACTCCTCCCCAGGTGGCGCCGGCCCCCCCCACTGTCTCAGCAGCATCTCTCTCTCTCTCTGCTCCCACTATGCACACTCACCCCATCCTGTCGGTGTGGGGGGGTGGGGGTGGGGGTCAGAGCGACCACAGGCCTGCTGCAGGAGGCATTTACTACAACAGCAAACGCTGACGCTTTTAGTCCTTTACATACTTTGAATCTCTCCTACACACAAACACACACACTCTTGCGCACACACACCCACACAACAGCACACACATACTGCAGTGGCACGTAACCGGTTGCCAACCCAACACACCATTTAAACGGCTGAAACAAAGCTTGAGTGTCAGGCAAGTTTGCGTGAGTGAGGAAGGCAGGAGCAGGGATGGGGGTGATCTTTGGGGTGTGCAGCACTAACCTGGAGGCCCCCCCTTTCTCTGACTACGCAGAGTGCAGAAAGACTGAACTAACAGCAGTGATCAATAATTCAAAGGAGTGGGCTGGAGCTGTTTTAGGATGGGGAAAGTCAGGGGGTGGGGTTTGAGCAGGTTTTTGTTTCTTTTCTTTTTTTTTTTTGTTTTTGAAAAGAGGGGGAGTGGGTTTGAAAAGATGTTTGCTTTTTTATTTTATTTTTAACCCATGAGTCTGTAATTAGAAAAAAAAAAAATAAAGACATTGTGTAAAAATAAGCCAGTCTGTGTGAGTTTCTCGAGTTCGCAGCAGTTAACTTTGACGTGTTTCACACGCGGATATAGAAATTCTTGTCCCCATAAAGCACGATTGTTTATAATTAACTGAGATTCTGAAAAACGGAAGAGCTAAAACCTTTTTTTAATAAATACTTAAATCCTTGCATGGATGTGAATTTTATAAGCAACATGCCAAAACCAGATTCACTCCTTGCTGGGTGGGCATGTGTGAAGCACTGTAGATGTCACCCAGGAAACTAACTACTGTTTTCGTGTGGTGGGTGCAGGAAGCCTCTTTAAGCTGGAGGTCCAGGTGTCTGCAACCTGAAGCTCTTTTTCCCCCCTCTTTGGCTCTTAAGAAAATTCAAACAATCTGAATAAATAAGTTTGTACGTTAGGGTTTGTTAATTATGTTTAGATTTTTGAAGTCGGGCGATCTTATATTAAAAGATACTATGTACCACTGCAGACATTACATGAAATCAAGAGAGCTTGTGTGCTTTACCGCTCCTCCAAAATGCTAGTCAAAGGTTTAATTCATTAGAATAAGATCAATCTCATATTCTGAATTTAGTCGCTGGTTCAAGGCAAAGTTTTGAATGTGTAGAAATGTTCATAGATTCAAAAGAATTTGATTCTAAACCAGTGGTGTCATGTTTCTGTTAGTGAAAGAAGAAACGGGATGAAGGCACACCAAAGACAATAGAAATGATCACATCTGACTTTGCTCTCTTTCATTTTTTAATTTAAATTAATCTGCTGCAACAGGGGTAATAAGACCCCCCCCCCCCCCCCCCCCGGGTCTTATTTGACACATGGTGTATTTTATTTTGAAAGAACCTTTTATTTAAGGTACCACTTTCAAAATTTGAATTGTTTTAACTATGAAACCATAAAACTTATTCAATTAATGCCAATATTTAACAGCAACTTTTTTTTTTATAAATGAATGGCCACAAGGCTTTTGCAGCTCTCTGGGTTTTGGTTGGTAAGAAACTGGATCAAACAGCTCTTACTAGTGTTACTGGTTGCAGACCCCTGCTGTAACCCATTTGGAAAAGATATTGCCCAATTTCTGCTCAAATTTTACCTTGAAAGGTGTTTCATCACAAATGCAAAAATGATCGATTTTTAGTTATTTTCCCCTTCAATAATCTAACTCAACATCATTTTGTTTCCCTTACAAAGATCTGGTATGCTTTGCCTGTGGGGCAATGAACACACTGAGCGAGGTGATGTTAGTAAACATTACTGCCCTCTAGTGGTGATGAAAACACATGACATACAAATAAAACTTCAAACGTTTATTTCACGATTCACTATGAAAAGCTGGTTTAAATTGATCCAGTCAAAGAATTGGAAGCTGTTATGAAAAGTCCTTGGTATTGAGACATCGCGGCGTCTATCTGTGCTTCTTGAAGGCTGCAGAAGAGAAAATTGTACATTTTAATTCCATAAGGAAGGCGTAATTGTGTCTTTTTTTTTTTATTAGACTTTCACCTTTTCTTTTAGTTTTCTTCTTCATGAGCTTCTTCTTTTTCTTTGGTCGCGAGCCGTCCCCATCCTAAGGAACAAACAAAAAAGTATAGTAAGTTTGGGTATAAGTTGGGAGGGGGGTGTATGAAGACCGCACCTGTCCGCCTTCACCGCCAGTCAAAGCCGTGATGTCTCCAAAGTGTGTGATCCTGCTCAGCTGGCCGGACATTCCCATCATGCCTCTCTTCTTGGAATTCCTATGACTCTTTGGCATGGTGAGGCGCACCATCATGGACTCTTCATAATTTTTCCTGTGCAGGACAAAGTATTTAGAAAGCTTCCAAAAAAAACTGGAGCTTACCCTTTAATGCTACACACCTAACAAGCTTTTCAATTATTATTAAAGGAGACAAGCTCGTGAAAACAGTTGTAGTTATGTGTCAGGATTGGATAAAGCAAACACTTGGGTACCTGTGGAGCTCCTCGTGGCTCTGCCGTTCGCTCTGGAAGTCGCGCTTCTCCCTGATCTCCTCTGGAGCGTCGCTGTACTGCTGCCGGAGCTCCTGGATCACAGAGCTCCTGAGGGCAGCTCGCCGCTGCCGCTCCATCTGGGCCTTCTTCTTGTCTGCCTCCGTCAAGTCACCGTCTACAAGAAGAAAGCATTCTTACGGCAAACCTAAACACACATTTAAACATTGTCACCGGGAGCAGCGGGTCTTACCATAATGCATCGGGGCAATCTTTGGAGGAACATATTTCTTGCTATGGGTGGCTGGTTTCTTCGCCGAAGATGCTTTGTCTTCATCTTCATCGTCAGAGTCCTCAGATTCACTTAACTAAATAAAACAATTAAAAATATGTTGTTTTTCATACAAAAAAAAAGTAGACAGTCCTGATTATGTGATATTTACCTTGCTTATGAGATTCTCAGGGTTGGGGCGCAGTTGCAACGGGTCATTTACCGCTAAAACCACCCAAAAATACGGCATTTTAATCAACCAACAACAAAGTCCACAAGCAGAATTATGTTAAAGTTTACCTAAACTGCCCGTCACGGCTGTGCGCACCAGTTTATCAATCTGGTATTTCAGCTTATGATCCAGAGGTCGCATCTTCTCCAGCACCTTCACAGAGAAAAGAAACAGATCCGATGCATGATGGGCTCTGTCCCTGACGACCAACACGAAGGAATCCTCAGTTCATCTTACTGTTCTGACTGTGACAATTCTGTCCAAGGCTTCACTTTCTTTGATTTTGCCTCCTGCTGTCTTGATGCTGATCAGGTGAGTCAGGTCCTGGAGGTAGAAGAGCATCAGCTGGTAGCGAAGGTCCAGGAAAGATAAACCCTGCACAGGGAGACAATACACAAAAAAAGTTTTCTTCACAACTTTAGTAAAACATTAAAAAAAAGTATTCTGGTTACTAAGAAAAGCTGATCATTAAAGAGGTTTGAAATATCCACACTCACCTTTGAGGTCTTAAACGCACCATCTTTGACTTTGGTGAGCAGTTCACGTACATATCTGGTGACAGAGGCTACCTAAAATAAAAGACTTTAAGTAAACTAAATGCATTCGGAATGAATAAAGTTATTAATAAACAAATTTATAGTCCTTTACAACAAAACACAAAACTACGAGAAATGTAAGGCAAATAAAAGATACCTGCTCCGTGAGAGTGTTCAGCAACTCGACTGCTTTAGGTAAATCTCTTTCGATTAAATCCTGTAAGAAAACGTATTTATCTGTCAGAACAAATTAAGTGTTTGTTTTTGTCTATAACCCACAAAACAAATCAATGCTAGCTGAGTAGCTTTAGCTAACTCCGGTTTGTAAACATCCCCAGTATTATTCCGTTTGATTTATGTTCCGTATGGGTATTTACAAAAAAATTATATATGTTACATACAAAAACGCCAACGTGTCTGCCAAGACAACTTAAATAATTATAAAAGAAAAACGTTTCAGTTGAACTCACGTTGTCTACCGTGGCAGCCATTTTAATTCCAGATAACTACGGAAACCAGTGTAGGACAAACTTAAAATTTTCGCGCGGAGAGTATTCCTAGCTTGTACTAGTAGATATAAATATCTCAAGCGAATATTCCTTTTGTACATTTGTTTAACAAACAATAAAACAATAATAGTGCAGTGTATTCAAAAGAATAAAAATATTTTTTTTAAATTTTGAAACCAATTCCTCTCTGCTATAAGTAGTTAACTTAAGTGTACCAGGAGTACAGTATGTCTATACTTAAAGTGAAGCAGTGTTTCTAAAGTTTACTTTTTAGATATTTTAAACTTAAAATGCTCCAATTTAGTCAGAATAAGTATTCAGTTAGTATTCTTACAACACTACTCAAAAGTATACTTGTACTCAAGTATACTTCATCAAATAAACTCCATGTGTATTCCTTTTTTCTAAGGGTCAACTATCTTTCTTTTTTTGAAATCACAATAAAAAAAAATCTTAAAACAAAAATGAAAAAGAATTTTTCCATCAATAGGAATTTAATTGAAGGGCATGTTGAATTTGCAAAAACGCCTTAAATGAAATCCTCTGATAGTGATCAGAGGAGCAGTCAGAGTTGGGAGCAAGGTTGTGACAGTTAGGTTTAAGCATTTCAACAGTTGTGATCCTGATCTTAGAAGGTCAGGAAGAGCTGAAAGTCATGACTACACCATCCTAATAAGGATGGCTGCTCAGGCTTTCGTGTGTTTGTGAGAAAGAGAGACAGAGAGGAAGTGATGGTGTGATAATCAGAGGGGTACCTGTCTATCTGTCTGTCAGTCCCATGTCCTTCTTGTCATTTTCAGTCAGAGCTTCTTCAGAGAACACAGGAGACTCTTTGGAGCAAAAAGCCATGGTGAGTCACATTTGAATCCTCCTAGAATTCAATTAAAGGAGTCCGAACCTAAGTGTAATTTATTGATTTCATTGATTTTTACTCAAACCAGGATGTTATCGATTTCATGTTTTTTAATAGAGGTGTAACCAATCATTTCGACAACGATTCGATTCATATCATAATTTGTGGTTGATGATAGGATTCATAGTCGGTTCATTTTGAACAATCCAATTTGATCTGATTCACTGATCCAAAACTTCAACCTCAGAGATAAATACCTGCTACTGAACAGTGCAGGGGAAGTTTCCCAGATTCCTTGTATGTCTTGCAAGATAATTAAGTGTAAATTAAATATGTGTACAAAAAAACATGTGAACAAGAATCAATGACAAATCCATTCACATTTTAGTTTCCCAAAGTTCAGTCCACTGTTGTTTTTCCACATAAAAAAATACAAACATTAATAGAACTTTTTAGCACACTGTATGGTCACGTCTTTGCTAAATTCAAAGTGTTCATTATGATTTATTATAAACTCTATTGAGGCGACAATTGTTGTAATATTGGGCTATATAAATCAAATTGAATTGGAGTGTTTCACCACATTGGACTGGAATAATACATTGATCATTTTTTGCTGCCGTCACGTGTGTTCTCCGCTGTGATGATGTTGGTTGTTTTTTATGACATAGTAAAATAAACCTACTGTACCTCAATCCAACTGGCATTTTCCACGATCGATTTTTGATGTTTTGCAATTTGAAACCATTTTTCACATTTTTTATTATTAACTCTTTCAAAGATTTTCTGTTTATCTTTTCCCTTTTTTCTGCGTTCTAATAACTCTAGATGTCCGATTCAAACTAGGTGTAAAGAAAAGTAAAAACAACTTCATAGCTCAGCTTGGCGTTTTAACAAGAAGCATTGGATGATATTTTTCCTTTTTCAACATGAATAATCCAACTTAAAAACATCGCACGAATCCAAAACACAATTTACATTTCTCCTAAAAATAGATAATTTCCAAACTATGTCATCCACGCTAAATAACTTTTGGCGTTACAATAACTACATCTAAAGGATTTCAGTGATAACATTATAGTCAGGGTTGACATACCAGGGTTCTGATGGCTTGTTTTAGTCTTTTTTAATGTTTCATAAAAAAAAGTTTCTTAATTTGTGGCTAATTTCAATTATTTATTGCAGAATTCTGATTTTAGACATCTGTAACATCACACTAGTCACCCACATTGATGAAGATTTTCAGTAAGAATTGCGTTACAGAGGATTTAGGGAATTCAAAGTGTGATGATGACAATAATATTTTGGACATGTACTTTAAAAGGTAAAATGGTACTAGATTAAAATAAATGACAAGAAATACTTCAAATATTATTGACATCTGAATTTATTGGGGTTAAAGGACTTGTGAGGCCCAAATTGAATTCATTTTTCTGCTTCCCAATGCCCCTCAGATGTCTGATTCCAGGGCGTCGTCTGTCATCCAGGAATGGGTCAGCTCGTACTCAGGCCCGGCCCACACATGCTCCCAAAGCTCCGTCACCCCCAGCCAAGCTGTGCCGACCAGCCAGATGTCCCAAATGGAAATGATGTCCTACAACCAGTCTCAAGGGATGTTGAGGGTTGATGACAGAATGGCTGAGCAGATGATGGGACTGCCCTATCTGTCCTATGGAACCACCTGCATCGGCAACACGCCGCATTTAGGGAGCTCCAACCAACACCAGAACCAGAGCAACTCTCAGCAGGTGGGGGCAGAAGATAAATGTGTGTGCCACTGTCACCCTCCTCGTCCTGCTCTAATTAACTTCATGAACCTGTGACCCCCCCAGGACTTCCCCTCCTGTCTAATGCCGTCTCTGCGGCCCCCAGTGACCAAAAGGAGCATCAGCAAGGACAGCGTGGAGTACCGGCTGAGACGGGAGAGGAACAACATCGCCGTGAGGAAGAGTCGGGACAAAGCCCGCAGGAGGATCCTGCTGACCCAGCAGAGAGCCCTGCAGCTGCAGGAGGAAAACCAAAAGCTGCAGATGAGGATAGGGCAGCTCACACAGGAGCTGGACACTCTGAAGCACATCCTGTCACAGCGCCACCTGCAGGGCAGTGAACAGGCAGCAACAGGGGAGTCCAGCATCTGAAATTTTACACATATTTTGTTTTTTTACATCATTGATTGGCCTTAGATTTAATTTCTTTAACACTTTAAGCATGCTGTAATTTTGCACAGACAGTTTTTTATATTGGTTTAACCCGTCAATTTACAATTCAGCAACTGCTGGTCTGAGAAGGAAACATTTTTAGTTAACTTCCAAATAATAATAAATGCATTCTTTGTTGTAAAATTATGTTTGCTCTAGCTGACTTTACAGCTTCTTATTACAAATTTGTAGTCAATGCAGTTCTGGTCAAGTGTTTACAGCATTAGGAAGAAAACAAAATTAGTCTTCTCATTTTAGGTCATTCCAAAAAATAAGAAACGTCTTACATTTTATGGGTTTAACCTAACATTAAAACCCACCTATGCTTCATTTCAGTTATTTATTGACAACTGCCTGAAGGAAACAGCCTCTCCAGACCTTTATTATCAGCACACTGGGCCTCAAAGAACAAAAGATGAATATCTTTAGACTGAATTTCACAGAAAATGCTCCATTGATGCAGTCTTTATCCTCTCTCAAAGACAAACATGTGCTAAGTTCTCTTATTGACATACACAAATGCAGATGTTGCATCATTTCATGTGAGTAAAGTAACCTTTTTTTAAATAAAACAAGAACCTATTTTTGTTTTGCATCTTTGCCAATTTCTTATACTGACATCCATGATTTATTTCTACTTTACAATTTCCCCCAATAAGTTATATTTTAAATATTTTTTGTGGCAATTCTTGACATCTATCTTCTAAGTAAAACTCCAGCTTACTTAAAAAAATAAATAAAAGATTTTTCCTTATATTTCTGTCACACAATAATTCCACAATGAACCTGAAACAGTCCAAAAAATTTAATTTTAGGTGATAAATTTGGTCTTTTTTTTTATCGGGGTTTGAGATCAAACTGTTTCTATGTTTTATAACAAAATATCAAACAGTTAGAGAAAAAAATGACAATGTTTAAATCCTAATACAATACAAAGACAAGGTCAGAACTATTTAAAAACAAAAAGGCTAAAAAAATAAGTAAAGCTCCACTAAACTGTACAATAATCCAAGGATTTATTCCAAGGTGCGTCACTATTTTGTGTCGTTATTCTTGTTATGATTCATTCAAATTTCAAAGCTAAGAACTTGTTCAAACTTTCATGCTCAATTTTGAAGGAAAACAATGCTAATTAGGGGGTCGGTTTAATTTCTGCAACACTGTAAACAGCTGGTATGATTGGAAAACTAACCGGTGAGTTCAGAGACTAAACAGTGTTAAGACAAACGCGTTTTTTTATTTTAATATTTCACCATTTCACAGAGTAATGCAGCCTTTAAAAGACATATAGAAAGCATCAAATGTGAGACTAATGTTGCATAAAAAAAACGAGAACAGAGCTTTTTCTGAAATACCATACATGGTAAAATATGCTGAATATCAATGTTTTAATATTCCAGTCTACTGTGTAAAGGTGGGAAGGATATGTTAAAACCGAGTGCAAAGAGTTTTGAGAAGCAGCTCTACTTTTAAACCATTTAAAACAAGCTGATCTAGCTTGACGGTGGATTTCTGAATTCTCAGTTTGCCACTCATTGTCTTCTTTAGAGGTTAAAGTCAGCCTTCTTGCTCAACCAGACTTACACAATTTCTGCTGAAATCGAAGCTTCTCTCTTTAAATAGGTGATCTGTCACCAAACGGCGTTCACTTGAAGCAATTTTCTTGTGCACATGTACCTATAAATGTTGGAAAATAATCATTATTCGACAGTAATTCTTCAAAAAAGCAAGACTTTCTCCTCACAGGCAACCGTATCTGCTAATTACTCCATCAGGCAGACAGAAGAGGGTCAGTGCTGATCCACTTCTGCGGCATTATTTACCAAAAGTCCTCCACCCACAGAAACAGACGTCATGCCATGGGCCGTTGTGCACCAGCGGTTTCCCTTTGTGGGATGGGTAAGATTTCAACACAGCGGAGGATGGAGATGAGGAGCACAGAGATCATATCAGTGTTTGGGGCTGCCAGGGCCTTCCTGTGGCTGTGATGGCAGTGAAGGGACACAGAGATAGGGGACCGAAGGAAGAGGGTGGGGGCAGCAGGCCAGACCCTCTTCTTTCAGTGTTCTTAGTCTCAGATTACTGTCAGGAAAAAAAAAAAAAAACATCCTTTCAGTTACAGTTGAAAACTTTTTTTTCTTTTTGTTTCTGGGACCAAACATTGCATAAGATTTTAAGGCGCAATCTCAGACTTGCTTTTTATCATAAGTCAGAAATTGCATTTTCTTTATATTTTTGCCTAATTATATTTTCAAAAATGTTAGGAATTGCCACTATAAACCAGTCTTCAAATGTTTGCTGTGGAGCTATAAAAGTGCCTGCAAATGACGAAAAAAAAGGAATAAAAGTTGGGTTTTAACCGATTCTCCTCTGCACACAAGTGATGGATCTAAAACTGGCGTCAACGGTTGAAAGGGGATGATCATGATGCTCCTCACAAAGGAGAATGAAAGTGTAACAAAAAGGATAATTCGGGCTAAAGTGTCTCAAAAGGCAAATAAAGATTTGTTGGCCGTGTGACTGTCTGTTGAAATGTCCCGCGTTGTTGTGTGGGGTAATCTGTGGTCCCAGGACTGCAACATCTCCACAAAGTGAAGAAAGACCGTATTTCACCTAATCCCTATACCGAGTTACTCAATAGCAGCAGCAGAAGACCATAGGACCCCCCACCCCACACACACAAAAGCACAACCCTTCCACTCTGAGGATTAAAGATGGTTCACTTTCAGGAGTTGAAGGCGGTTGCCCTGCGGCAGATCGAGTGGTTTTATGAGGATTATAAACATTTTAGGATGCCACTTTCAATGACAGAGGAAGCGGTTTAGTCTCAGGGAACTGAAAGAGGTGTTTGATGCTTTTATTCAAGCTCTGAAGAAAGACAGAGTCGGAAAGTTCTCATTAAATGACCACAACCTGTACATGTCAGTGTCTCCAGGAAGAAGTACCACACACCCTTTTTAAGTTGGTGAGAAAACAAATAAATTATTTTAATCTGGAAAAGAAAAGGAAAAAAAAGAAAAGATTCTGTTTTTTTCCATCAGTCAAATAAATATTCCTTTAATGGCAATGAAGGAACTTTTAGGATTGCCTATAAGATTGAAGAACATTTTGAGTTCTTTCATTAGAAAAGTGTGATCATGCAATGCAAATGTTTAATGTTCCTTTACATCAATTAATAGAGAAACTGACAGGTGAGTGATGTCATCCACCTTAGCTGGGGTACTGATGGAGCAAACAGGGACCAGCTTGAATCTGATGCGCGGAGGTGCAACACCAGTTCTGCACCTGTCGCCTGCAGGCTACAGGTCCATGATTCATGGCTCCACCATGCGGCAGGCTGCTCCTAGAGGTCCACACTCACAGAGATCGCTCACAGACAGACGTCTCACTTTGACACTGATTCTGACACTTACTGGTCATGGTCCAAGAAATCTCTTTTTCTGATTTTTTAATCTTTTTGTTCAAACTTAGATGTTTTTAAATATATCGACCCTGGTTATTATTGAAGTCAGGAAGGATTTATGAGAAGCTGAAACAGACTCAGAGTAAAAGTAACTTTTAAACGTGCTTCAAAATACCTAAAAAAAACTCAATTGCGTGTCTCCATCTATGAACTGTAGAAAAAGCTTTGATAAACTGTAGAGCTAAGATACTGCAATGCCTGCAAGGTGATTAAATTGCCATTTAGTTCATTCAAATGAACTGCAAAAAAATATTTTTTTTACTCTGAGATCTTTGTGAAACAAATGTTTTCGCTGTTTCTAATGAATATTCCAGCAAACTTCTTAATTTCTCAAACTAAAAGTAGCTCTGATAAAATTCTCATTTTTAAAACTACTGACTTTTATAGGATCTTCTGATAAAGTTGGCGATGCTCTCTGAGGGTTGAGTCCATTCAACTGAGTTTATTCCTTTATAATAATAATAATGGATTGGATTAATCTGTGCTTTTCCAGACGCTCAAAGCGCTAACAGTGTGTCCATTATTCATTCACTCCTCATTCACACTTTTAAAGTTCTTTTATAGTTTTTATGATCTGCTTTTGTGTGAGGAACCAGGTTTCACTCTCTTCTCAGGCATTGTAAAACAGATTTACTTATCTCAAATGTGGTCACATGGTTTAAATAAAGATTTGTTGTTCTTTGTCATCTGTCTTTTTTAGCCTAACTCAATTGCTTTCTAAAACCTCATCGGAAGATGTGCTGCAGGCTACTTTGTAATCTTTAGTCTTCCAGAAATCACTGTAACTAATAGGTTCTGGGATCACTTTATATGCTTTTAATCAAAATGCCTTTAATTCGTGGTGCTCCCAGTGTGCTGCTGCAACTTCATCCAGATGTTTATTTGAATATTTTCAGTCAATGCAAATTCAAAATGAAAAATAAAAAATCACATTTATCCACAAGTAATTGGAAAATACAGTGCCTGCAAATAGCTTTGCAACCAAATAGTTACAATTTCTTTCAGTATTTTTACTTAAAAGCTGTTATTTTGAATCCTGATCCATCAAGACCTTCTTCAAATAACTGATTTGCAGAGGTGATGAGCTACATCTGATGCGAGGAAGGGTTACCTAAAAGGGAAAACTGCTTCAAAGGGTAAAATTAGTTATGTAATATTTTAAAATATGCTTCTCATTTTCCTACTAAGTTTTATTCTTTGGAATCACTGGCTTTCTTGTTTGTATTTTGGCTGCTCCCAGGGGTCGCCAGAGCAAATCATCTGCCTCCATCCTCTGCATCCTCAGACACCCTTATGTCCTCCTTGACTTACATCCATGAACCTCCTCTTTGGTCTTCTTTTAGGGCGTCTGTTTTTGTGCGATTTCCAGGTAGCCCCAACCTCACCATCTTTTACCAACCATCTGTTTCCATACCATCCCAATCTGCTTCCATCTCCGAAACACCTAACATGAGCTGTTCCTTTGATGTTCTCCCTCCTGCAAATCTGATGGTCTCACCACAGTCTTCTACACCTTTCTTTTCATTCTTGTTGATAGTATTTTGTCACACATCACACCTCAAACCTTCCACCACCCATTCCAACCTGGTCTGTTCCTCTGGACTGTTAACCCTAAGTACTTTAAGTCCCCCACCCTCTTTTCCTCTGCTCCCTTTTATCCACTCGAAGATGTAAACTTTCCACTATATCATATGTATGTGTGTATTTGCGTTCCTGTTGTTTTTCTTTTTATGATATAATCTATACCAATTACTTTATGGAGACATTTAGGCAGATCTGTGCTACAGGACGGACAGACTGTGAGGGAGGGAAAGAAAGCATGTGACATCATGTATTTGGTTTAAATTGGGTTGGTTTGAGGCCATATTTTCATCTTAATCAGACATGTCATCACTAAAACCAGTACCTTTGTGAAAATGGGAAAAAAAAAAACAGGACAACATGTTTGTTTTTGCAAAAAATGGAGGATTCAACAATAAAAAGCCTACATCTCTATTTGGGTGATATTTCAATCTCAAAAGTAAATTTAAATTAGAGGATTGTCTTTTAATGACTTTAAATGGATGTGAATCCTTCAAGAGGTGTAGGAAAACCAGTTTTGGAGCCACAGTGTCAGTCCTTTTTCAACCTGTTGTAAATTTGGGCTTATATTGTAACAGTGAAGTGAATTGGGAAAGATTTGGCTGTAAATTCAGCCATAGGGGTCACTAGATGTACAGATCTGGCTCTAATCATCTTCAAACAGGAAGCGAAAGAGTTTCCAACTGAGTGGACATCCGTTTCTATGTTCCTGCTTATGTTTAACTGTAAAGTGTAAAACAAGAAGCAACAATAGACCACTTTCCGTTTGTGGCAATAACAAAAAGGAAACAAAACCAAACCTGTTCACCAAGTAATTACTACATAAGCAAATTTTCCATATTTACTCTACATTACTTTACAATAGATACAAATAAAACACACCTAATTGCTGGTTCAAGTTACTTAATTTTCTCTCTGTTTTTTTTTTATTGACCTTATAACAGGTGAATTATTAGCTCCATGAAAAGCCTCCGACTTAAAAAAAAATATTCTCTGAAGTCTATCTAGCAAAATGTGCTTAAAAGCTTATTTTAAATATGATATTTTGGTCGAGAAGACGATTAATTATTTCTCGCAGAGTGATTAGTGGAACTTTCCCACACGATCTTTGTCAGCAGCCGTTTTTTTACGACTCCTTCCGATGTTTCCCGAAGTGCTCCGCCGTCGCCGCTGTCGAGCTGCTCCCAATAAACACGCAGCAGTTTTCTCAGCCGGTCTTTGTCCACGAACCGCCTCCTTACGACGCGTTTCTTTTCCGCGTAGTGCTGGACGCAGACATGGGTGACTTTGCCGCTTTGCGTCATAGCGGAAGTCAAAACTTGGACTAAAACTGTGACATTGACGAGGTGTTGAGTCCGGGCAAAGCATCCCTTCCCAGCGCGCGGGCAGCATCACATGTGTGGCGGAGGGCTAGCTACGCTCGAGAAGTCCTTTACGAAAACAGCGTCCGGCGGAGACCGCAGCTCTTCCTCGAGCTAAAGATGCTATTCGGTGTGTCACACCGCGCAGGGGCTGAGGTGACCCGGTAACCGCGGCGGAACCACTACAATGTTCTGGACGTTTGGAACTAACGCGCCGGCTCACATCTAACCACGCAAACAAACGAAGAAGGGTGAGTTCCTGTTTTATTTTCTTAAATAACTCAACAGTTATTTTAAGACCCCCCCCCATGTCTCTATACCGCCGCTGGTCTCGCGCTCCCTCCCCGGCGTCTGTTCCCATTCCTCACACGTCCTTTCCTCCTTCATGTTCTTATGTAACCCGGCTGTGAACCCCCCCCCCCGCCCTGAAAACAAACCCTTATAAGTGTACAGGCAGACCACTACACTCCAGCCCAAAACTCGACCTGATTCCTTCAGTGTTCAGACTATTTCAGATGTCTCTGTTTTGATGACCGCAACCGGATGTGGAGAAATCCGATTTCCACCTTAATAATCGGACTTCTTCCTACCTGTATGATATTATTTTACACCTGAATAAAATAAAGAAAAAAAAACCACAGTAAAAGTAATGTAATAAATCTACTAAATTTAGTCATAGAAGACCACAAAAAAAAAAACAAGAAAAAGTTTATTATTTTGTATTTGTTTATTGAGGAAAAACCAGCAACAGGGGGGATTCAATGCTCAGACGCTGCTGACCTTTCTGCGTTACAGGTCATGATGTTTGCAGACGATATTGTGATTTTAGCGAGAGCAGGGAACAGGTGGAGAAGAAGCTAGAGAGGTGGAAGTTTGCCCCGGAAGCTGCAGGAAGACTGAGTACACGAGTGAGAGGGACCTCAGTGGAAGAGCGAGGTTACAGGCAAAAGAGATAAAGACAGTGGAGGATTGTAGGCATCTCGGGTCAACCACTCCAGAGAAATGGAGAGTGAGTAAAAGAAGTGAAGAAGCGAGTGCAGGCAGGTTGGAATGGGTGGAGAAAAGTGTCAGGAGTGATAGAGTTTCAGCTCAAATAAAAGGAAAGTTGTAGAAAACTGTGGTGAGAACAGCCATGATGTTGGACCTAGAGACACTCAGGAAAAGACAGGAGGCAGCAGAGAAGAAGATGCTGCCGTTCTCTTTGGGAGGGACCAGGATGGATAGGGTCAGGAATGAGGACATCAGAGGGACAGAACATGTTAGAGGGTTTGGAGATAAAGGGCTGAGATGGTTCGGACACGTCCAGAGAGACGGTAGTGGAGGAAGACCAAAAAGGAGGCTTATGGATGCAAAAAAAAAAAAAAGTTCTCCGAAACCTTTTTTCCCCAAGATTCCTCAGAGTCTTAACGGTAACCTCAGATATTTTTACAGTTTTCAGAGAAGGGGGCAGTTTAAAGTTTAAGGCAGATGATGAAAATCCTTCGTTCCTTGATGCCATTATTAATTTCTTTGCTTTGCTATAAACCTCCTTCTTTTCCCTCCAGGTATAATGATCAGGTTAGTTATAGTCTTGAAAGGCCAGCAGTGAGATTTATCATAAAGATTTAAGATCAGAAATGTATGGAAGTCCTGATGTCTAAGCACTTATGCAAGAAAAATGCATCATGGGAAATGTAGGAATACATGTTTTGAGTTAAAACCATCCAGAACAGCAGATGTCATCAGTATTTACATTATTATACATTAATACAGATCTGAAAATACATTCAAGTCATATATATTTCTCCCTTTATTCATACGAAAATATTAATACAATATTTTACAAGAATAAAGTCAGAATTATGAGCAAAAAGACAATATTTTACGAGAATAAAGTCATAGAATTATTTCATTTATTCGTTTATTTAACAGGTACAGTGCACATTAAAAGCATGGCTGCAATGTGCCAGAATAAGCCCAAAGGCTATTTTTTATCTGTAGTCCCCGGTAAAAAAGTCAGTATTTTACTGCAGTAAAATTATAAATTAAGAATTTATGAGATTAAAGTCATAAATTTATAAGGCTAAAGGCTGTTTGCTAAGAAAATTGCAAAAGGCAACAACCAAAAAACAAACTAATGTCATGTTTCAGTATAAGCTTATTGCCGTCACTTTAGCTTTGGTTTCTTAAATAAAGAAATACTAAATCTTTTAGCAAGCATATATCATATTATTATAAGGACACTAAAAAGAATTAGCAGGAAACCGGGCCTCTTCAGAAGATTCTTGACCCTCCAGTAGTGGATTTGTGGCGGCTGCACCGTTTACGTCGTTGGCAGTAGAGGTCCAAATGCGTTATGGCTCAAAGATTCCTATGATAGACTAAAACCTCAGAGCATTGCTATGAATGGCTGTGTTGATGGATTTAGTCAGTATGTAATGTGGATGGAGGTTTACACCAACAACTTAATAAAAAGGCCTTTTCTTTGTAAAATTACGACTTTATTTCTGTATAATAATTTCATTTTTTCCTTTTATAGTGGCCCTAATAGTCTGGCGTAATATAAAGATATTTCTAATTTACAGTCTGCTTATTTTAGATGGAGAGAAAATTAATTTATTCATCTTCCCAGGTCTTCAGAGTCAAATAAACGTTCAGATATTCTTTCCTATTCTCTGAATGACTTGCTGGAGGCTGGAGATGTAAATACATGTTTATAAAGTAAAAGTTATAAAGAAGCTAATTTTAATGTAAGATTAAAAAAACCCCAAAATCTTATGGTTTTTGTTAACTAATGTAAGGTAAAGGCTGTGGGAGATGATGCTCTTATTTTTTTGTTCTGTCTACCATCACTGATGAGAACAGTTAGCGGAGGAGCTGCGAAAACCGAGCTGGTCTACAAAATAATAATAATAATAATAATAATAATAACTATTATTTATAATCATGGCTCATAGTGAAAAGCAATTCTAAGTCTAACATTTAAATATAGTATTATTAAAAGTTATGAATCAAAAGACTATTTTTGAAATCTGGTTTGTTTTGGTAAGAAATAGAGAAACAGAAATCATTGTATTTTGGGGGGGGGGGGGGGGTTAAATGGGGGGTTAGTGTAGCCCCCCTCCATCATGAATATGATAACATGCGTGTTCCACGTTTGCATTGATTCATGTTGTGTTTGATTCCCAGCAGCTCTCCTTCTGTCAGGAGCTCAAACCAGCGATGACGTCCCCAGACTCGCCCCCTTTGGTCTCTCCATCGCCATGCCCCCCTCCCCCTCCATCGATCCCCTCCTCACCCATGCGGTCCTCCCCGGCCCCGTCCTCCTCCTCCATCCCCGGCCCGCCCTCGCTGCCTCCAACGGGGGAGGTGATGGTGCTGGCTCTGGGCAGGAAGAAGCAGAGGGTGCTGATTGCGCTTTCCATCCTTCCCAACCTCTTTCTGGCCTTCCTGCTGTCCTCCGACCCCCTACTTACCCTCTCTCCTAAACACCACTGCCACCTGCCCGGGCCCCCGCCTTCCCTGGAGATGCTGAATGCCACCCTGCCCTGGGAGAAGGGGCAGAAGTCCAAAGAAGGAGGCGTGTCCCAGTGTAAGCAGTACACCAACCGCAGCCAGACAGCTGTGACGGACTGTGAGGGGGGGTGGGACTACAACGTCACGGAGGGCCTGAAGAACAACATTGTTACTGAGGTAACGCAGCACGTGCACACACGAAACTGCACCTTTCACTGTCCGTCATACATTCAGGTCCACGTAGCAGCAGCTTCATGCCACCTTGGGTTTGTGGTGTTGCAGAAGATTGTTCAGATGGTGATGCCTGTTTGAATGAGCGGCCCCCACATTCTGCATGTGTGCGTCCCCTGATCATCAGCAAACCTGAATAATTCAGGATGAAGGCTGCGCATGACTCCCCCACCCCGATGCTCACACGTTTGGTGTTTTATTTAACCATTTCTTGACCTACTCCAAATCAATCCACTTCTCATTTTAAGTCCCACACACTTTCCCTGTGGTTTTTTATTTCTGGTTAACCCGTTTTTACTGTTTTGAGAAATTCACCTCTGAGTTGTGGGCAGGACTGTTGGCGCCCCCTTCCCCACCATTAATCTGTTTATACCCTCTCCCGCTAGCTTACAGCCCCTCAACCTAATATTAGCGGTGTAACAAAAATGGCGTGCAATATAAGGATTATCCCGACGTACAGTTTTGAGCCAGATTCCAGCTGAGACGAGGAAAACAAGGACGTACAAGTATCTATTTGTCTGCAAGTGGTTTAGGGAGCTTGAGGCCCGTCTTCTACGTCAGTGTTTTTCAACCTTTTCTGAGCCACGGCACACTTTAACCTTAAAAAAAATCCCGCGGCACACCAGCATCCAAAAAGTAAAAAAAAAAAGGAGAAACTCATAGTCTGTATTGATCCACAGCCCCTCCACAATCTCACATGCATTTTTGAGATATTGTTTGATTGTTGCAGAAAAAGCTGGAAACTGCAGCTGTTTTTTTTCTAAAAGATGCCATGAAAGTTAAGTTAGAAGATTTAAAAGCAGTTTGATGTGTGTTCGTTGGTGTCAAGACGTTTAACAACAGATCTCCTTGTGCGCTGTCACTCTCACAACCCAATGCATCATGGGAGATGTAGTGCATAAATCGGCCGGAGATCGGTTTTCGGAGCTTCATTGTTTTGTTCACTTGTTCCACGGTCTGATACCGGATTCTGTGGAAATCTACACCGCTAAAGACGAGCTTTAGCTGCTATTTTTGGTAGAACTGAGAGACTTAAATCGGGACAAGGAAGTGAAGACTTTAACCACTTCTGATTGGTCAGACTGATGACATGTGATTAAGCCCCCCAAGAATGATTGGTGGAGACAGTTAAAGGGACGGGACTTTTCCAAAATACAGCCGAAGGTGCAGCTGAATCGCGGTACCGTCATTCTTATCAAAATGTCTTTAATAAAATAAAATAAATGCAAAGAAAAAGTATTTTACGATCTTTTATATTCCTAACTCCTCAGTGTTTTATCAGGGTCTGTTTGGATGAACACAGAGCTGAAATCCTGGAGATGGGAAATGTTTTTAGATCAGTTAATGAGGGCAATTTCCCACGGCACACTAGTGTGCCACGGCACACTGGTTGAAAAACACTTTTCTACGTCACACAAGCTTGTTCAAACAGCATTTCATTTGCTCCTGAGTCACAACGGTTTAATTAAAGAAATACTCAGAAATGCAGTTTTAAGATTAAGTTTCTTTATAATATATATCAGGAAAATGCCACAAGAGCATGTTAAAAAAACACCTCTCATCAAAATAGGTCTTTAAGAACTAAATTATTCATTCATTTTTCTTCCGTTTATCCCTTTCGGGGTCACGGGGCTGCTGGAGCCTATCCCGGCCACTTATGGGCAAAGGCAGGGGACACCCTGGGCAGGTCGCCAGTCTGTCGCAGGGTCACACATATCACACACCCATGCACACTCACATTCACACCTATAGACAATTTGGAGTGACCAATTAACCTATGAAGCATGTTTTTGGACGGTGGGAGCCGGAGACCCCAGAGACAACCCATGCATACACGGAGAGAACATGCAGACTCCACACAGAAAGGTCCCCCATTGTTGTTCTGTTTCAGGTCCCCCAGCCGGGACTTGAACTTGAACCAGGGTCCTTCTTGCTGTGAGGCAGGAGCGCTAACCACTGCGCCGACTACTAAATTAATTAAATTATTAAATTAACTAAATTAATAAGCAAAATATTTTCTACACTTCTAACCCTTTCCTTTTTTAAAATGAACTTCTGCATCCCTCTGTTGCTGATTATAACTAATATATTATCCCAAATGCTTCCATAAGTTGGCGTTCTATCTCTACGACCCTCTGGTACTTTTTGCTTTGTTTTTTTTTTTAAATCCTGCATCTGCAGTGGATTCTTGCTGAGCACACAGTCTCGTTTGTGAAGCACGACTCTAAAGCGTGACTCAGCTGGATGTTCCTCAGAATGAACAAATAATCTCCTGGTGGCCACTTAGCAGCTCCTCTGTGCCTTTTTCTAACGCTTTCATATTCCACAATCCAAATATTAACCCTTAGCTGTACAATCATGGCTGTTCATTCATCTGTGAATGAGGAAGAAATGGTCACCTGAGGACGGAGTTGTCTTTATGTTTGACTTTAGTGATGATGGAAGAATCAAAGGCTGAAGTGGTGACTGAGCATCAGTTTCCCTTTTTATATGTTGAACATGAGTGAAATGACATTCTGTCACAATAAAAGCACCGGTTAGATGTTAGGCTCCAATGCTGCTTCACACACATTCCTCCAGAACAACAGTGATGCTCACAACATTGTTGACATTCATTTCTTATCTGCTTTAGTATACGGAACAGGTAATCTGGTGGATCACCTTGGTTAAGGAGCCTTTTTTATTTACTGTGAAAAAGTTGTAAAGACAGATTTATTTATCCTCCTTGAGTCGTGTAAAAATAACACTCCGCCTTCTATTTATTCTGAAATGATGTGCCTCAGGTGACATGAATGAAATCAGCCAGTTTGGCTTGATCTTTACTTGCTTCTCTTTGATTTATGGTTGTGCCTAATTAGCAGTTTGCTGCTTAGTTTAAGAACATTTTAGAAATGTTCATCAGGGGGTTGAGCCCAATGTAAAGATCCTGGAGTCGGGGTGAACAGTGAGTCTTTCTGAAAGGACTCTTTCTGAACGTCAGCGTGTCGGCCTGAAAGACAGGAAGTTCAGAGAGGAATGTTTGGAATGTTGAGAGTTTCCTTCAACTGAAAAACTTCAACAGTCTCTGCCCAAAATCAAGATCACATTAGTGACAGAAGGAGAAAACGTGGAAATGACGCAACAGCTGTCTGGTCTGTCAGCTAGTTCTGTTTTGACTTCAGGAGCACAGATTTAAAACTGTGTTCATTAAATCCAACTGCATGTTTACCTGCTGCAGAGGAGGTGAAGATTAGCCACTCTTATATACCCACAATGACAAAAACAGTATTTCTGGTGTTTTTAACATGTTTTTTGTGGTATTTTTATGATGATGGAGGACATATGTAGAGAAAATTATGCATAAAATTCATTTTCTGGGTATTTTTATATTCAAATTGTTGGGAATCAGGAGCATATTTGTTATTTAAAAAAATACAAGCTCCCTGCTCCGCTCCATTCTGCTGCATCCACTCGCAGACAAATGGATCCATGAACGTCTTTGTTTTCCTCGTCTGAGCTGGAATCTGGATCCAAACTGTACGCATAGATAGCTTTGATATTGCTCGCCATTTTTGTTGCACTGGTAATGTTAGATTGAGGTGAGAGAGTAAACGGAGAACTGAGAGGAAGGGGGCGGTCTTAGTCGTCCCGCCCACAACTCAGAGGTGAATATCTGCTGTTGGTCTGCAGAAACTATGTCCTGAAAACCAACTGAGTTTTTTTTTTTATTTCGGTTTAAATCAGCATTATCATAATTAAAGACCACTGGGGGACATTTTTACAATAGATCTAAAGATGATTGTAATTAGGCCTGCACAATATACCGCAAATTTATCGTTATCGCAATATCCAGCTCTGCAATATGCATATCGCAAAAGACGGCGAATATCGCAATAAATCGCAAACCCAAAATGTGTTAAAACAATCTTCTAGCAGCTTGAAGCATTTAACGAATCAAATAAATCCCTTTATGCTTTGACCAATCAGATGGACGCCTTCCCATTGTTGACCAATCAGATGGAGGCCTATTATGTTAACCCTGGTCCTGAAGAGTCTCAACCCTGCCTGTTTTCCAGCTCTCCTTAACCAGCTTGCTGTTGATTGGCTGACTCGAGTGATTTCACATCCTGATTGACTGAACACACCGGATTTTGGTTATCATTATCGAGCAGTCTAGGGAGAATTGGAAAACAGACAGGGTTGAGGCTCTTGAGGACCAGGGTTAGCCACCCTGACGTTTGTCCCCCATGTCGATGAGGGTCATTTGGAGTATAATTTTTAAACTGTTGCAATGAAATGGGAATTATGTTTTTGTTTATTTTTCTATTTGTTTATTTACCGCAAATTTATCGTTATCGCAATATTGATCACTAATATCGCATATCGCAAGTTTTCCTCATATCGTGCAGCCCTAACTGTAATGGAAATTTAAGAGAAACGCTTCTTGTCATAACACCCTTTTGTGAACACGCTTCAGTGTGGAGCCTTTCTTTCTTCCTGAGGATGCTCGTCTTGGGTGGGGGGAACAACTTTGCGCTAATCCACCTGCAGCGCTGCATCGAGCTGACGGCGCTCGGGAACTGCCAGGGAAGCATTTAGGCAGAGCCTGTTTGAAAAATGCATCAGTGTTGTGAAAGCACCTCATCAGCATGAACAGTGCAGAGATGCATGAGCGTGCACGCTTGACTGTGTCAGGTAGCAACAGAGATCCCATCTCAGCAACACGCTATTAAAAAAAAGATCCTGTTTGTTTGACTGTAGGAAGTTTGTGCTAAAGCCTCTCTTTATAAAACTTTGTTTTTCTGAAATCATCACTTATCAAACCAGTTTGACCACTTTTAGCAACTTGTTTGTGTTCATTCCTGCTTAGTGCCTGCAGGGACTGCTGGGACATTGTCTCCAACCAGTGGGACGGCTGGTATTGTTTGACGGCGTTTCAACTCTTCCTGCACACCTACCGTCATGCTTTTTTTTTTCTAGCTGCCGTCCCGCTTCACATGGGTTCTTTAAAACTAATTTCTGTTGATCTAACACACCCAGGAGATCAGCTTGAAACTCTGATCTAACAGCAGTTATAGTTTTTCTAGGTGCTTTTGCAACCTGTCACAGATATTTGACTCTTTAATCCAAGTAATTACTTATCAGTAGAGCAAATTGCAGCCTGGACTCATCTGTCACATGTTGAGTGACAGACTCTCTCTCTGCTTGTGTGTGTCCAGTGGGATCTGGTGTGTGCTCGGTACTGGCTGGTCCCGGTGGAGGAGGTGTGCTTCATCCTGGGTGTCCTCACCGGCTGCCTGGCCTTGGGCTTCACAGCTGACCGGTAACACACCCACACACACACACACACACACACATTGTGCTACGTATACACTCCGGGCAGGTGATGCCTGTTCAAGAACGCACCCTTGAAAACGCATCACATGCGTATTGTGCACAGCCTACAGTTGGAAGAGGGTTAGTGCGAAATGTCAAAGTGGTGCAAATGTGGTGAATTTTGCCCCAGGCTTTTTCTTTCACAGCTCGATTCCGATAAATTAAAGACTTTGTGTCATAGAATTCCATCCGGGAACAAGCCGGAATTATTAACTTCTCCTCCATGATCAGTTTTTAAACGGCCATGCGTCATTAGCAAAGCCTAGTCCCTGATTGGTCAAAGTTCAAATGGTTTCGCTTTCAATATGTGTTCAATGGACGCACATTTCATACTAGAGCCTGAAAAGGGGACTTGAAAACTGGCATCGCTATGCGTAGACGTGAGAGTTTTGAATGTGGAAGCCCCAAACACACATTTACATCCATTTGTGTTCAATAGAAGTGGTCGATCGAACGTGTGTTGCAGAGGGCGTTGTGAACGTAGCATAAGGCTCCTGCGTTTTACAATTTCCAGTTATTTTTACAATCCCAGAAACATGACAGAGATGAGGATTAAAAAAGCGAGGATGAAGATTGGAGTTTGCAGTCTGCTGCTGCTGCTGTGCACTTCAGGGAGCAGCTGGCGTTTTGGGGTAACAGTCAGGGAGAGGATGCCGTTGTAATCAGCTAACAGCACTCTGCTGACCAATTGAGCGTAGAGTCTGTTTGTGAACACCAGCGAGTTAATGCCGCCTCCCAGGGTTTCACGATGAAGAAACTGCAGGGAAAGAGAGGAAAAGAAGCACTGCTATGCCTACATGCAGCTAAGAGGGGCTAATTATTCCTGGCGTTAACTGTAATTATTGATCAGTAATGCTTTAAGCAGTTCCCAAGATTCATTTTTCATTTTCTGTTAGGCTTCGGGGAAGCAGATTGTCTTTTTTAGACCTTATAATAGTCAGCATTAGCATGGGGTTTTTGAAATAAAGAGGAAAAAAGGCAGGATTGTATTTCTTTGTAATTCTTTCCTATCCTGCTAATCCTCCTATCCTATGCAGCTACTTTTTATGAAACATACAAAAAGGTTAAAGTATTGTGTGTTCTCTGCCTCTGTGTTTTAAGCTGGTTGTGTTTCCCGGCAGGTTGGGCAGGTCCAAGGCCCTGCTGATCTCCCTGACTCTGTCGGTGGTGTTTGGAGTGCTGGTGTGCGTCTCCCCCTACCCCTCTGTCTTCATTGTGATGCGTTTCTGCCTGGCAGCTACAAGTGCCGGAGTTTATGTTACTCTTTATGTCTCCCGTAAGTATTGAACAGGTCACACACAAAAGGAAAAGAGATCAATTAAGTCTGTTTTTGTCTGAGTACTTTGCTGCATCTCACTTCATTCACATCAGGTTCTGAGTGTGAGAGTTGATTTATTGTAGAAAAAGACTTTATGCATTGGTCAAACTTGTTCATCAGGGTGCAGCTAAGGTAAACAGCAGCACACTTGTATGCACACTCACTATGGACACTTCTAGTTATCAATTCTTTGCTCTGAGTCTTGAGGAAAACCAGGTTTCTTCTTTGCTATCACATTAGAAGCAAAAGCACAACATGTATGCATTGTTTCTGTTTTTCAGTGCATCTTTATTATTTTGCTTTGAAAGTTGACACTTTGTTTTTTTACACTTGAAAATGCTCTAAATGTGTGGATATATCCACACAGAAATATGAGAACTATTTGTTTTTCTGTTTTCGTTTAGGTTTTGAGTTACAGGCTTGAATGATGATGTACTTGTGTGTCAGGTCTGGAGCTGTGTGAGCCGTCTGCCCGGCTCGTGGCCACCATGCTAGCTGGACTGATGACGTGGGCTGGAGAGCTGCTGCTGCTGGCTGTGGCCCTCGGCTGTCGGTCCTGGAGGGGCCTGCTTGGAGTCGGAGTCGCCCCCTTAACACTGTTTCTCAGCTACGGGTACAAACATGTGCTTTTTGCTGTACATACATTTTGTTTATGACTTCAACAAGTTTTTTAAATATGCCACTTAGTTTAGTTTAATAGTTTAGTTTATTCCCCAAAAATGATATATAACTTGATTCATTATATCTATGTGGGAAATAAATGCTATGTTGCTAAAAATGTTTGTGCTCATCTTAAAAATGCTGCAAAGTCAGTGAAAGAATTTGCAGATGCGGAACAAACTGTTAGAAACCCAATCAAACCAAAATGCTAAGAAAAAGTTTAAATGCTTGAATAGATAAACAGTGGTAAAAAAAAAGTCAGATTTTACTCCATAACTTGAAATGACGAAAACTGGAAAACAGGGAAAACGCCAAAATGACTCAAATTAGCCTAATGCTAAGTTTAAAATCTATGGAAATGCTGAATTAGCTTAATTACCTTGAACAGTGCTAACGTAAAGACTAAATCCCAAAAAAAGAGTCCAAAATAAATTCAGTTCATGTGGACGATGCTAATGTAGAAAAATGCAAACAACAATTAGCTTTAAGAAATGTGTAAATAAAAAAAATATTTAAATAACCTTAGAAAATACTAACATAAAAGATAAATGTTAAAATTACTTAGAAACCAGAAGTAATGCTAGCTTAAACGGCTCAATGGTAAATTGTTGTTAAAATGCTGATTTGGCCTGATGACACTGAATAAAACAAATACAAAAGGTAAATGCTAAATCGCCCTAAAATCTGCAAAAGTTATTTAAATAATGTCAAGCAGGAATGGTAAATTGGATTGACAAACCTGTAAGATGAACTTCTCCCTTTGAGCAAAACCGTCTGGGCTGATTAGTATTTCAACCTCAAGATTCAGAGTTGAAGATTTACAGACTTACAGAGTAATCCCTACAGGTCTGTAAAAAACATTTATCACGGTTTCCCACAGACCTGAACTTCATCTTGATTTGAATATGCCTCATAATGCCTGATTGGTCATTGAACGGCCTGTCAGATCGCATTGATCCAGTGTTTTCTAACACCTTCAGTCAGCTGTGTTACAAACTCCCTGCCATATCTTCAAGCCTTCATTAATGTTGCAAAACCAAATTAAAGGAGATTTTAGGCAGATTACTCTCAGTAAACTGGAGTCTTAAATAAAAGGATTAGAGAATTCTTTTACTTTGTGGTCCAAATTGCTTATTTTCATGCTGAAGGGGCAAATCTGGGCCACAGCAGGTAAATCGTCTTAATAACCGAGGTTCTCGGTAAAGGTTACCTCAGATCAAAGTGCGACTCTAAGCTGGCTTTACGTTTTGCTTCCCTCCTCCTGCAGCGTTCCTGGTGTATTTCCAGAGTCTCCTCGCTGGCTCCTCCTATCAGAAAGGTCTGCAGACATGAACTCCTTCAGCGAGAGAAGAAACTCCAGTAGAGACGTGAGGGAGGATGAGAGCTTCACAGGTGCGCTCAGGCGGTCGGATGTTCACATTACCATCCCTGCATTATTAATGTCTTTTGTACTGCAGGGGAAGAAAAAAAGCACAAAAAGACTAGATTTGAGTTCTAGTTGATTAAAAAACAGGATCGCAGCGTGCTAGATTAGAGAACAATGTTTTTGGAGACTGTTTAGGTGCAAATGAACTAAATTCCGAGACTGAACGACATGTATGGCTTTAGGACAACTCAAAAACATGCTGGGTCTGCACAAAGATCTGCTTGAACACACGTTTTATTCTTTGTTTTTGTGTTTTGGAACCTTCTTCTAAGTCTTTGCCACTCTTATTTGTCCACTGCAGAGCTGGATTCAGAGCCCGCCCCCTTAGCGCGCCCTCACCTGTCCCTCCCCGAGCTCTTCCACAGCAGGAACATCTGGAAAAACTTATGTGTGCTTGGCTTCACCTCGTAAGTCAGCCCTCACTTTTGGCACCAATGCCGTCCTTTTCTCCGCATACTTGCCGCATCTTTCGTCTTCTGGAATGACGTTCACCTTTACCGTCAAACCTGCTTAAAGGATCTCTGTGTGCCTTTTTCCCTCCAGATTCATCTCTCACGGCATTAGTCACTGTTACAGCTCATTCCGAGGTGATGTCAGAGGCACTGCCTCCAGCTTCTACTGGACCTACCTGCTGTCTGTGTGTGCAGGGGGAGGGGCTTGGCTGTTGCTCTGGGCGACCGTAGACAGGTGCGGTCGCCGTGGCATCTTGCTGCTGTCCATGACGATGACGGGTTTGGCTTCTTTGATCCTCCTCGGCCTCATGGAGTGTGAGTGTTTTCACAGCACGGATCAGGGATGAAATGGGCAAAGTCTGCTTGTTTTCTCAAACACCCCTACAGTGAAAGAAGATATTTGGTGACGGTTAAGCTGGGGTTGGATGAGCCGGTCTGCCGGTTTTTCATGCATTATTAAGTGGGTCAAATGTAAGCACAGCAGCTGTGTTTATGGAAAAATCCACCGGCCTTTTTGTTTTCTGAAGCATTGTCTCCTCAAACACATCCGCTCTTTCCCCGGCCTACGGCTCCCCCTTGTGGCCGAAAAAGATCTGTGTTAATGTAGGCCACTGCAGTGACGGAGGAGTCTGAGCTCATCGATGGTCTCCAACCTTTTTTAGGCCACGGACCGGTTTAATGTCTGACAATATTTGTCATGGACCGGCCTGTTCGAGGCTGAAGTGGGCGTTGGAATTTTTTGTCCAGTTTCCCTTAAGTTTTGAGGGTAAAGTTAATCTTCATTAAACATCTGCATAGGTTTAAGGTTTATATGTACACTAGATTTCTTGTAGGAAGCATTAAATGTGATCTACATTTTCCCTTAACTTATGCCTGTAAAGTAGATGCTAAAAAACAAGCAATCACTAAAACTCATATTTTATAAATACAATAATAAACAGGAATCTACCATTTGAACAACTTTATTAGCAGCAGCATCTTAACATTAGGCAGCCAGTTGCCCCATATTTTGCATTATTATCATTGGATGTCGAAACAATTACTGCAATAAATCCATATCTGGAGTAAAGGCTCCTGGTTTTTGTTTTTTAAATACAGATGTCTTTTATTTTGAAGTCAAATGCTCTAATTCTGTGAAAAGAAACTTTACTAATATACTTATAGCTTTGGGGTTTAAATTTCAAGTCGCTTTAAGAAAGTAGCAGATGGATTTTCACAACTTGACTGAGCGTCGAGAATGAGTCGGATGAGGCGGAGAGAAGTTGTTTTCCAATTTAAAACTTCTTTCAGAATCAGATTATAAAGAAAACTGAAAAAATGTGTGTTTTTTTATCCCCTCTATTTATTATTATCACTGTCCCACAGATGGGTGCTGGTCCGCGGCCCACAGATCCTATTGAGGTTAACCTACTTTTGTTTTGTTTTTTTTAGATCTGAGTGAGATGGCCATCACCATCTTCTCGGTGCTGGGGCTCTTCTCTTCACAAGCCACAGCCTCTGTGTGCATCCTCTTCACTGCAGAGATCATGCCCACCATCATCAGGTATCCCAACAACACTCCCCACTCTGAGGTTCCTTAGAAGGTCAGGTCAGGTGAGGAGCCTCTGGAGGCCCTTAAGTCAGTCATCTCACTACAGAGACCTATCCACATCAAAAATAAAGACACTTCCATCTGTGGCTGCTAGTTAACCAGAGGATCAGATTCAGAAAAATCCACAAATAAGTGAAGCTGCTTTAAAACAGCTGAATACTTTCCTGATGCTGTATGTCAGAATTAAAATGATGCTGATTTACCTGCACAGTTTATATGGATGCACAGTAAAGCAATTACTGAAAATAAAAATGAAAATAAACACACCAAATCCTTACATATTTATTCTCAGATGCAACCAGTTGGTTTAAACACAGAGCAAAACTATAAGCTAAAAAGAAAGTTAAGAGTTATAAACTATAATTTTGTTGTTGTATACCCCTTTAAGGCACAGTGCTTGCACAAATAAAGTTGGATGTTTTTAATTAAAATAACTTTATTAAAACGGATTGAACATTAATTTATTCATGTGTTTATTTTGGCAGTGTCAGAGTAAACATCTCCTTGCCCTAAAGACCTTGGCTCTTTTTTTCTTCAATGCGTTTTTCTGATGCAAGGCTTTTTTTGGGTTTTTTAACCTTTTTAAGGAACAGCGTGTTTGTAGCTTCACAGTTTGTTTTTAATGATAAACAAATTAAGATGGAATTATTTGACTTAAAAACGAAATAATTTGGTTACTCTTTTTATTAATAGAGACACTGTTTATATAAAACACCTTTTAACTTGAACTTGAAAGAAAGCAGACAAAATGGCACCACCTAGTGGTCAAATATAATAACAGCACCCCCTAACAGAGCAGCTGTTTTTCATGTGCGTCATTGTAAATTAACCTGATATAAAGATGTTTTTGCTTTGTTTTATATAGGAAAGCTTTAGGATTTTTAAGTATATATGTTATGCCGATTTAAATAACTATTGGGAATGTGAGCAATATTAAAGCCTAGTTGTTTTTAGTATTCATAAATTATTGTATTAATTTTCTAATTATTTAGAGTTTAATAATAATTGGTACTTTATTGATCCCACAACGGGGAAATTCTTCTCCGCATTTGACCCATCCCCTGGGGGAGCGGTGAGCTGCAGCCTAACTGCGCTCGGGAGGCAGTAGCGCTAAGGGTCTTGCCTAAGGACCCTCACTGGGTGATGTTCATTGCTCAATTGATATGGTAATTGACTCAGTACCATTGTTTATTCCCCTACGGGAATCGAACCCTGGATTCCTGCGTAGGTAGCCGCTCACCTTACCAACCGAGCCACCCAGCCGCCGTATTAGTTGTAATTTTAACACTACAGACATATTAGTTGATGTTGCTTTAACAACAAAAACAAGGTGAAAGTAACAAACGGTGTGTTTGCAGGGGCAGCGGCGTCGGCGTCGTCCTGGCTCTGGGTTGCGTGGGCCGCCTGAGCTCACCCATCATGGACCTGCGAAACCACTACGGCTACTTCCTGCATCACGTCATCTACTCCTCTCTGGCACTGCTGGCCGTGCTCTCCATCCTGCTCCTGCCCGAGAGCAAAAGGAAGCCGCTGCCCCAGACGCTGGCCGACGGGGAGCAGTACAGGCGGCCGCCGCTGGGCAGGAGGCGGAGGGACAATGTGCCGCTGCTGGCCACCCCGAACCCGGAGACCTGAAGGAGCCTGCGGCGCTGCGACGGCACAGGTCGTCCTCTGCCTGAACCTGCAACATCTTCATGCCGGGAGAGACTTAAAACAGAAGAAAAGGGCTCAGACAAACGCCAAGCTTCTTACATATCATCCTCCAGTCTTTCCAGAGGCAGATTGCGCCACTGATGAACAGACTAGTCTAACTTTCACAAAACCTTCATCTCACTGTGGTCTCTTGTTACGACACCAGCATCCTCTGCTGCCCTCCATCCTGTCTGCTGTGGAGATTAGAGATCCCGGAGTTTCTTAGCATTTGTCTTGACTTACATTAGAGCATATTTTGCTGTTCTACTGTGGGCATCTACTCAAAAAGTGCTACGACAAGAGCAAACTAGAATTTTTGTATAGTTTTCTGTACCTTTTAGTAACAACTTGTTGTGCACAGGCAGGAGGAAGCATTTCACTGACATGTAACTCTGGAGCTAATCATCAGATGTCCTATAAGTGACGTAAACTCTAGTTTCTTTTATTTTTTTTAGCATCTGAGGTTTATTTAAGCAGACGTCGAGGCTCAACCCACATAGACAAGTATGCTAAGCAGTTTGGGGAGGGGGTGTAAGGCCCTTTTTCATTTTCTCTTGACGGTAGAAGCATGTTTGACCAAAGGCTTAAAATTAAAGGGAAATAATTTTAAACTTTAATCAGTCAGAAAAGCTCAACATTTTAGCATTTCCACTGTGTCAGTCCAGTTCCCTGAAGCTGGCCTGGAGTCAGCAGTATTTATAATCCTATTTATGTTGTTATTAATCACTAATTTATCCCGAGTGCTGACGTTTTTAAGATCGACTTAGATTAGAGGGTTTTGTCTCCGTTCTCCATGTCTCTGTAGATCAGGAGTGTCAAACTCCATGTTGGACAGCATGGCCTGGATTCTGACACCCCTGCTGTGGATGCAGTCTCGTAAAACCCCGCGGGTTGTGCTAAAGAGCAGATTTCAGACATATTTGTGCTTAATGTTGGTGGGCGGGGCCTGATGAGTTTGCTCTCTAACCATGAGCTAAAGAGGGGCCCCGAGCTCCTCTGCCTCACACTACAATATTTGCTTTATTGATCCAGATCTTTTATGTTTCAAAATAAAAGCATGGGTGAGTTGGAATGTGTTGCAGCCATTGGGTTGTGTTCACTACTTTTTTAATGCTAATAGGAAACGTCTGATGGAAGCTAACATGAAAGATGATCATCTTTGCTGACGACTTTAGTTTATTCTGGATAAATGTAATCACTGATTACGTCTTATTATTGTCTGATAACACCAAGCATCTGTTGAATGACGAGTTCAATGCAGTTGAATGTTATAGCCTGATTTCTTGTACAATAAAAGTGGGACACTTAAGAGGAGGTAAGTGTTTTTATTTGGGGAAAATTATGGGATGGATCATGTCAGAATTAATTAAAAGACAGCCGTTTTTGCAGTAACAAATAGGGATATGTTGCCATTTATCAGGTTTATTGTTATTTGTAATTTAAAGGTAATTTTTTAAAGAAAAATGTAAGCAAATTTCATGTCTAAAACATGTTTATGAAGAAAAGCTTAGATTATCTGGAGCGTTTGACCAAACTAAAGACCAGAAAAGATATTCAGTAGAATCACTAGAGTTTATTTCTGTTGCTGCTCAGCTCTTCTGTCAAACATCCATCAATCTCAATAGTGATGTTTCCTGTTAGAACCCTAAAAACTCAATAACATGTTTGTGCTCAATCATTAGTACATTAACTGATAGTTATGATCATAACCAGGTCAGAAGAACGTAAAACATCCTGATTAGGAAAAATCTAGCAGCAGGAACGGCTTTAAAAAATGGACCTGCAGGGGATTCAGGACACATTTAGTGATGAAATGAAGCGTCTCATCTTTATTACATCATTTCTAGACCCTCTAGAAATGTAATGTAAAAATGTAAATGTAAAAATGTAAATGTAAGAGAAGTGTAACAAACTGGGGGCTCGTCCGGGATGAATTTGGTTTTTGTGATGGATTGTTTTTGGTGGGTAGTTTTCATTTTTGTTTTATGACATATAGCTTGCAAGTTGGCTCTTTGTCAGGGTTCTATGAGTAATATGGTTGATAGTTTTTGTTTTGAGAGTCCTTGTTGTTATGGCTTTTGATTTGGAGGATTTGGTTTTGGCTCTGTCTTTGGAGAAATAAAAGCTGACTAAATAAATAAAGCCGACTATAATAAAATGCTGCCCTGGAGGTCCTCGCCCATTCTGGTGCTCTGAATAATCTGTAAACAAAGATGGCAGAAGAAAAGAAAGAGACAGAAAAACCTCCCATTCCAGTGGAAAATATAAAAAAAAGACAGAAAATATAATTCAGAAGTAGAAAAAACACTAAATTACAGTCTCAGCCTTAATAGTTGTGGAAACCTGCTTTCAAGTTATAAATCTGCCAAAATAAAAGAATTTAGATTGAATTTTAAACCAAAAGATTTTTTCATAGAGTTGGATAAAATAAAAGTTTTTTTTTTGGTAAAGTTTCTACTAAGAATAGGCTATAGAAACCCTTTAAAGTGTTACTTTTTAAAATCTGTTACGTTCATCTTCAAAGTAAAAAAAGGAGATCAAATCTTCCTGCACTCCTTAGCTGAGTCCAGCCATCCATTAGTCTGCAGAGCATAAAAACTGCATGAACCATCTTCTTAGATTAGTTAGTATTTCTGGGAAGGTACTGGGCCATAAACTTCCAGGAATCATTATATAAAACATTGAACAGGTGTGCAACGTCTGAGTTCATTAGAGGACAGAAAGTATTCATGTTTGGGATTTTCTGCTTTGGGAAAATCCCAAAGATATCACAGAGAAAAGGTCTTTCCTAACAGCAAACATCAGGTTTCTTCTTGGTGAGTTGCATATGTGATTCAATTTTACTGCCTGGAAACGAAAAGACTTTCAAATCAGAGATTCAGTCTGTCAGATCAGTATTTCGGGCCTCATATATGATCACTTTGTGAGCCTCAATTTTAAGCTGCTTAATGTCATTTTTTCCACCTGAACAGTTATTCTTGCTGTTATTCATCATAAATGAGTTACTCTATTAATCAGAGGTTTTTAAGATATTTTAGAAACTGATGCCAGCCTGTCACCTAATGCCCAACTAACTACGACTAACTAGTCAAACACATATTGTATGTTTAGAACATTTGTGTGAGAAATCAGGGAAACTTTTGTTTTCTTGTTACAGTTAAGTCTAGTTTTATAGTATTTATTTTATTTCAATGGCCCAACCATTATCCCTACCTCCCCTCCTCTGCTTGAATATCTTGAATTGAATTATAATATGATCTTTTTACGTTTGACAGCAGCACATCCAAGTCCTTTTCAAAATAAAACACATCCTGTAAAAAAAAGATCATTCTGCTGCAGCAGATTTGATTGATTTAAAAAGGTACCTTCATCCTTTTTCTATTTTTACCATCAAATATGAATATGACATTATGACATACTGAATAGTTTTAAGAGACTGTTGTGCAGCAAAGGATGAAAACTACCAGCTTTTAGCTTATTCTAATAGAAATACTAAACCACTCGAATCCATCATTTAACTGACATGATAAAAATCTAAACATAGAATGAACTAAAACTACATATCTATAATTTATTTAGTATTTTTCTTCATAGCCAAAGAGCCACAATGGAGGGATAAAGGAGCCCCATGTGGCTCCAAAACCTCCACAGACCCTCTACAGATGATTTTTGATTTCTCAAAGGAAAATCAAATTCTTTGGATGTGAACTTCTGCTGTAACCTTTCCCAGGTTTCAGGCTTTCGAGAGTTACTGTGACCATACACCTGACGGAGTTCATCACAAAAAGGTGGACAAGATGAAAATTTAAAATCTGTGAAACCTTAAAAATGCTGCTTTTTTTCACAGTTTTACAACAAAAACTGAACCTCAAGAAAGTCAAATAAAAAAGAATCTTATCAAGTAAGTTGTTCAATAACAAAATAATCTTAGTATGACAAAACATGTCTTACTGACTAAAAGGCTTTTTGTTAAAATCAGAATTCTTGGTAAGACCATTGTCCAGACTTTTTTTGCTTATTTAAAGAAACTCTGCTAATTGGATAAGAACGTTTTACTTATTTCCGGTCATTTCTGTCTTTGCGATGCAAAAACCTTCATTTTGTAAATAATTTGGTGCTGATTTGAACTCCCTGCTCATGCGCTGCAGCTCATCATCCTGCAGTGATCACGCCTTGACGTGTGGAGGAGCTGCAGCAGAGCGGACAGCTGAGCATGGCGGTGGGCCTCCTGCGAGGTGACAGCCCAAGCCGAGGTGTGAATACCTGACATAAGGAGCTTCTCAAGTGGCGCGTGGAGACCCCTCCAGAGGAATCCCCCCAACATGAATCACAATTAGCACCTTGAAGTGAAAACGGTCTTCAGACAGCAGAGGCCTGACAGCTATCTTAACCTGCTCAAAGGTTACTCAGCAGCTGGTTTCACCTCCGGGATCAGTTTCAGTCTCGTCTATAATTTAATCACTTTATGCTGTAATAAACAATAATTTGATCATCCTATGTAGACAGTTATTTATAAGAAGACTGAAGTTTATTAAAAATGACTGATTCTGAAGTGGATCAAGTAAAAACTTTAATTGTAATTAAACTTAAAAGTAACCCTTGTGCTATCCTTGGCACTTTAACATTGGGAGTTGGGTCATCTAGACCCACTAGACAGTGCGCTGAACCTTTTTTCTTCAATGATTTGTGATCTTCACTGGTGTCCATGGATTACATGAAATCTTTCCACCTTTATCCACCTTTGTCATGGTAGGGAGAACACGTCAATGTAAGGGTGGGGTCATAGGATAGCACAAGGTGCAAGATGCACTCGGTTCCCAAAAGGAGCTACAAGTTGGCACTGATACAATCAACACAACCACTTCTCAGAATGGTATGAAGTAAACATCCATCCATTTTCCTAACTTGTTATCTCCCTTTTGGGGTCACAGGGATGCTGTTGGGTGAAGGCAGGGAACACCCTGGATGGGTCATCAGTCTGTCGCAGGGCACTCTATCACGCCCACACACACTTTAGAGAAGCGATCACCAAGCTGAGGGCTATTTTATGGGGTCTGAGCCGGACGATGGGAACAAAACCACAAACTAGTATAGCAATAGTGATGATTAATTATAGTAATCATAATTAGCAGCAGTTATTTATACACTATGAATTGATTGTCAAAAGTAATTATTTACGACAATCCTAATCAATGATTTACGCAAGAGTAACAACAAGAAAAACATGAATCATTGATTTATTTCTGTTTATCTGCTCAAACATTTGTAAGTCAGGAGGGACACTACGAAATAATAAATGTTTTTTGAACAGTTAATAATTGAAAATCTAACATTTTGGGCAACAATTTCAGCTTAGTAGTGTTTATATTTTCAATAGATTTGTCTGCTCATTTACTATGTCGGTGGAAGGCCTGCATTAGAGGCCTGACTGACTGTCTTTCTTGTTCTTTATCGGTGCAGCTCTAGACGAAGCTTCAGCTGCTTTCTGGGATTCTTTCTTTCTCAGGCCTTGTGAAAAAAGGCCGTAATGCAATGAGACATGGCATCTTGAAAAAAAACAACAACAAAATACTAATTTAAAAAGTAAGAGAATCAGGGAATGTTAGAATTTACTACCTTACAGTCTTTTACTGTGTCCCCTGCTGACAGAAAGCCCTTCCCACTAGTTAAAGAGGAGCAGCAGCTAAATAAACCGAGTCTCTCATCTTTTGCGTCCTCTGTGATGACGTGGAGGAAAGCTTTTAACTAACTTTGGGTTGAGACACTTTTGAGCAAGCATCAAGCAGCAACTTAGATGTACGTTAAAACAAAGACAGTGAATGGGAATTTGACGCGCAAATTGCGCTTGGTGTGAACAGTGAGTTCATTTAACCCTTGTGCTATCCTAGGCACTTTACCATTGGGAGTAGGGTCATCTAGACCCACTAGACAGTGCGCTGAACCTTTTTTCTTCAATGATTTGTGATCTTCACTGGTGTCCATGGATGACATGAAATCCTCTTCATCTTTATCCACCTTTGTCATGGTAGGAAGAACACGTCAATGTAAGGGTGGGGTCATAGGATGGCACAAGGGTTAAGTAATAAACGTGCGAGTCGTGGGTAATTCGCGGTACTCGTGTGCCTGAACTGTGGCTAGTGATCCGTTGCACTCCAAATTTGTTCCAAACAAGAATAAAACTTTAAAAAATTTGATTAAATTCCATTGTGATCTGTGATTATTTTAGAGCATCCCTTTAAGTGGTGCTCGTGGGTCACCTTGCGCCTGCGGGCACTGCGTTGGTGACCCCTGCTTTAGAGTAACCAATTAACCCATCAAGCATTTTTTTTTTTTGACTGTGGGAAGAAGCCAGCATGCCCAGAGAAAATCCCCACATGTACAGGAAAAACAAACTCTGCACCGAAACATTCCAGCTGGGATTTGAACCAGTGAATTCTGGTTTGTAGCAAGAGCGCTAACCACTAAAAAAACATATTTATGATTAACATCAAGCTAAAACAGTGCAGCATCGAAACGGGACATCTTTTCTTCTTTCCTTTTGTTTCTGTTTCAAAAAGTTTGAAATATATCCATGTTTCATGGCGTTCATCACAAAATCTGGGCCGGGGGGGTGGACGGTGGGGTTGGGGGGGGGTAACCGCTGGACGTTGCAGTACAGACCAGCTAACCTGCTCTGTCTTTTAAGACAAGAGATGTGTGATGACAGCTGAGAATGAGGTCGCTGTGGTTCATGAGGTGTGAAGTCAGAAGGAACGCAGGGCAAGAAGGTGATCGTACTTTTTCCAGCAACACTGGATCCCGTCATCACCTCCTGGAGAGACTGCCGGGTCTGAAGTCTAACTGCTAATAGCTCCTCCATCTCAACTGTATGTCTCCACATTCTGGACTAAATGTCATCCAATTTTTTTACCATTTCCACAACTCCCCCCCATCTTCCCTTGAGTTCAACCATCTGCCAGTGGAAGCTGATGGAAGTTGCTCACTGCAGACAATCATCGTGAAGCTGTCAAAAGCTGTGCTTTTTTGGTTCACAGTGGGTGCAAGACGGCTGAGGACGACAGTGAGGAAGTGAGAAAAAAATAAGAGGAATCTTGGAGTTGACAAGTGCTGCAAGAGCCTTCAGGGACAAGATCCTTCCCAATAGTCAGCTGGCAGGAGCCCAATATTTGACAGATTTTTTACGCTTGACACATTTTTTAAACGATGAAATGGGTTAAATTTAGCAGTTATTTATGGTTTAGCTTGTTTTTTTTCAAAAGTACAATTTGGAACTATTTATACTATGTTTGTGATTTAATTTTGTAAAACTGCATAAATAACAAAACAAAAAAACCAACATTAGTTTTGTGACTTAGATCAAGATAAATGTAAAATCATCCTTTGTGTTTCTCTCCTATAATAGTTTTAATTTTCAAAGATGGGACCCGCTCTGCTGTCCATGCACACAGTCTTACGCAGGTAGAAATTTGTAAGATACAGAAGGAAACTGCTTTGCAGCTTCAGGTGAAACTATTCAATCTTTGTGAACCCTGTAATCACATTTACAGTAAAGAAAGCTCTCGGCCCACTGCCCCACATCAGCGTTACAAAAGAAAAACTGAAAGCCAGCGTTTATCGTGTTTATTTGTCTGTTGTGATACATCGGGAATATCAAGCAACGGTGGCTTTGTGGAATTGAAGAGACTGTTTTGTTTGAGCTTATTGTAACTTTAGTAACTCGTCAAAATGTAAATATGTGTTAAGATACAATCTAGTATGGACGTAGAACATTTGTGATCCGACACACAATTGTTTCCTCAAAACAAACTCTTGTTACACCCAAAACTCTGCTCACACATCATGAAAGCAAATTCATTATTTTCAGCAGACTGCTGGCCAATTTAACCCTTTAACATCAGAGATAAATCCTTCCAACCAACACTCACTGCGCATGTGCAGACTGAAACGATGTCTTGGATCTCGTGGTTACTATACTGTTCTTTGCCGTTTTTGTGACTTGAGATTACTTGTAACCCTTGTGCTCTCTTAGATGACCCCACCCTTACATTGACGTGTTCTCCCTACCATGACAAAGGTGGATAAAGGTGGAAAGATTTCATGTAATCCATGGACACCAGTGAAGATCACAAATCATTGAAGAAAAAAGGTGCAGAGCACTGTCTAGTGGGTCTAGATGACCCAACTCCCAATGTTAAAGTGCCTAGGATAGCACAAGGGTTAATTGTATGCTTTATGCGACTAATGCAATGCTACACTTGTCAACTTTGCTCTGAATTTTTCGGCTAGCTCCCTACTTCAAATCTGGGTCTCATAAATTGTTTTCACACAGCATCATAATTCTGAGGCAAATCCCCTGTATACTAAATGAGTTGCATTGAATTTTGATCTAGAGCCTTTGTGCCACCCCTTGTTTCTATCTAGGATTAAATGTGCAGCCTGAAAAAAAATTCTTTTTTTCTTTTTTTTTCTTAACTTGTCCTGTCCAACAGCTAGGCAAACAGATGAGAGCTGAGGGCCTCTTGTGTTGGACATATTTTATTTTAACAAGAGGGGTTATTCATCTTCAGACAAACCAAAGGTATGTCTGAATAAACCCCTTTTGTAATTGAGGCCAAACTTTATTAATTTCAATCATGTTTGAAAATCTTTGGTTTTGGACCGGACGGAAAAGGAAAGAGGGGAAGAAGAGAGAGGGACGTTAGAGAGAGGGGGGGGTAGGAGGGTGATAATAGGAGGGGAAGGGGGGGTAAGACCATGAAGCAGCATAGAGCAGACAGGTTTACTGGTTGTTTATCACCACAGTGCGGTTCAAATGTAGTACAAAAAGGGCGGGGCCTGTTCACACACACTCAAATATTATCAACACACCTGCTAGCTGAAAAATGTCCACATGTCAACATGTACACAAAACAGATAGTGTTCACGAACGCATACCTATGCCTTTAAACCAACTAGTGTGAAATCTTTCATTCATTCAATCATGCAAACTATTAGTGCAAAGGTGAGCTAACACCTGTGCTCAAGTGAGTGTTTATGTTCTTCTAAAATGGATGGTGGAATGTGAAAAGAAGGAGGAGGAGCGCCCAGCCACCCCCACACCCAGACCCCCGCCGCAGCAGCAGCGGCAGCCGAAATTCCCCCAACGCCACACGGGAACAGGCAGGGAACAACCGCCCCCCGGGCGACCAAGACCGGCACCCAGGCCAGGGCCAGCAGGACCGCCGCGAGGCCCCCAGAGCCAGAGAGCAGGGAGGCGCAGAGGGAAAGAGAGCGCCGCCCCAGCCCAGCCAGGAAAGCAGCCCCCCGCCGCACCGGAAGAGCCCAACGCAGGGGCCCACCGGAGAGGGACGCCCACAGCCCCAGACGAGCACCCCACCACCACCCAGGAGTTCCGGGCATCCCCCCGCCCCGACCCCAGGTACGAGCCAGGACCCCCCAAGGGAGACCCGCTCCGCACTCCAGGCAGCCACTCACCCGGCCCACGGTTGGTCCAGGTAGGAGCAAGGCAGGGGCCCGCCGCCCCCGCCCAGGAGGGGGGAACCCCGGGGAAAAAAGGGCGGCCCACAAGGGGTGTTATAAATATGGCCCGACCAGGCTCGGCCATGTTGGAAGTTTGGCGGGGCCCAGCGCCCAGGGGCAAGGACCAGGACCCACCCCCAAGGGACACGAACACCCCCGGCTCAGGTGTAATATGAACCCCCCCACCGTGCGGAGAGAGCACCGCCGGGCCCAGGGAGCCGGCACCCAAGGGACACGGCCGCCATCGCCAAGGGGCCCACACCCCCCACCAGGGAAGGGGTAGGGGACAGATGGACCCAGGTCCCACCTTCCTTGTAAAATGTGTGTGCGTGTATGGGTGTTTGAGAGGGTGTTTGTGTGCATGTGTGTGTGTTTATGTTTGAATGTATATATTGAAGGGGGAGGGGTGTGTGTACTAAGGGGGGTGCAGTTAAAATTGGCGAGTAGGGCACTAAGGGGACATCTCCTGATTACTCACAGTGATGTCCCCTCACCCTCCACACCAAGGGACCCTAAATGTCTAAGGTGCGGTTAAAATTGGCGGGTAGGGTGCCAGGAGGACATCCGCTGCTTGCTGGCAGTGATGTCCAAGCACCCCCCCCTACCAAGGACCCTACATGTCTAAGGTGCAAATAAAACCGAAAGAGGGGGGGCCCACTCCATACGGCAACCATAGGAGGGGGGCCACTCCCAAGTAGCCCCCCCCCAAGGCGCATCGCAGGCTAGACCCCCCACCCCCTCACCCTAATATGAGGTTATATGAGGAAGGGGGTAAGTTGGGGACAGCTGGTAGACTGTCCCCCGGTGGTCAAACAGCCGTCCCCCAGCCCACCACCAGCAAAGGGGCCAGGGCCACCCAGCCCAGGGGCCCCACCCCTGGAGGCGCCGACACCCCAGGCCCGGCACCACCCACCCCACACAGAGAGAGAGGAGCCAGAAAGCGCCGCCCCCCCCGGAGCAAGCCCAGGCCCCCACCCCCAGACGCCGGCCCTAGATGAGCTCTGGTCAGGCCTCGACGGGACCGAGGAGGCCAACCGGCCGAGGCAACCACTGATTGCCTCAGCGGAGACTGAAAAAAAATTCTTTTTATGGCAATAAAATGATTCCAGGTTTGTTTAAATCAAAGACACAAATGAGCCTAAAGACCCACTGTTTGCAGGAGAGGTGACACAGCATGAAGCCTTTGTCCGCTTAAGCCCAGCAGAAGGAATCCAAAAAGAATTTCACAGGTTTATCTTTGTCCTCAAGGGTAAATGGAAGGGAAACAATGCTGGGGCAACAAGATGTGCAGTATGAAGTTACAGTGTGAGGCAGAATATACCGCGGTGACCTAACAACAGCTGCAGACATGGTCGTACCCTAGAGAAATGGATGTGCTTAGGAAGATTTACCATGAAAACAAGACTGTAAATCAAGGTCTGACTCTCAGTAAAGTGTGGTTTATTCAATTTCAACTGGATTCCCAATAAATCAAGGAATAAATAAGAGAAAAAGTCAATGGGATTTTGTGGGAGTGGTGTAAATAAATAAATATAGTTTGACTTGACCTTTGCCGTCAGTGACATTTAAAGTGGCATTATTGAAGTCACGTGGCTCGGCTCAGAGCTTAAGAACACAAGATCGTGTTGTAAAAACCTCCAGTCCTCCGTTTTCATGGCATGCTCAGGAATCTGGGCAAACACCCAGAACTGAAGAAGAACAGTGTAGAACAGCTGGTCTGGAGAAAACATCCATCTGATGCCTCAATGGGAAGTTTGATCAAAAGTCTGTCAAAATGTATGCTCTTAGGACATCAAGTATTGTAAAAAACTCAGAAATACCTTACTGGAGCAACAGAATGTTTTTTTTTTTTTTTTATTTAACACCACAAAAAAAGTATCTCTTCAATATATTATCTTAAAAAAACATTCTTATACTGTTATTTGCAACATGTGTAAAAAATGACAATGATTTTTTTGTAATCATACAATTGCCATTTAGGGTTCCATATTAATTCAGAAGTAAACATTTTAAAGACTGTTATAACTGCGTTTGTATTGAAGCATATTGCTATGAATGAAAATTCAGTAACACTTTCTTTTACAGTACAGTATTTACAGTGTACTTAAGTGGTATTTACTTGGTACTTATTGTGTAACTACTGGGTACTTTCCTTGTGTCCTGCTTGGCCTACTGTATTCAGGGACTTCCTGTCATTATCAGGGGTTCAGACATGATGAAATGACACAAAGTTATTTATTGATGCAAAATCTGAAAAACACAGAAAACTCGATTTTCAAACCATATTTATTACTCACAGAGAGATACTTGGCTTCAAAAGATTTTAAGAGGTTTCCTTCTGACTTTACTGACATATCAGGAAATAGTTGATATCTCTTGTTTTATTATTTCAACACTAATTGGGGTGTTTATTTACAACACGTGACTTGTTGAACTATTGTTTTTTTGGTTCAGCTCAGGTTTAACTCCGAAAGATTTGTGGTCTAAACAAGAAGCCTCCACATGACATGATGCAGACGGGCAGAAGACAGCTGAGAATGAGAGCCTCTGGCACCGACTTGATGTGCTGAGGAGCGGCATACAGGGTGCAGACAGCCCCCCATCATGAAGTTAGGGCCAACCTGAAAGTGTTAGGCTGTTAATCTCAGCAGAGCCTTGTGTGCTTCTTGAGTAGGTCTTCAGGTTGTGCACCCAATAAAAACAAGGCTTATGGATCTCCTCTTGTTAATGTGACACTTGTTACAAATAGTGACCCTGCTGTTGGTAAAAAATTTAAACAGGGGAAGGGTGACAACTGCTATGTATGTACTGTTTATTTACAGACAGGGCGCTGAAACCTTTCAAAGGAGGCAGCTGTCGTACTTTTGTTGCAGATTAAGGGGCGGTCAGCTGAGGTCTGCCGGGACGCAAGGAACAAGGCGGAAAAAGAATCTAGGTCAGAAATTCACGAGGTTATCTTTGTCATCCAGAACAATGGAAAAGGACAATGGGGGGGCAGAAGTTATGCAAGCGGGAGTATCAGAGGGTCTTTAAACTCAGAAATCAAGAAAATACATGTAATAACAGCGTTTATAGTAGATAATTTTATCACAATATGCACAATATTACCTAATTAAAGGACAAAAATGGCAAATAAAATGACACATTGTTGGTGTTTACGAGCTTAGATTTAAATGATTCCCAACACAAATACCAATAGTCTACCAAAAATGCTTAATATTAACCTAATCGAAAAAAAATTCTGTTAGAGTTATATTACTAAAGTCGACTCTGATGCCCAATCAGCTAATAATAGGCTTCAACATCAATATGCAGTCTAGCTGCTGGATAGTCATACTTGTTGTCAACAAGTATAACTATCTGTTTCCAAACACAGATGTCACCTTCTTTGTGTTTTGGCTCTGTCCATGTAGGGCAGCTGAATGTGCCAAGCTCTGCCTCCTGGATGTATAAAAAGGGGAGTTCTAAAAAGTGAGGCAAGGACAAGACAGCGGTACCTGCAGGTAAGCATCCAAACATGACTTCACATCACATCACATCACTGATCACATCTAAAAACTGTCTGTCTTTTGTCCTCACAGAGACCAACTGAAGAGAATCTGTCATAGAGGAGAGAAAAGAAAAACAGGTAAAGAGATGTATGATACCTCCCCCCTCAACACTGAAAAAACATTTATATTCAAAACTAAAGTTAAACCCAGTTGCATACAAATCTAATTATCTGCTCTATTATGCTCATGGTATTCATATTATTATTATTCCTTGTATTATTATTGTTGTTCTTTTGTTGTTTGAAAGCCCAAAAAGGCTTCAGATTTAAACACATTGATGCATTTTATGAATACCATTTCTAGGGAAAAGTACTAAAAAGTCAATGTATAGAGACTACAGATAATAAACATTATATCTTTTAATGATTTTGAACTTTAAAATATTCAATTCATAATTATTCTTCATAGTCGAAAGGCCTTTGAAAGCACAAGTTAATATGCTTAAAAGTGATTTTAGTAAACTTATATCACATTTAATTGCTACATTTTGCTCCACAGCTTTTAAGATGGCAGGAGAAGCCCTCATGGCGGAGTTTGGGTCTGCAGCCCCCTTCCTGAGGAAATCAGAGATGGAGCGCCTGGAGGCTCAGACACGCCCCTTTGACATGAAGAGGGCTTGCTTCGTACCCGACCCGGAGGTGGAGTTCGTCAAAGCCACCATCGCCAGCAGAGATGGTGACAAAGTCACCGTCGAGACTGCAGATGGAAAAGTACGTTTGAGCACTTGTGGTTTCAGATTAGAGGTATCTAGAAAGGTAACCATGGCGGTAAATCTTCCCAGACTGTCACTGTTAAGGAGGTTGATGTCCACCCCCAAAACCCGCCAAAGTTTGATAAAATCGAAGACATGGCGATGTTCACGTTCCTCCATGAGCCCGCTGTGCTGTTTAACCTCAAAGAGCGTTATGCAACATGGATGATCTACGTGAGTGCGGACCCTTTCATTTAATGACACATCTTCCTTCACTCTGGTTCAAATAAAGCCATCCTGTGTGTTTCCATCTGCAGACCTACTCAGGGCTGTTCTGTGTGACCGTCAACCCCTACAAGTGGCTGCCAGTGTACGACAAGTTGGTGGTCGCTGCTTACAGAGGGAAGAAGAGGAGTGAAGCTCCTCCTCACATCTTCTCCATCTCTGACAATGCTTACCAGTATATGCTGTCAGGTGGGTTCAGCTTGGATGCAGCAGTTTGTGGTGCAACCAAAGCATGAAAGCTAACACCAATCTTTGTCTTCAACTTTACAGACAGGGAGAACCAGTCAATCCTCATCACGTGAGTCCATCTCTATCCTGTTAGGAACCATTTTTGATCTCCAATGTGTTCATGCCATTTGTCTTCCCTTTTCTCAGTGGAGAATCTGGTGCAGGAAAGACTGTAAACACCAAGAGAGTCATCCAGTACTTTGCCAGCATTGCAGCTGCTTCTGGCAAGAAGGATCCCAGTCAGGAGAAAAAGGTAAGTGCATTTGACTTAATCCTGCAGTATATTCAAAACCACTTTAGACAATGAAATAGGACACATCTTGATGTGTGCAGGGTACTCTGGAAGATCAAATCATCCAAGCCAACCCTGCTCTGGAGGCTTTTGGAAACGCCAAAACCATCAGAAATGACAACTCCTCCAGATTTGTGAGTTTCCTCATCATTTTTATTCAGAAAACAGAATTTTTTAAGTAAATTTGCTTTGTTCATAATTGAACCAATTATAACCCGAGGTGGTGTCATGGTGCTGAGTAAGAAAGTAAAACTGGTTCTGATAGAAAAACTTTGGAAAAAATTAAGATTGTTCAAACAAAAATGAAGAATAACCCCTCCAATGGGGCAAATTATTACTATATTACAATAAAGTATTTTGGTGAAGTCATTCAAAAAACTGGACAAACAACCAAAAATATATACCGGTAACATTTTTTAATTCAAAACATGAACATTGGACAAAATCTTTCATGTTCAAATAAATTGTGTTTACAGGGTAAATTCATCCGAATCCACTTTGGCGTAAGTGGGAAGTTGTCCTCTGCTGACATTGAGACATGTGAGTAGAGCGCTGCACCAACTCACCATCAGTTATGTTTTTTCTATCCTTGACATATAAATAGTTTGAGAATTTATACGATTCTTTGATTTTTCTATTTTTAGATCTGCTGGAAAAATCTCGTGTCACCTATCAGCTGAAGGCTGAGAGGGACTACCACATCTTCTACCAGATTCTGTCCCAGCAGAAGCCTGAACTTCTTGGTGAGAGAAAGTTAGATAATTGTCAAAGTGCAACAAAGATGCTGATGCAACACAAAACCATAAACTTTATCTTTAACAGAAATGCTGTTGATCACAAACAACCCATACGACTATGCCTACATTTCCCAAGGAGAGACAACGGTTGCGTCCATCAGTGACTCAGAAGAGCTTATGGCTACTGATGTGAGAAAAGTTGGTTGAATGAGAGGAAGACCACACATGCAGATTTGCTATTAACTTTCGATTCTGTTACTTTAGGAAGCTTTTGATGTTCTGGGCTTCACCCAAGAGGAGAAGAATGGCATTTATAAGCTAACTGGGGCCATCATGCATTATGGAAACCTGAAGTTCAAACAGAAGCAGAGGGAGGAGCAAGCAGAACCTGATGGCACAGAGGGTAAAAGCTCATCAGATCTCCTTGTTTGTGTCTGTCAACAGGATATTGTATAAAAATTCCTAAATGAGACAATATTTTACTACAGATGTCGACAAAGCGGCATATCTCATGGGTCTGAACTCGGCTGACATCATTAAGGGCCTATGCCACCCAAGAGTGAAAGTAGGCAATGAGTGGGTCACAAAAGGTCAAAGTGTACAACAGGTAAACTGACAAAAAAGCCATTGACTGGGAATGGGAACTCGACTTAGTGACCCCACCCCCCAAACAGGAAGTACCTACTGGTTCAAACAAGCCAAAATCCCATAGACTTTGTTTTAAACAAAGAGTAAAATACGTTAAGAACCTTTACACGTTTATGAGAAATAAACTATTTATCAGAATAACCATTCTTACCCTTCTACCTTTTTTAACATGTTCTTGCTAAACCTAATTTTTTTTCATAATAATTATTCTGTAGTGAGATTTATTTTAGTTATAAACTGGCCAATCAGATGCCTCAATGAAAGTATGGGAGCTCAGATGAAATGTTCAAAGACTTTGATTGACAGAACATTCTGATCCCACTTCAAGTGTTAGGGGTGTGGCTTTCCAACAAACTCACAACTGATTGGTAAGAGTGGTTGTCATAGTAGTTGACTCATATAGACTTGAACCAATCACTGCTTACTGAAGATTCTGGTTTCAACGTGGTGACGTGTTTTATGGAAAAATGGTGACAGAATTGACTTCATTTCGTTGGAACTGGAAGCAAACCATTTTCTATGGGTGACAGCACACTCACTCAGTCCAGGTCTCATATACAGCCAATGCAAAACACACAGAATGTACGTTTTGTGAGGTAAAAATCCACCCTCTGCACTGTGAATGAGTTTGCGGTCTCTGTTTTTAGGTGTACTACTCTGTTGGCGCTCTGGCCAAGTCAGTGTATGAGAAGATGTTCTTGTGGATGGTGGTGAGAATCAACCAGTCGCTGGATACCAAACAGCCACGTCAGCACTTCATTGGCGTGTTGGACATTGCTGGATTTGAGATATTTGAAGTATGTTCATGTTTGCTGGACATCAGTTTCTCATTGAGACTTTGCATCCAATCCTCTTTGCTTTTGGTTTCTAGTTAAACACCTTTGAGCAGCTGTGCATCAACTACACTAATGAGAAGCTCCAGCAGTTCTTCAACCACCACATGTTTGTGTTGGAACAAGAAGAGTACAAGAAAGAGGGTATCGTGTGGGAGTTCATTGACTTTGGCATGGACTTGGCTGCCTGCATTGAACTTATTGAAAAGGTTGGTGTCTTCCAGACTTTGAGATTCTTGGCATTTGAAAAACTATATCTTCATGTTTGCAGTAAACTGTCTTACAACTGCTTTTTAATGTCAATAAATGGGATAAATATTTTAAAAGTCATTGATTGGTGAAAATATGATTTAATTGATACCTCATTTCAACTGTATGTATCACCTGTTCCTTCAGCCCATGGGTATCATGTCCATCCTTGAAGAGGAGTGCATGTTCCCAAAAGCCAGTGAGGCGACGTTCAAAGCCAAACTTTATGACAACCATCTGGGGAAAAGTCCCAACTTCCAAAAACCCAGGGCTGTCAAAGGGAAAGCAGAAGCTCATTTCTCCCTGGTCCACTATGCTGGTATTGTTGATTACAACATTTCTAACTGGCTTGAGAAGAACAAAGATCCACTGAATGAGACAGTGGTTGGACTTTATCAGAAGTCCAATCTGAAGCTGCTGTCCATGCTTTTTGTTGGCTATGCGGGAGCTGACGCAGGTAAAGTGTCTTTAAACCTTCGGATCCAAATGATTATCTTCCAGCTGATGAACAAGAAGCAAAATCTGAATATTAAATTCTCTCTCACAGCCCAGGATGCAGGAGGAAAAGGAAAAGGAGCAAAGAAGAAAGGCTCTTCCTTTCAGACTGTGTCTGCTCTGCACAGGGTAAAGCATCTATAAGTGTCGGCACATGTCGTAGGTTGAATATTTAACTTATTTTGGAATATGTTCACAGGAAAATCTCAATAAACTAATGACAAATCTCAGATCTACTCATCCTCATTTCGTGCGGTGCATCATCCCCAATGAGACAAAGACTCCTGGGGCGATGGAGAATCCTCTTGTCATGCACCAGCTCCGCTGTAACGGCGTGCTGGAAGGCATCAGGATCTGCAGGAAGGGATTCCCCAACAGGATCCAGTATGGGGACTTCAAGCAAAGGCAAGACAATACATTACAATGCTTTAGCTCACTTTGCACTGTCCTTGAACTGCTTGTAATGATGTTGGGCTCGTGTCATTTAAGATACCGCATCTTGAACCCCAGCTCCATCCCTGAAGGTCAGTTCATGGACAACAAAAAAGCCACAGAGAAACTTTTGGGCTCTTTGGACATTGATCATGAACAGTACAGGCTTGGACACACAAAGGTTGGTTCAGTTCCAGGTTGAAGTGCCTTTATGTGTCCGTGTTTTTAAGAAATTACGATTAACCCTCTGCAATATCAGGTGTTCTTTAAAGCTGGCCTGCTTGGTCTTCTTGAGGAAATGAGAGACGATCGTCTCGCTCTCATCATCACTAGATTTCAAGCGAGATCCAGAGGTCTTCTTGCCAGGATTGAGTTTCAGAAAATTGTTGAGAGAAGGTAGGTGTTAAATTTTCCCAATAAACATGAACTTTTTTTTTACTAAAAACGTGACTCAAAGTCCCTGGTGTCATCCAAAGGGATTCCTTACTCGTGATCCAGTGGAACATTCGTGCCTTCATGGGAGTCAAAAATTGGCCCTGGATGAAGATGTACTTCAAGATTAAGCCTCTGCTGAAATCAGCTGAGACTGTAAAAGAGATGGCGAACATGAAAGAGGAGTTTACAAAGCTCAAAGATGCATTTGCAAAGTCTGAAGCCCGCAAGAAAGAGCTGGAGGAAAAAATGGTTACCTTTCTCCAAGAGAAGAATGACTTACAGATTCAAGTCCAGTCTGTAAGAGTAATCACACATCACACCATGCAACACATACACGCTGTTGAGACCTAAAACAGGTTTGACTTCCCCTTTCCAGGAGCAAGACAGTCTTAATGATGCTGAGGAACGTTGTGAAGGTCTCATCAAAAGCAAGATCCAGCTGGAGGCCAAAGTCAAAGAGCTGACAGAGAGAGTGGAAGATGAAGAAGAGATGAATGCAGAGTTGGCCGCAAAGAAGAGGAAGTTGGAGGATGAGTGCTCAGAGCTCAAGAAGGACATTGACGATCTGGAGCTCACTCTGGCTAAAGTGGAGAAGGAAAAACATGCCACTGAGAATAAGGTATGAGACATAATATTTGAATTTGCTTCTCTGGAGACACCAGATTCAGAAATGAATGGCAGTTGGTGTATATGTACTGGTATAGGTTAAAAACCTGACTGAAGAGATGGCAGCTTTGGATGAAATCATTGCCAAGCTGACTAAAGAGAAGAAAGCTCTTCAGGAGGCCCACCAGCAGACGCTGGATGACCTTCAGAGTGAGGAGGACAAAGTCAACTCTCTCACCAAGGCCAAAGCCAAGCTGGAACAGCAAGTTGATGATGTGAGTTTCATTAAGGTTCAGTATGTGAAAGGTCAAGATGGAGAAGGAGTAGACAGAGTAAATGTTGTTTTTCAGCTTGAAGGATCGTTGGAGCAGGAGAAAAAAATCAGAATGGATCTGGAGAGAGCCAAGAGAAAACTGGAGGGGGACTTGAAACTTACCCTAGAAAGTGTCATGGATCTGGAGAACGACAAGCAGCAGCTGGAGGAGAAACTCAAAAAGTAACATTTTCTTCATCTTTCTCAAACATAAAAAATTAAAAGGAAAACTTCATACTGGAAATGTTTTTTACTTGAATCTTTTTGTCTTTGAATGCAGGAAAGAATTTGAGCTAAGTCAACAGCTCAGTAAAATTGAGGATGAACAGGCAATGGCTGCTCAACTCCAGAAGAAACTCAAAGAGTTACAGGTAAAAATAGATTTGCACTCACTGTATTTTGTGACAATATTTTTATAATATATAGCAATTTTGCGAACTCCAAGGCCCGCATTGAGGAGCTGGAAGAAGAGCTGGAGGCAGAACGAGCTGCTCGGGCCAAAGTGGAGAAGCAAAGGGCCGACCTGAGCAGGGAGCTGGAAGAGATCAGCGAGAGACTGGAGGAGGCTGGAGGAGCCACCTCTGCCCAGATTGAGATGAACAAGAAACGGGAGGCCGAGTTCCAGAAGATGCGCAGGGACCTCGAAGAGGCAACTCTGCAGTATGAAGCCACGGCTGCGTCTCTGAGAAAGAAGAACGCAGACAGCAATGCTGACCTGGGCGAGCAGATCGACAACCTGCAGAGGGTCAAACAGAAACTTGAGAAGGAGAAGAGTGAGCTCAAACTGGAGCTGGACGATGTGGTTTCCAACATGGAGCATATCGCCAAAGCCAAGGTAAGCCCTTCCTTACAAATGTGTCAACAAATCTTACAGACTGCTTTTTGGTTTGGGATTTATCATGAGATTCATGGTTAATGGAGCAAAAGATTCTTGCAACTTCCATATAAAACCCAAACTATTAAAATGTAATTTCCCAAAATTATGTTTACCAGTTTGAGCCCTTATTTCCATAGACTTCTGTGTCAAGAAATGTCTCTATATAATTTTATAAATATGCTAGAATTCCAGATTTACACCAAGTGGCTTGAAAATGTTACATAATAATTACCGTAGATTTACCTTTTCATTTTACGTCTTTCACCGTTTTTCATAGTTTTGTTGCATATCAGCTTAACATGAACAACAAAATCACAGGTTTTCTTAACAAAAACAGAAATGTTTGGTCCTAGCCTTTAACCCCAATGTTTCTTAAATTTTAACTTACAATTTTATCATAAACATTGACAACCCTGATATTTCTCATCCATAAACGTTAACATTTTACCATAAATGTACTGTGTTTCTAATATCCACATTTTCGTAACATGTTTTTAAGCATTGTTAGCTGTTAACCCATTTACCCACACTGATGCAAATATGAACCAAACCACTCCAAATGAACCAAACCATTCCAAAATAACCTTAATTTAGCATCTACTTGAAACCAAAACATAAGTGACATTTTTACTATAGCTGGAAATACATTGAGGCCTCAACAGCTTAAGACGTCTATTAGAATTCCGAAGAGTTTCTATTATTAGCATGCAACTTATTGTTTTGTTTTTTAACTATCATTCTAGCTTAATATATTTTTTTTGGCATGAAAGTGCATTATTCTCAACATGAACTATAAAAGTAGCCTGACATTTCCATCATAAATACCCTGAATAATTTAAACATTAGAATTTAGCATCACTGCATACATCATTTCCTTCTTCTTCCACACAGATATCCCATCCTTTTGCATTTTTGTTGTACATTTCATCCACTTTTCATATATTAATTTTCACTACTTTGTTTGAATCCGTTATTAGAATTTCCAAAATACATTTCTCCAATCATTGAGAAATATGGGGAAAATACTAAGAACTGTGGATATTTTTTTGTTCGAAGCTGTAACTTGAAATCATTTCCTTCAGACCAACTTAGAGAAAATGTGTCGCACTCTGGAGGACCAAGTTTCTGAATATCGGTCTAAGTCTGATGAGGCCCAGCGAGCAATCAATGACTTCACCATGCAAAAGGCAAAGCTTCAAACTGAAAATGGTAACATTGTATTATTTCATCTAATAGTTTAGCCATCACCAGGCAGAAGCTCCGCTGTCATCTGCTCTCTCGCAGCTCCCAAAGCAGCAGCTTTTTGTTTATTATCCAACAGAGCAACACGAAAACATGTAAAATACGTCATAAGATAGATTCTGTGTCAAGCAAGGAGATATTACCGCACCAGTCAAGGACGACCACGCCTGCAAGTCTAGTCTGCAATCCAAAGGTGTCTCTTCTTCCATAAACAACTCAGCACAGAAAAGAAAACATGACCCCAGCACTTCTTATCCGGTGATGCATGCAGGTTTCACTGTTCACTTTGCAGCAAGCAAGCACAGGTGTTATTACAAGACACCTGAATATAAAGAATCAAGTAAATGCATTTAAAAAAAAAAAGCATAAAAATATTATGGAATCCCTGATCACCTCCACAACACTATGCAGTTCAGAAATCGGTTTCTAGGAGCTTGGAGATAAATTGCCACTTGGAAACTATAAAGGTTTCTTGCAGGTGAGCTTATCAGGCTGATGGAGGAAAAGGCCTCATTGGTGTCCCAGTTGACCAGAGGAAAGCTATCCTCCACCCAGCAGGTTGAAGATCTCAAGAGACAGTTAGAGGAAGAAGTGAAGGTACGTTTCATTTCAATTTTTGAAATTTTTAAAAAGGAAATTTCAGTGTTCTCAAGAAGAAAATCAAACAAATCTATTGTACTTTAAGGCCAAGAATGCACTAGCTCATGCAGTGCAGTCTTCTCGCCACGACTGTGATTTGTTGAGGGAGCAGTTTGAGGAGGAGCAGGAGGCCAAAGCCGAGCTCCAGCGCAGCATGTCCAAGGCCAACTCAGAAGTGGCTCAGTGGAGGACCAAGTATGAAACAGACGCCATCCAGAGGACAGAGGAGCTGGAAGAAGCAAAGTAGGGCCTTGCTGGAATATAATTACAGATAATAAAATGCAATTTTATTTCGATTCGCCATTTGATGCGGGGAGAAGCTATTAACAGTTTCTTTTGTATGATTTTGCTGTTAGAAAGAAATTAGCTCTGCGCTTACAGGATGCTGAGGAAGCAGTTGAAGCTGCAAATGCCAAATGCTCCTCCCTGGAGAAAACCAAACACAGGCTTCAGGGTGAGATTGAGGATCTGATGGGGGATGTGGAGAGGTCTAATGCTGCTGCTGCAGCCCTGGACAAAAAACAAAGGAACTTTGATAAGGTAATTCTACAGACTACAGAAAATTAACCTTTTGAGTTTGCTTGGGAGTCTTAAATGAAATAAATCTGATAATATAAACGGATGCTTGACCAGGTCCTTGCCGAGTGGAAGCAGAAGTTTGAAGAGTCCCAGTCTGAACTGGAGGCTGCCCAGAAAGAGGCTCGATCCCTCAGCACGGAACTTTTTAAACTGAAAAACTCCTACGAGGAGTCTCTGGATCATCTGGAAACCATGAAGCGAGAAAACAAGAACCTCCAGGGTGAGCAAATGACCCTCACAGGACTTTTTCACCGATTAAATTCTATAAAAGAGGTTTGTAAGACAGAAAAATCAATGAGTTTGTTTCAAACAGAGGAAATTTCTGACCTCACCGAGCAACTTGGTGCGGGAGGAAAAAGCATCCACGAGCTGGAGAAAATCCGTAAACAGTTGGAGCAGGAAAAGGCCGAAATTCAAACTGCTCTGGAGGAAGCAGAGGTACAAAATACTCGCAAGGATTGAGCTGCGTTTGAAAGGTATCCACGAAAAGTGTACATTTTTAAAACTGTTTCATCAAAAGGGTTCCCTTGAGCACGAGGAGACCAAGATCCTTCGAGCTCAGCTGGAGTTTAACCAGGTGAAGGCAGACATTGAGCGGAAGATGGCGGAGAGAGATGAGGAGATGGATCAGGCCAAGCGCAACCACCAGAGAGTGGTGGAAACTCTGCAGAGCTCCCTGGAGGCGGAGACCCGCAGCAGGAACGAGTCTCTCAGACTGAAGAAGAAGATGGAGGGAGATCTCAATGAAATGGAGATCCAGCTGAGCCAGGCCAACCGGCAGGCAGCAGAGGCTCAGAAGCAGCTGAAAGGAGTCCACGCCCACCTCAAGGTGATGAGCGGAGGATGCACTGTGACTGGAAGGGTCAGAAAGTTGCATCATTGAGAAATGTTGCTGTTACAGGACTGTCAGCTGCAGCTGGACGACGCTCTCAGAGGAAATGACGATTTGAAAGAAAACATCGCCATCGTTGAGAGACGCAACAACCTGCTGCAGGCTGAGCTGGATGAGCTGAGGTCTCTGGTGGAGCAAACCGAAAGGTGCCGCAAACTGGCCGAACAGGAACTGCTGGACATCAGCGAAAGAGTCCAGCTGCTTCACTCACAGGTACATCCCCACCCCTCCAACCGTAGATGCATCCTCACTCCCCGCTGATGCTTCACAGTTCCTCCACAGAATACCAGCCTTCTGAACCAGAAGAAGAAGCTGGAGACTGATGTGGCTCAGCTCCAGAACGAGGTGGAGGAGGCTGTGCAAGAGTGCCGAAACGCTGAGGAGAAGGCAAAGAAGGCCATCACTGATGCGGCCATGATGGCGGAGGAGCTCAAGAAGGAGCAGGATACCAGCTCTCACCTGGAGCGCATGAAGAAAAACATGGAGCAAACCATCAAGGATCTGCAGCACCGCTTGGATGAAGCTGAGCAAATCGCCATGAAAGGTGGCAAAAAGCAGATCCAGAAGCTGGAGACCAGGGTAAACGCTTCAGTCTTTAGAGTTCAGACATCCGAGCCACTCAAATCTATAAAAGATTTTACCTTATCCAGGTGAGGGAGCTGGAAAATGAGGTGGACATGGAGCAAAAGAAAAGCAGCGACTCCGTGAAGGGAATTCGCAAGTATGAGAGGCGTCTCAAAGAGTTAACCTACCAGGTAAATTCCACAGCTCCTCTGCAGCAGATACCACATGATAAAAAAAGTCATGCCTTAATGAGCAATGACACTTCTGAACAGGTGGAGGAGGATAAGAAGAACCTGAGCCGCCTGCAGGACCTGGTGGATAAACTGCAGATGAAAGTGAAGTCCTACAAGAGGACTGCAGAGGAGGCGGTGAGGAAAAAATCCTTAGTGCTGAGCTTTGATTTGGGGCTTCAACAGACTTTGAATTGCTCCCTAACTGTTATTTTCAGGAGGAACAATCGAATGGAAATCTAGCTAAGCTGCGGAAGATGCAGCATGAGCTGGAGGAAGCAGAGGAGAGGGCAGACATAGCAGAGTCTCAGGTCAACAAGCTGAGAGCACGGAGCAGAGATGTTGGAGCCAAGGTGGGGAACTATAGATCATGGTGACATTTTCAGAAAAAAACAAAACATCAGTAGTAAGTCTAAACTCTTCTCTTTTTTTGACAGAAATCCCGTGAGGAAGAGTAAAGTTATGTGCCAGGCTGACATAAGCACAACTGTAGAGTAGTCCATGTTCTTTTTTTCTTCGTGCAACACGAGTGGAATAAAGAACAGAGTTGCAAATGTACCATTTTTGTAGAGTTATTTCTTTCAAAACACTTATCTGAAAGACAGCATATGGTTTGACCAATGGTGTATTCCCCCATAAAATCCCAGGGCAGCTCCCTCCACATAAACATGAGGAGAAATCTCTCAAACTCTAACTATACCAATAATTTGCTGATTTTATAACATTCATGGTTATTAATGCCAAACAGATTGGTTAAATATTTCACAAATAGCTGATTGTCTGGAATCTCCAAACTCAACAACTTCTAAAGTTTATTGTGAATAATCCAAATATCTAAAAATACAGAGCGCGAAGATTGTGTGGCCAAAAATATGTCGTTGGTGTCAAAGGTCAAATTTTAAAAAGCTGCGCTATAATAACTAAAAAGGAGCAATTACTTAGACTACTAACCCCCCCTAAAACAAATCCTAAAGTACCAAGTTATAGACTTCAACCTAATATGACCCCAACTACCTCACATAATTTTTTCATCTAAAAAGTCGTTAATGTGTTTAAATCAGTTGCAGGTTTGAATTTTTTTCTTGCAGTAATTCTGCACCTGATGAGCATGCACACATGATACCCCAGTGATGTTTGAAGCCACTCTAATTAAAAAACAAACTTTTTTTAATTCAAGAAACCGCAGCAACCTTATGACTTCAAAAGAAAATATTTAAACAAGGTGGGTTTCTCTGATTTCAACAGCAAACCAAGTTTCCTGTTTGGTATGCAGGTTTTTTGATAGCCCACTTCCTAATCAACAGCACACAGTGTATCAGCGTTTAAATATTGACATTTTTGATCTTTATCCGGTCGGGAAACAAAAGCCAACTCCACAAAGTTTCCTGCAGGCCTTTATACCAGCCGCCCATTGACTGACTCATATGCCAATAATCACCATGGCTACTTTTTAGGATGTGTGTTCACAGGGCTGGGCTGCACCACATCTGTACATGTTATCAGTGCTCTCTTTTCCTTTGGTGAGTTAAAATGGAAAAAGTGCTGCTAGTGTCTTTCTCTGATAACGTCAAGCTTAACAAGACAAAGCGGAATGTGCTGCCTCAATGTGAAAGTCTCACGCAAGGTTAAAAAAACCGGAGTTTACTGCCAGTAAACATGACACACTGATTACACTCGCAGGGCAAAAGGAGGGTTTATCCTGCCGTCTCCATAGCAGGTCATCGGTTGCTAGTAATGCAAACACACAGTTGTAACTCCAGAAAAGCTGCATCAAATTGTCGCCTTAAGCAGCTTTGTTTTCCATTCCAACTGACATTTTAAAAACAAAATGGAGTAAAAAAGAAAAAGAAAGCACAAGGAAAGTCATTAGAAACATCACTTTTATTATAAAACAGATATATTAAGATTTGAGATCATCTCTACACATAAGATTAGGCACCAGCATTTTATATTTTAGCAAATATTTAATTATGTTGTCATTTCATCCCAATGTACAATTTCTACAACAATATTCCAAAGAAGGAGTTTAGAAAATATTTGAGTGGCTATGCAATATTTGGAGACAGATTCTGAAATGGCAGAAAAAACAAACCTAAAGGTGACGGGGGTTGAGTTGAACAAATCTTTGCTTTTCAAAATAACTACACATATATTAATATTTATATGTACATACATGTGGGCAAAGAAGTACACCCTCTTTAATTTCTGAAGTTAAATACATCAGAGCTTAACATCTTGTCCTCACTAGGTCTTTAAATTAAACAAATAAAAATATCATTAACAATCTTTAAATAAAATAGACAACTAAGCAGATGTAAAAAAAAAGTTTTGATTTTATTTTTCAAAAACACCTCTTGAAAAAATATTTTTGTTTATTTATCTCTCGCATGATTTTGGAGAACTATGATCCACTTCTCTGTTCAAGCCCTAGGTCAATCTGTGTGAACTTTTTCCATCAAAGTTCACCGAAGTGCTGTAGACTGACCTCAAGTCAGGTCTGGAGTTTGAAAAGGGCAACACCCTGTTGAGCTGCTAGATACAGTTATTGTTAAACTCCCAGTCAGATGTGACTGTTTTTTTAAACAAAATACTTTGAATCTAGAATATCTAAAATAACTTAATCCAAGTTTTTTATATTGTGTAGCTTTAAATAAATAAAATCCCTATCCCAAATCATCAGCACTCCACTACTGTGCTTAACAACTGGTAAGAGGTGCACACTATCTAGTTTTCAACAAATGCATCCAACAAAAATGGACACAAATTGATATTGAATCAACTGGGTTGCATCCAAATTCAAAACAAATTGTCTTTCAAAACTTAAATGAGTTCGGTGTTCTGGTAGTGATACAGTGGGAGTGTTTGTTTGTCTGGGAACACAAACATGAGTAGACTAAGGAGAACTCTGCAGTAACCAACAATTTTGACCAGATTGTTCTGAATGTTCTTCAGATGTTTCTCACAAGTTTATCCTCGATTTAACTATTCATAAGGTCTGCATTATTTTCAGAACTAAAATATGATGCAGTCATATTAGATACCTAAAAAAACAACCTTAAAACGATTTAAAAAAAGTTTTACACCCAGCAATCTTAGCATCAAATCAGCAGAGTCTAAAAGTGATGACACTTGTGCCATTTATGCTACTGTAGGATCCGGAAAACCTGGATCAAATCTTGCCCTGTTATATTCCAACAAATTAAATCTTAATACCTCTTTTGCATAGTGCCATGCAACCAAACCTAATTTGTCAATTATAAAAAGCACAAATACAATCATACACAAGTACAGTGTACATACATAAGCCCGTCCAACCAAGAATCTTGCTGAGCTTATATCATGCTTTTTACTACAGTAGGACTATAAGGAAAGTAAGAGCATAATTAAACAGTAACCAAAATTTCCAGTTATTAATTTAGATATTTTACTTAACCAAGACAAAATAAAAGGACAGAGGTAATTACTGACAAAAATTAATACCATCTTTCATGCCATGCCATCGCTTATTTGAGCATAAAGTCTTCTTCTATCACAGCTCTGTCTCCTTCTCTCCATCATCATCTGGTTCTAAGTAATATTCATCATCTGTTGTGGTGTCGGAGCTGCTGTCAGAGGATTCGTCAAAAGTGCCCAGGCTTGCCATGTAACCTTTGGAGGGCAAATTTACTCTAGAAGGTTGGCCATCTGGCTGCTGCAGGACTCCAGATGTGCAAGGTAATGTAGGAGAAGGAAGGTTGAAAGCTTTGGACATGCATTTGGAGACTGGTGAGAGGGGAGGGGTTGGAGGAGGAGTAGGGGGACCCTCTGTATCCCATGCAAAATGACATGTGTTAATGCTAGGACCCCGAAGGCGAGCTAGTTTCGAGGTGGTAGCGGGTTGAGAAGAAGGTGCTGCCATGTTACAGCTTGATAAACATTGGGTCCAAGATCTAGGCAGGGACCTAGATCGCATTTTGTCTGGATCACTGTAAAACTTTGACATCTGACGGTAATGCTTTGTACCCAATTCTTCAGTCCAGTTTGGAGTTGAAGGTCCCTGATCCAAGCCTGTGCCACTAGTTCCACAAGACAACCCAGACTGAGAAAGATCTCCCACACTCATAAACCTGGAACGAGTAGAATTCCTTTCAGACTTTGAGGGACGATTGGAAAGAACTGAGCTAACAGAAAAGCTTCTTCCGGGCTCAATCCCGTATTTCAGGTCTGCATAAGAAGAAGTCAAAAGGCTGCTGTCCAGGACTGAATTTCTTGGAGGGCCAGTGGAAGCCCGTCTCCTTGGACCTAAGCTCATTCCTTCCCCTGGTTCACAAGTTGACTCCCTGTGACGTTGCAATTTTGGGCTGTAAAAGACATTGTCATCCATTACATCAGATGGGGAAAATGGTGAGAGAGGAGTAAGAGTTGTAAAGGGGGAGAAAGGACTCCTGGGGCTTCTGGGACTGGGAGTTGACTTGCCACACTGAGAAGCAGCAGTGGTTATGGAGGCCATACCAGCACTAAGGTCTGAGTCAGACTGGATATTTTCTGGATTTTGGACTGTCAAATGAACTTTAGGTTTAGAAGTTTGCTCTGTGCTAAAGTTATGTTCATTTTCAATAGAAGATTTTTCTGACTGAATGGCAAACTGGCCTCCAGCTGATTTTCTATCATTTGGGACAAGTGAAGCAAATCTTTTTTGTGACTTCTTACTTGTGGCCTCTGTACTGTTAGGTACCATCTCTGTTTGCTGGACCTGCTCCTCAAGTGTTTTAGTACTGTCGGTACTGTTGTCACTGACAGCGCTCACATCACTTAATCCACTGACAGAAAGGGTTTGAGAGGCTCGCCTCCATTTCCATGGAAAGGATAAATCCTCATCAGACCGTTTAGAACTGAATCTTTGCTTCAGTTTGTTTAACATCTGATCTACTTTGTTTGAATTTTTGCTGGTCCTCTCTGACTCTGAATTTGATGAGTTAGGGTTTGGTAAAGTGAGACTTTTTTTCATGCCCGAGTGGGTTTTTCTAGGGCTCTGCTCATTGTTGACTTCCATAGAAATGCTTTTACCAAACGTGCTGTCCTTCACATTTTGATGGCTACATTCACTAACAGGCGTTTGACTAGCTTTTGAGCTGTGAAACAAATTACTTGATTGATCAACTACTTCTTCACACTGGACTGTCTGGGTCTGTTTACTAAATCTGGGCTCCACATAAACTCCTGTATTTTGTGTGTAGTTCAAAGGTTTGGGTTTGGCGTTTCTTGGGACAGCTCCATCTTTATCGACTTTGGGCTTAACCTTATAAACCAATGTCTCAGTTACACATGTTGAAGAGGTGCCGTCAGCTTCATCACCTGGTGCTGAATGTAAGGTGATGTGAACTCTGTTGTCCAGGAGTTGTAACTGGCTGTGTGGTCTCGAGTCTTGAGTGTTGTCTTTGCTATGGTTGTTGTTGATATGATCAATATTTGACAGTCTACTTGTTGAGCTTTCTTTCAAGGTAGTTAAGTTTTGGGGGGGTAAGGAGAGAGGCAGACTTGGCCTTACGGGTGACATGGGGCGGTTAGACATTTTTGTTGTTGTAGAGTGCTCATGTTCTAATGCATGTTGTTGCATAAAATTTGAATGAGTAGGTGGAGAAAAAAGTGGGAATCGGTTGCGTTTGGCTTTGGGTCTTATTTCTTCCTGTACCTGTCTGCTAGACATGAGAGTGGAGTAAGGTGTGGTACTGTAACGAAGGTTATAACCATTTGAAAAGTCATAAGATTGGGAAGAAGAGGAAAGTTGACTCTGAGTTATGCCTGACTCTGCCGACAGTGTCCGTTCTTGCCTATAAGTCTTTAAATCTTGTCTTTCCTGCTCAAAGGTCACAGAGTCTCCACATCTGTATTTGCCACTGGCTGCCAAGTCAGCACAATCAGATGATAGAGAACGATACTTTCCCCCAACTTTATCCTGTATGCTGGACATTTTAGAGCTGGGAGAAATGACAGGAGATGATTCTTTTTCTGAATCAGCTGATTGAGCAAATGGAAAAAGGGTTTGATTTGACATTGAGTGAGATGGTAGCTTTGGATTTAGCATATTTTCAGAATCTAAAGAGTGTACATCCACTGGGTCCCCCCATGTTACTCGTCTCACTCTTTTACCCCCCATCTCTGCAGTTGATTTCTTAGGTTCTTGTTCTCGGATTTTGCAAGAAACACTTTCTCCCTTGGAGATGGAGGCTTCTGAGTTGGGGCTTAGAATGACTGGGGTTAAAGGTGGAGTCAGTAAAGTGGATGTGGTAGAAGTGGGTGATGTGGCTGCATGAGAGAAAGAAGGAGATTTGGGAACACTGTACAATGTGATGGAACTGACAGATACAGAGCTACCATTCATTTTTGAGGGAAAGCTGAATGTCGGAGTATAGCTGGATGGATTTTTAGAAGAATAAAGTTTGGGGATGCGAGCATAACTTCGTTCAAATCCAATAGGAGTGGGATTGCTTGTAACTTTGGGTGCTTGTGGTGAAGAGGGTTGGGCAGGAGTCTCAACTGTGTACAAATGGAAAGAACATATTTTTCTGTTTGGAGAGGAAGCCTTAGAAGCAGCAACTTGGCTATTAACAGTAGTGGGGAAACCATAAGACTTGGCAAACTTTTGTGAGTCCATGTTTGGAGACTGTAGAGTTGAGGTGTTGGACAGACAATCACCAGTTTTGTGTCTGGGATTGGTTTCTGGCATGGTATCAGACCACTTGGGGGTCATCAATGTCGGTGGAATTTTAATCACATTTGCTTTAAAGGAACTATTACTTACTTCAAGCTTCGGGAAATCTTTAGTGTTCTTTGGCATCAGTGGCACAGTTGGTCTGCTTATTCTACAGCTCAATACATCTGGCATGCTGTAAGATTTATGTGGTTCTTTGTTCACAACTGACGCACACTCCTGTTTGTCCGGTCTCCTTGTGTCAGTTGACAATGTCTTCACAGCAGAGATCACATCATCTTTGAGTAGCAACTCTGTTGGGTTGTTGTTACTTGAGATATGATTATCCAGTTGCTTGTTGTCATTCAGATTTAAATAGACCATTTGGTCATTATGATTAAATGGAGGAACCACAGCTGTTTTTGACTGTTCTTTGGTTGTTTTATCAACGGCGAGATAATTTCCTTCTTGAGAAACTTGTTTCCACCAAGAGGTGGATGTCAGAGTGGGTCGTCTGGGAAGAGAATGAGTTTTTGTAATGGTAGTGTGACCATATAAGGACTGGCTGGATAAAGGGGAGATGGAATTGTCCAAACAGGATTCTGATTTTTTTTCCAAAACTGTGGAGTTTTGTTGAATTGCTGAAAGTCCTTTTGTCTGAAGTGAGTGACTGAATGGTGCAACAGTGGTTAGATTCTTATTTACTGCATTGGGTTGTTGGGTAAAGGCAGGATCCTCTGCCTTGTGTACAACTTTCTGACTGAAAGACCTTGGGGAAAGGACAGGTCCAGTTTCATTAGTCCTATAAGAACTAGACGATGGAATAAAAAGGGATTTCTGTCTGTCTTCCTCATTTGTGTTCTGTTGAGAGTGTTGCTTTGTCAGCATGTTTTGGTTTTGATCATTTGGAAAACCTTTTACACGTGAAAGGTTAACCACAGGGAAGGCAGAGGTTTTGTTGGAGCTTCTGTCGTTGGAATTTGATTTTCTCAATGACAGAGGCAAACTGCTGTTTGCCAGTTTAGAGCTTGCAGATGAAAGTGCTTCTTGTTGGCCAGTTTGGGGATTCCTCATTGGTATATTTGGGTCAAAGAAGTATGGCACTCTGGTTGATGGAGTGGTGCTGGAAGAGCTTATAGCACCAGGATCCAAAGACACAGAGTGACTCATTTCCCTTTTAAATCCCAAGTTGAAGCTTGATGGATCACTTTTAGATGACCAGTCTACTGTAGTCCTCCTAATTCCCATTGATGGGACTGTTCTTGGCACATGTGATCTAGCATTCAAGGGACTTTCACCACCCCGGTTCAAAATATGCTCACTGTATGGATAGTCCTGCGAATTCCCCACAGTTTCTGAACTCAGAGTTCCGTCAAATTTTTTGGGTCGCCGCACTCTTCCACTCCAGTGAGGAGCAAGAACTGTTACCACAGTGGAAGACAACATGGCAGTACAGTCAGAAACCTTCCAAAGATGATGCTTATTGAAGACTGTACAATCTCGCTGATTTTGTTCTTTCTCAGTTCCACTTACAGAGCAAGATCTTTCTTGCAATTCACATGGAGAAGTGCGTGAACCACCATGAGATCCAAAGTCACCATTTGGCAGACCTTCAATAGAACTGAAGTCTGTGGCATTCCCCAAATTGTTATTAACAGCATCTGGAATGATATGTGCCGCACTCTTCACTGGAAAAGGAGTTTTCCCTGTTACGGGACAGATCCTGGTCAGCTCTGCAGACGTGCCAGGCGGTGATGACCTCAGTCCATTACCCTGTTAAGACAACAATTGAATTACTAGTGCTAATATGCTGTGAACTTGTTTATGGTTTACTGACCAATCACAAAAGATATTTGCGATCTACTTTCAGACCAACATTTTCATAAATCAATAAGAACCAAACACATTTTAGTGCTAGCAGTGGAAATTCTGAACAAATAAACAATGAAATGTCTAATTTTTACAAAAAAAAAGTAGATGTGAGGAAGGAAGATCTGCAATGAGAACACCAAATTGCATTCTGACAGGAGCTAATGCTTTTCAAATGACCGAGTTCCCATGCTTTGGCTTTTCAACTGGTTGCAGTCTTGACAAACAGGTTATTTTGAAAAACTGAACATGTGCAGAGAAACACACACAACCTGTCTCCTTTAACTGTTAAAATCATTGTTAGCAACAGTTGTTTGAGGTGTCACCATCATCTTTAAAGAGACAACAAAACCAAGTGGTGGATAGTTTGAAATGTCTTGTCATCACATCTGCCCTATTTAGATCATTTTAGTTTACTGTTATTTCATTACTGATTTTATTATATAAGCTAGACTATCTCATTGTGACCATTATGATATTTACCTCAGAGATAGCAACTTTTGTCTCTTTCACTTGTGCAACAGTGGAACTGTAAACAGCAAAGAGAAGAAGGTGAATCAGAAAGTAAACATGTGAGGTTAAGGTTATTTTTTTTTTAAACCTTTGAAATGACTCATCCCAAATTCAGATATTTCCGATTTCCTAGTGAAAGTATAAAACAAGGGCACTGAATGACTAAACTAAAGTTATTTAAAAACAAAAAATAAAAATTGAGGATTCACCAACATTTTTACCAAAATAACGTAAAAAAACAAACAAACTATGGATTATCTCAAAACAATCTCTAAGACTTTTTTTGGGAAAAAGTAAAAGTCCCTTTTTCAACGGCTTTACAGCAATGCCGATCAACGGGATCATCGACATTCCGATTTTTGTTTTCCAGCCAAACATTTTCAGAGGTAAACATGCCCTAAAGTAACCAGCCATGGATAATAACTCCAGCATTACTGAAGTATTTTTTTCTCTTTAGTTTGGTACATGGGTCACCAATGCAGTCGCGGTACAAACGCTGCAACAGAATACACGCCCTCATTTCAAGATGTCTATATAAGGAGATGCTGGCTAAGTGCAGTCAGATAAGGCGAGTCTATCCTGAACTAATAGAGCCTGTTCTGTCAGTCACAAGCCTAATGTTGGAGACCTCTTAATATAGAAGGGATGTGACCAAAAAACAAATAAAAACCTGAAATTTAAACACATTAGAACAAAAATGAGATATTTCCACAGAAAAACTCAGACCCAACAGTAACATGGCTTGCTGACTAGCTTGGGATATTTTTAATTACCCGTATTTTCCGGACTATAAGTCGCTCCGGACTATAAGTCGCTCCGGACTATAAGTCGCACCAGCCCAAAAATGCATTATAAAGTAGAAAAAAACACAGATAAGTCGCACTGGACTATAAGTAGCATTTTGAATGGAAATTTATTTGACAAAATCTGAGACCAAGATACAATAACTTGCACAACCTCATATGACAAAATCATAGCAGACTGTTTATCTCATAATTTCACAGTAATTCTTTCTCAAACCTATTTATCTATTCTTTTCATGAAGCATCATTAGCCAACTAATACTCTGTCATCCTGTATTTGTAGAAACAGTTGTCATTTTTATTGCATTTCTGAATCTATGAAATCATTGGAAAATAGAATATTATGTTGTTAGCCTTCAAGATCTTACTGTAAAAAAGGTTTTCTGATTCTCTGAGTCACTTAACATTCTCTTAACACTTAACATACCTCATACATCAAATTGACCCAGGAACATCATCTTTGTTCCTCACAAATGAACACAACAGGAGGGTTAACAATGTATTTATTTCAATTTATTTCTAATATAAGTCGCTGCGGAGTATAAGTCGCACCCCTTGCCAAAGTATGAAAAAAAGGGCGACTTATAATCCAGAAAATACGGTAAGTTATGTACATGTTTTTTCTAGATTCTAGATAGTTTAATTTTTTACATTGTTTTTAACTGCTAAATATCCTTCTGAGAGAAACTTTCGGTTCTTTTACCATCAAGACTCTTTCTTGCCTCCAAACTAATAGCAATAGCTTTCTTTAACCCACCAACAAAAAACAAATAAAAACAAACCCCTTGAATTAATTTTTTTATTGATTTAAGATGACTGTGTCATGCAAAGTGCTACAGGGTGAAATATGTTACCAGGTTTTACAGTACAACAAAGATAAAGAACAGACTCTGAAAACTGGAAAAGTTACCTGGTCTGCTGACCCGACCTGGCATCTGAATTCTCCTGAAGCTGTAACTTTGATCTGGACAGTCTTAAGGAAAAGCAGGAGGTGAAACTGGGCCCGACAGAGCTCTGGATATGCACATCCAAAAGCTCTTCATGTGATGCTGCGTCTTTCCTAACCCCATCTGCTTCTGAAATTAGCGCTGCAACATAATCAGAAGAGAAACACGCTCTGGTCACAGATCAGATGGAAGGCAAACAGACTCTAATATCAAAAGATTTGTTAAGTTTTAATTGTGTGTTGAGTAAGTGAGCTTTACGTTTGTGTGTTTCTTCATGTCTGATGGCACACTGATCTTGTTCAGCTGGACTTGTGTCACCCTGATGAAGGTCACGCAGGAATCTTCCATCAAATGTGTCTCGCTGGTGTTGCCTTAAGAAAAAAGTCAAAATATTTCACTCAAACATGGATTGTTTTAACTGTATTTTAAGTTCTTAATAAATGACTAGATTTTTTTTTTGATTTTTTTTACTTGAATCATAGATTTTATTGAGTCTTCATGTTGTCAGGGTAGCAGGGTAGTTTTCATTCCAAGCTGCCAGAAAGGGAATCAGTGCAACATGGAGATTACCATCCTGCCGGAGCGCTGGGTTTAATTTTAGCTTGTGATGTACTGATGTTTCAGCTTTTTATCATCACTGAAAACGCCTGAGTTCCGGAGGTGTAGCATATGTCTCTGTTTGATAAAGGGACACTGAGTGAGAAGTGGGATGTTTGAGTCATTTGAGAAAAACTGTCGTTTTAATTCTTCCATCTTCCGTTTCCGCTCAGGGTCATTGGAGGATGCTGGAGCCAATGCCAGCTACCGCAGGGTAAAGGCAGGCTAAGTCCTGGACGGTTCAATTATCTATTGTGATGGTGCGAGAGATTAAAAATAAATAAAGACTTTTGTTTTTGGTTACAGTTTCAATTTAAATAATAATTAGTGTACGTGTACTAAATGCTGGTTAACACTTTTAAAATGAACTTACCCCCTAAAACTGTTTTAAAAGTCATTTTATATTCATTATGTTGCATTTTAATCTACTGTAAAAGTGATGAGTCACAGCAGAACAAAGCAGAAGAAATAGTTTTTATCAAGGCTCCATTTTTCCATTCTAAAATGATCAGCACTGGTGTTAGTCGGTGCCTTATAAACACCAACTTTTCTAAAACTCTACAGACACAATGAGCACACAACTCCCCCCTCAAATGTTACCATGGTAGCGCAAGATTTACATCTGAAGTCAACTGTTAATAATTACAGGCTTTTACACCCATTGAGGGGTGAATTGCAGCTTCGTGGCACAAAACGCTTCCTGAAAACAGAACATTTGGACATAAAAGTGAAAAGTGCAGCTGTCCTGAAGAGCTCAGCTTGTTTAAGTTCTATTTTAGCACTTCCACTTCCAACAAAAAAACTCATATTAGCTGTTAGTAAATGTCTCTTTTTGCTAAAAAGTTCGAAGTCAAAGGGATATATGCAATCAAACGATTCTTTAACAGCTCACACAATGTTTTATGCAACATAATGACTTCCAATGTCTTCATTTACTGCTGCAGAATCTTTTCTAGATGTTGCTAAGCGCAAAACTGAGACTTAACAACAACACATCAGCTCCTCTCATCTCATCATTCCAACAGTGCTGGCCTGATAAACAGAGCTTATGTAACCAGTCAGCACTTTCTCTTCCAACCAGCTCCCACTCACGATTCCTGAAACATGCATATGCACATTAACTGCTGCTGAACCCTCACTGCTGTGCCAAAATCCCTTTCCCCGTGACGATGGCAGCACAAAGATGAGTCCTTATCTAAATTGGGCTGGATGTGTCACTGTAGCAACAACCTTTGCTCAACAAACAGCACATGAAATGAAAGCGATCATCTCTTAATGAGTATTTCAGGGCATCGTTTTCGTTTTACTGTAGAAAAGACAGTTTAGAAGTGCACTGCAGCTTCTGGTTAGTCCATATGCCACCTGAGTTACCCTCTGCTGTCACAAAGTGAAGCAATTTTCATTAGCTTGCATTGCTCTTTCCTAAAAACGTGCACAGTCTTCTGTACCTGCCAGCGTGCCGCCTTGCCTTCAGGGGCACCTCATCTACCTCATTAGAGCACATTCTCCTTTCAAGCTTGCCACGACAAGACATGAGAGAGAAGCGCAAGGGAGGAGAAAACGCCTTACTCTCATTTTCTTCTAAGAAAACACACCCTAATAAGCGTGTTTTTTTTAAAACCTTACTTAGCCAGAGGCGGCAGAACAAATCTTATCTCAACAGTGTAATATGTTAGCGCTGGCAGACCTGAGGGGATCCATGTTCATTAAAGAGGAACCCTCAGAGAGTTTACCTTATAGTGACAGTAACAAGAGCAGACAAAACCAGACGACAGAATCTGACTCAATAAGTTGATGCTTTAAACTAAACTGTCATGAGGTGATAGGGCAAGGGATATGCCTTTAAAAGGGTGGTGTGCCATAAAGACAGTCATCATTACAATATCTGCACTCTTTAGTCAAGATTTAAAAACTAACAGTTGATCATGAGAACCCAATGAAATGGAACATTATTTAGTAAATAAAGCAAACTCTCAATGATCATTTTTTTAAATGTTTTGATTTCTCCTGGCTTTTCAGCTGAATGCACTGTAATCAGCCGCTGGGACGAATTTCGTTTCACTCCTGTGGTGAAATGAAAATAAATCTTTAAATCTCTGTAAATCTAGAATAAATTTTGATTCCCAAACGTTCCAAAATTTTTACTGTTTTAAACAAAAACCTCAACCTCAGTGGTAAAGTTCAAATTTTCTCTCCGATCATCTTTTGATCCTCTTAAAAAATGTTCACAGTGGTCTTTTAATTACGATTATGGCATTTTAAGACAAAATCAAAAAACCTGTCTTGTTTCCTAGGACATAGTTTCTGCTGAACTGCAGTAGTTCATCTGAAATTCACCTCTGGGTTATGGGCGGGACAGCTGGCGCCGTGTAAGCCTGCCAACACTTCCTCCTCGGAGGCGCATCCCTTTGTTCAGATTTTTTCCCGCTAGCTTACAGCCCCTCAACCCCCCAACATAACATTAGTGGTGCAACAAAAATGTTGAGCAATATCAAAGCTATCCAACCGTACAGTTTTGAGCCAAATGTCAACTCAGATGAGAAAAACTAAGACGTACATGGATCTATTTGTCTATAAGTGGATGCATCAGAATGGAGCGGATCTGGAAAGTTGTAGCTTCTACAACACAAATACGATATTTATTCAATGGTATTTTTTTTGTCTGCTCCGAATTCACAAAGATTTGAAAAACGTAAATACTCAGATGTAATTTAAGCTGAACTTTCTTTATATTTGTCCTCCATCACGAGGAAAAAATCCACAAGAACATGATAGAAAACCTCTAAAACACCATTTTCATCTGAGTGAATCTTTAAAAGCAGGTAAAAGGATCACAGCCCACTAATCAATTCAATTTCTGATTCAACAAGATTTGATAAAAATTGGTAGAATTACCCTTTTTTAAAAACCAATTTCAAATGAAAATAACTTTTTACCTAATTGCAGATTTAAAATGCAGAAAAGGTAGAATTTATGTTCAAAAAACGATGAAATCTGACTTTAAAAATCATCTATAAAAGTGCATTTTTTGAGTAAAAATCTGTGAATTTTTTAAATAACCCAGCTCTGACAGTTATTTGTTTGGGATTACTTTTCAGGGATTAATAATTTGTTTGATCAGTTTGATCATTTGACCTTGCACTTGCTGAAGTGGGAGTGTTTATCTATTTGATCAAGATAAAAACAGACAACGCTGGTATACTTTTGGCTAACATTTTAAATAAATACTTAAAAATGAAAATGATCACATGTTTCTAGCAAAATAAAATAAAATACTAGACGAAAAGAACAAAATAGGTCTGGCGTGCGGATACGCAAACCTCAGTGCGACGCCTGACATGTCAGGAGAAAGTCACCTGCTCTTTCATCTAGAGGTTTTTAAGATAATGATTAATTTTTTGGCTCAGAGAGGTTGCAGCTTTGCATTGGATTGCTGTGTTCTTGGCTTCCTCAATGTGGGTGTGCGACCATTTACAAGCCAGTTACATAATCCAAATGGATCCAGCCTGAACCTCAAGTGTGGGTGTGAGTTCCACACAGAAAAACACAAAGTCCAGAAAATGACTTCCTCCTTAAAAGCTTTGTTAGTGGATTTTTGCCAAACAAAAGATGACAAGCAATTACAAAAGGGGTCAGGACAGATTGAGACTTGTCCTGATGCCCAGACGCATCCGTCTTCCAGCCTGGCATACATTGCAGGCACAGCCGGGGGGGTTGTGTATGCATGTATGGCTCAGCTGCACTGCAGCCTGGAGTGAACGTGTGTCAACCTGCCTGCCAAAACAATGGCACTGAAGTTAAAGCAGCACCATGTTCATGGGGGTAACTGATGAGTTACATTTTAGTGCCACCATAGCGAAAGACATTCTAAAATCCAGCAAACACCACAGCTCAGGCTAAAGTAACTCCAAAGTAAGCTAACTCTTGTGCGTTCTAAACCCCCTCACATATGGCAGCAAATATTCCGAAAACAAACCTAAATGTTTTAATAGGAGTGCAATGTCAAAGCCGAATTTGCCAAAGTGACGTCACCTATCGATATATGGTTGAATTATTTTGCTGCGACACGTTTTCTCATCTTCAAAAACGGTTTAGACCATATAGTGCAGTTTTTTGAACGCGGTTCGGAGGGCTGGCTCCCCGAAGGAGAAGAACGTTTTTGTTTTAAACCAACGCGGAGGGATATAGAGTCGCGTTGCGTCATAAACGAAGCACACTTTTCTCATAATAACAGGACTATGTGGAGTAAAGTGAACTTTAAAGTGGTTAAAATCTACCGTGCGCTGGTTGTGCTCCTCGGAGGTGCTGTCCCGCGCTGAATCGCCGCTGTCTCCCCTCCTACAACTCTGAGCTCCGCTTCTGCTGCGTCATTTGTTGACATCCTATTCCAGCCGGTTCAGGAAGCTCTCCCCTTTTAGGCCGGCGCAGCCAGGCATCCTAAAAATGTGCGGGGGAATTTGCCGAGCCGGTGTCAGCAAAAGCGTGAGATTCTTTTTAAAAGTCACTTTTAGAGTAAAGGTCAGCAGCAGCACCTGTGCTGTGACAGACACGGCAGGTAAAACGGAGCTGCGGTGCTCCTGGTGCAGGTGATTACAGCCAGTCCCGGCCCCTTTCTTGACCTTTCGAACCACCTTTCCCGCTGCCTTCACAGGTCACGAGGCCCGCATTATTACCACGGAAGTGTTATTAGCGCGCGCTCAAAAATCAGGCGCGTGCAGATCAATAAAAGAGGTTATACAGGATGCTTAAGTGACACTTTTGTTTTCTTTTTTAAGATTAATTAATTAAATTTGCAAATCTTTGTTATTAATTATGAGTTTTTGTGCACATCGAATAATAAGAACGTTTGGCAGTGTTTTTTAATGAATAATGTATTTTTAAATAAACTTAAGAACAATCATAATTTGTTTGGATTTTTTAAAATAAATGAATTACTGTCAGATCATCTGAAGTTGTTACAGTTTTGTATTTTTTATGAAACGTTGATTGGAAAAAAGATGTATTTATAAATGAGATATCTGTTAAGCATGAGATTTTAATTCAAAATTTTACTTGATACGTTTAAGTATACATTGCATATCTTACCTGCATTGTTTGTTCGCATAATGTACATTGAACACGTATTATACATGACTATTCATAACATAGTTATCAGGAAAGTTTATTATTCTTTTCCAAACAACCCTGTCCTTGCAGCTTCTCTTTGGAGTACACCTGACTCAGGTAAAAGCTTTTTAGAACGTTGCTGCCATAGTTTGGACAAGAAGCACCAGAACTGAACATATAACTTCTATTCTTAAGTCCTCACACTGCTCACCAGTTAGATATATATACTCTATAAATTACTTCACAGTTGAGGATGCAAATACTTGTCAGATCATTGGTGGTACACAAACCCAGCAAAGGTCTGAGATACCAAGAAAGCTACCAGCTGGTAGAGCCCAGAGCTGGAACCAAACAGAATGAAGCTTCTTTCAGCTGCTCTGATGCACTGGCAAGACCAACAGAGAGGTAGAATAAAACATATTAATAAGCAAAGGTAGTAGAACAGGCATGGTGCATTTTGAATGAGTGAAAATTACAATTCATAACATGAATTTAAAAAAAGAGTTGGAAATGTGTTGTAGTGTTGTGTATGGTACAGTGAGGAGGTAAAAACGCTTATTTATTTATATAACCGCACAATGGACTGGTGACCTGTCCAGAGCGTACCCCACCTTCGGCCAACAATGGCTAGGATAGGCTCCAGCAACCCCCAAAAGCGATTTAGTGGCTTTGGAAATTGGATTGTTAAATGAACGATTTACATCAGAAAAGATCGACAGAACTGTGCTTTTTTCTTCTTTTATTTTATTTATTGTACTTGTTAGCTTGTTTCAGCCAATATTAAAACTAAAAGGGACGTGCAAAAGCAATATATACATAATGCGTGTAACAAACCAGCGGAAAAAAACAAAACAAAAAAAAAACCAGTAGAAATATTTAAAAACAAATACATTGATTTTTTTAATATCTATCTTTTATGTAAACATAAAAAAACAACAGTTTTTAAGGTGGACTTAGGTAAATTGTTGAACTTCTATTTCCAATGCAAATTGTGTTAAAAATGGTAATGATATTTTTAAACAAATACATAAAATTGTTTTTTTAATTATTACTATATTGATATTTTCTATGTCTATTTTTTAGGTAAATTAAAAACAAACAAACCGTTTTTTAAGCCCGACCTTAAGTGAAATGTAATACTGGCATGGAATTCATATTTCACGTTCAAAATAGTTTGAAAAAATAGTTCAAGAAAATTGTAAACAAATGAACTAATTGATTTCTAATTTTTTTCAGTTAAAAAATCCTTTATGTCATTGCTTTCATATGAAATTATTGGAACCAGCAAAGTGATTTGATGCATTTTTGCATAAATAGACATCTATACATTTATAAATGAATAAACATTTTTGCAATTCACATATTTATGTGTTATCTGTTAATTGAATATTTTAGGGGAAAAATAGACTGACAATGTCTTTTTAAATTAATAAATAAGTCATTTACCTTGAAACGTAGATAAGAAAATGATTAACATGTTTTGCAATTCAGTTTCAAGTGGTGCAGTCTAAAGATCGCCACATGGTGGCAGGGTTGTTACATAAAAAACTAGTTTGAATCCGGTTCATTACATCTTTGATATTAGGCACATTTCGGAATTATTGTTTGACATTTTCAAGAAAATCTGGTATAAAATTATCTAAACTATTAATTAAAATGTGATTAAATAAAGTAAATGTTAGAAAACATGCTGAGTTTAGCTCTTTAGTGGTAAAAATCTACAGAAATTCTTCTTTTTCCCCCTCTTTGTTCCCCCCCTAAATGGTAAACCTCCATGTTTGTCCCGAGAGTTAAATGTTGGATGCATCTTGACAATTGTGGAGGGACTCCCCCCTCCCACATCCCCTGCCTCCCTGCTGAAGGATGCAGGACGGTCCTGAGCTCTGACTCCTGTCAGCTTCGCGCAGAGAAGCAGCCGCGATCGCAGCGGAGCTGTGGATCCATCTCCATGCTCATGAGCCGCTAAAACCTCCTGTCTCAGGTTAAAATGAAGGACCGCTTTCAGTCGGGATAAAGTCAGCGATGGCTCGCTTTAAGGGGGGATTTTCCCGGATCTGCCGATGAGGTTTCATTCTCAGTCCGACCGGATTCTCCCAGCGTGATGGATACTAATGAACTGCCAGTGTTTAAACTTTTTTTTGTTGGGCTTTTTGGTGAGTATTTTTTTTTTCTTAAAAAAAAGCGCTTTAAAAACCAAGACTCCAAGTTGTCAGTTTGAGCTATAATGAGTCACAAATCCAAATCTGTTCACATTTGTTTCACTTCACCAGCTGATCAGATTTGTCTTTTTGCATTTTTCATCCTTTAACACATTTTTTCTGCACCGCCCAGCCTCTATAAATAGTGAGTTATCAGCAACAGCAGTTTTCTTTGACAGAGCGTGCACTCATTGAGGGTTTACATTGTGGTTTCATGCCCCAGTGGACCCTTCTGACCGGGATCCAGTGGGAAAATCTGAATCTGGCTCACTAATCAGGTTTACAACTGTTTCTGATTTAGGAATGACTTTTGCTAGCCAGACCAATGGTCAAAGCATGAATTTTTACAGCCTCTCGTTATCTTTAGATGCCCCATCATGGCCTGTGAGTGTGGCAGAGGTCTTATCAGTGGGGTGAGGGGCTCTGGGAAAGCAGATGATGGTCGGTCTCTGCACCATCTGGTTTTGGTCTGATTGAAAATGGTTGGCTTCCTCCAGCTGACAAGCCAGGTGGGAGTCTCAGTGTGAGGTTCTGTGACTGTTTTCTCTGGGAAAAGCAGCATCCTGGCAGAGGTGTTTGTGTTGTATCTGCAACAGCATCTGACCCAGCCAGACTACTGTCACAACATGTTACAAAAAATCAAAACACCCGAGATTGTTCAGACCTGACGGTGTGGTCGGTTGCTGAGTGATGAAATGAAGCGCTGCATGCTTGAAATGAAATAAAGGAATAGATGGTGGAGAGAAAGAGCAAAGCATGACCTTCGCAGGACACGTTTGTTTCGCAGCTGAGGCAAGAGATGATGCAAGACATTTGTATGTGTTCATCACGGGGGGAAAATTGCAAAAGCTCTTAGAGTTTAAACAGGGGATGTACAAATATTGAAATTCAGCTCCATGATAAATGGAGTTGGCCACACAGACGACACATGAATTTAAAACTTATATCTGCAGTTTTGTTTATTTATCCTATATGTCATATAAAGAAGTAGTGCTATCATGGTTTGGGCCCCGTGTTGCTTTGTTTTACAAAAAAAAAGAAAAGAAAAAAAGAACTTAAATTTAAAATGTTAGAGAACATACCCGAAGTGTACATTTACCCAAATGACATTTGTCCTTTTTTATTGTTACAAATTGTTGACTGGCTGATAAAAAACATATCTTCTTTTTTTGGAAACAATCAAAATTGCATTAAATGAATAGAAAAAAATATTTACAGTTAATGCATTTTGGCCCCAAGGTTTTGTTTTTGTCAGACAACATTTAAGGTAACTCACATTGGTCGCTTCCACCATGATGCATTCCTGGCCTCAATATGTATCTGAGAAGGTAATTTAGTGTCGCTTTTTCTACTTTTCCTTTCACATGTGTCTGTTTGGTCTGCTTTGTTCGGTAAAAAGCTGTGTGCAATTTGCACAAACAGACTCTGGTAATTCTAAAACCAGGGGTTGGATTCACTGGCTGTGGTTTACTACCAGACTGATGGAAGGGCTTTGCACTTTTGCAAAAAAGTGGCATAGCTGAAATAGAGATGTATCAAGGTAAAGAAAGTGTATGTTCATATACTATGGTCAAAGGACCAAAAAGATAGCTCACCTTCTTCTTCCTGCATTTTTCTGTCCTGTTTCGGTTGCTCAGAAACCCGCAGCTATGGTAACTTTTGGATTTTTTCAAGCTAAAGTGTTAACATTTAAAAAACTAAAATTAAACAAATAAAGATTTAAATGTTTTCTGCATTCCCAGCCCCTTTACACAGAGTCCGAAGGATCCTTGTACCTTTGGTCCTCAACACAGAAAACAGCAAAAAACAAAGCAAAATAGGGAGGGGTGGAGGAATCCTGCAACAGGACATGCTACTGTAAATGTTCCTTTAAATAGAGAAAAAAGTTAAAGACGGCAAACAAAAAATAGATATCAGCAAAAATATATAGCTGCAGTCACTAATTTGAATTTCAAGAATCTTTATCTTATGTCCAAAATAGAACAGAGTAAGATTTTTCAAGCAACAACAAAAAAGAAACAATCCCAATGTTGTTTATTTAAGCAAATCTGGCAACCCAGTTTGATCTAAAAGGACAAATTACACTCTATATGTGGAATTACTGAATTTGAGGTGTATTAGCTAATTCTGCAAACTCTAAATATAACCATAAATGTGAAGATCAGCAATAACATGACATTAAATTTCAATATGCGCAATAGTTTAGAAACCTCCACCAAAGAAATTGCATCCCTTGCAGAGAAAACAATGGCTTCTGCTGCTCTTCTGCTTAAAGCATTTAGCACAGACATCCCTAAAAATGTATTTTTCACCACAGAAGTTTGTCTGAAATGATAACTTTATACCCTGAGCATGTTTTTATCGGGATTCTCATTCTTAGTCGGTTGAAAAAAAAAAAGGAGTTGGCAGCACAGGTGACATGTGATAGCGTTTGTGGGGATGGGGTAGTTTTCACATCAAGATCCTCAAAGAGCGCTCACAGAGAGAAGGAGGTTATCTCAAGGGGACTCGTGCTGCGTTGTTGCTTGTCAGTTTGGACCTTTGCGGTCGATCCTGTACAATTTCAGGTCTTTTGCTGTCTGACGGAAAACGAGAGACTCCCCATGAAGCATCTACTCCCTCATGTAAACAGTGTGCTGCTTTTGGGAAGGAAATCGCCCTGGGAGGGAGGGAGGTTGTTCTGCTCCTCAAACACCTGAAAAAACAGAGCTGTAGAAATGCTTATGAGTTCTATTTATAAAGTTCTATTTATTGCCCTTTGGTGAACAAATACTTTTTATGTTTTGGTTCAGTTTCAGTGACAGAAAAATTACATTATATAGGTGTAACCCATAAAAGAGCTGGGATGATGACATTTGACTGGATGTACTTAAATAACTGTATTTGAAGCAGGTTCAAAATAAAAATTATCAGTAAAGCAAAACACTAAACTGTAGTAATTTGGCCGTCAAACATGATCACTCAAAAAAAATAAATAATAAAATCACATCACTTTATTACTGTTTAAGATCCAATCCAATGGAAATCTGTTTTAGGGTTTTTTTATCGTGTGGGATGGGGCTGGAACCAGAAGCAGGACAGAAACGGAAGATGGACGAAAGAATGGTCTTTTTTGAGTTCGCAGAAGTGGTGGAGGGTTCTGACTTGAAATGCACGTGGCTTAGTGGGTGATGAAACGGATGAGCTGCTGGTCTGGTCGAAGCTGAGATGACTGAAGAGTGGAGCCTTGATTGGTGTCCCGTTGGATGACTAGTGGTCGACAGTGGTGGAGATGAAGCTCGTAGTAATTCCTGAAGGGGCAAAACGGAGAGTGGGTCAGTGTGGAGGTGAAAAATGTGGCACAGCTTGGCTTGAGAGCTTAGCATGAGTCAGTTACTCAACCGCAGGAAGCAGACAGACTGACGTGAGGAGTCCAGATAAAGGCTGCAGGCTGATGAGCTGATAGGTCACAGGGAATTTTTCTCATGATGGATGAGATATATATATAAACATTATGCTCAAAATGATATTTCTGAGCATTTATTTGCTCACATCCTTGTGAATCAGTGGGAAAAAGATTGTCTCTGTGTTGAAGAAAATCTCCTGGGTGGAACACGAGCTTCCTGCTCCGCTCCATTCTGATGCATCCACTTGCAAACTAATAGATCCATGTACGTCTTAGTTTTCCTCGTCTGAGCTGGTATCTGGCTCCAAACTGCACGGCTAGATTGCTCCAATATTTCTTACCATTTTTGCTGTACCGATAAAGTTAGATTGGGGTGTGAGGGGCCATAAGTGAATGCTTTTGCTTGGAATATGCTGCAGAAAGACTGGAAACTAACTGAACTGGTATCTTTAAATGTTTTTAAGAAAAAGCTCAAAGCATCAGAGACTGAAAAAATAATGTGCAACTGTTTTTTATGATGTATGTGGTTTTAATAATGTTTGCTTTCATGTATTCTTTGTATTGAAATGTGCTGCCTTTGGCCAGGACTCCCTTGGAAAACAACAGTACCGGTCACAACTCAGAGGCTAATTTCTGATGAACTAACCCAGAAACTATGTCTCAGCAACACAGGTGCTTTGATATTGTCAAAAAACAGCATAATCATAATTAAAGTGTTTTTTAAAATAACTCTAAAGATGATCGGAGTGAGTTCAAATTATAAATAAATCAAAAGTTACACCCATTTTTTGATACTTTTCTTCTGGATTCTGGTTTTCTTTTTTGTAAAAAAAAATTAATTTTGCCCTAAGTTGTTCATCAGAAGTCATATTTAACCTTTGGCCCTGATCACATGAGGCACTTCTATTGCTAATTTCTTTTACTAACCTTGTTTTAATATAAAAACATATTATTAGAAAAAATTTGCTCTGGATATACAATTTTTAAAGCTACATTAAATGAGGAAAAGTACATTTTGTGATATTTTCCTTTTGTGTTTGACCTGCTTCTTTATCTGCAGTGTTATCAATATGCAAAATTGTGATTTAAAAGAAATGTAGGAATTCTATTTTGTAAATAACATTAAGAGAAGACATAAGTAGCAAATCGGCCTATGAAGGCAAAAGTGTTTCCACTGTTTCAATGCACAAAATGTAAAAGTAGGTGAAGGCTGAGAAAACTCCTTTGAGACTGACTCACAGGTTGACTCATCACGATACCACTGAATGTAATATATTACATAAAGCCATTCTTTTCATTTTTATAAAAAAAATATCTGATTGAAAATTTCATAATTATTAAAAAATAGCAACAAAGAAAAGAAACGTGATCATAAGATAAAAACATTATTACTACTAAAATATCAAGGTGGATCTCATTCAGCGCTTTGTGGTGTCAGCTTCAGTGATTTGAGTATCTCCAAACTAATAGTAAAAACTGCAGACAGAGAACTGGTCTGTATTCATAAATAGTACTATCCGTCCCAGTCTTCCTCCTGAGGAATTTCTCAGGTTCTCACTCATAATAATAATAAAATAATAATAATAATGGATGCAGACAGAGCATGTAATAATTGCTTATGATAAAATTTTACACATCTCCAAATGTAAATGTATAAAAAATAAGATTTTACTGCTAGAAAAAGGGTTTTAGGTTCTTGCTATATTTCCTGAAAACAATGTCAGTTTTTTGTTATTTTTTAAAAATTCTTTTCAAAACTGACAAAGTTTTGGTTTTACTTTTGAGAAATTTGCAAACGTGGCGAACGTCTTGATGAATGCCTAAAATGTCACACTTTTACTTGTTTTGGACCCTATTGGTTCTCTTAACAGGTATTGAAGAGCTCCTCTGGCTTTTCAGAATCAAATTTTCACCAACAGGACATTTCAAAACGTCTTTTTTTAGGGTAATTTTTTAGATTTAAAATAGGGAACACATAGCCTTAAGCCTTAGTCACAACGGCTCTTACAGGTGGATATTGGCTGTCTGCCAGTGAAAAGTGGGCAAACTTGCACGGGACCCTCAAGAAATATCAAGGTCGTAGATCGCTCGGTGAGCCTGTAGAGCAAAAATGTTGATGAGCAATTTTTTACGGGCATGCTGCAGGCAACAGGTCATAGCAAATACTCAAACAACACAAAAGGGTAATAAGTAAGTGTGAAGTAGTGTGTCACATGGATTTTTCATTTTTTTCTAACATACCCCAAGTCCTGTGTACTGCACAAGAAGCCCAGTAGTGATGTTCAAATGAAAGGTGTGCTGTTCTTGTGTGCAGCCTGCCTGTTAGAAGTGAGGAAATTAGACAATCTTGGCGTAGTTTGAGTGGACATCCTACGGGCACTTAAGTATCACACCCCGTGGTCAGTAAGGAGCCAGTACTCACACCTTACTGGTGACCAGAGTGTAGCATATCCGACAACATGACTGATACACCGTAAATGCAACTTACATTAAATAGCCTTCTGAATACTTCACTACACAATCTACACTACACAAGCTTCAAAGGACCTGCTAGACACACCTGCGCTCACCTTCAGATGCAGCCACATCTCTCTATGACCCTCAAAGAGCCTGGACAACCCAAAAAACAAAGTACCCATGGGTGCATGTGACTGAGGCTTTAGACACGGTTTGATTGGCTCAACATCAACCTTTAAAGTCTTGTTGCCCTCAGGTACAGATTCCTGTGATAATTTGACCTGGATTTCTGAGATTCTTCACGTTGCAAAATATGTGCATTTATTGAACGAGACACATCAAGGTTTACTTGCAAGGGTTTTCAAGTGGACTAAACTCTGCTGGTTTACTCCCCAGCACAGTTCAGTTAAGGACTCACACCTGTCCAATGAAACATACTGCCTGAGAAAATGCATGTTCGTTCTGCTCAAACAACTGGTTGAAATGATCAGGATGACATCAAACTCTGAAATCCTGAGTGGTTTGCGTTCTTTTGCCTCTCTTAGCAGAGCACGTCTTGAAATGTGACTAATATTCTGATGCTGAACCAGAAGCCTGCTACTCCCACGTGTGCTGCCCAACACGGAGGCAGGACTATCTGGAGTTCAAAGATCTGTCAAAGCGGTTGTTGTAAGCAAGGCTTTGGTTTTTACAGGTCAGCGTGGTAACGAGTCGGTAACAGTATTACAGGTGAACTTAGGGGAGCTCGGCAGCATGGGAGATTTGTTAAAAGCATTATGAATCTTTCAGATCCCTGTAAAAGATTCATGCTGCAGAGGTGGTGTGAACTTTGTCTGTGCTCATCCTGCACGCATGGCAGCCTACTTTTGGAATGCACTGTAGTTAATGTTGATGTGTTTTCACCTAAGTCAAGCACAAACCCCCCAAAAAATGATAAAAGGCTTAAGTGAATAAACATTTATTTATTAAGCTTATTCACAGAAAGTACAAGTATTTTTTCAATGTGTAGTGATTCCTTCATTAGTGGAGAAAACAAACCATTAAATTATACTTTTAATGAGTAAAAAATAGTTCAGGGGCTCCAGTAATTAAACAAAAAGTCTTCAGTTCTCTGCATCTGCCTGCAGCGCGCCAAGATGCAACAAATTTCGTTTTGTTGCACCAAAATGCGACATGTAAGTTGGTTCTGCAGCATTAAATTCTTACAAAAAAGACATATGTTTTAAAAGGAGCAACAAAGAGCAGAAGTGAGGCGATATTATTCTGACAGTATGATAATTTCTGTCAGACGGCAGTCTTTTTTGTCCGATTTCTGGTTACAATACATAACATTTGCAAAACAGAAAAAAACACATTAATATTTACGGGCTAGATCTGTTGTTAAAGCCTTAGTCACAATTGCCCTTTACTGGTGGATACGGGCTGTCTGTGGGCAAAAGATGGTCAAACATGTATGGCAAACAAAGTGGCCCACACAAAAAAGCAAGGTTATAGACCTGTGATGTCATAGTCTGGTAAGCTCCAGGGCTGAGCGAGCCATGGAGCAAAAATGTTCCCACTTTTGGTACGGGCATACTGTGGATGACAGGTTGTAGCAAACGCTTATACAACACGAAAGGGTGAGTAAGGAGGAAGTAGGTGAGATGCCGGCGTGTTGTAGAGATTTTTCATTTTATCAAGACGTCAAAACATATATCAGACTATGTTGTTATACATTTGCAAAAAAAATCGAAATAATTAAATAAAAAAAATCCACATTTATATAATCCATGCCATGAAAATAAAATAAAAACAAAAGATGCATTTATCCTAAAGCACTTTAAGTCATTATAATCAAGTATAATTATTGCATTGAGTGGTATGACTGATTTCTGCCTCTTGTGATTGAAAATGTGGACAACTCACAATTAATAAAGCATATGCATGGTAAAGGCATGCAAAGTTTTGTTTGAATTACATTTATAAATAAAGCTTATAACAGATTTTGGATGAAAACAGATGACTGATTATCTAAGGTATGTAAAATGATAATCCCAACAATCTGTTCAGATTGCACAGTTAGCTGCTTTTGGTAATCTTATTGTTTCAAAACTAGTTGAACTTAAGTTCTCCAAAAAACGAGAATCAGCTTTTCCTATTGTTTCTGAACCAACCTTTCTCATTGGTATCTTCATCAAGTCAAATGCTTTGGAATGCAATGAACGAGTCCCCCTTGTGCTGCAGCAGCTCTTGATTGCACTCACGTGACAAATGCAAAAGATGAGATGTGTGGGTGTTGGAGCTCCAGACTTAATTAAAGCCTCATTTTATGGATGAAAGGAAAAAGTGATGGAGAAAAGCTCCGTTGCTGCTGCAGAGTTAATAAAAAAATCACATTGAAATGGACAAAATGATTAGTTGTTCACCTCAATTTAGTCAATTCAACTCATTCATGTGTTGACATTGCTTTGGAGTTTTATGGAGAATTGTTGGATAATGCAGTGTAAGGTGAGTGAACATTGAGTCTACCAGAAAACTCCTTCCTTTTATTGCTGGAATAAATTCAGTTCAGGTTACCAGAAGTGCGTAAGGCATCTGAAAAAAAGGGACAATCCTTAGGGGATAGAGGAGTGTGAGATGGGTGAATAATGTGGTAATAAATAACGCATACCTGAGGTTATTTTACTTTCAGATATGCAGTGTCAGATCCCATTTCTTTATTATGCTTTAAAAAAATCTCATACACTACTTTTAATAGGAGAACCAGTATGATTTTAATGTTTTTTAGCAAAATATCTTGAATATTTACAATAGGCATGGTCATGTCTGTGGTAAAGCTGTACTTTTCCAGCCACACTGTGTTACACAGTTTTTGTTTCATGCCCGCCAAAACTCAGATGTGTCAATTTACCAATGATAACCCAATCAAACATCAAGCAAAACCTTTTTTTAACTTTAAAATATCCAGGTGATTTTGCAGAATTTACAGAAAAACCTTAATGTAGATGTTTTTCCCCCAAACAACTCCAAAAGGGCTGAAAAGTAATTTCATTTGTATGGTACCCCATAAGGCTGCACGGTGGAGCAGTGGTTAGCGTTCTCGCCTCACATTGAGAAGGTAAGAAGGCTGGTTTGAATCCCAGTTGGACGTTTGATCTGTCAATCAAACGTTTTGAACATCTGATGCAAGACTACATATATTTATTATTGGTCAGTTTATAACTTACAATAAAGAAAGAAAAATCCTAAAAAAAAAAGATTATTAAGAAGTTATTGAAAAAATGAAACAGAGCAAGAATAGTTATTCTGACAAATAGAATGACTGCATAATAGCTGTTTATTTCTCTATAGAAGTGTATGGGATTTTAGTTTCTTTGGTTTCAGGTACTTCCTATTTGGAACATAAGTGGGGAGGGGTCACTCACTCCAGTTCTCATATACAGTCAATGGTTATAAAACACGGAGTGGTACTTTGGGGGTAAAGCATTAAAAATAGGACTCAACCTCCATGTTGGTTTAACCAAGTGGACCAGGTTCACATAAAGGCTCTGTTTTATACCTACTGCACATCGTTGTGCTTGGAACCATCACAAAAACTCACAAATACACCAATTTTAGGGCTTCTACAGCGTTTGTTGCTTTATTAATAATGATCATCAACCTTTTAAAACCTTGTTGGACAGCTACTGTCATAAAAAATACATAAACAAAACAGGAGCTGCACAACCCAATCGTCACAATAACAAAAAAAGGTCGAATAAATACAGTACAACAAAGTGAGTTCACGCTTCAGTCCTGAGAGGCAAAACTGGTTACCTCATCATTAAGGGACACCTGAAAGCGCCTAATAAAACAGCTTCACCCCATCAACCCTTGGACTAAATCAAAACAGTCAGTTTAAATCTTAAATTTGTTGTTTCACATGAAATGCCATGCTTTTTTTTTCTCCTGCCCCCCCATCCGATGTTGTGCCTGATTGGCTGAGTTTTCTTCTACTCCCTGACAAACAAACAAGCAGCTCTGTGCTTTAAAATATGTGTTAAATCCTCAAGGCACAAATCTATGTTTATTGTATTTCTTAAAGTACATCTTGATTAGATTTAATTAAGAGGAAAATAATGCATTTCTTCTTTAGAACCTTCCAAAGTATTGCACCTGAGGGTGATGATTAATACTCAAGGCTCATTGGTATTCAGTATTTGTCACATCGGTTGTTCGGTTGTGCTATTCACATCACCCAAAGGGATCCGTTCATGCATTCATTCATTTAGGCTTTTAGAAGATACATAAAAGGAAGACTAAGACCTACACAGCCAAAAAAGACTTTACTATTTTTTTCCCCTAAGAAAATCCATCCTATTCAAATCTGAAATTATAGCTTTTACTTGGCCTAGCAACGATTTCTCTTTTCAGGAAAAACTGAAACACATTTGAAAAAATACAAACCTACAATTTTATTTTGCTTTTTGTTGGATTTAAATGTTCCACTGGAGCTTGGTCTGGGTTTTAGCAGAAAAAAGGGGCAAGAGGGGCTTATTTAGTTTCTTTTGTACTTTCAAATTAAAAGCTTCTTTCCAATTTGGGGAAACTCTATAGAAGTTTGAATGCAGTTGGCAATAATACTCCCTTTCCAGTTGATTATTTTCCTCATGAGGAAGAGCATGTGAGCTGATTGTGTTAGCACAGAGCCACTGCGTCCAGGTTTCTTATCTTCCCCCAACAGTCGAAGCAGAAAGCCGTCTGTTCTCAATAAATGCAGCGCTTTTGTTCTGAAAAAAATAAAATAAAATCCCCCAAATTTCTTTAATCAAAATCTTTTGTTTAGACAACAGGCAGGCCCAATGTTTCTTGGTACAACAACGTCGATGGCTCACAGACACATGGGCTGGCTCCACGGCGGAACATTCTGCTGATGCTTGCCTGTAATTTTCCCCTCCACATGGTAAATGGATTGTATTTGTATAAAGTCATCCCAAAAGCCTGCCATGATGCCTCTCTTTCACCCACGACAAACCCCTGCACCACCTCAGCTGCTGTCATCCTTCATCCACAGATTGCCAGAGTTTAAAAAGCGCATTCCTCTCCCCCTATCATCCTATCATGGGTTTTCTCTTCTGGCACTTTATTTCTGTCCATCTCCGTCATGGTCATCCAGTAGTCCACTATTTTTCCTTCCCCTCTTCCTGCTTTTGTTTGCCAAGTACCCAGAGTCCCCTCCTGTGTGTCGTTCCCCAGCCTTCCTCTCCGCTGCCCCCTTGACCCCCAGATCCCCTCTGTTTCTTTGAGACCCCGCTCTGATAAATGCAGTCTTCAGTTCCAGTCACAAACGCGGTTTGTGCTGTCTGGCTAAGTGTGTTAACTGGATCCAAACCCTCACAACCCCATGAAAGGTCGACAGTCAGACAGAACACACAATTTCATTATCAAATAAGGATGACACAGGACGTCTTCTCAGGAACTTATTTCAGTTGGGCCGAAAAACAGTCCTCCAGGCAGATTAAAGAAAAGTGGATGTAAGGTAAAGCTTGCTGTGTGTGTGTTTGGGGGGGGGTCTGAATGTGCCAGATAAGTGGGGTTGAAGAAATAAGGGAAACACAGCAACTCACTTATTTCTGGCCACAGCGGACCAGAAAGGTCATACAACCTGTGAGCCAAAACAAAAGTTGTTTAGTTATTTATCACATACAAAAAGCAGACACAAAAACTCATTTGTGGCTTTTTCGTCACGGTTTATTACATTTTTTATTTTGTGCAGTACAAAATACTGAATATACAGAAAAATAGGGTTTGTTTTGCACAAAATTGGAAAAAGAAAAATCCTAATAATAAAAAAATAGCTTTAGCGACCTGTTTAAAATGCTTTTTTGTGTATTCTCAAGTGAATCTAGTAAGTCAAACGAGTTCACATCTTAAACTAAGACACTTTTCTGAAAACCCTTTCAAAATAAAGGTCATATTTTAAAAAGGGGTCGCTTTTGGCATTTGAACTCCTGTTTGCAAAAACGTTTTATATAGTTTGGTTTAAATATATTCTCTGTAGTTTCTGTTTATTTTATTACACATTTTTTGAACGGTTAGTGTACTGAATGTTGTATGGATGGGAAGACAAAATTGATGCACCAAACACTGTCATCAGTCACAGTCAGTGTAATAAACTGCTCATAAAAACATAAAATGGAATATAACGAAAAACTTTAAATATGTTTTTAGGACGGTTTTTGTCATGACGTTTATGATAAAAGTGACATCATCTGTTGCAATCTCTCCTCCTTAAAGACTTAAAGAGATCTGACATTTCACATCACAGTCTTTAGAAGTTAAGATTCATTTTATCTTTGACTTTTGTTCCTGTTTTACAATAGTGTTCCCATTTTTAGTTAAGCAAGACTCTCAGATCTTTTAAAGCTTTGGCATTTTTTTTTAACTAAAAAACAACAAGATGCTCCCATATGTGACAAAGTGTATGTTTTTATAGAGATGTATCAAAATAAACACTGGACTGGTTAAAAAGAAACATTTGACAATTTTAACATCCTTTACATTATACAGAATATCAGTTAATTTGAATTAAACAATCTCAAACAAAAGCAATCTGAATTGTCAAAGAATGAACAGTAAAAAAAAGCATTCATATTGAATTATAAATGTCATTTAAAAAGTGTTTTTAGGTCTGGAAGAATCATACACTTAAATTAAAAATGAAATATTTTGCTTTTTTTCTTGCAAAATTCGCTTTGAGCTCTGAGCCCATTTTCATTTTCATTTTCCCAGTGCAGAAAGGCATTTCCTCCCAGCACCTCTGCTCAGTCTCCTCCACCATTTTCCTGAACTCATTTATTTTGCCGTCAGCTGGTAGATGAATGATGATCGCTCGCAAAGTCTGTCTCCTTGACTTTGCCTGAATGTGAACCCAGCAGATGTGTTTTAAAGAGTAGTGGATGAAAGTAAAATTGATCATGCAGCCTGGATTCCATCTTTTTTTTTTCATTTATGCTTTTTGTTTTATTTTAAGGGATACTCTGTGACCCACAGAGGATGTATTTCAGAAAGATAGTGTCATTGTGACATTGTCTCCTGAGAACAGGTTTCTCTCAGGCAGTCACAGCAGCAGCCAGCTTTAAACCAAACAATTAAATGTATTGGAGCAGGACACTCCATCATTAACAGATAACCTTTCACACTTTCAAACGATGCCTTCTAACCTGTTGTTTAAGATAGATAAACAACATTCACTTGATAAATAAGGTTATTTCCAAAAATGTATAGACCCACTCCCACTGGAACAAATGTACCTTAGACATGTACCCCATTTATTTTCTGTATTTTCTGAAGTTTAAGTTGCAGGAGCCAAAAAAAATTTTTTTAAAGAAGAAAAAACATATATAAGTCACTCATGTGCAATAACTGGTTAGCAGAAAACCAACTCGAATGCTGGTAGGATGGACCAATGAAATCAGTTTCAACAGAAGATAAGCCAAGTGTCACAACCCAGCTGAAGCTGTGACAAAGAAAGAAAGTCACAGCGCTTTGGGTTACGGTTAAAGGGGTTTGCTTGGGTTTACCATTCTCAATATCAATAAATGACAGCTGACAGACACTGCTCTTCCTCCCTTCCTCATCACCCTCGCACTGCCTTGTCAAGCAGGCGTCTCATCTCCTTCCGTTCCCACTGTGCTCCTCAGACTCCAAGTATTCGCCTCAGGTTCTGGGTATCAACCAGGCCTGGATTTAGCCAGCCCTACTATGGGGTAATGGCAGGGGTGAAAGTAGACTTTTGTTTATGTCTATGCTGTAAAGAATTATGTCACCGCAATCTTTTTAATAGCAGTAACTGCAGATAAGGGGTGTAATAATTAATCGATGAATAGATTTATCCAGCCAGATTGATCTGTCTGAGGCAAGTTGTTAATTGAATTGAATCAAACTATACCATTATAAAATCGTTTCAAAATAAAATATATTAATGATCAAGAATGATCAAGCCATCATTACAGTCTAATGAGTGGAAACACTTTGAATTTTGCAAAGTCATGTGACCATACAGTGTGGTTTAATGTTCTAATAATGTTCTGTTTGTATAATTTTGATGTGGAAAAACAACAGTGGGCTGAACTTTCGGAAACTAAAATGTGAATTGATTTGCCATCAATTCTACACATTTAATTTACACTTTTATCTTGCAAGAAATACAAGGAATCTGGAAAACGTCACCTGGTTGAGGACCCAGGTATTGATCTCTGAGTCCTCATGTAGGGTGTCATATCCTTCCGAACCCCTAAAATGCTTAGAAAATCATCACATCCTTCATCTGTAACTATCTTGTCCTTTAATCTATTTGATATTGTTTAAAAGTTTTATGTTGAATGCTCTTCCTGACGCTACTCTCTACATTTCGGCTCCTGGAAGGGCGGAGCACAGAATGCAAACCACAGTCACAGCAGAGAGACGCAGCTTTGGGTTGTATCTCCAAATCCCAAAAAAGACTTAAGGGCGACTTCTTCGATGTTCCGCACCTGATTGGAGGCTGAGACAAACCTCAGTCTTTAATCAAATGTTGACAACTGTGACATTTGGAACTATTTAGCATTTATACAAAGGAAATGACAAATACAATGGAATATATCAGTTTTTTGTAAAATGATTTACTTGATTTTATTTTTCTTTAAAAACAACTACCTGAGCTAAAGGCAAATCCAGTTTTCGAGACTGGGATATTCCACAGCTTAATGGGTTTGCTTGTCCACATGAGCATCAGTAACAACAACCTGTACCTCTTTACTGTGACTCTGGGTCAGCCTCTCTGTCACAGCCACTTCCTGTCCCCGTTTTGTTGTCACCTCAGTGGCTACTTAACATCAGGCCTCTCCTAGAAGGTCATCTATCTTCCTGTCAGGGAGTCCTGTTGATAAAAAGAAAGTCTGAGAGCACAGCTACTTGCCTGCCGGCATTACTGATAGAGGGTCAAGCACCAATCTAATAAAGTCACTGCTTTTATTTCCATGTTTACGTAATGTTATAAAGGTACTTTTTGTACATAACATAGATGTACATAACAATTAAGATGAGATTAATGAAAGTGTGAGGAAACCTGGGGGCTCATCTGTGTGATGATATTGATTATTCTGAAAGAGCCATCAATTCTTAAACATTGGGAAGACTTTTCTCTATTTTATGCATAACAAAAATATCAAGTTTTTTTCTTACTGGTTTTTTTTTAAGTAGGAAAAAAAAAAGTCAAATTTCATCTTTGCAGTTTCACATCCAGGGTGCTCCTCTGTTCCCAGTTCCAATGCTGCATCTAAAGCAAACAAAGCCCTCCCTCAGTTGTTTGCGTCCGTGTTAGTCTCGTTTGCACGCCTCTCCTGTGCACAGCGTGTGAACGCAGTGGGCAGCGTGGCTTAAAAAGCAGAGGAGGCCATTATCTTCAAAGAGCAAAGATCGGTTAAAACTGAGGGGCATTTGAAGACTAAATGAGCCTGAAAATTACTCTTACATGCAGGTTTTTCTTCATTTAGACCACCAATCTTTAGTTTGCTCATCAACAGAACAGTGTTTATACACAACTTGGAAAGTGTTTCAAAAACAGAGGCAGAGACAACTTGTTGTGAAGCTCCTGTGATGAGATTTTCCCAGATGAGTGATGACAATGGTGATGAGGCAGCTTGAGTTGCCGCTTCACAGCAAGAAGGCTCCTTGTTCAGATCTCAGCCTCCCTGGGTTGTGTTGGCTCTTTCTCTCTCTTATATTGTGTGTTTTTCTGGGGAACTCTGCCCCCCTCTTCAAGAAAACATCATTAATTATTTAAATTTGTGTGTTAGCGTGCATAATACATTAAACTTGTGAGCTGCAGGATGTACTCAATAGAAATATGTGTTTTACTGTGACAAACTTGTTTAAATGATGCACACCTGAGTCCTGTACTAGGACTTCTTTTATTGATATTGAAGCAAACAGCAATGTTAAGTTAAAGATAAAGGCAGTTGTTACATTTTTTAAACCCCTTCATGCCTGAATTTATTTCCAATTATATACAAAATTATTTTTCAGTGTTTTTTTCCTTTTAATGTGATGCTAACATCAACCGGAGCTTTGGATTATACGGTACATTGCAAATTAGCGACATGTAGCATGAAAGGATGAAATATTTTTAATTTGAAAAGGCTTTTTTTGGACACTAGAAAAACTGTTTCTCCAAACTTTTTGAGGAATTTTATGAGAGATAGTCTTGAAATCTTTATTTTTGCTAAAAACAAAACAAAACTAAATAAGAGGACCTGGTTGTAAACATCAATGTTCAGAACCAAAAGTTCCCCCATATCGATAGAAAAAAAGTTGATTTTAACTGGCGGCTCCAACAGTTCGGCTATATCTTACTTTATAATAATTTTTTTTCTACAATTCTAAACACTTTTGGGTTATGGCTAGAGTATGTTTTATAATTCCGGCCGTTGATGTCAGGCGCCATCTTGTCTGCATCCAGGTCCCTCTCAAGAAAAAATAGCTTGTTCTGCTTTAAAACATCACCACAATGTTTTAAAACAATGTGTTTTGTTGAACATTTGAATTGTAAGAGAGTAATATTGATGACTTGGAATTATTGAGGCCAAAAAGCAATCAAGAGGAATTACAGAACATTTAAAAGTTGAGGTAGTTTCAGCTTCCTCTTGCTTCCAATGGTACGTTCACATCGCCCACGGCTACGCATGGTCAAGCGACCACTTTCAATGAAAAGTCTATGTAAACACGCATTAAGTCGTGCTTCAGCCTTTCGTGTTCAAATCTCACGCGTTTGCATGCAACTACTCAAGTTTCTACAACTGTTTTCAGGCTATATGCACAACAGGTGTGGCCAAGAAACTGATGTTGAAAGTTAAACCAGGCTGAACTTTTACCAATGAGTATTCAGATTTGGTAGCGAAGTATGGATGGCGTCACTTTTCATTCACTGAAGTGCCGACTTTTTGAAAATTGATCATGGAGGACAGATTAATTAATTGTGGTTTGTGCCCGGATGGAATTCTATGACAGTAAGTCTTTTTTATATCGACATTTTGCACCAAAGGAACAAAGATTCCCCTCCCTTCCTGTGCAGTGTTAACACCATGGCTTATATGCGCCTTTAAGAACACATTCAATGTGTTCATGTGTTCTCTTTGACGCTTTCCAAAAACGTTTCTCTTGGAGGCCATTTGGGAGCATTTTGTCTCTTTCACTCTACATCATTTTCCATCTGTCTACAAAATCCCCAGCTGATTTTCAGGAGCTTGGTCTATTAACCTGTATGGAAAGACAGAGAACCGAGGAGGAGTCAGATGCTGCTGCAGGAAAACAAAACACACCAGACCCCTCCCCCCCCCTATTTAATTTCTTTGCTGAAGTTCTAAAAACAAGTCTTTCCCGCTGTCGGCTGATCCAATGGCTTCTGTGGGATCTTGTCCTACATTTGGAGCAATAAAATATTTACTCAGAGTTGGAAAACCCCAATTTGCAGACAAATGTAATATCTTTTCTTACTAATGAACTTACACCATTATCACAAACCGCTTTTTAACTAATTGTCCTTTAGAGGCATTTGAAGAGGGATAAGATGCAGACTGCGGCCCCCTCTGCTTCCACTTCACTTAGACGGCACAGATGCTTCATCTTCCTCCTTTCACTGTGTTTTTCCTCTCATCTATATTTATCTAACAGCGGTGGATGACAGTGTGCAGGTGCGTGAGCTGCTGCTCAGGTGGCCTGCTGCCAGCTCACATCATCAAACGCCGCGATGTAGTTTCCCCCCATCTAGTCGAAAATAGCTCAGCTTGCTCCATCTAATTCACAGCTTTAATTGCATTTTAATGCAGAAAACACAATGAAAGCAGCATCTCTGTTTGAGGGGAAACCATCGTCAGCTCCCAGCTTTTATCTGCTAATGTAGGAAGTGCCGTGACAGTTCTTTAATGATCATTGCTTGCAGCATCTTCCGAGCTCTGAAACAGGGTTTTACGCATTTCTCAAGTTCATAAGTGCAGCATTTTGCTCATTTGAACTCCCACACTGAAAATCAAATGAGCTTCCTCCAAAATCGGTCGGTCCTTGAATTCTTTGATGAGAAACACAAGACTTAATTAAGCCGTTTGATTATATCTTCAGTAAATTCCTGTTTCTTTGACGATCCACTTGCCATATAAAGCTCTTGTGGTGTATATTAAAGTACTTTTCTTTTTGTAAAGTGAAACCCCTCCATTCGTCTGTAAAGATCTCATTCAGTCAGCTGTTAAAATGCTAATATTCTGTCTGATCTATGAGCTTTTAATGGTCAGATGCCAACATGCGGCAAGATTCCTCTTTCATCATCACTCCTGATGTGATTATATGATGATGAGCTGAGCTTCAATCATGACTGGCTCTATTCACAATGGCCAGGAAAGGCCTCATTAGTGCAAGTGTGAGTGTTTGTCCCGGTCAATCGTGTCTCAGCAACAGCTGTGGCAGCCTCACAAACCTCGGCGAGGAGGAAGCCTACTGAAAGCTGGATAACCTGTGATTGAGCAGAAGGCTGTCCGAACAAGGGAGAATGAGATGAAAATATATTCGCCTACATTTGATGCCAGTGCAGAGCCACAATTGCTCAGAACCAAGTTGGCTGCAGCGTAAAAAAAACATTCTACACAATCCCTGATCTACAGTTGTGCAGACTCAAATAGCAGAGGCAGCTGCAGATTAATTGCATCCTCTCTGTGGATCTGTGGTCGGGAAGCTGTTGGAAAGTTGCCACTCAATGTTTGTTGCAGGCTGAGCAATGTATCTGCATGATAAAGGGAGCTGCAGCTGCGCAGATGCACACAGTGCATGCAAAGTTTAGAGTTCTCTGTCAAATGAGCCCAGCCGAGGGATTGATCAACAAGTCATGGTTTTAGGATACGTCTATCTGTAACTCTTGTGTGTGTTTGAGCAGGAAATCAGTGACTAAACAGCAGGTGTAGTCATGTGACCCTTTGGTTTATGTTTAGCTGGTTAGTTTTTCCAGCTTGTTTAGGCAGGAACGGACACCACCGAGGCTGTTCCATAAATGTCAAAAAGGTGGGGGAAAACAAGTTTTTGAAACACCGCAGTGTTCAGGCTCTACAGCACTTTGTGTGTGATTTTTCTTTTTGGTCAAATAGGAAAGTAACAATTCAATATTCACAAAAACTCAATCCGGGGGCTTCAGCTCCTTCCACAGTCCAAAAACATGCTTCGTAGGTTAATTAGATACTCCCAGGGTGCACCCCACCTTTGCCCAACAGTAGCAAATGCAAGAGCAGGATGGGCTCTTGGACTAAATATGTTGAACCATGCAGGGCAGAGGTGCCCAATACGCTAATCGTTGATGGAAGTGTTGGTAAATCAAGGGCCATGGCAAATACAGACATATATTTTTAAATTTATCAGCCAATCATCACTACTAAGTACATCAGTTAATTGACATGCAGAAGAGCCAATCAAACAACTTCTGAAACAGTGATCTAAAACCCTGTCCCTTGTGAGCTAATGCCTGCTTGCTTTTTTAACCCTCCTTCAGTAATCACTGCTCATCTGGATCAGGTGTGTTCAGTCAATCAGAAACTGGGCTCACTCAATCCAGCTAATCAGCAATTACTGAAGTGGGATTGGCTGCAAAACAATCAGGGCAGTTGCTCACAAGGAGCAGGGTGGAATTGCCTGCAACATATGAGAGTGCACAGTCGTGCAACTGAAATTCAGCGCCACACTATGCTAGCAGATAAGGAGTTTTTCTTCCTCCTAATCTGCAGAAAGATGTGAGCGTTTAGCAAGAGACTCCTAAATGTGAACGTAGCTGCAAAAGGGCTTTATTTTTTCTTGACTGGCCCAAAGTCAGGGACTCAAAAAGAATATCGGTCAGAACGTTTGTTCATGGCACTGACACTGCACCTTTCAGCTTCGTTGTTAACACACGAGTCCCCCTCAAAGACTTGTTGAAGGAAAATGCCAGAGGAACTTTTTATCATGTTGTAATCTGACATATTCATCTAAATTTACCAATTAAATAATTGTCTAATTCACTTTAAAATCTGCTTTTCGTAATGGGTCTGCGTATATAAGTACATAAATATGAACATTTTTTTAGGCTGAGTTTTCTACCTTTGTCTCTTCATTTTTTTGGCATCCTTCCTTTCTGTGCTGTGATTGTCTGTCTCCTTGTGCTCAAACTTGCCACCAAAACCGCATTTTCCTCTGTTTTGAGATGGACCAGATTCTGTGCTCATTAGAAATCAGATGATCTTTTGGACTCTTTGGATCCTCTTTCCACGGGCCATCAGGGTATTAAACACGCATCTAAACCACAAACTATCCCAGCACACACTAGCTTCAAACCTTAACAGCAATACCACCCCAGTACTGTAAAGGCTCACTTTCACCTGAAAACTACTTTAATTTCTTCTGCACAACGTGCAAAACCATATCACGTGCAACATCTTCTGTAATTCTTCAGGCTGTAATTCCTTCTATTTTTATTGATCACCTTTTGTCTTGCATTAATTACCTGTTTTCATTTATTTATTGTATCATCTCCTACTTTACTCTCATAAATATGTATGCATAGTTATTTAAAATATCAGACTCATGAATCATCTTTCAGATAATCATAGCTGTCACGCTCTCATATTTTACCCCTGCTGGCCCTCCTGCTGGTGCTTCCTCAGCAGGACAGGCTTCATTTCACACTTCCTCCTCCTCCACTGCTTTGCTAAGCTCATGATGAGGGAATCCTGCTGGTAGATTGTTCTTCCAGATTCATCATCAGTTGCTCTATTCCAGTTTGCATCTAGTAAACTGAAATGCAGAATTCTCTGCAGCAGAATCTTAGACTGCTAAAGCAAGAAAAAGCACCAACAGATCCATTTATAAGTAAAACGTATACATACAGGGTATGTGACTGTTGCCTTGATCATTTATCACTTTTACTGTTTACTGGACTGAAAGAAATGCTCTGCATTGCAATTCATTGACTGAATTAAGCTCAAGAGTGAAACATTTGGCAAATATCAGACCAGAACTATGATTTCAAATGAAGCCAGACCCCTATTTGAAATGTGTCAGAATTTTGTCGATGCACTAATATTGAAATAATTGGTTAATTAACTTTAGATAATAGTTTGGGCTCCTAAGCATTAAGTTTGGGCATTAAGCAGGAATTTCTGTCTTAATGAAAGGGAACGGTTTCAGAGTGGCCACGTTGCGAACTATCGAGGGGAAAAAAAGGAAAATATATTAATTAATATATTTATCCTGAAATTAAAGTAGTATTTAACACTGTCATTGTGTGCACTACAGCAGCAGACAGTTGGTACAGTCTTTCTGTCGCAGAGATCAGAGCAGAAAATCACCTCCAGGGATTAATAGACTGCTTAAAATGCAAGTCATGCTGTAACTCTAATGTCGCACTTTTGTAAATACTCAGCCTAACTCCCCTTTAAGAATGTACAAGTGTTAATTATCTAAAAGGAAAGACTGCTATTAATGTACAAAATGGATTTTTAATAGCAGAGTTAAAAAAAACTGTTTAAGAACTGAATTTCAGCTTGTGTGACTAAGAAATGTCAGAGATGTTGACTCTGTTTAGGAAATAAAACATTAGGTTGTGTATTACTGAAGTAGAAATAGTTTAACCAAAAACAGAACTATTTTTCTTCTTGATGGGACTTAGCTTAAAGTTCAATGTGGGGATGAAGACGGGTTTCTCTTCTGAGCTGGTTTTGAGATGAAAATTCTCTGAAAAATCGGAGCTGTTCATTGAATAAAACATTTTTATTCCACGTCATTTAATTCAGAGGCCTGGCCTCTTCAGACATAAAAATAGTCTCTAGAGGAAGCATAAAAATACATTTTTGCTAAACTCAGGGAAGCAAAGTTCTTTTGCTCTTGTAACTGCTCTGAAAATGGTCCATATGTTACTTTTGGGCACTAAGAAAATATTCAGTCTTTATTTTTGACAAGCCAAAAAGTTTCAAAACAGCAAAGTGATTGCACAATGTGTTGCACAAAGCCGTTCAGCTGCAAACACTCTGATTTCAGTGTTGAGGACTTTAAAGAGACGGCGGCTGCACCAGCTTGCTTTGAAAAATGTTGCATAAACTTTGAATTTATTCAAACTGTGAATCAGGTCAAACATTTTTAGTGACGCTCCAGGATAAAGACAAAAAGTTAAAGCAAACACAACAAAGCCAGCCCTTTTCCTTGTGCTTGAACATTTTAAAAACATCCACTGATGATAAAGTAGTTTTGTAGACAATAATTACTCTTTGGAAAAGAGCAGGTTAAAGCAGCAATTTATAAAAAATTTAGGATTCATGAAATTAGTGAGGAATTTAAATGACGATGTGAAGGCCTGATCACGTTGGACGGTTAGTTCTGCTAAGTCCATTCATTTCTGATAATGGACACCTCGAAGGGCATTATCCCGCTTTTACCATGGTCATGTACGAAAGAAATTAATATGAAATATTAATCAATTATTAGTGCTGTTATTTTTCAGGCTTAAATGGTTTTTCCCAAGAAACTGAATTTTGGTACAGGGTGTAATGCTTAACAACTACTGAGCCTGCACTGTCCTCCATCTGTCACAACCAAGGAAATTGGTATATATATGCTAAACGTCAAGTGATAAAAACCATCATTTCAGAGGAAAGGTTCACCTCTTACTGCTTGCTTATGACCCGATGATGAAGCAAGAGTTTGTTTCAAAGAAACAAAGTCCACAAGTAGTTTCATAGATTGCTTTTTTTGGAAGAAATTTCCACCATTAACTCTGATCATAAATAGACAGATGATAGATGTCCATCATAGGGACATTTGAAGGACAGAGATCTTTTCTACTGTCTTGCTGTTGTGATAAACCGTGAAATAATTCCACCTACATTCCAGGTTTCTGTTGCTCTGGTCACCCGCTAGAGTTTATAATATGGACCATCCAGGATATGTGACCAGAACTTCTTCTCCAGATGTCTATTATCCCGTTTTATTTAACAGTTGGACAGAATCTAAATATGGCTCAAAAACACTTGATGACTATGTTTGCTTACAAAATTTAAAGGACGCTATTTATGGAGTTTTCTTTTTGGTGTTTATGCAGCACAAATGAGGAGACAGACCTGTGGGAACAAGACGGCGGAAGGCTAAGTTTGGAAGTCCGAGAAGGAGAGCTTTTAAAGAATGCAGTTTTTCTAGTGTGCTCCTAATCCCCATGAAATTTCTACCAGCGTGCTGCTCTGTGGATGGAAAAGACTCATTTTCTTTGTGCTGTGATTGGGAAATTCGGAGATATTGTCTCTGTGTGCAATATTACCCTAATGCTATGATTCCATCTTAAGGAGGGGGCAAAAAGCTGAATCTTTTTGACCCTGTCATCCTCTGTGGAGTGTTTCCATTAGTTAAAGTAAAGTTGGGAGTTGCTGCTCGTAATTTATTTGTTTGATTCAATACCTTAATCTTCATCTTGGGTAATTTCTTCAACTGATGTTCCTGGTTCTTTACTTCTGTTATTTCAAAGATGAGATTTGTAGTGCATCTGTCGGATTTGTATGAAAGTCCTCAAAGCTATTCTTTGCTCTAGAGCTTCCATGCAGGCTCACAACAGGGGCTTGGTGGCTAAACGCTCTATCTCCAACCGTACTTTTACTAATTCTAGGAACCACATGCAGTCCTGCATTTTGGGAGCCAAGTGTTCTATTTGGATGGTAAGGCACTATGAGGTCTTTAATATAGGATGGGGCCATACCGTAAGGCCTTATACATTAACAGGAGGATTTTTAACTTTATTCTAGAATAAACTGGGAGCCAGTGAAGTGAAACTAACACAGGAGTGATGTGATCTCTTGTGCTAGTTCCTGCTAACAATCTAGCTGCTGCATTCTGAACAAGCTGGAGACTTCTTAAGGAACTCTTAGGACACGCTGCTAACAAAGAGTTACAGTAATCCAGCCTCGACGTAACAAACGCATGGATGAGTTTTTCAGCATCACTTTTAGAAAGTATATTTCTGATTTTAGCAATATTCTGCAGGTGAAAAAAGGCAGTTCTACATGCCTGAGATATGTGAGCCTTAAATGATAAATACCTGGTCAAATAAAAACCCCAAAGTTTCTAACTGTGGAATTGGGGGCTATATTTATGCCATCCAGGGAGACTATCTGATCAGGCAGAGCATCTCTGAGGTTTTTAGGACCTAGTTTAATGACCCCTGTTTTTTTCTGGGTTCAAGAGGAGGTAATTAATTGTCATCCAGGTCTTGATGTCTCTGACGCACGCATTCAGTTTCTCTATATTGTCATTCTGGCCAGGTTTAATGGACAAATACAACTGTGTATCATCGGCATAACAATGAAAATGAATGTTGTGTTTCCTGATTATGTTTCCTAGGGGTAGCATATAAAGCATAAACAGGATGGGTCCTAAAACTGAGCCCTGTGGGACTCCATAGTTAACTCTAGTGCACCAAGAAGAATGTCCATTTACATTAACGAACTGGTACCTATTGGATAAATAGGATTTAAACCACTGGAGGGCAGATCCTCTGATCCCTATGTCATGCTCTAATCTTTGGAGTAAAATACTGTGGTCGATAGTGTCCAAAGCTGCACTGAGATCTAACAGGACCAGAATAGAAAGTAGTCCCTTTTCTGAGGCCAATAACAAGTCATTAGAGACTCTAACTAGAGCAGTTTTTGAGCTGTGGTGGGGTCTAAACCCCGACTTAAAGTCTTCAAAGTGGCTGTTGTCCTGGCAGTCAAGCTGCTTAACTACAACTCTTACTAGGATTTCAGAAATAAAGGGGAGGTTTGATATTGGTCTATAGTTGGCCAAATTGCTAGGATCTAAACTGGGCTTTTTCAGATGATGTTTAATAACTGCATATTTAAAAGACTGTGGCACGTAACCCGTTTCCAGAGAGGTATTTATTATCATTAATATGGATTCATCAATTAGGGGGAAGGTTTCTTTAAAAAGTCTGGTGGGAATTCGTCTAACAGACAAGTTGAGGATTTGGAGGACGTAATAATTTATGCTTTTTCCGCTTGATCCACAGCAGTGAAGCAGTCTAATGTTACAGAGGTTTCTATGGATGCCTCCAGTTCTGTCGCTTCAGCCTGCTCTGGGCTGATAGTAGGAATAACTTGATTCAACTTATATCTAATATTTGAGATTTTACTATCGAAAAATGTAAGAAAATCATCAGAGCTGAGAGAAACAGGAACATGTGGTTTTACTGAGCTCTGACTGCGAGTTAATCTAGCAATAATGCTAAAAAGAAATCTTGGATTATTTCCATTCTCTGATATTAAGGTTGAATAGTACTGGCTTCTAGCTCTACGCAGAGCTTTTTTGTAATTTAATAGGCTATGTTTCCAGGTATTCAGAGACTGCTCTGAACCGGAGCGATGCCATTCTCTTTCCAACTTACGGATTACTTGTTTAAGAGAACGTGTTTCAGCGTTAAACCACGGTGCTACTCGGTTTGTCTAACGAATTTAGGTTTCAGGGGGGCAACAATATCGAGTGTACTCCTGAGGGCTTGTAAGGCATCATTAACAAACAGGTCATTTATACTAGGACTTATGCTATGGGAGCTGGTCTCAGAGTATTTGCTCAAAATGTGACTAAGTATTGGTTGAACTGTGAGTTTAAACACAGACACAGAACGGTGAGATAAGGTTCTTCTAAGCTGTTTCTTATTCACTGTGGCAGTAGCATATTCTAATGTAAACTGGAAGGTAATCAGAAAGTGATCAGAAATGATGGGGTTAAGAGGAAGGACACTCAGCTGGCCAATCTCTATACCATGGGTTAAAAAAGCAGCTCTCAAAAGCAGCTTCCTTCCCCCTATCTTCCATAAAACTGACGCATCTTTAGTCATTTCATACATTAAGTGGTCAGATTTTTAATGTTTTGGTAGATGCTTGTTTTTGCTCTGATGCTAAATATCACATGACGTTAGTATCTGCAGTTTATTGTATATCAGCTTCTAAATTACTTTTGCTCAAAGGTAAACTTAAAGAATACTTTTTCAATGTATCTTTTTCAATCAAAAATTACAATTTGTTGAACTATGTAAAGTAATTGTTAATTTAAAAAAACACAAGAAGCTAAAATTTACGATCAAAGTCCAACTCTGTCAAACAGGGAAGTCTCTATATTTAGAAGCGTGGCCTGGTGAGAGTCTTTGTCCTGCAGGACGTCTATCGCCACGATCCTCCTTCGCTGCTTCAAAGGGAGATCCACCTTCCTTCCTGTGCGGCGGCATTTTTAGCCTGTGCCGCATTTGCTTTGTGAATTAATTTCTGATCAGAGAGCAGGAAGCAGAGAAGTTTGTCCGAAGCCTGCTCTAAGGCGGCGGGTCATCGAGGGCGCAATTCTTCACCTGCTTTAACTCTGCCGCAGTTAAATTGAGATATAGAGACGATATGCAGGGCAGCAAACGGGATAAGTAATTCATCTTTCAGTATTAGGTTGTCAAAAAGGTCGGGAAAAGCTGGGCAGGGATGCTGGGACTCTGAGAGAGTGTTTGCTGAGTGACCTTTGAAGAACAGCTGATTAAAGATAAGTCCTGGTAATTAACAGTGACAAGACAGTCACCTCTATCAGGAGTTTAAACTTCTCTCTATGGAGAAACGTTTTAAAAAGAACATACAGGGAAGTGTACATTTAAAAAAAAAGGTTGGTGACTTGTAAAATAATTGCAACTGCACTGACTATAGATGCTTGAATACATTTCCAAAGGAGATGAAAGCGCTCCGATACCCTACACATCTTGCTTCATCTTTAGAGTGACAAAAAGACAGTTGGGTAAATGACCGTGGACTATTTTTGACCACTTTTTAATGGGTTTTCTCAGTGCTTGGGGATGGAGTTACGTGCTGAAAACCATGTGGGAAATGGAAGAATGCCAAGAAAAGAAAAAAAAAAGACATTTCCTGTGAAAATGTAGTAGTGGCTGGGAGCAGAAAGCTTTCATCTTACCCAGCTGAAGGAGTGAAAGTCTCCGCAAATATGGCAGAAGAGGAAGAAAAATCACAGGTTGGAAATAAACACCCCAAGTAGAACGTTATGACCATCTAAATAAATAATTTGACAAGCTTGGTGCATGCTTGATTGTGAAGCCTTTTGCGTTTGGCTGCTTTGTTAAAAGGCAGCTCTTGTTGAATACTCAGCTGACATTTATCAAATGTCAGCAAATATCCTTTTTTGGAGAGCTTTTAGTATTCATTGAGACCACGGGCCAAAGGTCCATCACAACAAAACCTGACAACCAAGAGAGTGGCTGTAGATGGAGGGGGTGTCAAAGCTTGATGCTAAGGAACGAAAAAATCTTCCTAAATGTCTGTTCTGATTGTTTTCCTGTGTTTTTTTCCCTTCATAGTTAATGCTTGGATGATGAGAGGGTTATCAGGTGAGCATCTCCACTCTTTGTTTTGACAAATGGAAAGGAAATAGTTTGTTCTTTGCACAATAGAAAAACAGGTCTTTACATACAACAGAGACTGTAATCCACAGCTGTATCACACATAATGACGAGAAGCTTGTGAGGAGAAATTCATAGAAAACACAAAACTGAAAAATACATCAATGTCTGCCATGTTACACCTCAGAGAATGTCTTCCTTATCCAAAGTCGCACACAGCCTATCTCAATTTTCTATCATTTTCTTTCTGACAGCCACAGACACTATCAGTGTTGAGCCCACCTCCCCCTGGAGGAGGAGAATCTGCAATGAGTCTCGTCTACAGTGGGAGGTGGAGGTCTGCGGGGAGGACTTCAAGCGAAACATGGCCCACATAGATCCACAGCACTGGTGCAACCTCACGCACTTCATCAGGTAGGAACCTACGTGCAGCCTGATGTCTGGAAGCATTTGAAACCAAATCTACATTTTTGGTTCAAGTCACTTCAGACACGCGATTTAGGAAAAGAACACATTACACCACAAAATTAAAAGATGTAATGTCTAAAAAACTGTAACACAATCATTGTAGAAAACAGTAAAAAATAAAACTGGAATTTGTACCCTTGCAGTGAAATATTTGGACAAAAATAAAGCAGAACAGGAAACTCAATGGTGACAGTTCTAATATCTATTACTGCTGTAATGTTTTCCTCTTTGGCTGGATAAAATTACTGGTAAATTAGTCTATAAGAAAGAGAATCAAGCAGGTTCTGAATAGTTGTGGGAGGAATTTAAATTGATTTGTCAGCCAGAGTAGATCTCAGCTCAGTGCGTGTCTTTCTGTTGAAAATGAGAATCAAAATGTTTCTTTTCTTGCAATTTGAATGTATTGATAATGCCATTTATATAAAAGAAACATGCAACTTACTCTAAATTTAAAACAAATAATAGTATAAAACCGCAATGAGATGGAATCAGGTGTTGAGGGTTAAGTTTTTTTGTACAAGCTGCAAAAATACAAAGATGGCTTGTTACAACATTTAAAAAATGAGATAAGCTGTTTCCTTTGGCTCTTTTCTTATTGCAGGAAACAAGTGCCAAAATGTAGGAGAGCCTATGAATAGCTTGTCTATAAAACAGCTATATTCAAAGACTCTCGTAATGCTTTTCAGCGAAAGAAATGAATATGTAAAAGAGTAAGCTCTGCAAGTTCTGTGATCTGATACAGAAACAGTCACTCATCCTCAGCCTTCCTGTGAAGCCGCCTTTAAGTTGGTTGTAAAACTGACAATGTGAAGGCGGCGTGGGGCTGGATTACATCAAGATGGGAAGCAGATAGAGTTTATGACATGCTAAATTACACACACAGTGAGATCCTGGTAAATCTTTACAGTAATGTGATCATTGCTGCATGTCTCCTCCTGACACTTCCTGTCATTTTTTCTAATGGAAGAAAGCTAAAAAAATACTGGAGATCTGCAGAGGTTTACAGGACTGAGACTGATTTCAGCCAAACGTAACACTTGGCACTGATGAAGTAATCTTTCACAGTGTTTTCTTAAAAAAATCAAACAAGAAACAATTTTAGAGTTGTTCTGACCATTGCAACATTTGTTTGTGGATTTTCACCGCTGTTGACGATTACGACTCAGAGACGTCAGTTTCAAATTGTTTTGACTGAAAACTGTTGCTTCTATGATTTAAAAAGTGTTTATATACTCCAATAAACGTTGGTGCAGTTTAGATTATTTGATAGATTTACACAAAAAATGCCAACAATCTTACATGGGACTACAAGCCATCCAGCACCTCACACATTTTGTCTCCCTTATTTTAGTTTGTGACAGTGCAACACAAGGACGAGGATGATCCATCCTTAGGGTGCAGTGTGAGTGAACCTAGACCAAAGAATGGTTTCAGTTATATTACTGCTGATTGCACACGTAAAAACTCAAAACCCACAAATCCTAAAACACCCCTGTGTATTGAAGTGTTACACCTGAGGGTACAATATTTGTTCTTGACATGTGACACTTCAACTCAGTTAGCTGCAATCACTTTTGCTGCTTTTAACAAAAAAATTAAGAGACAGTTGACTTAGATTTAATTTGCTTTTTGGATGACTTTGTTGCTCCATGCTGTGGTTAGGTTTATTAGGTGGAAATTATCTTCAAAAACTTCTGTTTTAGCTCCTGCGTAAAATAAAAAACCAAGTTCCATATTTTCCACACTATAAGGTGCACCTAAAAGGCTTTTGACAAATAAGTATGTTTTTCTTTTTTAGAAAAAAAAACAGTTTTCGTTTTTTGTTCCTATCAGGTTTTGTGTTGACTAAGCAATACATTTATGTAAAACTGAGTTGTTGTTAAATTTGTGTGCTATTACAACCTTAATGGAACAGTGATAAATGTATTTTCACTTTTATCCATACGATTGCTGAAAAAAGCAGCCAAAGTCAAAACCCACCTGAAGCTAAAAACCTTTTCCTAAATTCCCATCACTCTTCCCTCTCAACAACCGGAGCCTCCCAGTCTGAATATTTACATAACCGTTACTCCTGAAAGGAGTCATCCTCTTGAAAACCCTGGCACCTGGAGGAAGATCAAAAACTTGAAGAGTTGTGTCTCCCCTTTGTCTCACCTCTGGCCTCTCGTGTTTGTCTTTTCCCTCTCACTTCAACTGCAGAGTCAGAAGGTAACAGGGTGTACTTTGACGTAGCTGTCAAGCACACGATTTTACACTCCAAAGTTTAAATAATCCTCTGAATTATCTGTTGGCAGGAAATATTTGAACTTTTCCTGATTTGCAGCATGGCAGGTTAAGTGAATCTTTTGTATGGTAATATATAATAGGCAGTCAGAAACTGTTTATCTTGCCCAACTCCAAATGTCTGTGAAGCCATGTGGGTCTCATCTCAGTTATGTGTGATGCACATGTCTGGCTGTAAGGGCAGATTGGGCGTTGCATGTACAAAATTTACGAAGAATTCGGAATGAAGGTATAAAACAAAAGATGTAGGAATTATAAGGATTCTGTAAAATGAGATGTAATCCAAATTTAACTTCTTTTCGAGCCCAAAATATTCAGTCTTTTTGTTGTGTTTTTACAAATGTTCAGGGTTGTTGGGATTATTACAAGAAATGCACAATGTAGGCTTCATATGCATTAATACCAGTTGTTTATTTATTTTGTTACCTATAGTTTGTTTTGCTTTCTTTCTGTCATTTACCAAATAATTACTAAGCTTGTTTGGGTTTGAAGTGTTTCTGCCGTTCATGTTAGACCTTTCAGACTGCTTTGGAAGGAGTATTAGAAAACATCAGGGAGAACTGGAACAGATCAATAATTGCTTGTAATTGCTTGTTTCTTGCTATTTTACCTATAAGGAATAAAATGTTAGAAAATAACTGTTTCTAAAATACAATTAATGAAATTTCTTAATTATAGGCAACCACATTTAGAAATAACTGACAAACTTGCCAGTGTCAGCGTTATTACGATATATAGCTGATATATATAGATATATATTTGTACTGTTTAGAAACACCTTTTTTTTTTAAACTATTTTTTTCCTTATTTCCTGTTTCCCTTTTCATTTCCCATGCATAACATTTCCCAGGTTATTTTGTAAGAACTCTTGTTTTAAACAAAAAAAATAAAATGAAATAAATGAATTTTCAGATTACACCTTGCTTGTTAGTTTTTGGCAGCCAACATCAATATTTTCATTAACTATTTTTTTAGATTCCTAAAGTATTGATGTTGAAAAGAAAATTGCAAAAGCATCAAAACAAAAGTGTTTTTGCTTTTAAATGGCTTATTTTTTAATGTCTGAACTCTTCCTTCCTCCTGGATTTAAAGATTTTTATTTGTTAAAAACATTTTTTTTATGATAAAACAGAGGTCCGTTAAAGCTTTGACCTAACCTCCATTCTGTACAGATGTTGGGAGTTGTGTTTTTCTAGCTTGTCTTACACACAAAAATAGTTTTACTTTCACACAAGACAAACGTTTTTTCCCCCCACAAACTTTGCACCAATTGACTTAAAACAAAAGGCCTCAAAGAAATGGAGAAATCAATTCATCTTTGCCTGCCATGTACAGACTGCAGGACAGCAGTCAAAATATTTTAAGCCAAACTACATCTTCATCATTTCATTTGTCTTACAAAAAAGGGAAAAAATATCATCATCAAGAACTCATTGTCGCATACAGGTCAGGTTAACTCTGCAAAATTTGGGGAACTTCTCCTTTGACATTTATGTGAACAATAAGCACAATACCATAAATCCAGGCGTGAGGAGCATTTCATCTTGAGACTCTGATCCGACTGGGGGGGCACAGGGTCAATTCACTGCTGAGCTGGAGCCGCGGCATTTATTCATGAGAATCTAAGATGGACTTTGAGGATAAAGAAATGAGGATGGAGGAAGGGGGATTTGGCTGGGCTGAATGTACTCATCAGAGCTGAGCTGTGGTGCTGCAAAGATCCAGGGCAGCGCTGAGCGACCCTACTCAAATAAAGTGTGGTAAAAGGCTGAAGAAGTGAGGAGGCGGCAATGGATCTTTGGTCACAATGATGGATTACTAGCCCAATCTCAAAGACTTAGGTTATTAATAGCCGAACCACAGCAGGATTGAAACGCTTCTTTTGCCATTAGAGACCCTTGTGACGTGACAGGAAATGACTCACTCCACAACAGTTCTTCATTCCATGTATTAATGTTAGAAAAAATACATGCTAAGTCTCTGATAGAGTTTCTAATCCTCTTCTCTTGTCTGTCTCCTCAGTGAGTACCACCTCTTCACCCTCTGTACAGAGAATAAGTCCCAAAATGTCAACTGCTACTGGCCCAATCCCCTGGTGGAGAGCTACATCATCCGCATACACAAGCACTTTTTCTCTAACTGCACCTTGGAGCAGGTGGTGTGGTTTGACCCCCCGGACGACACCCTTGCCATCCTCATCCTCATCCCGGTTTTCCTCACCTTAGCCATGATAGCTCTGGTTGTTTGGTGCAGCAAGAGAAGCGATATTCTGGCTTAGCTCACCTAAGAGGACAAGAGAGGGTGAATTGAAAATGTCACTTTTAAAGGACATCCTTCTGCTTGGTCAAATTATCCTCAAAGGATGTGGATGTTGTAGAAAAAACGAGAATCAAAAGCTTTTTCAGTGGAGTTTTAGTACAGATTAATGTGTCATTTATTCGCTTAGTGTTCAACAAGTGTTTTCAACACAATATGTCTCCACACACATCTGATGTGTCAAGATATCATATCATTCTGATGAATTAGTTGATGAATTACATCAACTAAGCTTAGCATGATTAAAAACAAAGTCACTTAACTCTCCTGGTTAGCTAAAAAAAAAAGCCGTAATCCTTTAACACCAGAGATGTTGCCGGCGACACCTAAAAAAAACATGCTCTTTGACCTACCGTAACACATGATCAATGGAAATTAGCTGATTCTGACCGATAAGTGGCTTTTTAGGTCAGCTTTGCACCAATATGTAACACATTACAAATGTAAAGTGTTGCAAAACGGCACAAAAAGGCTTTTTGTCCATGACAGAATCAGCTGGTTTACGTTGCTTGCATAAACACTTCACTACTGTCAAGTGTTTAAGGCTGCTTTTGGGCTGGAATTACATTAATTGCGTAAACAATTGAAGAGTTATGCTCGTCAAAAGAATGTATACACTGGAGCTAAAGCTCTGGTGTTAAGGGGTTAAAACGATCGTCTGTCCAATAAAGGCTTTTCGCTTGGATTGAAGAGGTGGTTTCATTAAACACATACATCTGAGAGTTTTAAAAAGCCTTTCAAAATATGTCCCCTCCTCAGTCATGCTAGCTTTTCTTTCCATCATTTCAGTGTAAATGCTAAGCTAACTAGCTGCAAGATGCCTGTCGCCTCATTTGTCTTCTTGGCAGGAAACAGACTAAAGTACTGCAATGCTTCTTTGAGAAACTAAAAAAAAACTTTTTTTGGTCTAATTCCTGGGAGGATTTGACCAGCTGGACAAAACTGTGATTCATCCCTGAAACTTTTGGATCCAGACTTCAGACCTCAGAGATTCCTGTCAGAGCACTGTATCTACGCTGAAGGCCAAAGGACGCCTGGTGTCACTGATTGAACTTTAAAGCTTTGGGAAATAAGACCCAATGAGATAGTTGTAAAACACCCCAAACGGATGGTTACCACTGGAATAGTCACACTGGCCAAAGACGTCTGTACTATTCCAATACTTTCAGGATTCAAACTTTCTGCGCTCCCCAAAGGACTGTGTCTGAGGAGTTTAACTTATAAAATACTGTTGTTAATAAACTGTTATTAATTACATGTGGGGTTCTCAACAGATGCAATAATTATGAACTGACACTGAGACCTCATACTGTACAGTTCTGCTCTGCGTCTTCTGCTGTCTGCTGTATCTGTGTTTGCTCTCCAGTACCACTTTCATTCATAACAAGTTAGAAAAAATCTCTGTGTTTTATTGCTTCTTTGAAACACTGCCTTTTACTTTCTATTGAACCATCACTCCATCTGCCAACTCGCACCTACGTATACTGTTAATAAAGGTGGTTTTGTTAATAAAAAAATGTGTTACCGGGCTGCACGGTGGCACAGTGGTTAGCACTCTTGCCTCACAGCAAGAAGGCCTCCGGTTCAAGATCTGGCTAGGGGCCTTGAAACAGAACATCATTGGGGAACCTTTCTGTGTAGAGTTTGCATGTTCTCCCCCTGCATCCGTTTGTCCTCTCTGGGGTCTCCGGCTTCCTCCCACCGTCCAAAAACACGCTTCATAGGTTAACTGGCAACTCTAAATTGTCCATAGGTGTGATAGTGAATGGATGTGTGATATGTAGCCCTGCGACAGACTATCGACCTGTCCAGGGTGTCCCCTGCCTTCACCCACAAGTGGCCGGGATAGGCTCCAGCAGCCCCGTGACCCCGAAAGGGAATAAACGAAAGAAAATGAATGAATGACTGAATGTTACCACCTGGAATTGGGTGGTGCGTGCACTGCATGAAGAAAAAAACAGTACCGGTAAGTGTTATGTTTTGGAAAAAAGAAAGCAAAAATTGGTGACAAGTTGGTAAATGATATCCAGACTCAAACGTGACACAATCTGCCACTCCAGCAAAGATGTTAATGCTCAACAAAAAAACTCGTATCTCATGAAATCATTGGAGAAAAATGCAAAAACGAAAACCATATTTATTAGCTTGTACTGTTCTGATGTGCATTCCTAAGTCTGGAATAAATTGTCTTAAAAAAAAACACCACATGAAAAAAATCTGGAACAAAGTGAAAACATTTCAATTGACCATGTGACAGATTACAGGGGGTGATGACAAGTTGCAAAAAGCATTTGACCCATAATTTGTTTCATCGGCTTAGAGTTCCACGCTGGGTCAGCTCTTGATCTATTTTTTAAGTGTCCTCAGTGGTCTTTTGATTATGGTTATGCCGTTTTAGCCAAAATCAAAAACCTGTGCCATTTTCACGGAAATAAATTCTGCTGAACGAAATGTATCTCTGCTGTGTGGGCGGGGGCGCTGGCACATAGTAAGCTGCCCCCACCTGCTGGCATCCATTTGTAAACATACTCTCTCGTTAGCTCACAGTCCCTCACAACCCCAGACCCAACATTAGTGGTGCAACAAAAATGGCGAGCAATATTGGAGCTATCCAGCCGTAAAGATTATGAGCCAGATTCCAGCTCAGATGAGGAAAACAAAGACGTACGTGAATCTATTTGTCTGCAAATGGATGCAACGCAACGGAGCAGAGGAGCGAACTTGTGGTCTGCTGATGGTATTTCTACATCCCAGCTACAGGCGTTTTCAACCTGCATCCTTTCATCTGTTTCAGATTCACAAAAATTTGAATAAAAATACAAATGAAATAGATTAGAGCTTGTTTTCTTTATAATTCTTTCTTTATAAAGAATTATTTTTCCGATTTGGATCCCTTTTTTCACAAAAAAACGGAATATTTGTTAGAACAACGCGCCGCACCACCGCTGCAGTCAAGATCGGCGATTTAAAGCGAAATATATATGTTGATCGTCACAATGGGTAAAAAAAAGCATCAGATCAGAGAGAAATTTTACCCCTTACCGCTTGCTTTTGTCCAGATGAAGAAGCAAAATGTTGTTTTAAAGAAGCTATCGCAGTGATACAAAACATTTAAGCTATGTGACAGGAACTTCTTTTTTAGGCATGTGGTTATCCTGTGCGTTTTCCCTTTTTAACCCTTGTGCTATCCTAGGCACTTTAACATTGGGAGTTGGGTCATCTAGACCCAGTAGACAGTTCTCTGAATCTTTTTTCTTCAATGATTTGTGAACAGCACTGGTGTCCATGGATTACATGAAATCTTTCCACCTTTATTCACCTTTGTCATGGTAGGGAGAGCACATCAATGGAAGGGTGGGGTCATCTAAGATTACAGCACACCCAGCAGCCAATCAGAATTGAGTATTCACCCGGACCATGGTACAATAATCATTATTAGGCAGGACATCAAGGTAAACAAACAGATCAACTGAATGTTTAGGGTTATGGCCAAATCCAGTGCTTCTAAATTAAACAAGTAGTTTTAATAAATACAATCTCCAAAACCAAATCACAATTTTAATCTGATTGTGTCATGATCGGACTACTAGGGAGACCCAGATGCTGGAACCCGGAAGAAACTCAGGAGACGAGGTAGAGTCAGGAGTTTTAATCAGACAAGGGGGGGAAGTCGTGGATGCAGGAAACTGCTGGGAGCGAGGTGGAGCACCGAGGACGGCGTAGACAGTCTGGAGTGAGTGGAGACGCCGAGGACGGCGAGACAGGAACGAGGCGAGGAACCAGCGTGACCAGTGGAGAGATGACCTGAAGGCGTGAGACAAACAGTAAGTACAAGGCTTGGATTTGCTAGAGCGAAGTTACTTGACTTGAGGCCAGACGTAAGCACCGGAGTGAGTATAACGGACTGGCGTAGTATGCTGGGATGGATCTCCTTACGAAGGTCTGCCAGGTGATGAGGTGATGAAGGCCAGCTGGTTCCAATGAAAGAGCAGGGAGGGGGGAGGTAGCAGCCGGAGGAACCGTGACAGATTGGTAAGACACATAGATAGTAGCAGAGCTGGTTGGGTTTATATTTCAGAAAAATGCCAAATTTGGTGCTTTTACTACAAAATGCATGCTTTTAATAACCAGCTCCACCATCAGTGGTGGCTTTAAATCAAAATGGCTGTTGCTCTATTGTTTAATCTGAAAAGGGGCAAATGTTAGTTATTGAACTTAAACTCCAAGTTATTCCTTAAAACTTCGGTTTTTGGAACTAAAGCCGGAGCTGTCACCTGTTCTGTTTTCTGTCATACTCTTATCACTCCAGCTTGTGAGCACGTGCAGTGGGCTGCAGAACATATCAGTGAAAAGCAAACACATGGAGCCACTGACACGTTTATACTTGGATCTGTTCAATCTTGGCTGTGTCACAGAAGCATGAAATTAAGCTTCGCCTCAAGTGTAAAAACTGTCAAAAGTACGCTAAACAGATCAGCCATAAAACTGCAGTACAGGTTTGCAGAATAATACATTTAAACCTTTTAAACAACAATAGGCTGGTAGATTTGTTTGTTTTGTGTTTAATTCCATTATGAAGTTTTTCTCTCGGTTCCAGAAGATTCTGGCTCTTAAGAGTTACAGTATGAAAGGAAAAGCTGGAGAGCCATCACTGATTTTCTTTAGTGTATATAGGTTTGTTTTCTGAGACCTAAAGACAAATGTTTTTGTACAGTTATTTATATCTCAAAAGTTAATGCCAACATAAAAGCTGCCTTAGAAGTTTGAAAATATTACACTGTTCATTGGAGTGGGTCTTTAAGTCAGTCAGTACTGACTTAAAGACCCACTCCAATGAAAATTGTGTTTTTTTTTTTTACCATGCTCTTTTTACAATTTCTCACATGAAATAGAACATACATAAGAAAAATTAAGATTAAAATGGAATCAGGAGCAGACAAAAAATGCTGTTTTAAAAAGCTTGTAGTTTCTATGTGTAAACTACAATCAGTGGGTCACAAGCTTCCTGCTCGATTCTGATGCATCCACTTGCAGACAAGTGGATCCATGTATGTCTTTGCTGTCCTCGTCTGAGCTGGCATCTGGATCTAAACTGGATAGCTCCAATATTGATCGCCATTTTTGTTGCACTGGTAATGTTTGGTGGGGGTTGTGAGGGGCTGTAAGCTAGCAGAACAGCATGTAAACAGAAGGATAATGGGAAGGCTTACTCTCCACCAACTGTCCTGCCCAGTCCCGTCGCAGAAAACAACACAGGTTTTTTGATTTTTCCTAAAAATGTCAATGTTATACTTAAAGAACCCTGGGAACATTTTTAAAATAGATTTAGAACAGATTAAGATGATTGGAGTGCGACATAAAAGAGTTTTGTTACATCAAAGAACAAAACTGTGGTAAATCAGATCTGTTTTTCTTCTTGTTCTTTGCCAAACCTCACATTTTATTGCATTGATTGCTTTATTAAGTGTTTTGAAAGCTGGAAACCGAGAGCTGCTTATTTTGAGAGGAGGCGAGACTTGAAAAAATGGGTAGCAGATGGAACGTCTTTGATCACTAAAACCAGCTGCCATGACCAGTAGTGATGGAGGACCCAAAAGAAGGGGAGTTAATGGAAACTAAAACAGTCAATTTACCAAACCTCCACTTGACTTAAGATGTTTTACCCAAAGACTGCACAAAACATGGCAAACACAAGGGCCAAAAAAGGCGTAACTTTAGACACAACGTAGACATAAAACAAAAAGTAAACTAAAACAAAAAAAAGCAATCTAATGATTAAAATATGTCACCAACATCTTGAAAACTAGTGTTGAAAAGGCACTTTTGATTTTTCTTATATAAAAACAGCATTCTTTATATTTTCAACAGTAAATATATGGATGATTACGGCTAGATACAGTACAGACAGAACGTTTGGAGACACCTTCCCATTCCAATAAATGAAAAGGTGTGTCCAAACTTTTGGTCTGTGCTGTATATGGGAAAACCTGTACGAGGGCCAATGGCCCGCACAAAACATCAAGATCGTAGAGTGCTTGGATATCTCTTAGAGCGAAAATGTTCATGCACATTTTTTTCTGTGGGCATGTTGCAGGTGACAGGTTGTAGGGAACAATGAAACAACATGCAAGGGTAAGTAAGTAGGTGTCTGCAGCACGTATCTATCTGCATTCAGATCTTATTCCTGTTATCTCAGTCTATACACACCCAAGCAGAAGTGAATCCGTGGAAGATGCGCTGTGTAAACCATCGAAACAATGCTGTGAAAAGCAGGCATACAGCTGCGAGTCTTATCGTGGCATCATATAAATAAACTCACTGTTAAACAATGCCTTCTTCACTGTCAGTGATGGTCAACGGGGTTGACATCGCTGTTGACAGTAGGTCCATTCTTCGCCTAAGGGGATTGTGAAACCCGACAAACTGCACCACCGCAAAACAGTGACGGTTTCATTATAGACTCCACCTAAACAAACAAAGTGCAAGATATCAGGCGGTATTTATGTTTATGTAATGATGTCCAGGAAACAAAGCAAATGGGTTTTTTGTTTCTTGTTACTGGCAAAATAACAGAGCTGAGAGATACAAATAGAGAAGACAATAGTTCACTGAATGGAGCATGGCCATTTGCTCATAAGATGGCTTTTAACAAGGCTTAGTCTTGGATGCAGGAAGGATATTAAAGCTTTTTTCCCAGAGTTGACAGAAGAATACAGGGAAGTGGGTTGACCCAGTGGTTTTGAGCAATAGTAGTACAGGAAGTGTAAGAGTGCCAGGCATCCATTCAGACCAGCACTGTTATGATGGGCGAGATGATGGTGAGGCACAAAGCAAGTAGCTTTTCAAGGTTGATTTGAAGTTTCAGTATTGTAATAGTGGCTCAGGGCAGCGTCTCTTAACTGAACTACGGTTGAACATATCTATTGTTAATAGTGTTTTTTTTTTACTTATTGTTTTTATTAGTAGCTCATTTCTTCTCACTGCATTTCATTAATGTCAGTTCTTGATGCATAAGCTTGCTGATCTGTTCTAACTTAGTTCTGGTTTATTTCAATTTTTTCATAGCAACAGCTGTTATTACACTTTATAAATGCAAAGAACTGACTTTTCTAGATTATTTCATTTTTAATAAAAATCTTCTTGGAAATAAACTATTTACTAATGGAAATTTTTTTTTTATTTTTATTTCATAATTATATCACTTTGTAAAGGACACACATTAGTGTGATGTACAGCAGAGCAAAGTATGTTGGTTGCTTACATCACTGTTTTGGATTGTTTGGGTAGACAGCTGAAAATCATGTCTTGAAAACCTTGACAACAAGTTTGTAAAAAACAAAAAAACAAACAGCTAATAGTGCCCAAGTGCTGATATTAAGAGGAAGAAAAGTTCTTATTGTTCATTATTATTTCGTGGGATGCCCACTTTCCCCACTGTTTCTGAGAACCCTGTTACTCAGAACCTATACTCAATGGTTTGCAGTGACCTGTTCTTCAGAGTTCCCAAAGCTGCCCATTAGAGCTCATAGCAGGGAACTGATGGCTACCAGGAACTCTAAATGAGCCAACAACAAGGTAAAATGTGAGCCATTGGAAGAGAACATTTGGTTAATCTTTAAGTCACATGCACCCGTACTCGTGCTGCAGGTTTTACAGTCATCCAGCCTGAGGAGGGCTGCAGACAGCGGCCACATCTCAAGGGGAGAGCAGGTGGGTCGTTCAGTTCCCTTAAGGTTTGTATGGCCACCTTAGGAAATGTCATGAAAATGAATCGTACTGTTGTCATGAATGTGGTAGAGCTGGCCAAAAAATAAAATCTCTGATATTTTTTACACCGAATTCGGTTTTCGATTTTAAAGATTTTTTCCCCTCCTTTCTTACTTTCTTTAACAAAAAGAAAATACAAATGACTGAAAATATACAACAAAAAACTTTTTTTTTAACATTTCCTTTGGAAATGTGCTTAAACACAAAGTTCAACAAAATACAAGCTGTGAAAAATGTTTGTAGAACAATGAAGCAGATGTTTTGTGAGTTACTGCCATCTAAAGCATCTCATTAAGAAAAATGCTTCTCGGACTCCAACCGTTTCTGTTTCAGGTGTTGAAACAAATTTGCTGTACTCCCACTTTTGACAGCTACAACCTTCAAACAGATTTTGCTGTGTGTGGTCCAAAATCACAACCCCATTGGTCAACATGTAAATTTTCACTCACCAGCCAAGTTGACTGGTAGCTAAAAAAATCAGCCAACCCCTTTTTTACCGGACAAATGATTACATAATGGAAAAACTATAGGTGTTATTTAAAAAAAAAATGATGTGATGTTGAATGCAAAGAGAGAGGAAGCCACACCATACTGAAAACACAAGATAAAAATGTTTTAAGTGACTGATTTCTAATCTGTCTTTGCTCTCTGCTTTTGGCGTTTTCCCACGATCTATTTAGTGTTTTATTTTTTATCACAGATGGGTTGTTCCTTCTCTTTAGCACAGCTAAAAAGCCCCCCTGTACCCCCTATAGGTGCTTGTAGGATGCCTGTAAGATGTCCGCAAAAACTATACTTCTACTATCTACTTTCCACATTTTTAAGCTGCAAGCACTGAATGTGTTCGTACCACTTAAGCAGCACTAATGGGCCTCTTTCACAGTGTTCACTTCAACCTGTCCGCCCCGCAGCTTGCCGTTAAAAAAAAAGAGCGTGAACATTTTTGCTCTCACCAAATGGTTTATGGTCTTAACATTTTGTGCGGGCCACCTCCATGCGCTTTACAGATTTTCCCATTTTTTGCCAGCACACAGCCCGTATACCCGTAAGAGTACTTGTGACTAAGGGATAAGACTTTACAACAGGGGCGCCCAAATCTAGGCCTAGAGGGATGACCTCCTGCTGGTTTTTCCAGAAATCCTCCCTTATCTGCTACCGATTACCTCGATCAGGTGTGTTAAGCCAATAAGGAGCAAAAATGTCAGGATGGTTGGAAATCATGTAGGACACCGGCTCTGAGGCTGGATTTGGGCACCCCTGCTTTAAAATAAATAACATCCTCTGCTGTGCTGCTAAATACACAAATACAATATCTAAACTATTGTCAGTTGAGGTTCAGCACTTGAAATCATTCGTTAAAGAGCCAGACTGTTGTGATCCAAAGAAAATATGTTTGGCTGTTATTCAGAAATGGATGTCTCCTATGGCTATGAAAGCTTCTCTAAAGCCTGCATTGTTCAGCCTTACAGTGACAAATCCATTGAGAATTTGTGTTTGTTGTCATTTTTTTAATATATATAATCTTTTTTAGAATGTATAAAATCCAGCACTTTAAATTTATCAAATTATTCTTTGTCATCCATTGGTATTAGTAAAGTTGTCATAACTTAACAAATGACAGTCATGAAAATGTTTGTTTTAATTAAATCACATGAATGCCAAAACATTTTATCGGATCAATGGAATTTAGGTTATTCTCTGGTGTAATTCCATGTATTGCACAATACTTTGAATTTGACATAGCAGGCTATTAGCTGCAGCACACAGAAATCAGATCAAATCAAATTGTATTCATAGGAGAGCTTTTTATTCAGATTAGGGAGCTCAAAGCACTGTACATAAAAGCAACCTACAAATATGTACTTTCTAAAACTTTCTAAAACATGACAAGCACCCTCCCCACACACACACACATTAAAACTTTCATCCACTTTGTTTCACCAACATGACCCTCAGTCTGTAATATTTAATCTGAGACATGAAACCAAAAAAAAAGTAGACATCAGAGAAACATCTGGCTTGGCTTTACTGTGATGCAACTGTATTTTGTTTACAAAATTTACAAATTAAGCTTAATTCTTACCAAGCCATCTATAATGACACTGATCTTGATTTTTTTATTCTAATGGTTCTTCTGTCCAGGTTTCATTCATTGAATCCAGGCTTCCCTCACCACTTGTTGCTTGCTGCAGCTGCTACACGTTCTCCTCATGATTAAGTCTATCGTCATTCCTGGGTTTGTTGTTTTCTGGATTTTCCTCTATGAATTCAACACCTAAAGTCATCAGGCTGAACCAAATTTGCACAAGTATTCTCGGACATGCGGACACAGAAGAACAGATCAGACCAAGTGATAACTCTTTATTTTGTCTAACTTTAATAACCAGCTATGGGTCCTTCCACAGTCCTGACACGTATCCTTTCACCTTAGTACATTGTTGTCAGTTAGAGTCACCATTTTCAAGCCTTGAAGTCATCTAAAAACCACCAGACCCTACAAACAATGCCCATAAAAATTCATCAGTGATTAATCAGCTGTAATTATTCATTCATTCAAAAAAATCCATTAGGTCTATTTATTATTTCCTGTTTTCATTAAAAGTCCTACATTGAGATATCTTTTAATGATATAAAATATTTTTGCAGTTAGTCAGGGCAAAACATTAAATAACGGAATCCTATTGAACATTATTAGCAACAACTGAAGAACAAATTTAAGCTTGCATGTGCCCTCCTTTCCTCTTTTCCCCCCTCAAATATCAAGAACAATTTAAAAAATAAAAAAGAAGTGAAAAGTCACAATCTAAACCAGGTGGAAACTGCCCAATCTGGCAACGCTTACTTAATAATAACTCATAGTTCACATTTTATTCAGTTTTATAGGGAATTAAATATCTTTAGTTTTCTCACTGGCTGGAAAAGTTAAAAAGTTTGTGAGCCTCTACCGATTTTCAAAACATTCCAACCCTTCCATATGTATCTCTCCCCAAAGAGCAGTGTGACTTGTCCCTGCTGGGGTCACACATTCTGTTTTGGTTTTCTAACTAATGAGCAAAGTTCTTGTGCATTTTTGCTTTTCTAGAGGCCCAGAATGGGGAGGTTGTTCTTCACTCCAGCAAAGCAAACATGACTGACTGGGTTTACGTGTTTGCAAAGACATGAGATTGATTTGTTGCAGTTTAAGATGGTTTTATATTTGTAATACAAACCTAATAGTTGTGAATAAAACTTTTAAATAACAAAAGAGAAATGTCACAAAGCTCACACATTTTATTCTTTTTTTTTTTACAAAAAAAACAAAACAAAACACACAAAAACACCCACGCAGACACACACTTTCCCACAGCAAAAGCACTGAGGCACATGACCCAAACAGGACATCCTCTCCATCTTTTACCCTTTAGAGTTCCCAGTCTGCCTCTCCTCCACCCCATAAACCACTCTTTCCCTTTTTTTTAGCTATGTATTCAAAAAAGCTCGCTGAAGGATTATCATTTTATAAGCAGTTCTCTGTTCCTGCAGGGTATTTAGCACATAATGCAGTCTCCTATCTCATCTCCCCCTATGAGACCTCCTTTTTTTAACAATGTCGTCCTGCAATCTTTAGGTATGAGATTATATCTGGAAGCAAAGTGAGTAGGCGAGTCTGACACATTGTTATGGAAGATGCTGGAAAAAAGAAAAAGAACAACTTTAGGCTGGAGAATGAGTTCTTATAAAAATGCTGATGTCTGACAAAAAAAAAAGTCGTACTGAAGACTTTTTTTAACTTTAAGTCGCTGACATGACAAACAGAAATGCTTTTTGTTGATATGATACACAGTAAGAACTATTGTTATCATCATGCATTAACACAAAAGCCTAGAGGCCATAAAAAGATCTATAATGATGCGTTATAATATGATATTCTGGTTGAATAGGGAGAACAATGCTATTGTATTGGTGAGTTAAAAAATCTGAACTTTGGCAAAGACGACCCTTTTACGTCAACCAACCAGGGACTCAGATTTGAACCTTGACGTGTTGATAATCAACTGGTGCTGTCCAAAACTAACATGGAAGAAAATCTCATTGTTCTCCTCCAGAACTTTTATGATATTTTTCTCATATGCATCAATGTATTATTATTTTTGCTTTTGCTTTTTCCCTCCTCGGACTAGTCCGGGACAGTAAGCCTTCAAACTGGGGCGCAGAGAAATGGAAGTACCACTGAAAGAATTCAGATGCTGCTCCTGCAGTAGATGGTGAACCTCACCGAATACCCGGAGAGTATTGAATGATCTCATAAACCCAAACATGGAGACATGATTACCACCACCTTAGTAGAGCGCTTTAAAATAAATAAACTTGACCTCTCAACATCATCTGTGTCCTCCATGTAGTGTAAATTAGATTAACAGTCATTGCTTCCATGTAGCGATGAGGCTAAAAACTTTGGACACTAGCTCTTCCCACATGGGTCTGGACCATCAAATTTATGAACATTTATGGAATTTATGGAAAAGGGGTGAGCAGCTAATTTGACTCAGCGATAGAGAGGCTTCCAATGTGAATTAAATGTCAAAAATCGCATTCGGTGTAAAACAGCATTAGCAGTGTGATCTTTTTTCTCTATGAACAGAAACACAGAAACTTCATGCTGTTTATAAACAGCATAAAGAATTGGTGCATTAAATTCCTTTGCAGTTTCAGATGAAATAGTTTCACAAACCCAACAGTGTAAAGGTATTTTTAAAAAAGAAAACATAAATGAAAACTTTGTAAACCACCAGGGTGTTACATGAATCTGGCTGTCAGATAAACTAGGGCTACATTGATGAAAGTAAAGACATTGTAGCAACTATATATTTTCTGCCTTTCTCTGGTTTTTAATCTGAAAAGTTATATAAAATTGTATTCAGGCTCTGCAGCAACTTAGTTTCTCTGGCAAAAAAGAGAATTTGCATTTAATATTCTTGGCTAACTTACATCCAGAAATCATTACAAATTCTTTAATGTATATGTTCCCAACTCTATGAGTAAAGTGACTCTAAATTAATAGAAATATACACTTGTGCTTCCTCCCTGCTGAGTCCACCTTTATCTGTTTGCCCCCCCCCCCCCCCCCCCCCCCCGTTGTTCCTCCTCATCCCATCGGTGTTGACATTTTTGCATCCTGCTCTAATCCTTTCTCCTTCTTTCACCTTTCACATGTTTTCTTTCTCCCTTCTCCTCCCCTCTCTTTTCCCCCAGTGATCCCTTTGCCCTGCTCAGCCGGACTCCCCCGCTGCCGTCCAGATCTCCACATGGCTGGATTCCTTTTCTGTGACACACACAAACTACCCAAGAGGAAGTCTTAACCAAACTTGGTGTTTTTCCAATAAGCACAGCCATCACTGCGTAAACAGCCTCACGCTTGCAATTTATTCCAACTTCTTTTTTCTAAGTGTCACAATGGAAGACCTTAAATTCTGTCTAAATGTGTATCTGATAAGTTTCAGATTGTAAACTAGAAGCATCTTTAAATGTAATCACAATCAAACTTTTGAGTTTCAGTTTTCCATCATATTACTCATTCTTCCACCTTCAAGGTGGAGCAATACTACCTTTGCAATTCTCTCTGCTCCTCTCTGCCTGTAGAAAATGTTTTATTCCTGTCAAATTAATTCTATTTTTAGTTATTGGGATGAAAAAGGAAAGTATTCTGTTTCATGTGGTGGTTATGACACCTCAATTTATTATTCGCCAGGTAAATATATCATTTACAACTCAGCTGTATAAAGGTTTCATGGAAAATCACCACTAGATGAGGTAATAAAAGGGTGACAGCATACATTTGAATATGTGAAAACTGGGTCATAGCCACTTTAAGAGGTGATCCTGTTAAAATACAGATTGAATTAACAGATTTAGGCTGACTTCTTCTTAATTCCAAAGATGGGTCATTGGGTTTTTTCCGACAGGTTTACAAGCGACTTCTACTCAGTAAGTGCTCAGCCATGTCAACACATCCTGCAGGTGCAAACTTGTTTTCATGCTGCTGGAGAAACCTTCAGTAACCTTTGGTGCAAGAAGGAAATTAGGTGACTCCAAACAGGGCTTTTCTGTTCACACTGTTATAGTAAAATGCAAGCGCCTTTTTGCAGCGTAAGCACATGGATTTGAGTAAAAATGATGTCCGAGTTTGCATGGAAATCAAAGCTTTAAAGAGGAAAATGCAGAATAGAGGAAGAAAGCCATGATGTCTGCACTTTGTCCACAGCTGAACTTTCACTCACTCTGTCACAGGATAATGTCAGCTGGGAGTGTTTGGGACAGTTTGGCAATGCTCCATTGTGAAAGTTCAACATCTCACCAGAGGTTCACATGAGGCAAAACCTCACAATATATTCATTAAGCAAAGAAGATCCTCCCGTAATAATGAAGATTTTAATACCTTTGTGCCCTAGACCAATTCTGCAACTGATAATGTGTTAGCAAATACATGTAAAGAATGTTAAAGTGTGTGATGGTGTTCTGATTGTATTTGGTTTATTCACAAACAGCTCAACAACACCCTCTGTTCTGATGCACAGTTTCAAATAATGTAGTGAATATTACTGTAGATTGAAAATAAAAACACCAAAACATAAAAAAAGCTAAAACTCAGAAACAAATATGATATAAAAATAAGTCCCCCTCTTCTGATTTTTATATTTTAGGTAACCATTTTTAGATAACCAAGAGAATTTTTATTTCAAACTATGACAACACAAGTACATGAAAATTCAGTTTGTGAATCAAAGTTCTTGTGATTGAAAGGGGGAAAGAATCCAAACTTGCATGACTTTGTGTAAAAAAACTGAACTTCATAGCTGGTTGGGCCATCTATTACCCACCCTAACCTGTGAGCTCTTTCATGCCTGAAACGATGAGTTCTGAAGTGGATGAAATGAGTTTCCTCCACAGGGTGGCGAGGCACTGCCTTGGCGATGTGGTGAGGAGAGCCCCTGCTCCTCCACTTCAAGAGAGAGGGGTCAGTTAAAGGTTGCTAGGGCATCTCTTTTGGATGCCTCCCTGAGGAGCCATTCCTGGCATGTCCCACCAAAACTTCAGAGATACTCAGTAGTCCCTCTCCAAAGACTGAAGGTCTATGCAAAGGCGAAGGCGGAAATGCCTTTACAAGTTTATCCAACCACTGTCGGGCACTACGCACAAAATGCGTGGCCACTGAACGCGTGTTAAAAGTATGACAAATGGATATGGTCACTTGTAGTCAATCATGGAAGTGCAAACTGTTTGAAAATTGATTATGGAGGAGAAATGAATACTTGTGGGTTGTGCACGACTGAAATTGAATCGGTTAGTTCAAAAGGGGTCCAAGTCCAACAGGTTTGTTTTTCCAGGAAATGATTTTACTTGCATAGCTTAAAGGGAGGCTACACCAAATGATTAATACTTTACATAGATTCAGCACCAGTTCATAGCTTACAAATGGTATAATATGAAGCACCTCACTGTTATCATTTCAGAGGACTAGCAAACTAAAGTCTCTGGACTTGGGCCCTTCTTGAATTAAACAGGGGGGCTGCCATATTGGATAACTATTGCTGCCATCTATGGGATAAAGCTAAACCCATGCAAGAGAGGCCCAAATCCAGGAATTTTGCACTTAATGCATTTTAAATGTCAAGCATAGTCAACACATTACAACGGACTTGGGACTTTTTTTTGCACATAATCAGATAGCTTTTCCCTTGGAGACCTTAGAACATATAATATCTCTATTTTGAAAAATTGTGGACTTGGGCCCCTTTTGTACTAACCGATTCAATTATATGACACCAACTCTTTTATGTATAGGAATAGAGCTGTGAAAGGAAAAGCTTGAAGCAACATTTGAACTGTTTTGACATTTTGCACCAAGCCTCTTCCAACTGTAAGTGCCAGACATGCACTAGTAAAAGTAGAAAAAGAAGAAAAAACCCTCCCTGCTTGACTAATATGAACACCAAGAGCTAAACACAAATTCAAGGTGTTTAGCGTGTTTTTGAACGTGTGTCAAATGCCCAGTGTGTATGTAGCTTAAGACTACTAATAAAACGGGAGGAGATGGATGGATGGATCGTTGGCCCACTCTTAGCATCAGCATCAGTTGCAATCAAGCACTGGCAGGAATATGACCCACATCTCTTGATTAAGAGCCGGTGTGGCAGTAATCAAGCCTGAAGGTAGCGAGAGAAATATCATTGAGATTTTCAAAGATGTGATTAATCAGTGATTTACAGTGCATTTCCACCACAAAGACATCATCCCTATTTTGCTTTAGGCCATGTAGGTTTGTTTTTATATTTTCCCGAATACCACTTTAATTTAAAACCAATCCATGCGCTGTGTTTAATTATGTTTTTGTGTTCTAATATTTTAATTAGTCGGATGAATAAATAAGAAATCAGCTTTTTCTCACTGTTTACTGTTAATATCTGTGCGGTTTATGTTTCTTTGCAGGCTTCTTCTTTCTCAAAGAATAATCCTCCTTGTATTTTTGTGTCTTCATACTTCCTTTTTGGGTAGCATCCTGCTACAGGAAAATAAATTAATTTAGAGGGCCTTTTTCTAAAAGCAGAGTCCATGTCTCCTTGGTACAGTATGTTCCTGTTTATATTAACTCAATGGTTGGTCAAAACAACTCTTTCACATACTTAGCTGCAGAATGCACACTCATAAATTTACCAGTGTGTTTTGTTTTGGGGTGCATAACAATATTAGTATGCACATAACCTGGAGGGAAGCTCCGGCACACCAAGCAAACTGAATCGTAGCAGGATTTCCTCTGACGTCAGATCTCCTGGATCTCCTGCAGCTCCTTTTTAAATCATGGCAACAAATGAAAACAAACTCTCTGTGATACCCGAGGCAGTTTCAGTAAAGTGTGACAGTAAAACCTGATACATACATAAGATATTAAACTTCATAATTTTTCTTTTACAGACTAAGTCCTTCTTGAAGTTACAAAAAAAAGAAGCTTATTTTGCTTTCAAAATGCATTTGTGCACAAATGATGACATTTTTTATTGAAGAAAACATAAGGAAGTGAATTTAAGGTGCCTCTGTGGACGGTGGAATTAGGCGAGACAACTGCATGTTTTGTTTGACATCAGCATCTGGGATCTCACCTCTATCAAACTTTGTCTCCAATATCAATAATAACTATCAAACTATCGAAGTGAAAAAAGGAGGAATCATTCAGCTTCTTTCAAACATCTAAAAAGAGTTTGCATTACCTTTAAAAATAAAAGCAAATGTTATGAAAACAATATCACAAACTTTTATTTATTACCTCTGGTTTTATTTTTGGACTTTCTCAAAAAAAATCAGATCCATTTACTAGTGCTTAGAACATAGTTTTTATTTTCTCCAGAGACTAGACTTTAGAGGTCCTAAAATACAGAAGATATAGGTTCAAAGTTTGCAAAGCATAATGGGATTAAAGGCAGAGACGCACAGGGGGGAAAATGTTTTTGTCACCCATCAATTCCATAAGGTTTCCCTTAAAAAGGCTGCGAGAGGTCTGTAATGTTCATTATACATAACAAAAATGATTCCAGGTAATCACATTAAGATTTGTTAAGAATTTGTTTGTATAAATGGTGCAGGAAATAAGTATTTAGTTCCTACTAAAAATCAAGAATACTGTCCCTCACTGACCTGTTACTTCCTCTTTAAGAAGCTCTTCTCTACTGGCTGCCTATATTAATGCCACTTGTTTAAACTGGTTATCGGTCTAAAAGACACCTTTCCACACCCTTTAACAGTCAGACTGCAACCTCTCCACCAAGACCAAAGAGCTGTCTAAGGACACCAGGGACCAGATTACACTTCTGAACAATACTGGGACGAACCGATCCACAATACGCAAGCAGCTTGGTGAAATCAATTGTTGTAACAATTATCAGGAAATGGAAGAAAAACAAGATCCATCCATCTTGAGCTCTGCGCAAGATCTCTCCCCGTGGGGTCAAAAAGATCTCAAAAATCCCCAAACCTTAAACGGAATGACCCGCGGAGAGCTAAGCCTAAAGTAAAAAAAAAGACAATCAGTGACAAACTACACCGACAGGGACTCAAATCCTGCAGTGCCAGGAGTGTACACCTGCTCAAGCCAGGAAAAAAACTTTAACTTTCTAACTTTAGAGGCTGTTGAAATGTATTCTCTAGGGTCACCAGCTTCTGGTGGTATTTTAGGCATGTGATACTTCCAGGGTCACATCAAGGTCCTGAACAGAAGGTAGAGGCTTATTTGGAAGTGTGTGTGATCTGTTGGGTGATGGAGCAATAGACTGCCATTTAATTTTCCTTGGGAAAAACAACTCATCTGTTTATCTGAAGCGTGCTCTTCTCAACACTTCTGCAGTCACCATGTTGCAATCTTTTCTAAGTCTGTAAACAGGCCACTTCTTTCAAACACAAAGTGAGGTTTAAAAGTCAAGCACTCAATGAATCTGTCCGAAAAACACAAAACCAAGAAGAACAGTGTTAGGAAACAGAAAAATGTGCAGACTCTTTTCCAAACAATGGAATATCATGAAAAAGTGTATTCATTTCCATAATTCCATTAAAAAAATAAACTTAATATAGTTTCGGGGCCCACTGTTTATTGATTGCAAGAATGTATTTATTTATTTTTACATAAATTGGGGTTCCCATAAAACCCACAAACACTGGTCAAACGTTTTTGCTATTTTAATTATTTTGGAAAGAGTCTCTACATGTCACATTAAGGCAGGTATAAACCAAAAAGAGAGGTCAGGGCAAAAAAACAGGTCAAAATGCACCACAAGGTCAGACACAAAAGCTGAGCAAAAGCTCCAGAAAGTCTGAATGAAACAGCCGAGTTTAATTGCTGTGAAAGCAGTTGCTCTAAATGAGTGTGATTAGTGTTAGCAGGAACAGGAAGTCTGCCCAAATAAGGAAAGATTCTAAGAGAAAGAGCAGAGCTGAAGCTAATCATCTTTTAGTTACAAGGCACAGGAAAAGTAGCTTCATTTAAGGGGCACCATTTCACCCTAAAGTTAATTATTAATTTATGCCAACCCATTAAAAAAACTTTTTTGGACATGTATGGCTAAGCCAAGACACTAGCTATTGGAGAAGTTAGTCACAAATCATGAATTTGATGTGGGACATCTCTCAGTAACTAATGCACAAGTACCTTTTTAGTAATCTAGAAGTATTAGATTTGAGTCACAACTCTGAATGTGCATTAAAACCAAAAATTACTAGAAATTATGCTAAATACAGCATTAAGTACTGTTTGTTTGTTTGTCTGTCCACACCTCGGCACATCCCGTTAGGAGTTGCCACAGCCAGTCAGCCATCACTGATTCGATTTGATGTTCCTGGTATAAGTTTCCTTGAGCTAAAATCAACAGATGAATACTTTTGAGCCCCCCCCCCCCCCCCCCCCCCCCCCATTAGTCCATTGTTAACTAATCATGCTTCATCTAAAGAAAACTGGTTTATGACTAAGACAGTTGATGATTAACCTCCTGGTATTTACATTTTTTTTGGTTCTGTTTAGTGCTCCTATAATAATTATCCAAAGATACATTGTTGTGGCTTTAGTTCTTCCTACTATCTTCATAAAAACATGCAAAGAGTAGGAAAGAAGATTTTCATGATCATTTTCTAAACACCAAAATAACAGCAAAATATCACTCTGGCAAACAGAGTGTCTGTAGGATTAATTAGTTCCTATAAATGTATAGAGTCTTGTCTGTTAATCCTTGCAGTTGTTAGTGGAGCAGAAACGACACATCCAGCTGTCGCTTCAGGTGCCGTCTGCCTTATTATCCTCGAATAAAACCCTCATGAAGTTCTTGTTGCCAGGCAACTGGGTCTATTATGAAGTGAAATGGTCACTAGCGGATGTTTTGTGCCACTTTGAGTATCAATGTGTTTTAGCAGCACTTCAAAGAAAGTAGCCACGGCTGCTAGTGATAAAAAAAAACCTTAAAGGTTTGAGGAACAAAAAACAAGTGTCAAACCGACCAAATGTAAAACCGATTTCCTTCACGATTTCAGCAGAGCCACAGTAGTCCCTGCTCTCTGACAATTTATTTTTGTTTGCACATATGTCAGGTGGCACTAAAATTAGCAGAACATTTCCTCTTTCCCAAGTGAGTAAAAGATTGCCCCCGCTTGTTTGGTGTTTTTTAAGATCCATCATGTTTTCTGAGTATGCTGTTGGGGTGTCCTTATAAGGTTTGCCGGGGCTGCACAGTCTGCTATGAATGCAATTTGTTAAATACACAGAATAGGTTGTGCTGACCTTCAGGAGCTCACACACACACACACAGACGGTTTAGGTGGACACTTTACCCTGATGGGAAAGAAGCAAAAAACTTTTCAGGAATACAGAGCATGCATCTGTTTCACCTCCCTCCACCCCCCGGGAATTAGATAGTGTAACTTGCTTTGCATTGAGCTAGAAGCGCCAGGGAGGAGAGGCAATCATCTCAGAAGCTGAAGGTGATCTCCCCACAAAGGGTTCCAAGCAGAACAGGAAACATAATCAAGTCAAAACATTCCTTCTAATCTGGCATAAAAGATTTTGAATATGAAGAATGCTGGGGGTGTGAACCCACACCTGACAAACATTACAGCGTGTGCAAAAAGACAAGCAACAGCACCAGTGAAGCTACGTTCACACCGGCCTGCAACTCGAGTTCAAGCGGTCGCTTCCAGTAAAAAGTCTATGTATATGCGTATCAATGTGTGTTTTAGGCCTCAAGGTTGAACGTGTTGTGCGTTCAGAGATGCTCTTCTGTAGACCTCGGTTGTAACCAGTGGTTATTTGAGTTTCTGTTGTCTTTCTATCAGCTGGAACCAGAATGGCCCAGCATGTCCTCTGACCTGGCATTTCTGCTCACAGAATTGCTGCTCACTGGATATTTTCTCTTTTTCTGATCGTTCTCTGTAAACCCTGGAGATGTTTGTGGGATAAAATCCCAGTAGATCAGCAGTTTCTGAACTACTTAGACCAACCTGTTTGGAACCAACAACCATGCCTTGTTCAAAGTCACTTAAATAACCTTTCTTCTTCATTCTGATGCTCAGTTTGAACTGCAGCAGATCATCTTGACCATGTCTACATGCCTAAATGCACTGAGTTGCAGCCATGTGATTGGCCTATTGGAATTATGCATTAACGAGCAGTTGGGCAAGTGTGAACACTAAAGTGGTCAGTGAGTGTATATTTAAAGCACAAATAACTAAATCTCATGACTTTTTCACATGAATGATTCCATTATCCATGGTTCCATGGACTCTCTATTGGGCTACAGAGAGGAAGTACAGCAAAGACAGGAAGTGATGCTAGCAATGTGCATTTAAAATAAAAGTACAAGAAAAAAAGCCTGACTAATATAAAGAAGTATAACATTGGTTTTATGTACATATTTCTGGGGAATTAGACACACATTCCCCCAGGAAATTTGCTCTTGAAAGTAGTAGAAAGCTTTTTAGACCATCTTAAATTCTTGTAAATATCTGGATGCTTCAGTAAACGTTACTTTTAGTTATGTTTGTCTTTAATAACATTTAATGATTTTGTTTAAATCTCCCCTTTTTTAATCAAACAGATACGTTTATCAGGCTGCCAGTGTATTTTCTTTTAATATTTTGCAAAAGAAGGCCTTCCATGTTTAGAGTGAATTTACAAACCTTCCGTAAAGAAAAAAAAAGAACAATTTCAGGCATGGCAGATTGGTAACTTTGAACTAGTTCAGCCACCTGGGTTGTGCTGCAATTTTTTCTGTAGAAAATGTGTTAAAATGTCCATCATTCGAAATCACAGGGCCGGCTGAGCACCTTGGTGACAGCAGTGAACATTTTTCAATAATGTGGTCTCCTTTCACCCTTCTCAGTTCAAAAACCTGAAAAACAGTCTTTAAAAGCAGGATATTCCAGAACAGAGTCCAGGAGGCAAAGGAACAGGCTTTCCCATGAAGGACTCTGTCCAACAGTTTGGCATAAAACATTACTGTATTGAAGAAAATAAAAAGAACTACAACTGTCATGATCAGAACACGAGACGGACCCAGATGCTGAAACCCGAAAGGAGGAGACAGGTAAGTGGTTGGTAAGTAAGATGATTTATTTTACTGATCCAGGCAAGACTGTAGATAAATGTGGCTGTAGATCTTGGCTGGGAAGCCTGGCGCAGAGTGTGGCTGGCAGTCGAGACGAGGAGCGTGGCTGTGGTTCTTGAGAGAGGCGAGGCTGGAGTTCTTGATGACGTGGCTGGAGTTCTTGAGGAGCACAGGTACTGTAGCTCTTGAAGGTGGAAGGCGTCAGCGTGAGTGGAATGAGGCTACTGCTCGAGGTGGTGTTAGACTCAGGTGACTCACGAGGTAAACCTGAGGCATAGAAGACAAGATTAGCGAGGCACAAGACAAGGGGAGCCAGACGAGGACCTCAGTGAGACTAGGCACCATCAGGGTTAACGAACTGGCGATGAATGCTGGAGCTGGGTCTCCTTATGAAGAGCAGGTGGCTGATGAGGTGAGTAGTCACAGCTGGTGAGTCTGGAGTAGAGCAGAGCTGGGAGGGGGAGGAGCACTGACAGAGGCACCATGACAACAACATTTTTAAAGTAAATAATTTCATTGTTTAATCAATGGATGCTGTAAGTGCTGCCATTGTTTTAACAATGCAGGGTTTTAATGCTGCTGTTTCGAACCAGCAACTTTAAAGGAATACAAATTTACATAAAAAACACAATTCATTGCTTTACAAGATAAGGAATATTGACCTATGCAAGTATTAAATAAATAATATCATGTTTTTTGTTGAAAAATGACCAACAAAGCCTTCAGTTTATCTTAAGACTGATAACTGTGCCATGTGAGGCACAAAAATAAAGATACAACAAGGTGACACCATCATGTTTGTGTTATCCTCATTTAAATGTTAAACTCTTCACTGCTGCAGACTGCTTTCAGTCCATTCGTATCTGACTGATCATAGCTTGTTAATTTGATTTTCAAATGTTTTCAACAATGCTTTTCATGAAATACATTGTTTAAAGGTTTTGATTTAAATTTTCATATGGAGAAACCAACTTTATTGTTTTCAAATCAAAATAATTTTTAAACCTAATGCTTTTCCTTCCTTTTTAAATGTGGATTACCAGAAAACAGGGGATTTTTTTGTTATATTAAATAGTTTTTGGACCAAATATTCCTACAGAAATACACTTTTTTTTTAGAAAAACTTTTTTAAACCCCTTTTTTTTTCTATGTTGCAACAGAACAAGCACATGCAAAGACATTGGAGTAACAGCAACATGAAAATAAAAGACAATCCTGCTGATCATGAAAAGCACATCCTTAATTGTTAAATTACACATTTAAGTGAAGCTTTCTTAGTTTAGTTCAAGATTTCAAGTCAACGGGGATTTGTTTCAAAGTGATGTCCCAATAATTTATGTTACTAATTCATTTAAAGTCCCTCTCCGATCATCTTTTGATCTTTTTAAAAAGCATTCCCATGCAGTGATATTTTAATTATGATTATGCTGTTTTTAGCCAAAAATAGATAAAAGTGTCATTTTTAGGACGTTGTTTCTAGGACGAACTTATTATAAATTGTGAATTATAGTTATGCAGGTTTTATTTTTAGTGTTGTTTTCTAGGACATAGTTTCTGCAGAGCAGGAAGAGTTTATTAGAAATTCACCTCTGAGTTGTGGGCGAGACTGTTGCCGTGAAAGAATTTTCTCCTACTTCCCGACATCCATCTGTTTACGTGCTCTCCTGCTAGCTTACAGCCCCTCACACCCCCACCTAACATTAGTGGTGTAACAAAAAACGGTGAGCGTTATCAGAGCTAACCAGCAGTACAGTTTTGATCCAGATGCCCGCTCGGACAAGGAAAACGAAGACGTTTATGGATCTAGTCTTCTACAAGTGGATGCAACAGAATGGAGCAGAACAGGGAGTAGTTGCCTGCCCAGCATATTTTCTATGACACAAATAAGATCCTTTTCAAATGGCATTTTTTCATCTGCTTCTGATTCCCACTGATTTGAATAAATAAATACTCAGAAATGCCAAACACAGTTTTCAAGGAGTGGATCTTGATGTTTCATTATATACTGTATATATAGATTTCAAAATGTAAAATGTTAATTTTCTGGTTCAGGAAGTCTTTGGCCTTTACCTCATGTCCCAGTCTGGACTGATTCCCGGATCATGGCAGGTTCTGAAATTATTAGCGTCTAATGGGATTACAGGATTACAAGAACTACATAGACTGTAATTCAGATGCAAACATCCACACCTCTCTACCACTCTTTCAGTTCTGCATTTCATTGGACGGATGTTTGGATTTATCTTGTGTTTAGGCCAAAAGGTCCCGTGGAGATTTGTTGTGTATACACGCAGATAGCGCTGTTTGGTTTGACCACTAGCCTGCTTCCTGCCTGACCATTACTAAACACAATGGAGGCCCATTCATCGGATGCAGGGGGCCCAAACTGTGTGCCTTTCCCCTCCCTGGTCCTATTGAAGCTGCTTACTCTTCTCGTAAATTCATAATTGCTAATTTTATAGTAAAATGCAGATGGATTTGATATTTTAGCTCCTTTATTATTTGTCTTATTTAAAGGTCAGCATTTTGTGGGGTTTTTGTCTTATCATGATGATATTTATTGACTGACAAAGAAAATAAGAAAAAAAGGAGATAATGAGGTATTGAAAAAAAAACAGATTGAAAAAAAGAAGTAAACATGTGTTTCATCTCATGAGCCCCTAGAGCCTTTATGTAATGTCGTTAGCACAGATATAAACACATCTAAACACTGATCCAGCTGTAGTATATGGGATTCTTCTGAAGGTCGATGTGCGCTGACCAATTTTCCAAAACGTTGTAAAAAGCTTTAAAATTACTCCCATTGGGGGAAGATTATTGGCACAGTGGGGAATCTTTAATATACGGGTCTCAAAAAGGGATAATTTTACTTCATGATCGTTTAAATTCCTGCTGTAATAAAACAGTGGAAACATGCTTTTTGATCATGACTTTTAGTTTCAGATTGCTTGAGGTAAAAATAAAGGAGTATTTTCAAAGTGGCATGCTATGAGGTAAAAGATAGTTGATCTTAAACCACCAAATGGTTACAGAGAGTTGTTCCCTCAAGATATCATTAGTTTAGCTGGATTAATGTAAAATTTTCATGAATCTAAAGGGGTTCAAAAGTTGTTTTCGGTTTACAAAAGATATAACACATATTCTGGCCTCTAAGCGCTTTGACAGAATGAAAATAATATCAGAAGTTTTGTGAGAAAGATACATTTGAATCTTGTTGATCAGGACTGGAGTAAAAATAATAGATTTCAATCTTTAAAATATCATCTAGTACCGTTTAAAGTCTAAAGTGTAAAATTTCTAGCTGATTTTTCCATTTTTCGCCAGTTCACCTTTCATTTTCAATACACTGGCTGTTATGCGACAAAGTCCGTAGATCCTGGATTTAATCTGAAACTCAATGTGTGTACAGTGATGTGCACATGTAATGGTTATATGTTCTTTTGAATATAACCAGCTGCTCAGCCCACAAAGGCTAATGGTTTGTCTTTGTCTGTCTTCTTTTCTGCAGCATATCGTTCTGGTTTTACATCCATTTGTAAATCAAATGTTCCGTAAATGTTGTAGATCCTCATATTTGTTGCTGAGCCAGCAATACCAATATTGAGATGCTCAGGCATTGGTCAAAGAAGCTGCAGAATATATGAAAATATGCAACCTTGAATCTAACCGAGTAAAGTTTTTTTTCCTTTACTTACCATAAAAAAAAAACACACTTTCGTCACTTTAAGAGGTATATCCCTGCTCAGTAGAGGATGACAGATGTACATTAGATTGTCTCAGAGTTGAAGGCAATCAAGCCTGCAAATTAAATTCTGTTTTCTCTGTGACTGATTTTGGTTTCATGACATCTCAGGCACAGAATATTATATTAGTCTACCTTTACTGCAGCCTGATAGAAGTCTGGTTCTTGGTTGATTGACTGCATCCTCTTGATGCGTTCCATGTGCATTGTGCCAGAGGAATCAGCTAGCAACCCATATGCACAATGCTTAACCATTGAACACCCCAAATGTCGCCGGTGATCCCTTAAATAACAGAAAATTTTTGACATACCATAACTCTTCGACCATTCACGAGATCGACATGGATCACCTGATTCTGAAATGGAGAAACACAGCTTTTCACGGCTTTGCACTGTTATCCGACGTACACACCAGGTATGTGGTGCATGCTCAAGAATGTGCCAAATGAGTATATTCTTGAATGCGCTTTTAGCAGTTGGTATTACACTGGACTGCTGCTACCCTATATTAGCGCAAGTACATACAGTTGGAAGAGGCTTGGTGCACAATATCAAAGCGGTGCAAATCTTGTCAATCTTGCTTCAGGCTTTTTCTTTCACAGCTCTTTTCCAATATATGAAAGACTGGGTGTCATATTATTCCATCTTGGCACAAACCACATTTATTAATTTCTCCTTTGCCATCTCTTTTCAAATGGCTGGTACTTCTATGTTTTGAAAAAGACACCATCCACACGTCACTAACAAATCTGATTCACTGATTGGTCAAAGTTGAACAGGTTTAACAGACAAAAAAATTTGGTGTGACCGCAAAAGTTATGATCACAGAAGCCCGAAACACCCATTTACGTGCGTTTCCATAGACTTTTCCATGAAAGTGGTGACTTGAACATGTATTTCCAATCCTGGTGTGAACATATGGAAGTTGCTTTATGCAACACATTGCTAATGTAAATTGTTGAATCCGCCAGAATTGTGTTAATTGAGGTTAAAGAGTTACGGTTGTCAAAAGAATGTTAATACTGGAGCTAAAGCCCCTGCGTAGCCTTCCCCTTTAGAGTGACCACCTAAAAGGGGGTGCTTTTTACTCCCCTTCTGTGAATTAAAATTCATCTCTTAATTGTGTTCAATTTCCAGGAACACACTGATTGAGTATCATCAGTATAAAATTTTACTTCTCAAGATCTGCTGTGGTCTGGTCCTATCTTTTCGGAGGAGCGTGCATCGAGGTGTTTCGGTCGAGTGAACGCAGGCGCGTCTGGCAGCCGCTGCTCCCTGGATACTACAACTCTAACCAACCAACTACCAACAATGTGGATTACTTTAAATCTTGTGTGGATTTTACTCACCTGGATTATCCTGTCGCTTGTCCAGCAATTTTCGACAGCACTACAATACTCCGCTGACGAACTTGCTAACCTCCGGAACTCTCCAACGGGGCCTCCGCCGTTAGCCCTACTACAGCATCCGGACATCCTTTACGTGCCCCGCCGGAGATACTCTCATCGAGGATCACGTCGGAGCTACCAGTACGACAACACCTCCTCCATCAAGTCATTCTGGTCCTCTGCTCGCCGTCCATCAAGACACATCGGTCGCCAAGTTAACCGCAGCGTCCTAGCTCCTGTTGTTCGCCTGGCTAACAACATGGCTAACAATCTCCCCCGCATATCTGTTAACGTTGGTCTTCTGAACATTCGCTCCCTCACAACAAAGGGAGATCTTGTCCAAGATCTCCTCGTTAAAAACGAGCTGGACTTCATGTCCCTGACTGAAACGTGGCAAAATCCCCGGATTTCTCTCCACTGAATGATGCCACGCCGCCGGGGTTTGTTTACATCGCCAAACCACGTGATTCGGGCCGCGGGGGCGGTCTCGCAATGATCTATCGCGAGAACTGGAAGATTGTGCCTGTGACTGCTCCTGTGTTTGGATCCTTCGAATCTTTAGTTTGTCAATTCTCTGGACCAGTCCCAACTATTGTTGCCACCATCTATCGCCCACCTAAACCCAATAAGGAATTTATCTCTGACTTTTCAAATTTTTTGACACACCTCTCCCTACTCACACCAAACATTATACTTCTGGGTGACTTTAATATCCACATGGACAGATGTAATAATTTAGCTGCCAAAGATTTTATATCCTGTTTGGACAGTTTTGGTATTCTTCAACACATCACAACTCCTACCCACATCAAAGGACATATTTTGGACCTTGTCTGCTGCTCAGGTGTTTTGCCAAATGCCTGCAAAGTGGATCCCCTTCCTCTCTCTGACCACTCCCTAGTAACCTTTAATGTCAATATTACATCCACTGGGTCAACCCCCACACGCAGCATCACCTACCGTAAACTTAATAACATTGACCTGGATCATTTCTCATCCCACATCACTAACCTTCACGACACCGACACCCTCCACACACCTGATGAATTTGTCTCACATTACAATAACAATCTCCGCAACATCCTGGATATCCATGCTCCGCTCAAAACCAGAATGGTCTCATTTTCTCTCACTGCTCCCTGGTTCACTCCCTACCTCAGACAACTTAAAGCTAAAGGGCGTGGACTGGAAAGACTCTACAAAAAAACTGGTCTCTCCATTCACAGGGAAATGTACTCCAGTCACCTCTCCCACTATAAGGACTCCATCTCTAAAGCCAAGACAGCATACTACTCCACTTTAATAAATACCCGTGAAGGGAATTCTAAGGCCCTCTTTTCCCTCCTTTCCAAAATTACACAGCCTACTAACCAACTACCTCCCCATCTGTACTCCTCTGACTTCTGCGACACTTTGGCTTCCTTCTTCAATTCAAAAATAGAGAACATCCATCACGAACTACTAGTTAATCCTGACCCTGATCTAGCTCCCCCAATACTGTTTGACACACATCATCATTCATTTTTATCATTTTCTCTACCATCAGTCAACGAAATTGCTGAGCTCATTAAACACTCTAAATCCTCGACCAGTCAACTTGATCCACTTCCTACAGTTCTGGTCAAAGCTACTCTTCCCTCCCTCTCTCCTCTAATCACCAACGTGATTCAGTCCTCTCTCACCACTGGAATTGTTCCCACCAGTCTCAAAAAGGCTGCTGTCACCCCAATACTCAAAAAAACAGGATTAGACCCCTCAAACCTCAACAATTTCCGCCCCATTTCTAATCTTCCATTCATCTCTAAAATACTTGAAAAAACCGTTGCAGAACAACTCCGCATACATCTATCACAGAATAACCTATATGAACAATTCCAGTCCGGCTTCCGTCCCCTTCACAGCACAGAAACAGCTCTCCTTAAAATCTCCAATGATCTCCTCCTTGCTGCTGACTCTGGGCTACTCTCCATTCTCCTCCTACTTGATTTAAGCTCAGCCTTCGATACAATCTCCCATACCATCCTCCTAGACAGACTGTCCGCCATAGGTATCAGAAACATACCTCTCAACTGGTTTCACTCTTACCTCTCTGGTCGCACCCAATTTATTCAATTAAAACAGTTCACTTCCCATACAGTTCCTGTCACTACAGGTGTTCCCCAGGGCTCCGTCCTGGGACCCCTGCTATTTATCATCTACCTTCTCCCTCTTGGTCAAATCCTCCGTAAATACAAGATTCACTTCCATTGTTATGCAGACGATACTCAGCTCTACATCTCCACCAAGCCAAATTCCTCTCTACCTCCCACTTCCCTCACTGACTGCCTTCTTGTAATAAAATCCTGGTTCACTACTAATTTCTTAAAACTAAACAACGATAAAACTGAACTTCTCCTTCTCCGTTATTAACAGCATCCAGAACTTCTCAATTCCCTTTGAAACCTCCTCCATTTCCCCCTCCCCTCAGGTTAAGAGTCTGGGTGTCATCTTCGACACCACCCTCTCCTTCACTTCTCACATCAATAGCATCACCCGGTCTGCCTATTTCCACCTTCGCAGCATCCGTCGTCTTCGCCCTTCCCTCAGTCCGCATTCCACAGCTGTTCTGGTGCACAGTCTTGTCACTTCCCGTCTGGACTATTGCAACTCCCTTCTTTTTGGTCTACCACAAAAAACTCTACGAAAACTACAGTATGTTCAGAACTCAGCTGCCAGAATCATCTCTCAAACACCTTCCACCCAACACATCACACCTGTTCTGCAGCAGCTCCACTGGCTACCAATCACACACCGGATTACATACAAAATACTTATTCTGACTTTTAAATCCATCCACAACCTTGCTCCATCATATTTATCAGATCTTGTTCATGTGGCCATTCCCACCCGTACCCTCAGATCCTCCTCCTCCCTTCATCTGGATGTCCCCACTGCTCGCCTTGTCACTATGGGGGGCAGAGCATTCAGCTGCTCTGCCCCCCGGCTCTGGAACTCTCTGCCTCCGGACCTTAGAAACATCGGGTCTATCTCACAATTCGCCAAAAAACTGAAAACTCATCTTTTCCAACTCGCCTACTCCCTCCGATAATTTCCTATTTCTGGCCTATTTATATGTATATTTTATTGTGCATTTGATTGCTTTTATTTTATTTTTATTTTCACTTTTATGTATGGCGACCTTGGGTTCCTTGAAAGGCGCCTAACAAATAAAATTTATTATTATTATTATTATTTTGCCTTATTATGCATTATTTCAAGTGAGACCACACTTTTGAGGAAACTTGGGCCCTGCTCTGGAGATGTTTGGACATTCTGAACAGAACCGTTTTTGACAAGAAAGAGCATTACTTATGTCCTGTGGTGGCAAGCATTACTGATGTGATTCAGCAAGCTGTAGCTAATGAATTCCTATTAGGACTGGGGTGACGTGTAACTCCTTTGGGTAATCGAACTCTATTACTATACTGTTGCACCATATCTGGAGACAAGTTATGCAAAGAATTGGACATTAAGGTTTATCAGACTCAGAAACACACATTGAGGATTTAAACTTAAAGACAACAATAAATAGCAGAGTCGGTTAGGTTGATATGACCTCTGTGGTACAAGCTCCAAATTTGGCATGGATGTGCCTTAGGATCCCCTCTTTCAAAAAAGCCTGTTGGCCACTAGAAAAATAAAAAAAAATGGCGACAATACACTCAATTGTTACAAAAATAAAAATAGATGTACAGTATCTAAGATACATATATTTTTATGTATCTTGACATGGCTAACACACTTTTCTTAAAAGGGGGATCTGAAGGTACATCCACCCCCAATTTGGGGCTTGTACCATAAAATGGATTACTATGTTAATAACTGTCTCCAGTGATGATAAAGATCATTATTTTAAGGCAACATCCTGATAATCAGTCCAGATTGACACGTGTTCATACTGTTAAAGCACAAATATGTTATACTTTATTTTTTGTAGTTATTACACATTTCCAGTTAACATGCACACACACTCCTCCACCAATCCAGATGCGCCCTGATGTACATGAGCTTTTAAATGTGATGGAATACAGCCTCAATGAGAGCCTAGAGGGTGTCTTTGATTAATGGGACCTGTGTGTTCAGCTGAGTTCTAGCTGTGCACCGATGTCAGAAGTGATTACGAGGTGCAGATTGGTTTTGGTCTCAATCACCAATGTGAATATTAGAGAGCAACAGCCATGATGAAAGGCACTGCTGCATGGGAGGTCATGCTAAGGAGTTCTGCTGAAAGTTAATCTGGAATAATTTACCTACCCTTTTCAGTTGCTGGGATAAGAAACCCCTGAGTTTATCCTGCATTTGTGAGGTATATGTTTTTAGGAAGCAGATGGAGGAGTTTCAATCATATCCTGTCACTGTTCATTTTGTTAAAATGTTTCCCAAAAGTTAACCATCAAACTCTATTTGAGTTCTTATTTTTGAAAATCATCCTCTGGAGGAACCTGACCTCCAGACTCCTGTAATGGATTCCCAATCTTAAGGTTCATTTTCTCCATCAGCCGTTACTGCAAAAAGTATGGTGTGATACATGCTGTGTCACACATTGGTTATAGAGATGTCTCGATCTGGAGAAAAAGCTAACCAAAAAAGACTTTCATTTCCTCCTTGGGGCACAAACATTACCCATGTGGCTTTGCAGTATATTGATGCATTCAAGATGAGAAAAAACAAAGGGCTGTTGTCAGATTTCTATGTTTGCTTGGTTAAGTCCAATGACAAAAACAAAAAAAGCTAAAACGGCATGCAACCTTTAAAAACCTAAAGTCCAAGTTCCCTCAATTCTGCCATTTGTGGCTCAAGTTGGTCTTAACCTATTGGTTTTTATCAATTAATTTTATCAATCGATCAATTAAATGACTTAAGGGTGACCCACCAAATTGCCATTGTTCAGGTGATTTAGTTGCTGTGTGAGGATTGTATCCTCTCATTTGTTTTCAGCTGTGTTTCTTTGGGTTTGTCAAGTTTTTTCTTCCCTCATCCAGTCACCAATCGTACACAGCTGTCTTCATTTCAGTCAATTGCCCTCAATGTATTTAAGTGTCTGGTTTTCCAGTCATCTGTTTTGTCTCCCCTGTTTTACAGTGTTGTTCGTGCTTAAGTTTATTTGTTTGCATTGGGCAAAGGATGCCTCACAAAACACTGAGGCTTTCTGGACAAAAAAAAAATCACAGTTTCAAGACAACTGAAGCCATAACAACCACTAAAAAGTACAACTCAAGCACTAATCCTGTTTTATTCATGACCACAGCAAAAGTTAAAAAGAAAAGTCTGTGGTCATCAAGGTGCTCTGTTCATTCATCATCATTATAATAAAACATTGAGATTTTCACCCACATAATTAAAACACACTATGGATAAACCCATAGAATTAATAAAAAACATGTTAAGGGTTGAATGTTGTTTAAGGGTTTATTTAAGAACTGTACTAAAAGTTTCAAATAGAATTAGAGATCATGATCATGTTTTTTTTTGTCTGTTTTTTGTTTTTTAAATTTTGAAATGTTCTTTGTTTTGTTTGTGTGTGTGTGAAATGTTTTTTAAGGGAAAATCTTTTAAGATAATGACTTATGATCTGGAGACTTGTGTGATATATTTGGAATGATTATTCACATATCATTGCATAATGATGCATCTTGCATAGCTTTGGTATGGCACCAAACCAATGAAACCTGTCATATCTATCAAGCTGTCATTGGCTCAGAATGAATTAAAACGTCATAAAACAATGACAAACACCAACAGCCTATGAGCAGCCTTGAATGCAATGAAGCGCAAAGCCAAGCACTGATGATGTTCAAAGCTTCGAATGTCATCTGTCATGTGACACAAAGCTTTGAAAACATGCGCTTAGAAAAAAAGACTTAAGCCTTAAAGCTCATTTACCAGTGACAATTACATTTTTAAACATTTACATTCCTGCCATTAAGCCTGGTCTTCCGCAATATTGGGTCCTACACTACCAGTCCCTGACATATTTAACACAGAACCAGGGACTAATGAATCCAGTTATAAAGAACCAATATCCTGCACAAGTCATCTAAAGACAAAGACACAAAAAGAAAAAACAGGTGGAAAAAGTATAAAGTTAAAGTTATTGTTTATAAAGTTAAAACCTTAAAAAAAAAGTTTAAATAAAATGAAGTCAAGCTTGAAAAGTTGATTATTGAAGTATTGTGCTGTATGGTCTTAGATTTAGTCTGAGGCCCAATCAGCTATCTGGAGTGCTCAAGTGTTCCATAAAAGTGCTTCTTGTCATGCAGAAATCATGTACTGTAACACAAACTTAATGAACTTAAAATTCTATGCATTTATGATCCTTTTTGATTGTATGTTTACCTTACAATTACCAGCACGAAGCCCACTGAGACGACTGTAGTTGTGAATTTGGGCTATTTAAATAAAATTGAATTGAATTCAATTGAATTGAACGTAACAAACATACACCAAAAATATGACAAAACCCTAAAACATGGAGAAACAAAAAAAGTAATAAAACTAATAGTCTGACAGTAAAACAGTAAAATAATGACATATAAAATTAAGAAGGTAAATCAACTGAGACAGAAACTGATGTTATATTTACAAATTTAAAACTGAAACAAAGACAATTTTCAAAAGAATTGTAAATCACTTCTTAACCCTCTAACACCCGATATGCCACCGGCTACACCTAAATATCACACTCTTTGACATTCCGTAACACTCCGACATTCAGCGATCAACGTGAATCAGCTGATTTTTGATGCAGAGAAAAATATCAGTTTTGCACCGCATGCAACACATGAACGTAAAGTTTTGCATGTCAGCGAAAAGCTGCTACTCTCCGCTGGAATTACATTAATGCCATGAACGGTTGAAGATTTGGGGTATTCGAAAGAATGTTAACACTGGAGTTAAAACTGGTTTAGTAAAGAAAATAATTAAACATCCTGATGTCTTCAACTTTAGCATCTTTGTTTGTTGGTGCGTACGAAAAGATAAGATGAGATAAACTTTACTTATCCCTCAGTAGCTCTACAATATGGGGGCATCGAGAGGAAAAATGAACAAAAAGAAGTGTGCAAAACAAAAGCAAGTTTTTTTACGGTATTAACACTTTAAAGCTGAGTTTAAGATAGATGTGTTTAAGCTCCTGGGTTGAACACTAACTACAGTGGGAATGACAGACTGAAGGCACCACTCCTCCCAACGCTATTGGAGTCTGCATAACGCCACAACATTCGCCTCTCACCAATCTCTTCCCCTGCATCCCAGTTGCTTTATAAACTACATTGTAAACAGATTATTTTCATCGGTTTGATCTCAAACAATGACTGCTTTAACATTCACATTTTTCTATCTTACCCTATCACAAAATGGCTTTTATTCAGGCTATGAACACACCTATTTCAGCTTAGCTGAAGCCAGATCATATTCCATATGTTCAGGATGGTACCATTAACTGTGTATGAGAACTGGACTAAGGGAATCCTTGTATTCCAAACAGGAAGTACCCACTGGTTCCAAGAAGCCAAAATCCCATAGACTTCTAGTGAAAATAAACAGCTATTAACCAGTCATTTGACCTTTTTTGATATGTTCTTGCTCATCCTAATTTTTTTCATGATAGTTTTTGTCTAGTTTAAGTTCTTCAAGTTATAAGCTGGTTAATCAGATGCTTAAATAAAAGTATGTGTTCTCACATCAAATGTTCCAAACATTAGATTGACAGATTTTGTGCAGCTTTCAAGTGGTAGGGGTGTGGACTTCCAACAAGCTCACTCCTGATTGGAGAGAAGGGTTGCCATAGAATGTTGACTCAGTTGGACCAATCACTTCTTACTGAAGATTTTTAGTTCCAACATGGAGAAGTCCTTAATGTGGATAAAAAGGCAAAACTGACTCAATGTCAGTGGAGTAGGAAATAAGACATTTTCATGTCACAGTAATAGTAGCATCAGAAGAGGCACTTGAGAGTAAAGTGTGAATGTTGGTCTCTTTACACTTTAAAAGATCATGAAAGCATCTAAAACATTCAAATATTCATGTGAATGACTTTTTTGTTGTTTTCCACACCGCCCACATGGCCAGGCTATAAGTTAATGACAGAAAACAATGTGTTGGGTCATGCCGTCCTCCACAGCTGAGAGTGTATATTTAAGATTATGGCTGGGAAAATTGTAATTGAGAATAATACTGTTGCCTTAGTTATCTTATTCTGAATTTGACATATTCTTTTCCTTTATTGTTTAGGTTTTTTTTGGTCTTCCTCAGTGAACTAATTTTTTTATTCCATCAATAAAGATAAATCACCAATAACAACATATTTTCATTGGTCTCCATCCAATCAACCTTTACCTCTGTAAATTCGCTGAACTGTGTAATTCTTGTTCAGCTTTATCTCATCTGTTAACAACAATTACAAAAACTCTTACAGATGTATGGAGACGTACTCGGCAGATGTCAAAACCTTTGAATTTCCTGCACGCAGCAGTTAAAGCTTTTCTTAAAGCTAACTCTTGTCGCCTGTCAAACTATTTCTGTCTTTTCCTGTTCCACCCTCACATATGGGGACGTGGGACTCCGGATGAACGACGGGCACTTGAAAAGTGTCGTGAATGAGTAGATCTGACACAAGGATGATCTCATTCATCAAAGCGTGACTGTCAAATCTCCTGACATGTGAAGCATGGATTAACGCTGGGAGGTGACCACCCACTAACCCCAGAAACAGACTCCCTCTGACAGCTTTGCTGTGTTGAAATAAGGTGGTGCTGGGCAGTCAACCAGTGTGCTGCCAGATTGGACTCATGACACCAGATGTCTACTGTTCTTGCCCTGAGCATGCTTTATCATTTCACTGACAGTACCAAGGATGTGTCAGAATGCAACTTGGACAATGGAAACTCTGTTTGATCAAAAATACCCAATTATTAAATGCCCCATCCACTTGACATAAAATCCTTCGGATCTTATGGTTTATTTTAGTCTGCAATGTCACTTTTTTTATTGATTTATTTTTCGGTTACGATTTGCTCTGGACCGCAACAAATAAGAGGGGAGAAAAAACAGTTTTTTAGCACTTTAAGTACTTTTAATATGGATAAGGAATAATAAACAACCAACACAATGGAAAGCATGGAGGGGTGCCGTTGCAAGTGTGTCTGGAAATGAACGTATATGTAGGAAATGGAGCTAAACAAACAAAAACTCAAATAGATGACTGTGTGCAGGGGAGCAGGGAAGACGCAGAACTGCAGGGACAGATCTGGAAAGAGGAAGAGTCACCCTCACTAATTTCTAAGGTGGAGCTTTTATTGCTGCCATCTGAAATTCTAAAACACCTGCACCTGAGCAGGAAGAGGAGACAAAGGGCAGACAGGAGAAAACAGACATTGGTTGGGCAACTGGAGACTACTAAGGAAGGTGAGAGGGTTATGATCAGAGTAAACGACAACAACAAGGCCACACCCAACATATGCCAGACAGTGCCGGCGACAACCCCAACAAAGCTAGGGTTTCTTTTTGAATGACTAAGAAGTTCAACTGGTGTCGATTTAACTTTCTTGAAAAGAAACAGATTGGCCTGTTCACCATTATCTTGTCAGCTTGTAGAAGGACTGCTCCACCCCCAACAAAGCTTGCATCCACTTCTAAATAAAATGCTGGAGGACTGGAGCATTAGAGAACAAAGCTTCCAAATGGTCTTTGACAAAAAGACAACCAAAAAAAAACTTGCTTTTGTCTTTCTGTAGATCACTCAACTATGGACAAATTGGAGCAAAAACAATGGTAGAAACCCACCATGCCCAGGAATCTAATCAGCTCCTTTTTTGTTGTGGGAACTGGATACTGGTCTAATGCCAGAACTTTGGCATGCAAAGGCTGTACCACACCCTGGCCCACCACATGCCCCAAATAAACCCCAGTGACTCTCGCCAACTCACACTTTGCCAGATTTACAGTCAGTTTAGCATCAGCCAAGCATTTAAAGATGGCCCCAAGCTTTTAAAGATGTACCTCCCAACTGTCTGAAAACAACCAAGTCATCCAGGTAGACTGCATAACCACTAAGACCTCTCAGAACCCGGTTCATTGAACATTGAAAAGTGGTGCATTTTTTACCCCAAACGGCATTACATTATAGGAATACAAACCACTCGGTGTGATAAATGATGCAATTCTTTTTGTCCTATCTGTCAGAGGTACCTTCCAATAGCTCTTCAGTAAATCTAACTTTGTCACCCCCCCAATCTTCTATACGAGGAAGAGGGAAGGAATCCGGTCTAAAGACTGCATTAACCTTACAACACTCAAAACCGGAAAGGATTATCAGGCTTTGGTACCAACAAGCACGGTGAAGCCCAGCTGGATTCAGAAGGGACAGCAATGTTATTATCAATCATGTACTTAACTTTCAATTCGAGCTGTTTACATTTATCAAGGTGAGCCCTGAATCACTGCTCGATGGGCTTTGCATCACCAACATCTTTATCATGTTCAAACACACTGGTATAAAATGGATTGTCTCAGAAAAAGGCATAAGAAACTGTGTACCAAACCAAGTAAATGGACACACTAGGGGGCCCCCAAATGACCCAAAGAGGTCCCCAAGTCTGCCAAAGAGTCAAAGTTATTCACACGACTAGACACCCCAAACTCATCAGAATCTGGCAACCCCTCCTACACCAGCCCCCCTCACCCACAAGAAGAGAGGCACGAGACAAACAGAAGGTGAGGTGCTGCATATAAACACCTTGAACCACACACAGACTCACAAGAGACTTAGAGTTATAGAAGGTCCACATGACACAGCTGAATCTTGCGTTCAGGCGCAGAGATCAAATTGTCAAGTTCAGAAAGTTTTTTAACAGAGTGAGGCCCAGAGGACCTGGTCTGAAATGGAGAACAAACATATCACACCTACTTTTAGTTGACATTTCTACTCATGGAACACACATCTAAGCTTTACTAGATTGCAGTCATTTTTCTGTTTAGTCACATTTAAGATTTGTCATGTTTATGTTTTGTTCTTTGGTGTTAGTCACCTGACCATTCCTCAGATCTCCTGCTGTGCTTCTGTAAGCAAAAAATCATGTCCTTGCATGTACTGTAGTTGGTATGGCACCAAACCACTCAAATCTGTCATATCTGTCAAGCTGTCATTGGCTCAGAATGAGCAAAAAGCTTTGACTTCCCACTTTCCCCCCCAAATTTGTAGTCAATATTACTATCATTATTGAGAAAGATGACCAAATCATCAATACAAGCTTTTTATGCATTTATAACAGCTTATTTATTATTAATAACAATGACAACAATAAAACTGATTAAAATATGTAATTTTGATCTTTACATTGTAAGGGTTTTCCACTCTGCTGTTCTCATTTGCCACCCTTCCAAAGTCTGCTGCCCTTCTACCCCCACTTACAAAATGTTTTAGTTTCACTGCTGTTCATCACATAAGAAAAACAAAAGTGGAAAGCAAAAGCAAAATGAAGGGAGGAAAAAAGAGAAAAACAAATAACGAAATTTTCACCTAACTCACTGCCAGCACATCCGTATTGGGGTAACTCCTGGTTCCCCATATTGAGTCAGAGCCAGTTGTACTGTGAAAGGTTGTTTCCCTCTGGACTTGATTCATTGTCAGGATTTTCCTCACTTTTATGAGGAAATAACTGAGAGGCGTTTAGAAAGGACTGAGGAGAGATGATAAGGAGTTTTACTGTTATGTTCTACAAACAGACATATTATTGTACGACTCAAACAGTGATGTTGATTCAAACTTTTTTTTCCTCTGCTTGTAGATGCAACTGCTGCCAACGTTTGTGGGGACTGAAAACGTTATACAAGAATATTACATTTTCTAAGAAAGTTAAATTAAAGTTTCAAGGTGAATTTTGATGTATATGAATATTGTAAATCACATTTTGGGACATCCTGCAGTTGAATTTAAATGTATTTCATTTTCTGTAACATTGATCGCTTGAAAAAATGTCATACCAGTGGCAAAGATCACAAGCTCTATTGAAAACATTCTGTAGCATTGTGCTTATAGCTTTATATGATACATATTGTCCTTCATGTGAGGAAAAGATCCTGTTTTAAAAATAGGTTAGTCCCAGTAAAAAGAGAAAATCTGCATGTTTCAGAGTGTACAGAATTTTTTAAATATTCAAATTAAGATCTAAGACATGTTAACTTCAAGCAGCATTTAATAGGTATATCTACTAGATACGGTATGAACAGCCAATTTTTAAAGTATCTTTAGTTGGTACATACGATAATATTAATCTTCAGAAGATTTTTAGCTTTGTGAAACATTTCTTGAATTACTAAAAAAGGAAACAAAAGGAGGTGATCAATCAAAATCTAGCAAAAGAGAATTGGTTACATAAGTTGCGAATCTGTAACACAGCCAACAATTTCAGAAATGTACTATTGTGCCGTTGTAGTGCCACAATGTTCCCATCAACATTTTTAAAAAATGTTTTGGGAAATCTCCATTGTTGTAGTGTCTTGTTCAATGTGTTTGACTGCATTAAAGCTGCAAAGCTTCTATATTCACTGACCGCAGTGTAACCCTGTGCAGACAAAGGGAGTGAGGGTAGGCACTCGAAGCCATTCAGACCAACATGCTTAATTATAACAAACTCACACAAACGCCTTTGTTTCTGATATCGGAGAGAACAAAGAGCAAGCCAAGGATGAAAATGGAGGAGACACAGTTCCATCATGCTGATTCGCTGTTTTGTACCTCACTTTATTCACACCTTCATGGCCTTTGCATTACAAAGGGTCATTCTATCGTGTAAACTGCAAGTTTAGATGATTACTGTGAGTTTAGATGATTACTGTGATGTGTTATGAGCATTAAACCTTTAATACTATGACACCTCAGCGGCACTCTCTGACATACTGTAACTGCCACAGTCTTGAGTTCTGTTTTGTTTTACCTGTTGTGTCTTGTGTGCAGGTTAGCTGTGAGTTCTCCTGGAGGGCTCCGCCTCCTCTCCTGTGGCTCTCCATGAGTGGCGCACAGCTGTCTGCATTTTAGGTTAATTTGTTTGAGCTCTATTTAAGTGTGTCCAATTCTGCTCTCTAATTCAGAGTGTTGCTTTAAATCAGTCTGTTTGTCCTGTTTCCTTACTGGAGTCATGCTGTTTTTGAGTCCTGTTTTGTTTGTGGAGTTTTTCCTCACCAAGTGTGGTGTTTTCTGTGATTTCAAGAACTCTGGATCTTCCCTCAACCATTTGGGTCATCCTGATACACCACGTCAGTAACTCCTCTACAGTTCACTCGTCCGTACACTTGACTGTTCACTTGATCAGTGCGATTTTGGCACTGAGAAAAGCAGGTTTTCATGTTAACTTTGCACAGTTATGCATACCGGTTTCAAAGATGCTTCTGTTTCATGTGTTTTTGAGTGAATTATGTAAATCAGGTGATTTACAATGATTGTTTAGGGACTTTTTTTTAGACAATATTTTGTTATTTTATTTCATAACAATGCATCAAAATACAAATGTTAATAATACCAAATTTTAAACAAAAAGGAGCAGAAAGAAGAAAATGTATATTATCTCCCCCTATCGCTTCACTGACAAAAGTAAATCAAGGTACGTTAAATAAAAGAACACACAAATGATTATTACACAGGTTTTAAGCCCAGTCTACATTTTGAATAAACATATAAACCTAAATACATACACATTTACATAAACACATGCTCACACAAACCCTTGTTTAATCCTATCATGTTCCATTGAATCATCTACTTAAAGTTTTATAAATGAATTTTGCTTTCACATAATTCTACATACTATTTGGTTGGTATCTCATTTTTAATAAAACTTTTTAAGGCATCAATTGTTTATGTGTCTTTAGTTTCTTTGCCCAGATTATTCCATATGTTAGGTCCGTACACTGAAATAGATCTCTCCAATGCTTTTGCTAGATGTCTCACCACTGTGTGTTGCACATCAAAGCTGGGTTGCTTTTCTCCTGTTCAGAATTTGCTAATTTATGTTATTTACATATATAGTTGAAGAATTACGCTAGTCCAAATAATTTCAAAGCTGGAGCTAAAGCTCAGGTGTTTAAGATCCACTCTGATCATTTTTAATCTATTTTCAAAGCGTTCCCAGTGGTCTTTCAATTTGGATTATGCTATTTTGAGGCTAAATAAAAAAAAACTGTGTCGTTTTCTAGGACATAGTTTCGGCAGAGCGGCAGGAGCATCTGAGTTCTGAATTGGATTGGCGTGGAGTTAGCCTGCCCCCACTTCCCATCATCCATCTGTTTACACGGTGTCCCGCTAGCTTACAGCCCCTCATAACACTAACTATTATCAGGGTAATTTATACTGTCAGTGTTTGATCTTGGTTTGCCTAAAATATTTCTTTAATGTTGCCTTTCCAGATAACCAGGGTACCAAATGGAAATTTCCAAAATGTTGGCAGAAAAACCCCATCTACAATCAAGAGTTTTCAGTAATACTTGTCTGTGTGGTTGAAAGATGCCTGCTGGGTAATCGGAGTTGCAATGATCACAACCGATCAATGTTTTGGTGAGAAACTTGACCCAAGAAAAGACTGATTTCAGAAAACAAGAAGAACTTACTTTTAATAAAGGCACTACTGCATTAGACGGAGACTTATGGATTAATGATGCGCAGACATTGTGAATATCAAAGTCAAAGTCAAAGTCAAAGTCGGCTTTATTGTCAAATGTACTGCATCCATAAAGACATACAGCACAGATGAAATTGCTTTCCTCTCACCCCACAGTGCAAGCAGCATATAAAAAATAAATAAATAAACGACTTAAAAAATAGATAAAAAGACAGCAATAATAAGAAGAATAACAGTAGTCTAAACAGTGCAGAGAGCAATGAGATGGTTAAAGTGGCAGTTTAAAGTGACAACAGTGCTGAGAACAGTAAGTGGATGAGTTAGTGATGGCAGTCTTTGGTGAAAGTGGTGATCTGAACTGTTGTGAAAGTTTTCAGTGTGGGCTTGTAGGACGGAGTGGAGGGGCCAGAGGGGGGAGGGCAGGGAGAGAGTTGAGTGTCCTTATCGCCTGAATATCAGTAACATGAGCACCAAAACCATTTTCATTTTGCCTTGCCTCTTACTCTTTATTTTTCCCCTTCATTGGCTGAACCGTAGTGTCTGTTTAGAGACTGAGAGATGGTGGTGGGGGGGGGGAGTACTTAGTACTCCAGTCATTTTGGACTTCATAATGTGCTCAAACACAAAATTGGACTTAACTGTCGTTTCTTCTCACTTTTGGGACAAAATTTTTACTTATTTTAAAGCAAAATTAATTAAAAGTGCAAAGAATTTCATATGCAAACAGTACAGTATATGTATATAAAGTATGTGGTAAGATATTATAAAAGCAAAATTCCTGCATAAAATAGGAGTGGGATGGATGAGGCAGTTGATCTGAGAAAGGGTATAAAATGTTGCTGCACAATTTAATATGTTCAGAATGGCAAATGTTTCTTTTAAGGTGGCGGTGAAGGTTGGGGTGTTCATTTCCGGTTTTTGTGCATGAGAGTTGTATGGCTCCTTTGTCTGTTCCATTTATGCAGTGTGGGACTGAGATTGTTGTTTAGGTGAAATCGTATGGATAAGTGCAGGTTGGGTGTGTCTATAGTGACCTGCAGTTTTGACATTGGGAGATTATATGCTTGAAGTGCTCTAATGGTAAAACCAGTCATTCACATCCTCATTAAATCAAGGAATCTTTGAGGGATGGATCCCATCATAAAGTAAATTCCCTTCATGTTTGGAAGAAGTGAGTGTTTAAATGCTTTGCACTTAGCTACCAAAGCAATTGAATTGACAGCCATATTAAGATAAAAAAAACGAGGTGCGTTCATTGACACATAAAATAATTCATTGGTCAGAGCCAAAGATTTTAGTTTTCATATATTCCAACTAATAAAGCAGCAAGGATAGTGTGACTTTTGACCTCAAGGAGCCATTTTTGTGTCCTACTGATTCTCAATGATATTGTAGTCAATCTGGACTCACCTCATTTAAAAATATATCTTGTAACAAAGATGCAAGTTATGTAAAAAAGCTCATTGAGCTGATTGGAAATTTGGAAACACACATGTATCAGAAGGTCATATTCTATGGACAAGTTGTCGTGAAGGTGCCCCACTCAAGCCTCAGCTATATCTTTGAGAAATACATCTAAATGATAAATGGTTTGTGCTTATTTAGCCCTTTACTGCCTTCCTTGAAGGCCCAAAGCACTTTACAGTCACAGTTCCATTCATTCATACACATGCTGATGGTGGCTCCGCTGTCCAGCAGTGGTGCCAACCTACCGGTACACACACCATGAGCAATGTGGGGTTCAGGGTATTGCTCAAAAAGAAACGCTCCACCACGGCCACCCCAAACACATATTTTAAAAAAGCGTTTGAAATTGATATTGCTGCATCTTATTTAAGTTGAAGTGTTTATTCTTTTCTTTTAAATACAGTATTACTTCCCATAGATGTTTTTCAGTCTACCTCTGCTTGTGTGTATAGATTTTTCTATGACCTGGGCTGTAAGGTCTCAGAAAAAGGGCAGAATTGATTTTTCCTGCTATGAATGCCTACAATTACTCTGAAGAATGTTAGGAAATTTCCCTGCAGAGATTAATAAAATATTTTTTATTTGTTTTAAAAAAAATTGTGGATTGTACAGTTTCTCACAGAACAAAGACCAAAAAACCCCACAAATTTCAACACAATACAGTAACTGTTTTACGCTTTGTTTACCTCCTCCCTCTTGTAAGAAACAGGAAGTGGAGTCAAAGCTGCCAGTTGTGATTCCCACAGAGAATTGTGGTGTTTGGAGTAGAAATGGACATCTGTTTGTCAAGAAGATCTAAAAAAAAAAAAAAAGCAGGCGGTTTTGAGGCTCATGGGGGAACGAAAAAAACGATGAATTCAGAGTTTTGTGTGCTCTGTGTTGAAACCTGGAAAGCAGCTTGTGTTGGATGTCATTAAACAGATGGTGGAGAAAAGTTGTTCATTTTTAATACTTTCTCAGCTGACACCAGATTTAAGTCATGATTTACTCTCCAATAAAATCTTGTTTTTGGTGTTTTTCTCACATGTTCTTGAACAGCTTATCTCGTGTTGGAGGACACATACTGTTTGAAAAAAATTATGCTTAAGATTGCATTTCTGAAATATTTCTTTATTCACATTCTATGGAATCAGGATTAAAAAAATGCAGTATAAAAAAATTAGCTTATTTGAGACATGTAAGTCTCATGTAAGTCTCTGTTTTCTTCGTGTGTGCTGGAATCTGGGTTGCACCGGTAATGTTAGGTTGGGGTTGTAAGGGGTTGTAAGCTAGCGTGAGAGCGTTTTTACAGATGTTCCTCTGTCTTATTTATAATGTTTTTCTAAAGGTCACTTTATCCTCTATGAATACCACTTGTTTTTGCTGTTTGAATTTCTGAATGTCTTTTTTGCTGCTGAAGATAAGAGAATTTCCCCATTGTGGGATGAACAAAGTTTATCTAACTATCTATCTATGATGGGAACGGTCCCGACCACAACTCAAAGGAGAATTTCCGATGAATTTCTGCCGTTCTGCAGAAACCATGTCCTAGAAAATAACACAGGCTTTTTGATTTTGGCTAAAAACGGCGTTATCAAAATCACAAGACCCCTGGGAATGCTTTTCAATAGAACAAAAGATGATTGTATAGTGGAACTTTAAATGGAACTTTAATCGGGAACAAAATAACCAAAATTAAGTCATATGACAACTATGAACATGAATGACAAAAGATCATTTTATTAGGAAACTAAGCAAGACTTAAGAAAACCAAACTAAAGAAGTAACAAATATGAACAGGAGACTATAGGACAACAAAAAAATAAAAATAAAACCGCTTTATGTTATTGTCTGCGATCTGAAGATGTTAATTAGATTGTTCCCCCTAAAGACCAGCCAGCAGCTTCTGGGTCTCAGTGGGAATCTAAAAAAAGAAAAGCACTCTCAGTATTTTTTTTAAATGTTGACTCTGATAGAAGAAAACAGAATCCTAAGATGTTTTTGTCTTTTTTGAGACACGAATGGGACAAACATCACATCTGTTTTTCTGTCAGATACTCATCCTCTGATCACTTGACATACGGTACCTTTCATAGGTGGGATTTAAGGCGGATCGTCTGGATGGTTTTGGAATGTGCAGATTGTTGTCTGTCGAATTTGTCATCAGTGTAGTGGTGCACGCAGAAGAAATCAATCTCAGCGATCTAAATCTGTTGTGTGTTTATTTCGAGGAGAATAATGAATGCCTGGAGGGAACAGAAAAGCCTTTGAGTTATGAATGCAAATTTTCACATTTCCACAGCAAGTTATTGCTGTGCTCAATCATAGCACAGTCAACCTGACAAGATGAATTTATTTTTGATAGAATAGATCCTTTTGTGTGCTTTTCTTTGGATGGTTGCTGGTTTTATGTACCACAACAAACTCATGTGAGTAAGAGACCAGTAGGGAATTGGATGGCAGCAAAATGTTGAGTGTCGAACCCCCTCCATGTTTGATTCATCACCTTTATCTCTCTGGCTTCTTAGTCTCCACACCTTGTGGCAGCTACGCCTGTGCGGCCCCCATTTTTCATCATGCAATTACACATCCTCCGGCTCACTGACGTTCGATCGATCGGGCCGTGAGATTTTACGAGCAGCTCGACATCTGTGCCCTCCATGCATACACACACACACACAAACACACAAGTGTGAGAGCATGCATGCACTTTTGCACTAAAGTGGAGAAGGAGGAGCATTTTTTTTAAGCAAACTTGGTAGCTGAATTTCAAATGCTTTTTTTTTTTTATGATCTCGCACAGAGTAAATAGATCAAAATCCTCTAGGCGAAGGAGCAAACCACCAAAGATTACTAACCTCATCACTGATAGCTCGTTTTAGCCATGATGTTTCTCAACACCTCAGTAAAAGGGTTAGAAAATGCACAAAGACTTACTGTAAGGGTAAATTTACTATCTCTGGAGGGGCGCCAACTTATTGTTCTGAATTTTATTACCTGTTTAGTATGATATTTCCTTCCTGATCCTTTGTTGTTTCCTTCTCCTCGTTGTAGCTGAGCTGTCAATTTATGACCCGATTGGGCCGAAGGGAAATGAGATGTAGCTGCTTCTCATCTCGCCTGGAGTCTTTTTTGCGACAGTAAACGGCGTCCCAGCTGACCTGACACCAAATACTGCAAATTTCATTAAAGAGCACTCAGTTATTAACTAGGAAAATATACATTTATGTAACAACATGGTTGTGGTAAGGTGGACATCAGATGAAAACAGGATCTGTAACAATGTGACCAAAAGAAGTCAAAACATTTTTACTTTGCATTCAACAATACAGTGTTCCATCAGACAGTATTGATTAGGCTTTGAGGAATTGTCAAGAGGAGCAGGAATGCTCATAAGCACAGAGATCATAATAAGTATAAAGTGGATAAACTGGATCACTGAAGAGTCCCCATTTACTGAACACAGGTCCATGAACAAGAGACACAAAATGTAAGAAATACTGAAATTTTTTTTACTTGGAAATAATGTTGAACTGGTAAAGCTAAGGAGGGCAAAAGAGGGCAGCTGCTATCCCCAGCAAAAAGCTTTGCCCCCCAATTTTTGAGTCAATATTAGTGTCATTACTGACAAAGATGAGGAAATCATTATGACATGCTTCTTTAAGCTTAAAGAAGCATTAAATAAATACAACTGTTTGAAATATGTACTTTTGATCATTTCATTTGTAGTTGCCTCCCACTCTGCTATTCTTATTTGCCACCTTTTGCCCCCCATGTGAAATGTTCTAGCTCTTGTAGCGAGCTACAAGAAGGTAACCTGCAATTATTATTTTTAGATGTGGACAACCAGAAATGTAGATTTAAGTTCCTTTTAATGATTAAGCTGTAAAGTGTTGCTGTGTTGACAATTTCAATCTCCCAGTTGTGCAGTTGTTATGCTTTCATTTTTCTTTAGGCACAACCCATTCAACTTTGACAGTGGCGAACGCTTGCTCTTTTTTGTTGCATCAACACACAAACAGTATTGCATTTACTTCTCTGAAATGTGCAAACATCCTAGATATTGTTTGTCAAAGTAGAGACTGTCCTAAAATAACCCATAATATGAATCCAAAACTTTGAATTTGGTTTTGTTTTGGGCAATAGTTCATAATTTGTTGATATTTTTTTTTACTGTGTTTTAACTTGATTCAGTAGTTCGTACAAACAAGTGAGGATGTTTAAGTCACCATAAACGTTCCGGCTCATCTGCAAATGCTGTCTCACACTGTGATGTGATAGCCAGGAGGAATGACTCGCATCGTGACAGGAATGCTGGAAATTAAATGTTAATGTGAAGCAGATTCCCTTCAGGTGGGCTTTGCTTGAGGGCTTCATTTGCAATCAAAGAAAGTTATTAAAGCCATAACAAAGTTTAATCTGTCAACATGAACTAAACAAACAACACTCATCCTAAACAGTCCACTTTGTGTGCTCAACATCTGTTTATGCACATTAAAGAGCCGGAACTCGGCAGTTTGATGAACTTTTGTGAAATATCAGATCTTTCTTCCACTTTCAGCTTCTCCCATCAGGGGTCACCACAGCGAACAAGTCGCATGGTAAATATGGCAATGTTTTACACCGGATGCCCTTCCTGACGCAACCTTCTCAAACCGGGCTTGGAACCGGCACAGAGGAAGAGATGGGAAGAGGGAGCAGCCTGGAGTCGAACCCTGGTTTCACGGATGGAAGGCACCGCAAACCAGCACGAGCTAAACCAGCTCCCTTGTGAAATATCAGATAGGTCTTTAAAAAGTTGAAATGCAATAATTTGTTAATCTGTGTGATCTCAAAAGAGAAGCAGTTGAGAAAAATCACTGGGGTTATGATTAATATCAGGATTTACCTGTGCATTTTTTTAAATAACTAAGCTTATTAAAGTGCTATACTGAAGCGACCCTAAAAAGAAACAAATAAATCGTAATCAAAAGACCTATAAAAAAAAAAAAAAAAAAAAACTAAAATTCACTGCAAGGTGCTTATATTTTATCAATGTTTCTAGATCGGTAACTCTGCTAGTAATCCACTCCAAAGTTGCGCTCTTTTGGTTTGATGGCCTAACTTTTAGAAACTGTGAGTGGTCGACCCCTGATCGGAAGATCGCAGGTTTGGTTCATGCGTTGCCCGTCCATGTGTCAAAGTGTCCTTAAGCAAGACACTGAATCCCACATTTCTCCTGGTGGTTATAGGTTGGCGCCAGTGTTCAGTAGCAAAGCCCCCATTAGTGTGTGCATGGGTGAATGGGAGTGTGACTGTAAAGAACTTTGGGCACCACAAGTACGGTAATAAAGTGCTATATACTGTAAATATATGCCATTTACTCTACATTTCCAATATATCAAGACGATCTGCTGCAGTTCAACAGTTCAAAATGGTGGGGGTTCAATTTCATGTGGGGGTGTAACGGTATGGAGGATATTTTCTTGGCACACTTAGTACAAATTGAGCACGGTTACAACGCCACAGTATACCTGAGTATTGTTGCTGACCATCTCCATCCCTTTATGACCACAGTGTAACCATATTCTGATGGCTACTTCAAGTAGGACAAGGCGTCTTGCCATAAAGCTGGAATCATCTCAGACTGGTTTCTTAACCATGACAATGAGTTCACTGGACTCAAATGTCCTCCACAGTCACCAGATCTCAACCCAATAGAGAACCTTTGGAATGTGGTGGAACGGGAGATTGACATCGTGGATGTGCAGCCGACAAATCTGCAGCAATTGTGTGATGCTGTCATGTCAACATAGACCAAACTCTCTGATGAATGTTTCCAGTACCTTGTTGAATCTATACCATCAAGGATTAAGGCAGTTCTAAAAGAAAACGGGGTCCAACCCGGCACTATCAAAGGTCCCTAATAAAGTGGCCGGTGAGTGTTTATGCGGGAAAAACCTGATGTGAGGGGATTATATAGGAAAGTCTGGAAATGACTAACAGGTGTGGAAAATAATGAGGACAACTTGTAATCTGTCTTTTCAGTCATGCTTGAGGTGCTGGAAACATGGTAGAGGGTTTTACTTTTTGTCAAACTCTGTTGTGTGCTGCAGCAGCAAGCTGGGATTACCTCAAGCAAGCATAAAGCTTGAACAGTAGAATTACCTTTAAGTGTTCAGCAAAGGCCACAGCAGTGCAGTTTAAACCTTCACATAAGAAAGAGTTTCTCCTCAAATCAGTAAATTGGAACGGATGGCGGATGGCCACCTGGATGTGGTAGTTTTACACTTCCCCTGCTATCTTTTCAGGGAGTTAAGGAAAAAAGTAGTGGACTCGCCATCAGGTAAAGATAGGCGATTGCCTGGGCCCATCAACACTGAGCTGAACATGTAAAAAATGTCCATAATAATTTCCACACACATTATTATGTAACTCATTAAAAACCCAAATCACTTAAATTTCATAAGACTGCTCATGTGAAAGTGTTCATCCTCCCCTGTCCCTGTGTTGCAATGGACTTTTACATCAATAACAAGTTGGTAAGCAGAGAGAGATTCCTTAAATAGATTGAAAAATAGAATTGGCAAGATGTAGCGAAAATCATCATTATCATTATACTGTTGATGCAATAAAAGAAAAGAAAACGATTTCACACAAAATTCTAAGAATTTAAGTTAAACAAAAACAAAACTATTGTGCAAGAACAACGACAAAATAGGAAAAACATGAACAGAATCAAAGGAACGCAAAAAATAAGGTCAAGAATGAAAAAAAGGGTCAGAAAATGAGAGGAACGGCAAAAGGAGAGGAAGAAAATTGTCTTTTTGAGAGTATCTGTTTATTCTTTTAATTGACACCACTCCATAGTGTAGTTTCTCCTAACATATAATTTTTTTTGTGTTTCTTTTGCTCTCTTAAGTGAAACCGGAAAAAGTAAAGACAGACAACTGTCTTTGCACATTCAGAATCAAAGTCTTTTTTCAAGTAAAAGTATTGAATGTAAAATAAATTTCCTTACCATTTGAATGTGATATTTTGAAATGCTTATCAAAAAAATTTGATTCTTGACATGGATGATGTCTAAAAGTGGACCAGGGAAGCAGATATCCGACAGACGTTTTATCCTCGGTAAGGATTTTAAGAAACAAAGAATAGTACAACCACTGCAAAGGGCCTGATGTCATTGTTCGCCCTGAAAACAGGAGTGCTCCTCAGAGCTTTAAACTATTCCAGAGCCAAGGGCATTTGTTTTCTTTTTTTGTGTGTGTTCTATGTCCTTATTGGCTGTAGACCTTAACAATCAATCAATCTCCTCTAGTGAAGGTTCTCCTATATAGAATGTGTTCAGCTTGCCAAATCTTTATACATCTTTGATTGTGTTATTGGACTTATTTTCCTTTAACTTTGAGAGTTTAAACACGAGAGAAAATTGGAAAATAGTCATGTCTGTCTGAGAAAAGCGTATGAATGTGTGTAGTGAGCCTTAAAACATCTGTAACACTACATCCCAGATTTCACCTATCGTTTATTTTTAGAACGTAATTCCCGCGATAAAAGTGAGAACTCTGTAGTCTTAACGAAAATTGTCAATAGCTACAATCAGGTTGTATTATTTCCAATTTGAAATATGAAAGTATTATAATATAAAAAAGAATGGCAAAGAGTGTTGCAAAAATCACAATAGTGGCATCACATTTTAAAATAAAAGAATAAAGAGAAGAATAGAAAGAAAAAGGTCTGTTTCTGTTGTATAGACTGAAACATTATTATATTTCATTATAAGAGTTTTTAACTCTGACTGACGTGGACACAGAAATTTCTATAAAGAAGGTTCTCCAAAAATAAGTTTCAGCAGCCGACACGTTGTGTGCTGTCAGCATCTTTTAGCAGCACATCTGTACAGACTGATAAGAACCTGAAGGCATTTGGATGTGTGCTGCCAAAGCTCTTTAAAGTGGTAGTAGAATACATTTAAGGAGTCACATTTCTCCCTACCTGGTACCACAGTTCTCCTTTTTTAATGGAGAAGTAAGAAGGACGTATTTTTTTTAATTGTTTGCTACAAAAGCTAGTCATAAAAAGAAATGCATTTTAAACATTTTTTTAATCTTTTACCATTTATGTCAACTATGAAGAAGTCCAAATACAAATAAAGACTACAAGTAAAGCTTTTGAGTGAAACATAAAGCTTCCTAACACAAAATTTTAAGTGCTAAGATGGGAGTTGAAAATGATTAGCAATAAAACCCCTAAAACTAAAAATTTAGGTTGACTAAACAAAACAGAATCCATCCATTTTCTCCCAATTATCTCTGTTAGGTTTTAGAGGGTACGTGATCCAAAATAGAATTCCCTGATCTCCTTCTTTGGCCAAATCTTCTAGACCAGTGTTTTTCAACCAGTGTGCCGCGGCCCACTAGTGTGCCGTGGGAGATGGTCAAGTGTGCCGTGAGAAATTGCCCTCATTAACTGATCTAAAAGCAATTACCATCTCCAGGAAATCAGCTCTTTGTTCATCCAAACAGGCCCTGATAAAACACTGAGAAGTTAAGAATATGAAATATCATAAAATTATTTTTCTTTGTGTTTATATGATTCTATTAAAGACATTTTGATAAGAATAACGGGATACCGCGATTTAGCTGCAGCTATAACTGTGTAAGGAAAAGTCCCGCCCCTTTATCTGTCTACACCAATCATTCTTGAAGGCTAAATCACATGTCATCAGTCTGACCAATCAGAAGTGGTTAAAGTATTCACTTCCTTGTTTCGATTTAGCGCAAAAAAGTCTCTCTGTTCTAACAAAAATACCAGCTAAAGCTTGTCTTTAGCGGTGTAGCTTTCCACATAATCTGGTATCAGACTGGAACAAGTGAACAAAACAATGAAGCTCAAAGACGCTGGTCTTTCTGCGGTCGGCGGATTACGGGCACTACATCTCCCATGATGCAGTAAAGAGACTGTCTTAGCGCACAATGAGTCTCTCCTCTTAACGTCTTAAAACAACGAACACACATCAAACAGTTTTTGAATCTTTTGACTTAATTTTTAATACATCTTTTAGAAAAAACAGCTGCAACTTCCAGCGTTTTCTGCAACAATTATCACAAAAATGCATGTGAGATTGCAGAGCGGCTGTAGATCAATACAGACTGAGCTTTTTTTTTTTATTTATTTATTTATTTTTTTGGATGCTGGTGTGCCGCGGGATTTTTGTCAAGGTTAAAGTGTGCCGTGGCTCAAAAAAGGTTGAAAAAAACTGTTCTAGACCATCCGAGAGACACAGAGGTGTTTCCATAAACTGAGAGATATAATCACTCCCTCATGTCTGCCACTGGTTTCCTCTTGTTGGACACATTACCAAGAAGGCCTCTGGGTGGCATTCAGCTCTCCAAACCCCCTCATTTAGCTCCTCTGGAACATATTGAGTATGATTTAGACTTAATTGAAAGCTCACTGTTGTTGGCTTTGGAAAAAAACAAAAACAGTTGTATTGATTTTCCCAAAAAAAGAAAATTGGCACTGGGCACAGATGGAGGTAAACTTCATTCAGATCAAAAGCGACAACTAAAAGCAGGGAGAGCAAAAAGGAAAAATTTTTCTGTCTTTGTCTGAAGGACTGAGGTTAGAAAAAAGCCAAAATAATACAAAAATGACACAAAAAAAGGATTGAAAAAGGCTTTTAGAAACATTAAACTTAAATAAAAGTACCTCTGACATCTGAGGTCAGACGAAGCTGCGTGCAGCACATCCTTCGGTGTTCTGCTGCCATAATCGCATAGCAACGAGTTTCTGAATAAAAGCAAGGTTAGCTGTGAGCCAAGTCACACTGGGATACTATGTTAATAAGATGAACATGTTGGACTACCAGTCTCAATGTCAAAGTGCCAATTCCTGTAGTGACTAAGCCTCCAATACATCTATTATCATATTAGTTCGAAAGTAGCAAGGTCTGGATGCTGACGCAGAATCAAACTGTCAAGGTGATAAACACAACAAAACTGACAATCTCCAAAATATTACTTAATTAAACCCAAGAGAAGAAAAAGCTTTTTTATTGGTAAGCTTGTAATAGTTTTTTTAGTATAATAATCAAATTCATAAAAATAAAATACGAAAAATTGCAAAAAATCCTTCATTTGTGTTAAATACAACAAATAAAATAAATTCCCCAATGCAAAAGCAGAATCTTAAGAAAGTAAAAAGACCTTGTTTAAAGAAAAATGGTCTTTCTGTGTTGCAAAAAAAATAATCTCATCAAGACACCTTTTAAAAAAACAGTTACCGATAATCTTAGTTTTAGAAAACACGTCTTAGTGACTATGATATTTTTTTCTTAAAATAAGAAGTCTTGGTGAGACCATTGATTCTAACCCCCCAATGGTACAAAAGGGTACAGAAGAAAGGAGACAAAAAAGGGGAGATCCATCACTAGCAGTGCCACAGATGACAGTCAAAGGGCGGGGCCAAAAAAGATGATCGGCCTTGGGAGACATTATGTTTTTGTGATTTTTCTTCTCCTAGAAGCTTATTGAAAGTCATTTCGTTAAAAGAAAAAGGCAGTATTTCTTAAGAAATGTTATAAAATTAATATTAGATTAAAAAAATAGAGCTTGAAGATTTTGTTGCAACTTTGCAATGACTTCAGTCTTTTGGAGCTTGATGTGTTTAGCATGCATGAATCCTGAAAACACACAACACTTCTTTATAGCACAGGAGACTGCTGACAATAATTAGAATAAACATGGTTTAACATCGGTTTGGGACTTTAACAGGACTTTGCTTGTGTAAATACTCCAAGGACACAAGACATTTCACTGGTCGGAGGGCAATATCCACTGACGCTTGACATGATTAGGATAGATGCAGGGCAGCAAAAGCTGCAATGAAATTATTTCTCAGGTTTCTAAATTATGCAGCAATGAACCTCAGCATAGACACTAAAATATTTCTGCATGGAAGCAGCTGAGGTGAAGCAGAAAACATTTTTTTTTTAAATCAGCCAGTCATGTTTTTTTATGAAGTAAAGCTGTATTTTTGTCTTGATTTAAACCACAGTGCGTGTTCTGTTTTTTTCAGGTCACCTTCACTGTTGTCAGCTTTACTTTACCCTGACAGGAGGATGCAAGCATCATGGGAAAAAGTAATTGGATTAAGGGGAGTTATTACTGTATCCTCTGAGTCTGTGCTCTGTCAAAAACTAACTAAATAAATAAATAAAAACGGAAGCAGCAGAAGTGGGGATCATGCGGGAGGATGTAGCGGAAAGGAGGGGAGAAATAGGCACAGGAAACACAAGATGAGATGTACAAGCAAAGAATGAGAATTGGAAGCAGCTGTATGACAACACGCCAGAAGGAAAGGATTGAGAGCAAAAACGGCGAGTGGGTGGGAGCGTTATAATGGGAGCGAAGAAAGTGCATGTTGAGTAAAAAAAGAGGGTGACAGCTAAAGAAAGACGATCATGCAGAAACCAATTATGCCATTATTTCTTTAATTTTCCCCGTATTGCATCCATCTATGAGCTATAAAATGTACTTAGGAAAGTTGTTTCCTGTGTTTTTTTAACTCATTTAAATAAAAGTATTCACTCAATCTTTTTTTCTGATTGATATACCCTTAAAATAAACTTTAAAATCTAATAGTAGAGCCACTTTAAGTAGAAAACTGGCTAACATCTGATGAGCAGCGTGTTACTATTAAAAAAAAGATGTTAATGGAGAGCAACTGACAAGTAATGATACAAGTAAAAGCAAAAAAGTGACTAAAAGTGAAGCATTTTAAATAAAGATTGGCAGAAATTGTGTTTTTTTTCTAAAATAAACCTTCTAAACAAAAAAGAGTTCCATTAAATGCAAAAAACACTGCCTTTTTGACGGAAAGCTCAACTTTTAGTTCTAAATCTATGAGATGCTGAAAAAGTGAATCTAAGGGAAAATAAATTCTAAAATCTGAATGACCTGTTTCAAGACTCTGGACCAAAAAATAGAAGACACTAAAATTACAATAATTCAATGCTTCTATCTAAAGCTACAAACCAGTTAAGAGAAACAGCTAATTGTCAGCGTTAATGATGTAAATAAAGCTGGACCCCAATACGCAAACATTTGGTAAGGAATAAGAGTTGATTGAACAAGGGTACAAAGTGGTGTAGTGGAAAGCACTCTTGCCTCCCTGTGTGAATGCCCTGGTTCAATTCCCAGTGGCGTTCTGTTTCTGCATGTGGAGTTGAATGCTCTCACTGTACATGTACAAGGTTTCTTCTCACAGTCCAAAAACATGTTTCATGGGTTTTGCTGATTCTAAATTGTCCATTTAGATGTGGGTGGTTGTATAGCTTTGTGTACCCCCGTCCTCCCCCCCTTCAGTAGCTGGGTAGACTACAGCAACCCTGTGATCCTCAAATGGGACCAAGTGGGTTCAGAGGATGGATGGATGGAATTTGTTGAATAATTGATGACAGCTTCTGGAGCTGAACCAGAGTATTCAGCGGAAGCAGTGGTCAGTGCAGTGGGTCCTGAGGACAGTAAAAGAACCGTGGGAGGAGTATTTGTCGAATGTGGCTGGATACTCCCTCTTCTTACTTTTGTTTTCTCAAGTATTTTATTTTTATGTTGTTTTCCTTTTTTTGGAATTGAGTTTTGTTTTTCTTTTTGAAATGACATTTTGGTTTAGAACTTTGTTTTGTTTTCTAAAATGAATAGTTTTTCTATTATTTATTTGTTTTTTAATGTATTTGTGATCTTTAATATGCTTTGAGTGATTTGCACTTCAGGGCCACCGTAGCTTCGGTTTATTTCACAGCCATATTTTTTGAATTTCCTTAACGCAATGCACTAAATCTTAATTAAATATTGTTTGAGATTTTGGTTTGAGGTGATTTGATCAATTCAAACTCAGAACACACGATTTAAGATTAAACTACAAAAACAAACATCATAAAACAAAAGCAATGCTAAAGTATTCCTCTTTAAAATGAAAACCCAAGGCAAAAAATGGATTCTGGCAGCTTTGTTATTTTTTATGTCCAACATGGTCTACGGTGAAAGTTTTTTGTCATTGCCATTAATTTATTCATCTGATTCCTTTATTGATTTAATTCATTGACCTATCACAAAGCTGTCGGACTTTAGAAAGAAGTCTCTTCAAAGACACAGAGGGTGTCCAAGGAGAAAAAGGTTTCCTGGCATTGGCATCCTTATTGTGTTAAATGAAGTGAAAACAAGTCAGAGAAGGATCGCTTTGCTCAAACTCTTTGTCAGTTGAATTAGGTTTGAAGAAACCCTTATGCTATTTTGTATATGTGTTTAGAACCAGCAACCTAACAGTGGTTTATGAAATAAAAGGACTTCCATAAGGGACAAAAACATTTGAATAAGTGCTTATATAAGAAGAAATTGCATTAAAAAAGGCTCTGAAATGATATAACATTCAGATTTTTTTCATTACGGTCTTCTGTTTTCCAGGGTAAGATGCAGCAGATGTGCATTTGAACTCGAAGCCCTCGGTTTGTATCATCACAGCACAACGCTGTACGAAATAGCTGGATCAGCACGCCTTTAAAATGTAAATTACATTTTCAAGCTGCTTGCTGCTCTCCTTCTTGCAGCAAAGTTTCAAAACTCTCCGATGTGAGTGTGTTGACAAAATAGCAACTCCGGGAATCAGATTAGCTGGTGGCAGCTCTCTTTTTTAGTTGGGATTTTCATTGCAGAGTTTTGCATGCGTTTTTACTACAAATGTGCAAGATCATTGAATGTGGATGTTATGTTTTATTAATGTTCTGTACAGTTGACTGACTTAGCAGGATGCACGTACTGTAGGGCCATTGGGAAAACGGGCTTCTGCAAACGGGTTAAAACCTGCAAACCAGAGGATGTTAGATAGCCACCTGTCAATCAAGGCCATCATGACATGGAGGGACAGCCACCAGAAACACTCAAAAAAAAAAAAAAGAAGTTTGTTTCGGTTGGTCAATTAATTCCTGCAGGAAAAATAAACAAAACACCCATAGAACACATGTCTCCTCTGCAGGCTCCAATCAGCTTTTTTTGAGATTTTTGATCAATACTGGATGTAGAATGTGGACACAAGTATTGATTAGCAATCTGGACACATTCCTTTTTTTCAGTCCAGTCAGAAGCACTTGAAATGTTTTTGACCTGTCAAGTTGCATTGATTAATTAGTAAGAGTCGGGCACAGATGGCTTAATTTCCTTCTTTCCAGTCTATTTCACTGTGACTACATACAAATTCACGTTTTAACTACAACATAACCATTTGATCGTCATGATATAGGTGGAAAAAATGGTACCAACTTTTCAATACATGTTATATACTTACAAACAATATTGTAATTAGATTACTGTCAAATCCACAAAAAAGATTTTACAACAGCTTGGTAATTGGTTGATGCAAACCGTTTTAAAGGGTCAAAAAGCCAGCAGGCAGATGTCCAAAATCTGTACTGATCGACGTAAAGGATAAGTTATTCAGAGCTGCAATGTTGAACTAAGAAAGCCTTAGGGACCATCTGACAGGTCTGGGTGTTTCTTCTTATTTGTCCTTCTGTTTCTCAATGAGGCATGAAGAAGAATCTGAAAGCTAAAGAAAGCTTTTTAGTTGTGTTACGACAACCAAACTTTGAATTCTTAATGTAGGTTTTTTGTGCAAAATGACTTAAAGAGTAACCAGGCAGTTCTGCAGTTGCTTTACCGCTCAATGACTGACGTTGACGTGTCATTGGATGTGTGGCCTTCTCTGAATATTTGGGTGAAAACGGGCAGAACGGTCAGTGGATTCTTGAGGCGGATGAGTGGAGCTCTGCGGTGGACATCTCAGATGGGAGAAACTGTCACCCAAGACATGGAAGTCTGCGGGGCTTGTTTGCTTCTGTGGGACTGTTTTTGGTCCGACGGTCTGTCTGGAATTTAAAAAAAAAGCAGTCCTGACTACAAAGTAGGTGGGGATTTAAATCTGCCTGTGTAGCAAACTTCTCTGCCAAATTTTAGAGTGAATCTTTTATTTATCTATTTTTAAGTACATTGGGAAACCAGGGTTCACTTGAAACCTGATTCCCTGTGGCGACATCTGATGGGATGTCCAGAAAGGTGAATAACAACAACATTTCCTACAGTTGTAACAGACCAGTTCTTGTTAAATCAACGTCACTCTGTGAAATGTCTGCCGTGTTACTAATGTCTTTAGTCAACAAGACAAAGTAATTAAATAAAAAAAATAAGTTATAGAAAAATGGCCTGATTGCATTAAGCTCCTTTAATCCTTTTTTAAATGGTTTTATAAAGCGGTACAAGCTCTGCTGATTGAACACAATCTTCAACAAAAGCCCCTTGAACCATTTAAGTAGTTCTTTCAAAGTGCTTCATCAGTCGGAAAAGTTGTCCGGAATGGGAAAGTGTAGAACAATCCAGACCGTTTACTGAGCCGTCACTTTGACACAAGTGGTTTTAACCTTTCTTCAACGGTTCATCTCCTGAAAGGTATCAGCTTTACAAACACACTAAAAGCAAACTGCTTTTACCTAACAGGAAATTCAACACAACACACTACGGACACAAAATAACCCCTCAAGTGCATCATGGGAGTGTTTACTTGTGTGTTGTATATACACATAAAGGTGTTGTTCTTTAATTTTGTTGGCTTTTTCTTCTCCTTTTAAATTACTAAATGATAATTTCCGCATTTAAACAATATGTTGCTGAAACTAAAAAAGCAGAAACAGCAGGAAATCAAACACAGTTCTGAACAGTGTTTTGCTTTGTTGGGCTGCAAACAAAAACAAAAATGAAATGAAAAAAAAAGATAAAACTTGACCCTTGACAAAGATTTTTTGCTTCTCTTGTGAATAGACACCATTCCATATAAAGTAATTATTGTTAAATTAATCATAACTACATTTTTTGAGTTCTTAAATTGGCAGTATAAAAGTTTTAGTATTTGAAAGAAGTATGTAATCATAATTCTGAACCTATTTTACAGAAACCCAATAGATTTTTAGTTTTATCAAAGTGAGCAAAAAAAAAAAGAAGTACTAAGCTGCCATTAAGATCTCTGGGTTACACATTACTCTGTTGGAAATGCACTTTAGAGAATAACTGCTCTAAAGTTTGGGTCAGATAAAGTGCAGGGTTTTCGAAAACTCCATTTGAGCAAAATAAGACCTTGGTGACAGTTAAAGGTTTTTTATACCACCAGTTTCCGTTGCATACAATACCAAAGATATTTTACTTTTTAAAAAAAATACTTTTTTTTCCGCACCCAAAAATTACATACTCTGTCAATTTAGATATTTTATTGTCTTTGATTTAAAGGAAAATGTTTGATTTGCTGCCTGATATTTGCCATCATTTTTATATTTCCAACCAACAACATTGTAGAAATAATAATGTCACTGTTTTACTTTATGCACACAGTATATGAACCGTTATGTTTGTCAACTGAAGGAAAGAAAGTGGTGAACATGACTTAATTCTGCTTGTTGCTCAGTTGCACAATTGGAGTACTTTAATGAAATAATAGTTCATTTCATTTTTTTTTTCACTCACTGATCAATAACTGTCACCTGATATTTTCTGTGTTTCATAAAATTCTCCTCTCTGGGGTCTGTTGCTTTCAATGCTTAAAAAGATTTCTTGTGTTGCTGCAAAATGGAAGTACTTATCTGCAGATGGAGAACATGACATTACTTTCAGCCGTGGGTGAAATAGAACCACCAAACAATGCTTCTTTTTCCTCCCTATTATGCTGACTGAACTCACTCCCAGTACAACTGAGCTTCGACATCTGATTGGCCATAATTGTCCTTTAAAAATCTTCTAAAATGGTCCGGGGAGAGCCTTCACTCATCCATTTAATGTCTATAGCTCTCGAGAGCAGAAATAAATAGCACATTTTGCATTAGTACAGTGGGATCACAATATTTAAGAAAGGTATTGACTCCAAAGTATTGACCTGCACATAGACACCTGTATCACTGAGTTCAGTGTGGGGCCTCTGGAGCAGATCCAACTCTGCATAGATGTTCCATAAAAACTATTGACAAGGAAATAGAGGTCAATGCAAGGGAAGAGGGCAGTCAAAAACAGAGGTTTCATGCATGAGATGTGATTACTCATCAGTCAGTGCGGCCCCACTGCAATCCCCTGTAACCCTTGTGCTATCCTAGGCACTTTAACATTGGGAGTTAGGTCATCTAGACCCACTAGACAGTGCGCTGAACCTTTTTTCTTCAATGATTTGTGATCTTCACTGGTGTCCATGGATTACATGAAATCTTTCCACCTTTATCCACCTTTGTCATGGTAGGGAGAACACGTCAATGTAAGGGTGGGGTCATCTAAGATAGCACAAGGGTTAAAGACCCACTCCAATTAAAATTGTGTTTTTGGGGATTTTAACATGTTCATGTGGCATTTTTTTCGTGGTGGAGGACAAATAAAACGAAAACTAAACCTGAAATTGCCTTTCTGTAATTTATTCAAATTATTCTGAATCAGGACCATCAAAAAAAGCTTGGAAAAAGCATGTAGGTGTTACATAGAAGCTACAAGTGCAAGTCACAAGCTTCCTGCTCCGCTCCATTCCGATGCATCCACTTGCAGACAAATAGATCCATGCATGTCTTTGTTTTCCTCGTCATAGGTGGATACTGGCTCAAAAATGTACTGCTGTGTAGCTCCAATACTGCTCACCAATTTTGTTGCACCAGTAATGTTAGGTGGAAGGTATGAGGGGCTGCAAGCTACCGGGAGAGCGCATCAGCACTAGGATGTCTGGAGGCAGAGGTGTGAGCTTATTCTGGACCAACAGTCCCGCCCACAACTCAGAGGTGAATTTTTGATGAACTCCTACCCACCTGCAGAAACCATGTCCTAGAAAACAACATAAGTTTCTTGATTTTGACTAAAAACCACACAATCATTTAAAACACCAATTGGAACGCTTATGACAGAAAAAAATGATGATTAGAGTGGGACTTTAAAGGCATGAAACTCATGAAGGCAAGAAGCTAAGAGTCACGACCAGGGTTAATGTAAGTTCAGGTACCCGAGCAACAAAGCAACAAAGGAGAACAATGCAGATGTTCAGTCTAAAATCCAAATGGTATTTAAATACTAAATATGTGTTATGTAAAGGAAAGCAGGCGAGTTGATGTAATTTTTTAATGTACTCAATTACAAACATAATGTTTGATGCTATGATAAGGTGCTGTGTAATATATCCAGTTTCTTTTAAGAACTATGACAGGGAAGTGTCTGTTATGTATCCAACAGACCCAAGTTAAAACCACTAATGTACCAATTATTTTAGAGCAGAGGCTTACATCCAAACAGGAACATCCTTCAAAAACTTGTAATTATCCAAATCCTTTGACTGACAGCACCTCCCAGAGATCTCCTATTTCCATCTCTGCAGCCCTTCCACCCCCACACTCTAATGAGGGGCCGAAAGTCTGTGAAGTTTTGATGCCTTCAATGAGATGCGCTCTCTTTTTGCACATGTCTGTTTCCGGTTTCATTTTGGAATGGAAGTATTTCACCATCTTTTGAAGGATTTGTTTTCAACATTCTTGTGGGATCCTCTTCAACTTCAGTCACTTTTAAGTGTTGATTAAAAAGATCAAGAGTGCTTCATTTCCCAGATAGAACTAACACATCCATGAGGAGCTAATTAGTCTCTTTTTGTCTCTATCTTGTAAAAGATTTTAAAGACTGATAGAACCACAGAGGAGCATTCAGGAGAGCCAGACCGAGGATGACTTTTGAATTTGTACAGACAAATGCATCAGAATGGAGCGGAAGCAGGGAGTTTGTGGCATACTTTTGCATCACAAATTCACTATTTTTCAGTTGGATTTTTTTTGTCTGCTACTGATTTGCATCAATTTCAATAAAGAAATACTCAGAAATGCAATTTTAAAAGTAATTTTCTTTTTAAATGTCCTCCATCAAAAAATGATAACGTGGGTCTTTAATGGAATAGGCAGTGTTGTGAATTTCTGGTTTATCTGGTTTATCTGGTTATTCTAGTTTATTTAAAGCAGGGGACTGATCCATATGACTGAATATAATTTCTTTAACCAAAGTATTACATTTGGAGGTACAAATCATCTTAATCGTGCATGAGTAATATTAATGGTTAGCCAAAGGGAGATGATCATCACCAAAACAACAGGGTCGGTAAAGAGATTTCTTCTGAGAATGTAGATGAAAGTTCCATTTATCCATCCATTTTCAGAACCCGTTTTATCCCTTATGGGGTCACGGGTAGAAGAAAGTTGAAACACTGCCTCTAGCCACCACTTCATGCAGACCTACAGGTGGTTGTAGAAACTGTTTTAGTTAATCAAGCATATGATTAACTTTTTGGAAAAGAATTTTAATAATTTATACATTTTTAGCTAATACAACATTAGTGAGTAAAACGTAATTACTTTGCTCCGAGACATATTTCATCTTTAAATGGAGAATAAGCACCAAGAAATTAAGGATATATTTTAATCTTGCTACCCTGTTGGCAATGAAGCTACCTAGACTGACTGTCGTTGAGGGTTTACTCCAACTGGAGCTGTATAGTTGTGTTCCTGTTTTTTTTTTAACAAGCCTCCTCTGGTCAGACTCTTCCTGCCTTCATCCATAATGACAGAAAAGATCTGTGTGTTGGCAGGAAGAACTTTCCGGGAAAACAGTCTGGAGTTATGGCTGTCCAGCACGTGCCTGACCCAAGTCATTCATCCTGTGGAGGCTCCTGCCGTGCATGTCACAGTGACAGCTGAAAGATCAGCGTCTCAGTTGGACATAAATTTAAGCATGCACTTTTATGCAAATTTGATCACGTTTCCCTTCTGAGGAGAGGAAATTATTTATTCTTTAGTCCTTATCTGATTGTTTAAAGGAGTATATTATGCTTGTTTGTCCTGAACTCCATGTGTGCAACTAATTAGAAAATTAACACAGTATGAAAATGCAATACAATCAATGTTTTATTCAAACATAGTTTTACTTTTTTTTTCAGCTGAGGATATAATATCACAAAACATAGATTCTGCAATGACAACACAAGACGAGACTATTTTAAAAATGTTCTGCTTTTATTAAACTTTCAATAAACTGCTTTGCCCATGTAGGATAACATCAAACAATAGATCAAGCTGTGACTCAAACTGCTAAAAATAATAAAAGAAAGACAAAAAAAACTGGCCATGTGTGTGCTATTGATATCTATGTTTGTGAAGTCATTATCTTGGGAGGAAAGGTCAGTGGAGAAATGCTGCAAGAGGGAGGAAGCACCTGCATTGGTGTGTCCGCAAGGACTCTAAACATATAAACTGTAGCCCCCCCATGCCTTAAAGAATACACAAATATTTTATTTTTTAGCTAAATGCTGTTATATATTTACCAAAACATGCTCTCAGGGTCAAGAGTTCCTATCTCCATATCAACCTTTTACTGACCTTGTTTCCATTTTTCATGTATCCTCTAGAGGAAATTCTGACGTCAGAAAATCTTTGACTATGATGAGGCAAAGAGGCCACAAGGGGGCAGTACAGCAGCAGGTTTGGTTACATAAGCCATGGTGAAAACCATAGTTTCTCTGCTGTGCTGCTTTGTAACACCACAACGTCTGTGTAAAATTCAGTTCCAAAAGTTGTTCACAACAGGCAGCAGTGAATGCGGTTTATTTTTCTCTGTGTGATTAAATCAATGAGCTCAGCCATTTATTCACACAGGTGGCATCAAAAATGACTCATTGCAATTATAGCTTCTGTAGTTTTCTGATTTCTCACTGCCTGTAGATTTGCTCTAGCTTAATTTTTTTTCAATTATTTTATCCAACAGCCTCCTGCCACTGCAAAAGGAAAATTTATCCACTAGTACTATTTTTTCCAAATGAATCTGAATACATCAACAATGAATTTTAGTAACAGTTTTTTAGTTGATCTAAGGTACCTGACTAAAGTGGCGTATGTAAGAGCACACTTCAAATAATGGGTAGGTTTTTGAACACCCAAAGCTGAAAGGAAACCTCTTTCCAGCTTGAAAACGAATTACAGCCAAAGTGAATGAACTAATGTATCAAATATTAAAGAACAAATGAAAGATGAGGCTCATTAAAAGAACAGATTTAAAGAGAACCGGCTGCCTTAAAGACCATAGTTTGGTAACTGAGTAAAGGCACAGACCGCAGTATGAGACAGGATCAATAAGGATCTAGGCTTCTAGGATCTAGACAATCCTGGGTTATCCCAAAACAATCTAATTTCCCTCCCCAGCTGATCAACACTAAGACATATTGCTTGTTTTACTATCTTACTTTCTTCTGTTATTTAGACAGGGTGAACCGTACAACATGCTTTTTTCTTCTGAGTCTAATGCTACGTTCACACCGCCCTCGGCAATGTGACCACTTCCAAAGAAAAGTCTATGTAAACATGTGAAATGTAGGCATTTCAGGTTCCTGCGTTCAAATCCCTCGCGTTCATGCGTTTTTGGGCTTTACGTACAAACGCACTGCCATTTAAAGTGTGTTGAAAGTTAAGTCAGGTTGAATTTTAACAAATCGGGGACTTTAATTTGGTGGTGACATATGGATGGCGTCCCCTTTGATTCACGCCAATTATTTAAAAAGTGATCATGAAAGAGAAATTAACTGCGGTTTGTGCCCGGCCGGAAATATCTGAGACTAAGGCTACGTTCACACCGCAGGGCTTAATGCTCAATTACGATTTTTTGAAAAAATCCGATTTTTTTGCAAGGCCGTTCACATTTCCTTTTTTTCTTTTTTTTAATGTAACTTGTCCCGTCCAACAGCTGGGCAGACAGCAGACAAAGAATCGGAGTTGGGTCGTTTCAGCCTGCAGTGTCTTTCATGTTTCATAATAGAGCTGTGAAAGAAGAAGTCTAAATTGATGTGATTCACTCCACTTTGACATTTCAAGCCTTGACCAACTGTGAGTACATACGCTCGTATCGGGTAGCAATAGCCTAGTGTCTACCGTGTGCTAAAAGCACGGTAAAGAGACTGCGTTCAACATGTTCTTGAATGCGCATCACATGCCTGGTGTGTACGCCACAAGCCAATGTACCTCCTGGACCAGAGTATGTCAACTAAAAATATCTTGTAACCTTTCAGCTTTTTCTAGAACTCTCTACAACTCTCATTCAGCTTTTGTTTTCCTCCTGGATCTTAAAGATTTCAACTTTAAACAAGAACAAGATTTCTCTCTCAGACAGAAGCTTCAGTTTTGGTGTTTTTTTCTTTTATACCAAAATCCTCACCCCATAATGGGCTGTCTGTAGTTTATGAAGTAAGTTGTAAGATGCTTAGAGACTAGTCTGTTTACCATTAGTTATTTGCTTACATCGAATTAGTTTGTAATGGAAAACAGGAAGGCAGGCTCTGCTTAATGAAGCCCTCAATTCTATTTGAATAAATGAGGACATTGATACAAAAAGGCAGCAGGCGCAGATTAGCATGGTTTGTGATACTTTGTGTGCGATTGGTTTTATCGCAAAAGGGCTTGTCAGTATTCATGTAAATAATTTAGAAGAAACCCTTTTCCTGATATGAAACTTTTGTGCCTGATGGGAATAAAATTGTGGAGAATGCTTTCTTCCAAAAAATAGAGAGTATTACATTGAATATGAAGTATAGATTCTGCTATAAAAAATTGTAAGTAAAAGATTTAGGTGAAAAACCAAATATACAAGGCAAATGTTAAAAATGAGGTACTTCTTAGGAGGAATTTCATCTTTGTTCCTGAAGTTAAAAATGGAATTTTTGAGACATCACTGCGCATGTTTGTATATCCATCTTTTGAACCCACTGAATATCTTTTGGGGTGATGGGTGCAAATGTTTATGATTTTGACGTTTCAGCTGTTTAAACTGCATGTTTTTCTTGAATAAAAGCCGTCTGTCTGATCCTCCACAAGTTGAAGTTCAAAGTTAATGTTTTTTGACCTAAAAATTTAAGACAATGAAACATTATTTTTGCATTTTTACTTTCCAACAGGCTTTGACAGACAAAAACATGGTAATTTAGTGACATTTTTTTAGTGACAAATTTCGAAAATCTGCACATTTACAACTAAATAACTGTTTTGTTAAAACGTACGATGAATTTCCAGATTAAACGGCTGTACATTTTTTGAAAGTGGAATAAAATAAGGTTTTTAGCACACTTCTAAATGAGTCAGCAGCTGTGAGCTGCACTTTTACTGTGTTCTGCTCCACTGTGTAACTAGATCTAACTTGATTGTAACAGCTGTAACACACCACTTTCAGAGGCTTTTACTTTAATGGTGGAGGTAAAATTGTTTAGCATAATCCAATACAAAGCATTAATAAACTTCCGGGCTGAGCAGTCGGAGCTTCTCCGAGCTCCACGCACATTGTGTGGCGTAACGAGGACAAGCTTACCTTATGATCATGGCTGTGTCTGAATTCACTCACTTTGTCATTTTGTCGGGTATATGAATGTACAATTCCAAAATCCATATTGTGTGAATTTCCCTGAAGTCTCACTAGATTAAAAAATGTAAAGTGTAGTGAAGGGATTCAGAGATTGCCCTAGCCTGTTTAAATGAACACCATCACTCACAGTGTGTTTTTTCTTCATTTGCCATATGAGTGAGCTCTGCTGGCATTGTGACTTTGTGGAGAATGTGTGGACACTTTAGCCTTTTTAGGAGATGGTGACAAATTTGAGATGAAACCCAAAGCAACAGGATCAGCCGCTGGTTCAACACAGAGAGGGTTCATGATGCTGTCAGTTGACTGAAAAGAAAAGAAAGGTCAAATGAATGGAGGGGATGAGGTAAAGCGAGTCAGTAAGAACAGGCAGCATTCTGAGTGACTCTATTTGCTAAGGGGGGGGGGGGGGGGATTGAGTAATTGATGGAAAAATGAAGGAGGTTTGTCATTGGAATGAAAGAAAATCCAACCTCGAACCACATACACCCACACACCACTCCAATTTAGAGATAAGGACTTCATAGGGATTAGGACATAAGAGGGAGATAAGGGAAGGAACCCTCAAGAGTCAACGCCAGTGGAGAAGAGAATCGAGAGCACAGGATCAAAGAGTAAATAGTAAAACCAGTTGAGAGGTAAGCAAAGAAAATGTAAAAATACAGACTCTCAGACCTTAAAGCTTTACTCATATGGCTTTTATTGGAAAGATGCCCTGCCTGTTGTCCCATGTATTGATTTGAGGGATCTAGCACTCTGATAAAGTGGATTCTGTGTGTCTGCTACAATGGACAGGTCAGGAGAGCTCACTAGTGTTTTATCAGATGGATTTACAGCTGAATTTGTATCTCCTGCTTTGTGATCACCAAGGACAAGGAAGCATTTGGACAAAGGGTCTGAATTCCTCCCAGTTCGTTGCTTAACTTAACTTTCTCATTACTCTTTTTTAATCACATTACATTCAGCTCTTTTGTATAAGGGGGACATTTGTGAGCTGCATTTTATTGCCAAATTTGTGATTTAAAATCAGACTCAGATCCTAATGGTCATGTCAATAAAAAATATAAGCATCTGGTATCTAGAATGCTTTCACATTTGGCTTTTTCATTGGGCTACAAGTGGGCAAGAACAATTTCACACTTCCATTTGTTTTGTGTTGCTATCACACGTCGTTCTTGATGGCAGGTGAGACATTTGGCAGGTGAGACATTTGTACATAGCTATGTCTCCTGATGACACAAGACCAATAGAAGCACTTTTTAACTGTATTTTAGATGTAAAATTATGGATGGCAAATAATTTTCTGCAGCTCAACCAGGAAAAAACTGAAATTTTAGTTATTGGTCCTGAAGCCAAGAGGGAGAAACAGTTTCTGAAGCTACAGGAACTTTCCTTAAGTCATTCGGAAGCAGTCAGAAACCTGGGTGTTATTTTTGACTCTAAGCTAACTTTTATCCCCCATATAAAACAGGTGGTTAAAACTGGTTTTTATCATCTCAAAAATCTGGCTAGAGTCCGCCCACTACTCTCTCTTGCTAATATGGAGATGCTAATGCATGCTTTTATCATGAGTAAAGTTGATTACTGTAACGCCCTGCTTGCTGGTCTTCCAAAAACAAATATTAGGAACCTTCAGCTTCTCCAGAATTCTGCTGCACGAGTTCTTACAAAGACCAGGAGGCGAGCTCATATCACCCCAATTTTAAAATCCCTGCATTGGCTCCCCATATGCTTCAGGATTGATTTTAAGATACTTTTAACAGTTTTTAAATGTCTTAACGGTCTTGCGCCTTCTTATTTATCAGATCTTTTAGTAAGATATGAACCCTCGCGGACCCTGAGATCCTCTGGCACTGGTCTGTTAACCATTCCAACTGTAAAAACTAAAACCTATGGAGAAGCTGCATTTCAGCACTATGGTCCCCGCTTATGGAACAGTCTGCCAGAGGGCCTGAGAGCCGCAGAGAGCATTGATACTTTTAAGAAAAGGCTCAAGACCCATCTTTTTAACCTGGCTTTTAGCTAATTTTTATTTATTATTTATTTATTTTACTACTTTTATTTATTTATTGTTATTTATCTATATGTATTTTCTATTTTTATTTTATTTCTTTATCCATTTTATCTTGTTTTATGAACTTGAACCTGATTTTTAACGTGTTATTTTAATTTACCTTATTTCAATGTTTTATCGTTTTTATCAATATGTTTACTTTTTGATTCTCAATTTTTATTCATTTTTATTTCCGGTGCTTCCTCAGCTGGAACCTCTCCCTCTGGGACGGCTGCTGTTCAGCCACTGCGGCTCTGGGTAGGGACCTGCATCACCGCTTAGCTGTGGTGGAGTGGTCCCCGCCTGTGATGTTGCATTTGGCTGTCTATGCGGCTGTTCACAGGGGGGGAGGTTCCAATTACTAGCGTTTCCCGCATCATGTTTTTGTGCTCAGCATATGTTTTACAGACTATTTTTCATTGTCATTTTCCATCAGTTAGAGAGTGGGAGGTGTGAAAGGCGTGGGGGGCTAGGTACGGGGAGGGGGGCCCTATTATTTATTTATTTATTTATTAATGCTTGCTTGTTTTTATATTTTGTTGTTTTAATGTAAAGCACTTTGTGTTATATTTTTATATGAAAAGTGCTTTATAAATAAAGTTTGATTTGATTTGATTTGATTTCCTGCCATCATTACACAACAGCTGCTCACATTCACCGGCAGGTTGGATTTGCTCCGGTCTTCCATTCCCTCAGATGGTCCGTTTCAGTTGCGAAAGCTCCCCCGAACCCCGGTGGAGATCACATAAGTGAATCCTCTTGATTGAAAGAGTCTCAGATTACTGGCAGATGGACACTGTGCGATTCATTCCATAGAATATGCAGTGGACCAGAGAGTGGAAGTAAAGCATCCTGCTGCCATCGATGACTAGAAAGATAGAAAACAGGCCACAACACCAACTTGACACAAATAAGCTGAGAAATGGTTCTTATGTAAAGGTGGTGCAAGGGTCCATAAATACACTAAGGCCAATGGACTAGTGGTATGAGGATTGTTTGATCTTTCTTAGTTGTTGTCATAATCTGTTTTCCTCCAGTCACACCAGGTTGATGTTCATGATCATGTTGTTCATGTTGATCATGATGTTCATGTAGCATTTGTGATAAGAGGAACCGACAGCGTTGGATTCAGTTAATTAATAATGAGTCAAACATAGCCCCCAGGTGTGACAGTGGACACTGCACTCCATTCTTAATATGCAAACATCCAGTTTGAACTAGAAAATGTATCAAGCATTAAACCTCTGCCAAGTTATGGTCTGAACTACTTTGCCGTGGAGACTCCTGAGCTAAAATATGTTGCTTCCTGTCATAAATCAAATGCATTACAATAATGGACTTGTTAGGTTCTGAGAAAAAGCTGTTTTTCAACGGAAGTGATTCCTGATTTGCACATCTGAGCTTTGTGTAGTCATGCTTTCTTCTCTCTCTTGGAGTGATCACAGGCAGTGTTTCCTGTCAGCAAACAACCAGCCTGTTTTTAGTGATTAGACATGCATCCAACCCTGACATGATGAACACAGCCTGTCAGCAATGATTAACTTCCAAAATGTTTTATTAAAACAAATTAAACTGAATTTAAGGCCTCATGGTTGTTGTTTTTTGATGTGCTAATAACAACAAATGAGCACGAGAAACCATAATTGCCAAATTCTTCCACGCATAGACTATTAATGACGTGTACATTTTGCACTAATATTCCAAATGAGAAAGTATTAGCATTTCTGTCAAAACGTGTTTGCATATTAAAAACTGTGACTCCAGGCTGCAGCTTTTGGCAACACAACCATTCCCACCCAACATGTGTGTGGTCGACACTGTTAAGTTCTCCTGAGAACCCCCATGTCATTCCTGCCTAAGAGCTAGATTTTGTAACCTAGGAGCTTGAGGGAAACAAGCTGCTCTTAAATGTCTGCCCCGACCAAAGACTCTGCAGCTCATTAGCATCTCTGAGGTGGCCTTTAGAAACAATTTGTAGTTTTAATGTGGATTCTAGCTTTACAAAACACAATTTTTTCCCCCAGACATTGTTTATCTTTTTGGTCTCTGACAGCAAATACAGCTATGATACAAACAGCAATAGAATGACGCCTAAAAAGTACTGAGATGTGTTCTTATGTTCTGTTTCTTTGATTGCACAGCAGATAATAGCAAGATTTAAATAAAGGAGGCAATATGGTTTGGAAAAAACTGTGACCTTAACTCTTCAGTGATGTTCGGTTACTTTGGACTTCCTTTTGCCTTATTACTTTTTACTCGGCTCATTCATTTTGCAGATCAGTAAAAGCTGTGTTGCTGTAAAATAGAATTTAATCAGTTGTTAGTTTTTACCTAATTTGTTCAATTTTTTCATGTCATTTTTTTTTGTTTACTTGTTTTTTTATGTGGTAGTTTGGCACAGTGATTTTTCTGCATTGTCTGACCTGTTTCTGAAGTTTAGACCAGGGGTCCCCAACCCCCTTACTGGTCTGTAGGTAGCGGGCTGCTGAGAAATAGACATGACACACAGTTTCATTTATTTTATTTTATTCTAGTTTTATCTTTGGAAAACTACTGGATTCTCCCTATTACATTAAAATCATGTCAAGTTGCTCAGTCATGCTTCGAACATACATCTGCCACTCCAATTTTAGTGGTTCTTACAGAAATGTAGTGTACAAATAAAATAAAGTTTACCTTTAAAAGGTAAAAGAAACTGGAAACTAAAAAAAGATACAATGCCCACTTCAGCTTCTTATAGGTCAGTTCATGAAAATATCATCTGACACTAAAGTGCCTGAGAAAAGGTTGGGGACTATACTGGTTTAGACAATAAACCAGATGTTATGATTAAACTACAGCATTTTTAAGGAAGCCTACTTTACTTCAGTTTGAGTAATATTCTTGTTTGTGTTTTTGGTTCTGCAGAGCCAAGAAACAGGTTTCTCTTCTAGATTGATTTGGCTGCCTTGGCTGCTTTTCTTTGCTCTTGGACTGGACAGAGCTGACCTGCTGCATACAGAGGAGAGGACCTGAGTGCGGTGAAGTTTGAAGTCATTAGGTTGTGTTATGCCTGACAAACTTCTTCTGCGAGAAAAGGGGCTCTCTCAGAGGGTTCTCGTCTCCCTCTGGCAGCCCATCAGCCTCCATTTGTAATTGCCCCAAATCAGTACCTGCCTTTGAAAAGATCCAGCCTCCGCTGGTTCCCCATTAAGCTCAATTCTGACCCTTGGCTTGCTCAATTGGAAACTGGAGATCCCAGAGGAAACCTATGCAAGCTTCACACTGAGAGCCCTTGATGAGGTGTTTTTCATTACCCTAACTCATGCTTCCTCACGTCCTTCTCTTCCTCCCGTGACCCTGAAATTGTTTCCTCTCTATTACCACAGCAGATTTAAATGTCTGCTAAGGACAGAGAATGCTATTAGGAGCTGAGAGCATACCACACAGGGGGCATGTGAAACAGCAGTCCCTTGTCAAGTGGTTTAGAAGATGAATCCACCTTTTAGGACACCCTGATTTATGCGAAGATTAGCAAGAATGAAAGACAAACTTCTATGATGACTGCAATATTTTTGTCACTTTAAATGCAGGGAGGTAGGAGGTTGATGATAAGGAGAAAGTGAGATGTCTTTAGGAAACAAGAGCTGAAGATCTGGGTGGGGAATAAGTAAAGCTACGTACTCACAGGGTGTTTGACCCATATTCAAGAATGCATTTGAGCTTAAATGTGCGTTTAGCCCATAGTATTCACACTGGACAAGCAGGGGGGGTTACTTCTTCTTTTCTTTTTCTACTGTTCACTAGCGCATGTCTGCCACCTACAGTTGGAGGAGGCTTTCTGCGAAATATTGAAGCGGTGTAATTCTCACAAATCTTCCTCCAAGCTTTTTCTTTCCCAGCTATAGTCCGATATATGGAAGACTTGGTGTCATAGAATTCAGTCCGTTCACACACCGTAATTATTAATTTATCCTTCATGATTAATTTTCAAATGCTCTGCACTTAAAAAAAAAATCCATATATCACTACCAAGTCCAAGTGCCTGATTGGTCAAGTTCGACTAGTTTAACTTGCAATGCACATTCAGCAGCCTAGCGTTTTGTACATAGAAAACAGTGATAGAAAGTTTTTTAGCTAAATGCGAATGTGAGAATTTTGAACGTAGGAGCCCAAAATGCACATTTACACTCATTTATGTAGGCTTTTCATTGGAAGTGGCCACTTTAATGGCCGTTGCTGAGGGCGGTGTGAACTTAGCTTTATGGATTTGCCATAGCAATAACAGAGGGTAAATAGACAATGTCTATTAGAAATATATCTGGCCATTATGAAAAAAATCATTTTGATTACAGTTGCACTCCGATCATCTTTTGAGCTATTTTTCATAGAATTCCCAGTGGTCTTTTAATTATGATTATGCTGTTTTTAGCCAAATTTAAAAAAAAACTGTGTCGTTTTCTAGGACATCGTTTCTGCAGAGCGGCAGTAGTTAATTAAAAATTCATCTTTGAGTTCTGGGCGGCGTCACTTCCCGTCATCCATCTGTTTACACTCTTTCCGGCTAGCTTACAGCCCCTCACATTAGTGGTTCAACAAAAATTGGGAGTAATTTTGGAGTGATTCACTATTTGGAATAAAGAAATACTCAGAAATGCAGTTTTAATCTGAATTATCTGTATGTTATGAGAATAATACTACAAGAACAAAACACCAAAAACAAGGTTTTCATGCAATGGGTCATTAAACATTCATTTGACATGAAAAATGTGTTGAAATTCATCAGTTACTCTTTTATCTCACTATACTATGAGGCAGGAAACTTACATTTTGGGAACCTTGTACCGTTCAGTTCAGTGTCTTGTTGTTTTTTTTTGTGTCATGTTCTGTTTTCAGGTTGTGTGTGTTTCCTTCTGTTACACCAGGTTCAAATAGTTAATTACCCACAGCTGTCTTCATTCAAATGCGTCCTCCTTAGGATTTTCAGGTCATCCTTGTCAGGTAATTCCCTTTTTCACGCTTTTTGGTTAAACTGTATCAGTTTGTTCATATTTTAATTTTGTTATTAACATTTTTAAATACCTGCAAACAAGCCTGCTCTCCTGCATTTCAGGTTCTGTTCCTGACAGAAAGAACAGACCACCCAGCAGGAGATTTTTGCTGTGTCAAGAAACAATAAGGGCTTGTGTCAGAAAGCAAGTGAGCAGGTACAGGAGCCCAGAGGTGACAGAAAGCTTTGCTGGGATTGTTGCTCTGCATTGATGCTCGACATTTTTGTCTTTGCACCAGAAAATTACAGTTTTTAGCTAAAAACGTTATAATCATAAGTAAAAGACCACTGGGGACGCTTTTGAAACAGATCAAAAGATGATCGCAGCGGAACTCTAACGTACAACTTTATTATGTAGGGTTATTCAGTGCCCAAACATTTGATTTTAGCCTCAAAAGACAGGAATCTATCCGTTCTTGTCTGATGCGTGTAGATGAGAGGGACTCAAGTGGAGCTGTGAAGTTACAGGGAACAGAGGGGAAGAAGGTGGAGGATTTCACCTCAGCCATCCAGAGCAACAGAGTGTGTCAAAGAGGGAAGGAAGCGGGTTGGAACGGGTGGAGAAAAATGTCATTTGAGATGTATGACAAGATGTGTGAGGCGAGACCAGCAAGTCACACTGAGGAAGAACTACACTTTCACTTACCTAATTCCACAAAATGCTCTTTTGTGTGACTTCATTAAAGCCCCACTCTGATCATCTTTTGATCTATTTTAAAAGCATTACTGTAGTCGTTTTGGCAGAGCAGCAGGAGCTCTTTACCTCTGATTTGTGAGCAGGACTGTTGGTGCACCAAAACTTCCCGTCACCAAGGACAATGACACATAGATCAAGTCATCTACATCTGGATGCATTGGAATGGAGCGGAGCGGGTCGGGTTTTCTACATAACAAATAAGCTTCTTTTCAGACGGCGTGTTTTTATCTGCTCCTGATTCACAAAATTAAATACTCAGAAAAAAAAAACTTTAAGATTAATTTTCTTGATATATGACCTTCATCATCAGAAAAATGTCACAAGACCGTGATAAAGCACCAATTTAATTGGAGTGGATCTTTAAAGGTTTTGACTGTAACCTCTTCAACTGCAAGGACTCAAAAGAAACAGCCCTACTTTACAAACTAACTTATTTAGAGGGTGAAAAATACGAAACAGAAAATCTGCCTAAAAGTAAAACATGTTTGAGCCAAGTTTTTAATATTTTACCTTAATACATAAAAGTTGATCTAAACGAGGAAATATGAAAGTGTAATCCCTTGCTGCATTTTATGATCAGACATAAGATGGTTAATGGAACGGGAGCCGGGTTGTCTCAGTAAACATTTATGACTTGTAAAAACATAAAACTTCATTGAATAAAAATGAATCAGTGTCTAATGGACATTAATCGAGACCAAAGAAAAACAAAAGTCTGATGCCGTCCTCTATTGCACAGCAACTATGAATCATTTATCACCTTTTTATACATTCAGAAAGCAGATCTTGCTCATTATTGAATTAAAATCTAATTTCTGACTGAATAATTGAAATGAATGATTGTAATGTTTGGAGAACAAATGTGAAAGCGCAGCTCCCCTGCAATTAAACTTAATGAAAATGTCATCAAAAATGCATCTGCTTAAATGATGAAATAGGTGGATGTTCAAAAGAGAAGAGTTTATGTTTATTTGGTCTAATTGTTACGGCTGTTACGGCAAATTGCTCCAACACAAAGCTAGAATGGTCTGTTGTTTCAAGCTGTGTTACGACGTCTCTCTGACAATGAAGGGAAGTTCAAGAGTTTACAGTTATTTTTAAAGGGAGAGGAGTAGAGTTAAGTCAAAGCTATCTGCAAAATTTTAATACTAAAGTAATTCAAAAATATTCAAGAATTTGACTTGTTATTATAATTGAAGATCTTGGCGATGCAAGTGCATCAGCGAGGAATCCACCAATCATACAGCTCTGTAATTCATACATGGGCCACAATCATGCACCCATGGACAGTTTAGAGTTACCAATTGACCTATGGAGCATGATTTTGGACGGTGGGAGGAAGCCAGAGTCCCCAGAGAAAATCCACGCAGCACGGGGAGATCATGCAAACTCCACACAGAAAGGTCCCCCATTGGTGTTCAGTTTCAGGTCCCCCAGCCGGGACTTGAGCCAGGGGCCTTCTTTCCGTGAGGCAAGAGCGCTAACCACTGCACCACCATGAAGCAAAAAACAAAAAAAAATAGGTAAATACACATGATGAACAGAAAGGGATCAAGTCCTCAAAGAAGGAGTAAATAGAAGAAAAATCGTATGAATTCCAACTCCTACTCTTACAATCCTGCATGGAAGCCCTACATTAACCTCCTTTATGCAGCCTATCAAACTATTTTTAAGTGCTGTCTCAAAGAGGAATTTGTAATATTTTTTTTCATTATTTATTATTATTTTATTATTTAACATTAATATTTATAATTCAAATCTACAGAATTTATAGAATTTGACAGATCGTGTCTTGCTGACTGCAAGCTCCAAACTAAAGGATTTTAGATTTTTTTTACATTTTCTTGGAAGATGAAAAATGTATTTTTACTCAAGGAGGTCAGACTAAACTGTTGAAAAATGATCTTGAAAAATGAATCTTGAGATATGTTAAATAAAGGATGTACAAATAGAAAATTTTAAATACAGACAGCAGAGATGTTTGTTTCTACAGCCTTTCATTGACTACATATTTTATGTAGTCATATTTTTCCTATTGAACTCTTTGTATTCGTGATCCTTTTGAGTTCATGTTTTACTTCGAAGCCCATCGAGATGACTGTTGTGGTGATTTTGGGCTATACAAATAAAATTGAATTGAATTGAATTGAATAGGTAAACTGATTTAAAACTTTAACTTTAATGTAAAAAAAAGGGTTTTACACACCGTTCCGTTTAAAAACAGGTGGCAGAAAACTGCGTCACAAATGTAGGCTAAATCCTCAGATAGACTTCTAATAAGATTTTGTAAATTATGGCAACAAAATGGCTTTCTAACAAACCAATTATGCAGAATGCTAATTTCATTTTTTATTTATTTTTTAAATTATTTTTTTGAGTTTGTATGCATGTTATATAATGTAGGTATAAATAAAATGTAAGTAGAAAATCTGAGCTGTAGGCACAATAGCTTCATGAGGCTGTTAGAGATTAAAGTAACTCCCAGATTTCAAGTCATACATAATGAAAAATTTTCTGATTTGATTCTTTGATTCTCCTCAGCTGAAGGTTTAATGCTTCATTTTATGAAATTTTGTTGTGGCTTTAATTCTAAAGTGTTGTTGCACAGCTGGACCTCACGTATTTGTTCGCTTCTCTAAGCTGCAGGTTGAAATTGCTTGCCTAACTGGTGTCCATTATGCAAATAAACGCTGAGTCCATTACCTCCAAACCTGTGGGCATTGAATACAATCTAGAAGAGATTTATTCAAAACAGTTCCACCATTTCTATCTATCTATATTCTCCAGATAGACAATCTGTCATTTTGAATCCCAGCATGCACTAACATTTATATCAACGTAGCTGGACTGTGGTTGGCATGCTGTAAAAGAGGAATGCAAACTGGTCAGCGTTTAAATGGGGACCTACAGTGTCTCTTCAGTCAAACTTCTTGTTTTTGTGTTATATTTGTAAAAAAAACATGGTCCAAAGGTTCATTCTTACTGTAAAATGTATCTTTTTGTGTTATTTGTGAGCTAAATCATATTTCTATAGTTATGTCAAGATCTTTGGGAAGTGTATTTTTTTATTTTCTTGTGAAAAAAAACTTCATTGTTTTACAGCATCTGTAAAACAATTCAAATATACATTATTGGACAAAATATATATGTGAAAAATGATGTAGAATAAAATCTATTTTTACAATGGGCAGAAATTCCTTTAAATATTCAAGCAGATGTTTGCGTTTGTAGAGTTACGAAAGTGTTTAGCTGTTCAAAATATGAGAAGCTTGCTGCAGTTTTTCCACATCCACACACAGTTCAAAAATTTTGAAAATTTGAGTTTTTTGTTATTCAAAAAGGCAAAATGAATTTGTTTGTTTTTTTAATGGCAAAAATATTGGACCCATTAAATTTAATTAAAATGAGTGTCTATAACTTCAAACTAACCTAGCAAAGCCATCATAGTAGTAGGTTTAGGGGCTGTCATCTGGACTTAGTTTTTAAAGTGGCAAAGCCAAAAGGCTTTGTCAATTCTGACAAAATCAACCTGGATGAATGAGAGTCTTCATAGCAAAGCCATGAAACAAACTAACCTCCAAATGAGGTTAGGAGGGTTCTATACAGGTGGATAAGGTCATCAACACACATGGGAGGGAACTACACAATGCAATCGAATAAACTATATTTTAAAATTTCATATATCAACAAATACAAACAGTTAAAGTCCATAAATGAACAAAAAATGTGTTTTTTTGATTTATAATACCAATATCCCAGATTCCCCTCTTCAGCAGGCACCGGTGGGACAGTCCAGTGAAAAAATTTCAGGACCTGAAAAGAACTAATTAAAAAAGGAATAAGTAACACAAATAATAACAGCTCAATAATTATTTGTACCACAACATAATTTAAATATACAAATTCTAACAAATTGTGTGTGTATGTCTATTACTAATACTACCATGGCTTTTCCTGAAAATAAACAAAATGTGAAAATAATGTGGGAGATGGTACAGAAGTCATTCTTCATTGTGTGATGGAAGACAAGCGTCCTCTTCTGATTCAAAGCACTTTTGAACTTTAGTGCAAATTCAGTTGCTGATCAGCCGCTCCCTCTAGTGGTTGGTGCTGAAAAATGCATAGTTTTCTGAAAGTGTTTACTCAATGAAATGTCATTGTATAACAGATACCTTCCAAGATCCTTAGTATTATTTCAAAGTAAAACTTTTGTTTTCTTTATTTTATTTAAAATCTTCTTCCTTAACTTTTATTTTGTGAACCTTTTATTGTAAAAGGTGTTCCAGCAGTTTGCCACACTGATGACAGCGATGTTGCTAGATTACGCAATTCTGCAATTTGTTACAAAAACATTCTGAAGTGATCACTTCAGAAAAATCCATGAGCTAATGAATAAATATGGTTTCGAAAAAAAGTTAGATTTAGATCTAAGTTTTTTGGTAATTCCCTCTAAGATACCTGATGCTGTAAGCTGAAAAAAATATTTAATTGTTGAAATTTCATTTTAAAATCAAGCAAAGATATTAAATATATTAAAGGTTGGAGGTGGTTTGATGTTTTTTAATACAAGTGTCACTTCTTCGTAATTAGTTAAGTGCTTCATACTCAATTCAATATTAAAAACATTAAGATTTATTTGTAAAACACAACTTCTTGTCCCACTTTTAGCTTCGTGACACAGAAAGAACATGAACCCCAGCAAAGGACTCTGCAGGCTGCATCCACAACCGTTCAGAGGGCCTGTGTTCTCATTTCTGTGGGGTGTCAGACTCCCCAGCATGAGTAAATTCAAATACAAAACCATAAACAGAAGCCAATATTTCTCACTTCTTATGCAGCGCTGAAAGGTTTTCAAGGTTTTCAAAAAGACAAAGACAATCTCAGTGCCAGCAGAAGTCCAGTCCTCAGAACTTTAAACCCTCAGTGGGTGAAACATTTTTTACCTCAGTCAAAAAAGACAATATTTTGCTTTGCACAGGTGCCTTACATATGGCCTGAAGTCAATCATCTGAAGTGAACAAAGAGAAATACAAAATAAATCAAATCTTTGATGTTTTTTTTTTTCATGGTAGTTTTTAATAGCCAACTAACATTTGTTTGTTTCAAATGTATGAGAACCACCGTAAGAAAAAGAGGGGGCACCCGGATTTGAACCGGGGACCTCTTGATCTGCAGTCAAATGCTCTACCACTGAGCTATACCCCCGTTGCCTGAGAGTTAGGCGTCTAGTTGTGGTATTTATCGTTGGATCAGGTGGACACGGTACATCCTATTCGCTGTTTCCAGGTATGTACGAATATTTTAGGGATCAAAGTTCCAATACCTACTATTTTTCACAACAGGAATAATAATGTAATGTTTAGCTTTATTTACGTTTGGCTGATGTTTGTTTTTTATTCCGGATGTGTCGTCTTCTTCGTGCGACCCAACCGGAAGTTCGAAGTCATCGAAAGTAAAGTGAGGAAAACTGAATCACAATGGTAATTGAGACATTTAAATCGTTATACTTAGTATTGTACATTAACCACGTTGATTATTTAATCTTATTTTCCTTTAATTTATTTAACCTTTCTGTACTGCTGCTTTTCGCTGTTTTTGTCCTTATACTGATGGGATGGGATTTCGATTAGTCACTTACGCTAATGCTAGTTAGCAGCAAACCTCCAGTCCACATCGCAAAAATGAATGAATTTAGTTTGAACTGTATTTTACAAGAAATGTGTGTTTTTGTGAACCACAGAACACCCGGGGACTTCGCTCACAATTAAAAGACAGCGTGCCTGTGGCCGGACTGTGCCCACAGGGATCGTACGGGATCCAGGACTCTCTCCGCAGCGGGTAGGAAACCGATCACCACGATGCTTCCTAGTTTCTGCTTTATGTTTATATGTTCTTGATAGCTAAAGAGCGTATACCTCCAGAAACATATGCTTTAATTTCATGGGTTGTTTTCTGTTCTATATGTTAGCTTCACCAGTGTGAAGAATGAGCTTCTTCCAAGCCATCCTCTGGAACTGTCAGAGAAAAATGTAAGTTTTTTGTGTCCATCCCTGTTTTTCACCAGAACTGTTTTAAACAATAAAAAATAAAACTTCAGTATAAAAATCCTCTCTTAGCTTTGGAATATATATGCAATGGTACTTTTTTCTTTTACTGGTCAGTGTTTATCCGTTTACATCTTGCTACCTTTAAATAAAAAGGATTAATCTACATTTTTACCAAAAACAATGACATCTATCTTTTATATGTACATCTATTATCTTTTGGAGAAAGATGATGCTTTTTCTACATCATCAATGGTTTGTTTTGATTGTTATAATGTTTTGTATTTAATGACATTTCATGATCTTTAATGAAAATAGTTTTTGCCATGGTGTTTTTTCTGAGATCTTTTAAAGCCACAAACAATGTTTTGCACTACAGTTAACACCCAATTAAAACTACATGATTTTGTTCTTGTGTGGTGTAGTTTGTGCTTAACCAGGACAAGATGAATTTCTCAACACTTCGAAACATCCAGGGTCTTCATGCTCCCCTCAAACTGCAGATGGAGTACAGGGCAGCCAGACAGGTATGTGGCAACAACACCCCATGTAATTCTGCTTAAGTCTCTAGTCAAAATCTTCATTTTGTGTTCTAGATCCAGCGTCTGCCGTTCTTACAGAGCTCTAATTTGGCTCTCGACACACTGCGAGGCAGCGATGACACCATCGGCTTTGAGGACATCCTCGGCGGTGAGAGCTTGAACTAAAAAGAGTCACAGAAAGTACTATAATTTACAATAATCTAACCATAATGACTGTCTTCCTGCAGATCCAGCTCAGAGTGAAATGATGGGAGAGCCACACATGATGGTGGAATACAAGCTGGGATTGTTGTGAAAGCTGCAGAATTCGCTACCCACTCAAATATTTAGGTTTCTGTTCCTAATTAGATTAAGTCATTCATTCTTACTGGAACATTGTAGTAAACATCTGGACAAACAGTGGGTCAGATTTTGGTTTGCATTTATGTACAAATAATTTCCAAGCAGCCATTTAGTGATACTTTTGTGTGAACGAAGTTGGTTGTTATTGCTAATAAATTTCATAACTTCCTTGTTCATGTGGATTCATGGCTCCAGTTTTATTTTTTTACCTGGAATCTTATGTTGAAATTAAAGCATGGAATTATTAGAGCGGAAGCTCTTCCTCTCACCATATGATGACTCAAGTGTTTAGTGATTAATAAATTGTTTCCTCCAAAGATACTTTCCTTAATTGATGACTGTCTGTGTGCAATTTAATCCAATCCTGTTTTCCTCAAACAGAATCACTTTTTTTCCCTCTGTGGGGTGTCTCGGGCCTTTCAGTAATAGAAAAAAATTAATCTGCTAAGAGAAATACAGTGGGGGGAAAAAGTATTTAGTCAGCCACCAAATGTGCAAGTTCTTCCACTTAAAAAGATAAGAGGTCATTCACTAGGTCCCCCTGTGTGGTTCTGAGATTTTTGACCCCACAGGGGGAGATCTTGCAGGGAGCCCAAGTCAAGGGAGATTATCAGTGGTTTTGAATGTCTTTTATTTCCTAACATTTGCTCCAACAGTTGATTTCTTGACACTAAGCTGCTTACCTACAGCAGATTCAGTCTTCCCAGGCTGGTGCAGGTCAACAATTTGGTTTGTGGTGTCCTTAGACAGCTCTTTGGTCTTGGCCATAGTTGAGTTCAGAGTGTGACTGTTTGAGGTTGTGGACAGGTGTCTTTTATATAAATAACCAATTCAAACAGGTGCCATTACTACAGGTAACGAGTGGAGGACAGAGGATCATCTTACAGAAGAAGTTACAGGTCTGTGAGAGCCAGAAATCTTTCTTGTTTTGAGCTGACCAACTGTGAGCCACCAAATGTGCAAGTTTTCCACCATAATTTACAAGGAAATTCCTTCAAAACAATGTGATTTTCTGGATTTTTTTTTTACCCCCCTCATTTTGTCCCTCATAGGTGAGGTATTCCTGTGGGAAAAATTACAGGCCTCTCATCTTTTAAAGTGGGAGAACTTGTACAGTTGGTGGCTGACTTAATACTTTTCAAAATTGTATTATTTTCCCTCGATGGTGCCCTTAAAACTAGATGAGTTTGATACATTTTCTGTTTACATTTCTTAAATATTTTTTTACACTTAAATGACTGAAACGAAGGCTCTAATTTTTCATGTTTTTCAGTTAAACAGACAATCCATCCTTCAGAATTATTTAGAAAATAAAGGTAGTGCAACTGAACAATTACATTCCTCAACCACTTTGGATTATTAAAAACCTTGTATTATTAAAATAGTTTTCTATTATTACATTTTTATTATTTTAATTGCTTATTAAAGTAACATAAACATCTAAAACAGCTACTCTTCATTGAAAGTCTGTAGACAACATTTTTTTAAAAGACATGCTTTGCTAGCTTGGCATTATAGTTACATTTGAAGCTGTAGCATAGACATTGAGCAAATTCATTAGCTTGTTGAATGCTGTACAATGTTAATAGACACTGGGTTCTGAAATTTGTCAAAAAAAAGCTAGTCAAGGTTGGCAGTGAAGGGAGTAGAGAAGAGACGTAGACTGTTGCAAATGCTTTCGATTTCCACTGCCATCGGACCAGCCAAACACATCTTCTCTCCTCGCTGCTTTATAAACACACCAATATGAAATTACTTACAAACATATGGTTTTTACAATTACAGGGGTCTTGGCTAACTTAAATTACATACGATATTATACTTATTTTTCAAATATGAAAGAAATTAAAAGTAGATTTAAAAGGATATTCGTCACTAAAAGACTATTTTGAGCCCCGGAGCATGCTGGGAAATATGACGTATTCCTGGCCCGGAGGGCGAGCAATTCGTCTTAAATTCAGATTTTTCTCACAGTTGTGTTCTAGTGTTTATTATCATAACTTATGTGGTTTAAAAAATATGTTACTTCTTGGTTACAGCAGGAGCACCTAGCTATTTCCAATGGTATTATTGTAAAAGCCTACCCTTTAAAGGTGCACACTGCACAAACTCATGAGAAAAATTGTATAAATGTAAAAAAAAAAAAAAGGAATGCATACATTATTTTCAAGCCAAAATTTTGTCATTTATCTATTCCTGAATTGAATTTAATAATTAAAACCCATTTACTACATTTAGTTTGTTGGGTTGCTCACTAAAAAAATGTTGTTTTTTATTTTTATTTTTTTATTTTTACATCATACCACTGAAGAAATAAGCAAAGAAAGCCTTCTAACTTTATTATCTTCATCTATAATTTATCAAGATCTTGAACATTTTTTATTTATGTCAAAAAATGTTTTTGCCCAAAAGCCTCACATGCTAAAGTTTATCAGCTGTTGGGATGAAGTTATCATTTTGCGAGAAAAAAATCAGTTTATGTTCAATTTTTAACCTCAACTATGAGGTACTCAAAATCTGACCATCCATGGCCACATTCCTTCTTTCCTTTACACGGATCAGTTATACTGGTCCCTTTGTTGAAAAACAGCCCCAAATCATGATGTTTCCACCCCCGTGCTTTACAGTACGTATGGTGTTCTTTGGATGCAACTCAGTATTCTTTCTCCTCCAAACACGATGAGTAGAGTTCTTACCAGAAGGTTCTTTTTTTCTTTCATCTAACCATAGGACATTCTCCCAATCCTCTTCTGGATCATCCAAATTCTCTCTAGTAAACTTTAGACGGGCCTGGACATGTCCTGTCTTAGCAGGGGGACACGTCTTGCACTGCAGGATTTGAGTCACTGTTACTGAGTGTGTTCCTGATGGTAGAATTGACTTTGGTCCCAGCTCTCTGCAGGTCAGTCACATCTTTTAAAAGTGGGAGAACTTGCACAGTTGGTGGCTGACTTAATACTTTTTAAGATTGTATTATTTTCCCTTGATGGTGCCATTAAAACTGGATGAGTTTGAAACATTTTCTGTTTACATTTCTTACATATCTTGTTACACTTAAATGACTGAAACGAAGGCTCTAATTTTTCAGGTTTTTCTGTTAAACAGACAATTCATCCTTCAGAATTATTCAGAAAATAAAAGTAGTGCAACTAAATTACATTTCTCAGCCACTTTGGATCATTCAACCTTGTATTATGTACATATTTTTCTATTATTACACATTCCGTAGCTTGTTGAATGCTGTACAATATTACTAGATACTGGGTTCTGACAAAAACAAAAGGCTAGTCAAGGTCGGCAGTGAGAGGGTAGAGAAGCAACGTAGAAGTTTTCTGTGACTGTGGCAATCAATTATAAATCCCACTGCCGTCGGACCAACCGAACCAAAGCTTGCTGCCGTCTGAATTATAAACACACTGGTATGAAGTGGCTTACAAACATATGGTTTCAAATTGCACGAGGCTTGGCTAACTTAAATCACATACCATATTACACGTATTGTTGAAATATGAAGGAAATTAAAACTTAATTTAAAAGGGTATTTGTCAGTAAAAGACGATTTTTGAGCCCGCGGAGCATGCTGGGAAATACGACGTATTCCTGGAGGGCGAGCGATAGTGAGCAGACCGCATGCAATTGCAGCACAAAAGACATACAAATTAAAATGGTTCGTCTTAAATTCAGATTTTTTCTCTCAGTTGTGTTGTAGTGTTTATTATCATTATATAATTATATTTGGTTTAAAAAAATTTGTAAATTTTTGGTTACAGCAGTGGCACCAAGCTATTTCTAATGGTATTACTGTAAAAGCCTACCCTTTAAAGATGCACACTGCACAAGCTCATGAGTAAAACTTGTATAAATGTAAAAAAAACATACAATTTTTTTTTCTATTCCTGAAATGAATTTAATAATTAAAAACAATTTACTACATTTAGTTAGTAGGGTTGCCTACTAAAGGTTTTTGTTGTTTTTTATGTAACTATATTTATCGTCTTTATCTGTAATTTATCAAGATCTTGAACATTTTTTATTTTATTTAGTATTAATGTCAACATGTTAAGTTTTATTTGGCTTTGCAGAGTTCGTTTTGAAGTTCTACGTTTTACGTGTATTTTATGTTAAAAAAATTTTTTTTTTGCCAAAAATCCTCACAAGCTAAAGTTTATCAGCTGTTGGGATGTCATTGTGCAAAAATTCGAACAGTTATTTTGAGAGACAAAAATCAGTTGATGTTCACTATTTAGCCACGAGATGGCAACGTAAACCCATCAATAGCTCTGTTTGAGTCCTTTTCTGACCTATAAAATCTGAATTCTCAACGTCCGGGTTTGCTGGAAGGAAAGAGCTTTTCCCTTACTAACTTAGTAGAACTTTTGGGTCAGTTCATTATTATTATTTTTCTTGTGTTCTTTTTTTTAATTTTTTTTTGCTGAAAGCTTTGAATAAAGGGAAAATTCCGAGGCTGTCACTGACAACAAACGATCCCATATGTGCCACAGTTTGGGTATCTGGGAACTATGATTCAGACTTTATCATGGGTTTTCTGTAACTAAACACACTTACACCTGCAGTCAGATGGATCCATCCATTTCAGCAGTATTCTTGTCATAGGGGTCAGCTGGAGCACATCGGTATCAAAAGGTAGATCAAAAGGCTGGTGAGGAGGAGGGGAAGTCTACCAAAGGGCAAATGAGAGAAAGAAGGATGCAAAAGGCTAAAAGAAAAAATGCAAAAGGAGAGTACGACCCCCTGTGATAAAGCAGTTGGGTTGTCAAAGGCCACAGTGGTGAGAACCTGGAGAAAGCTTCAGGAAGATGAGCCTGAACCTTTGATGAGGCTTAGAGGGCCATCAAAGGCCAAAGAAGAGAGGTGACATCCCCCGGCAGGAAAAAAAGAACTGAGAGGGTCGGGAGGGAGGAGGAAAAGGGAGATAGATGAACTAGTAGGAAAGAAATGAGAAATTAGTGGGAGTCAGTGGGAAAAGGCTTAAAACAAGCACCTGTCAGATCCTGACAAATGAGCCCCAGTTTTTAAGGAGTTTTCAGGAAAAGAAGGAGTCAGAATTGGGCTGGACGGAAAAAGGATGAATTCCAGATGACCAGTGTTAAGGGAGGAGAAGAAAAACCCCCCACTGTCAGTGGACTTTAAACAAATAGCAGGAGTTCTCTGCTAGCTTCAGATGAATTCATTTAAGCAACTTGAAGCGTATTTGTCATTGTGGCTGCATGAATAAGTAGAATTGCAGCCCTACCTTTGCCAATAAAGTTTCTTTCAAAACTGGTCTCACATAATTAAAATGTATTTATTGTATTTTTATCCCATCAGAGCCCATATTCCATAAACAATAGGTAGAAAAACAGCTTCTGTTCTGAGATGCAGTTCCTCTTATGAACAGTAGGGGACTCAATCTGCAGATTATCACCAGACAGAAGAACTGGTTTCTCTCATTTAAAGATCATGCTCTTCACATGATCCTGTTGTTTAAAGCAGAAAGAGTCCTTCACATTCTTAAGGTCAGACTGTTTCTCCTTTCTACCATACACACTGTGTACTGCGTAATTGCATTTATTAGCAGCAGCAGCGATGATCAATAATCACTGAAGGACTGATAAACAATGCTGCGGTCCAGCTCTCAATAACTCTGTTGTTTTATTTGAAAGTGAAACGCTTTGTAATCGGTGAAGTCCCACCAGGTAAAGGCAAAGACAAATCAATCACAAACAGAACTTTCCTTCTGGATCAGTTGTGTCTCAAATGGGAAAAGAAGGGAGGCTTCTAGATTTGAAGCAGGTTCAAGCTGTTTTGATGGTGTGGATGGAAGGAGAAACATAGGGGGGATCTTGAAGGAGGAGCTTGCTAAGAACATCTAGAGGTGAAGAGAGTGTCGGATGGGGTGATGAGTCTGAAGCTGGAAGTAGAAGGTGTGATGTTGAATGTTGTCAGTTGTTATGGCCCTCAGGTAGGATGTGAGCTAGCGAAATTGTGGAGGGAGATGAAAGAGGTGATCCAGGACATGCCCTAGAGGAGGGAGAGAGTGATGATGGGGGGGACTGACATGTAAAAAAAGGGAAACAGAGGTGACAAAGAAATGATGGAGAAGTTTAGTGTTCAGGAATGCAGAATCACAGTGAACCTCACTAAAAAGAAAACTGATTTTCTTCAAAGTCCCACTTTGATGGAAATTGGGTTTTTGACATGTTCTTGTGGGTTTTTTCTCATAATGAATGACATGTTTAAAAAAATTAAGTTTAAAGTGCATTTCTGAGTATTTTTTTTCTTCAAATCTTTGTGAATCAGGAGCAGACAAAAAAAATGATGTTTGGACAAAGATTGCATTTGTTGCATGAAAAATACTTTGGGTGGGGCACAAGCTCCCAATTTGTTCCAGTCTGACGCATCCACTATTAGATCCAGGTATGTCTTTGTTTTTCTTCACCGAGCTGACATTTGGCTCAAAACTGTTTGGCTGGATAGCTCAAAGAACCGGTCTTTTAATCAGTCGCAGTCTCAAATGATCCTCAGTTTTCCTTTTGGGATCATGTGCAAGGAGGTCTTGAGGACCTTAAACCTCAGAGAAATATGGAGCTGTGGCCACAGGACTATCAAAGTCCTTTAGCCTTTATCTTAAACATGCTCAACTTTGAATTTTGTCCTGCTTCTCCTTCTCTTTCTGTGGTCCATGTTCACAGTGTGCTACACTCCATGTTTCCAATCATTCCAGGGACAATTGTCACCCTTTAACCACTAGAGGACTAATTAAGAGGACTTACTTTAGTTTAACCCATGCATAGGGTCACGTTTTTACCTTTTATTTTTTATCCAGGCCTGTTTCCTAAATGATGCCACTGTCCACATACTGTATGTGGGTCAGTACATCAGTCACTTTGTGTGATTTCTTTACCTGAACGCTGTCCAATAAAACTACCCCGCTGCATTTGCTGGTGTGAACATTTTATACAAAGTAAGCCAGCTGAGAATGGAGCAAAAACATCGGAAAACACACATGTGGCGCCACACGGTGATTCATTTACTCGTGGCGAGACACGGCCTGAAGACTTATTATATCAATGTGATTTGCTTTCAACCAAATGTGTTTATTGAGTAGAAATGAACCATGTTGCGTGTTAGTCTGCTGTTGAGGGACAATATGCCACTGTGATTTAACCATTTCTGCAGGGCACTGTTTACTCAGCAACAGTGCTGTGTTTAATTGCCAACAGAAGAAAAACACTCAGTTTGACTTTCATTTCTCAGCTGAGCTTTGGGGCGCTCTCTGTTCATGACACTCATGTAGTTCTGTCTTTTTGCACGGCATCCATTCTCCTGCCACTGTGCAGCCTCAAGTGAAATGGTGCGTGTCGTCGCGTCTTTCCATGAAACAAACCTGACAGCCGAGTCTACGGTGGTTCAGGAAATCACGCGGGACAACATGCATCCAGTTCTGGTGATCGGTCGCCACGTTCAGGCACATTAATATCAACAAGCGCCATGTTTCATGTACTACGTCGATGGTGGTTCAAACAGCTTTGTTTCTGTGCAGTATAAATGGATTTATGGAAGCTCGTCTCCATGACTGATCTCTTTGTTTTTATTTACACCCCAGTCGCTCCATCAAACGTTAGAATCACTCCCCATTTCACTCCTACTATTCTGCCTGGTCAATTAAAAGAAAGTTTAGAAAGAGATTAACGTGAAGAGTGAGAGAAGCTGACTGATGTTTCTGGATAAGAGAGACAATACCATTGCTTCTGATCCTTCCATTTGACCAATGGCAAATGGGTTGACATCGATCCGCTATGGCAGGTAAACTCTTCCTTCTATCTGTTCATCTCTAGCTCTCAGTCGTCAGTGGACATCTCTCCACTGAGTGGTGCAGTGGCACCTTTTAAACTTGCAACATACACCATAACCCTTGTGCTATCCTAGGCACTTTAACATTGGGAGTTGGGTCATCTAGACCCACTAGACAGTGCTCTGAACCTTTTTTCTTCAATGATTTGTGATCTTCACTGGTGTCCATGGATTACATGAAATCTTTCCACCTTTATCCACCTTTGTCATGGTAGGGAGAACACGTCAATGTAAGGGTGGGGTCATCTAAGATAACACAAGGGTTAAAAAGTAATCCATGATGTTCACACCAACAGAAAATAGAAATTTTAACCAAATTATGTGTCAACTGAGGGTCATTTAGTCCAAACCAGCTAAACTAAACCTTTGATAGCCCACTCAAACCTTAAAAGCCAAGCACATCAACAGGGCATAGTGTAGTATAAGTACAGCTTTTCTGTTCTGTTTGGATCTTAACTTCAAGCTTCAAGCAGTCCTTTATTTTGAAAATCAAACCAATTTTCTCTTCCCTTTTTGTGGCAGACTTCCTGCTTGTTAGCTCTTATTTATGTAAATCCTTCTGTGCATTTTAATCAACTTAATATGTAAATTTTGTAACACATTGGGATGATTAGATGTAGTTACATTTCTAATATAATGATTATTAGTAAATAGTTTTGGCGACAGCTATGTTTGACTATGATGTCACAATGAAAAGTGAAATCAAGCTCTATCTAGAAACACTAGTCATGCCAGAACGACTCTACATTATTTTCTCTTTTTTTCCCAATAAAACACTTCAGTATGGATGCTAATTTTTGTCATTCTAACCTTTTTTTCAATTTTTGGTGCTGCTGTTTTAAAACCATGTTGTTTGACAAGAAGCATGTAGGAATAAAACAGTTTGCAAATTAGCCACCCAAAAACGAACGCGTTCTGGTTAATTCTCCCTTGTTATATCATTTTGATTCATTTAAGGTACATCCATGTTAAATTTCCTAAAAGTTTTAGGAAGTTTTTTCTTCTTTTTTTTTTTGGCCTCTCTTGTGAGTGTTGAGTTGTTATTCTGATTGCAGCTGTTTTCTTAAATGTCCTAAAATTCACTATCTCCTCAGGGCCCCAGGCTGTTTCTAACCCAGTTTAACATCAGCCCTTCGGCCTTTCTGTGGTAAAAGACCACTATTCTCAGATTTTCGCAGTTCTTTTATTTCTTTAGAAAGAGTTTTGTTTCTATGAAGATCTATCTAAACTAAATCTGTCCATCATCTACTCCCGCGTTGTCCTATGCAGGGGTTACAGGTTCTAATCTAAAGTAAATGTAACACAAAAACAACTCTTCAGAAAAAGTATTTTGCTTTTGTACCTTGCTAAATAATTATGCCACTGCTTAAAGTCCCACTCCACTCATCTTTTGATCTATTTAAAAAGCATTCCCAGAGGTCTTTTAGTTATGATTAAGACGTTTTTAACCAGAAGGACATCGTGTCGGCAAAGTGACAGTAGCTTATTTGAGTTGTGCTTGGGCCTAATGGTGTTGAGTAAGCCCGCCTTCATTTCCCATCATCCATTTGTTTAAGCCCTCTCCTACTAGCTTACTTACACCCCCAACCCAAGACAGAAAAATAGTGAGCAATGTTGGAGCTATCCAGTCATACAGTTTTGAGCCTGATCCCAGCTCAGATGAGCTGTGGTTTGCTGTTGTCCTTATTCACAGTTGCAAGCTTTATCCAGCTGAATATTTTTGTCTGCTCCTGATTCCCAACGATTTGAATAAAAAAAAAACCTCAGAAATGAAACTTGAAGCGTATATGTCCAATGCTTTAAGAACATGTTAAAAACAACAAGACACCTTTTTCATCAGAGAGGACCTCTCTAAAGCACCACACTTTTAGTTTTTCAGCTTCATCTCTAATGCAGAAATAGTGTTTGTTTGTTTTTTTAAATTTTGAATCCCTCTAAAAAAAGTCTCTTGTCTCTGTTGAGCATAATTTTAGAAAATTGACATAATGTCGACTGTTTGTTGTTTTGCTTAAAGTTGAGCCAGGTCTGAAAGATTTTCAATATTTCATTTTGTAAAAGACAAACTAAAAACGTATCTGTTTTTGCATTTTTATGACTCTTTTTACGGTATCACTATCCAGACTGGATTGAATACTTTAAGTATTGGTCCAAACTGTTTCAAAATAAATGCAACTGATCTGGTTTCCTTTTCTTTTTGACATTGCAGTTTCTGATTTGATTCTAAGAGGTGCAAACTTGAAAATGTTTCTTCAATTGAAGGCATCCCGGCTTCTTGGAGTTGAACAAGCTGCCAAAACTATAAGACTGTGTAACGTTTAGAGGCAAAGACAAATTAGCCAGAGTTAAATAACATCATAAAGAAGGCCAGTGAAAGTGTCAAAGGCTCTGCTGATAGCATAACTTAAGCTGATGAGTTCAACTCTTTCACAGGCTTAAATCTAACTGCAAACAGTGTAAGCAGGTTCATGGAGTGGGTCTGCATGACTGATCTGCAGCACTCACACATGTCTTGAAGGGATGTAATCCAGAGTGTTCATTTTCAGGATAAAACGTTGAAAATGCAAATATATTCTAAATATTCTGATTTTCAGCAATGACAGTTAAAAATTAAGCTGTGCTCCCTGTATTTTAAGCACCCATTAATACTTTGTCTCAAGTTTGTTAATGGAATGGAATGGCTACATTTTAAAATTTCATGAGGCCTTGTTTTTCAGCATGCTTCTGCTTCCATGAATGAAACCCATGTCATGGCAAAAAAACATTAAAGATGTAAAAATGCTCAGTATGTGGGCTGCAGACAAGAGGTGTGCTGAGAAACAAGGAGGAGTCAGGGTAGACCCCATGCTGCGTTCAGTGATTCACATCCAGTGACCTTTCTGTGAATGCGTACTTGCCTCGTCAGTGACAACCTTTTTAGCTCGTCTGTCATGTCGACTAATCAGTTCAAGACAAGTACAGCAAACCAGAATGCAGAACATGTTCAATATTTATGGGCCACAGTTGGGTTAAGCTCATGTTAGAAGACCTGAAAATGTATTGGAAAGTTAACAGTCTGGTGGGAGGGGTGACGATATCAAATGGTTGCTTTAGTGTTCCATAACTTGCAGCAGAATCAGTGAATAAATAAACATAGATTTTCCTGAATGTGAGGGCAAAAGGGACAGAAATTTGAGTTCTTGTTTTACAAGTGATTTTTATAAATTCTGAGTAGAGTAGGTGAAATATTTTTTCATTCAGGGTTAATGCAGACTAGATTATTCTAATGTAATTATTTACATTTTTCTATATAATTTATGATTAAAAAACTTGCCATCATATAAAAATAAACACAAATCAGTGATATTTGTATTCTGGTTTATTCTATGAGTTATTCTGAGGATTTATGGTTTAGTTTACAATGAAACTTCAAAGTATTTCAGTATTTCACTAAAAACATGAGGTATGATATTTCTGTGAAATGCTGATCAAAGAGAATCCCTTTAAAAATGAAAAATGTTCACTTGCCTTGTATTTCACATCTGAATTCAAGCGCCAGTGCTATTTACGGTGAATATATACATGTTATTGAAATATGGATAAAAACCTTTATGCTTAACTACTCTTAGCATGTCTTTTTTCTGTTTTCTTCCTTTCCCTATTCTCAACCCTTACTATTCTCCTTCATCAGACCTAAACAAGTAAAACCGACAAAATAAAATGGGCTCCAAAAAAGAAAACTTTGGTTTTTCAAGAAGTGCTTCATTTAACTCCTGTTGAACCAACAAAAAAAAAGTTGTGGCCTTCCTTTAACATTTGTTCTACTGGAATGAAATGCCATTATATCTGCAATATCATGTGTAAAAATGATATAAGCAAATAAGAACGCAAATAATAAATATTAAATAAAACAAAGGCAACAAAATGATTTAAAAAAATCCACCATTGATTTCTATGGAAGCATTTTGTATTCACTTTAAAAAAGAATTCTTTTAGTTCTCAATTTTTGTGTTCTCATGTACGGATTTTGCTGCTTTGTGCCCAACGTTGTCTTCGAAATAGACTCACAAATAAAAATAAACAGTTCATACTGGACAATATTTAATACTTCCCCAATGTCTTGCTCTGTAATGTTTATGCATAAAGCAAGTACGAAAAACAACACAGAATGACGATTTCGTGACCAGCACACAAACAAAAGCGATCATGTCTATGACACTTTGGAACTTTTAATTGCAGCTCCTCTTATAGTTTTCATGATCAGACGTGATTAGTCCCAAACCCTTTTGTAGTTTTTGATGTTGTATCACAGAAAGAAGTAGCACAAAAAACACACAAAAAATTAGAACCAAAAATAATCTTTTCCCCATAGATTTCAGCAGATTTGGTTAGGACAAAAATCAAATAAACAGGCCATGTCCTCCTGATTACAAGCAATGCATAATGTGCATAATAATGCATAATATAGATAAACCTGAATATCTACAACTACTGTATACTACTGAATTAACTCCTTTTGGTATGTACAGAGGACATACAGATGTACCAATGTAATGTTTGAAAATGCGCAAATTGGTACAATATGCCTTGCATTTATCACCCTAAAAAAAAAGATTTTTGAGGTGTATTGAAATTGACATGTTTCGCAAAACTGCAATAGAAACCAAATTAAATGAGTCATGTGACCAACAACCGGCTGACAATGCTCTTCTTGGTAGGAACTGGCTGCCTTGGGCATCGCACACCGGACCCACAAGAGGTCACACAGCATCACAACAGCTCATCAAAAGTTGAGCGTGTCATGCAGAATTGTCGGATTGACAGCTCCTCTGTAAAATCACCAACCAGAATTTCTCAAAATTGCTTTATCCTTAGCTGCTTCCAAGTGCAAGGAGTTTGCCGATATCTCCAATGCTGTGGCAGAAATTTCAATGTATCTGCTGTAAATCAAAGTATTGTTCACATCCATCTTTTTTTTCAATGATTTATTGAGTTGGTTTGTGTTTTTCCTTAATTATGATGTAATGAAAACAGTGTAATTGCAACATTGTGGGTTTTTTTCAGCATTTCTAGAATTTTGATAAAGTTTTGCGCATATGTGTAATGGAAACACAGCCCAGTGACACCAAATGTGAAGGGGTGGGGCTCTGGGAATTGCAGTTTTTATGTGAATTAAAATGTTTTTTTTTTGACTGGACATTTTTTCTTCTTCTGGTAGTCAGGATAAGGAAAAGTACACCAAAAGGGCATTCCTTTTACAGAGTCTGACCTCTTTGATTCTGTGCAGATGAGATGGTAGTCACATAAAATTTCATCTCCACAACAAAAGTGTTTCATAAGTCAGTTCATCTGGAGCTCAGCCACAAATGCTTTTTGTTGCTGGAGTCGCGTCAGGCAGTCATCCATTTGTTTTTCTTTAACCTTTCACAGACCTGTAACGCTGAGGAACAGGTATTGGTGCTGGCAGGTAATTTGTGGGATGCACGTCTGCTGGTGTGTGTGGTGACTATTACAGCGTGTAGCGCTCCACTCCTCCATCCTTCTCACCCTAATGCAATGAGTTCCCGGCCCATCAGTTCACGGCCGGCGAGACCGCGGTGCAGCTTCGGGCCTCTCATTATTCTCTTTGCTGCCATGCATGCTCGCTCCGCTAACAAGTGAGTGTGTGATCACATTTGGAGCCATTGTTTGTCTCGACAAGAGAGCTCTCATGAAGTTCCATATTTTTCGCTTGACACCTGAAGAGGCGTACGCCGTTGTTGATTTATTCATGGCATCAATTCATGCACCAACAGCCTGTCAGGGCTAAAAGCAAGCTTATGGAGGCCAAATAAAAGAGAAATGTGTTTCTAAAGAATTTGAGACTAAAGGTAACACACCTGTCTGTGGTTTTAAAAGGTGCTTCTTCATTGGTCTCTTCTGGGTCTATAAGCTTTAATCATGTTTCCTGTTTGGCACTCAGTACAAATTGCCAACAGCTGCAGATAAGAAAAACCAAAGCAGAAAATCTTGTTCAGACAGCTGCAGATAGAAAGAGGAAGCTTGTCTCTTCTCCAAGTGGTGTCCGCAAATTATCGAAGCATCCGAAAAACACAAAAGGAAGCCAACGCTGTTTCCATTTTTAGTCCTGGAGTGACTCAGCAGAAAGTAGGATGCCACTTTAACAAGCAAAACTCAGCCTCAGTTGGCAAAAAAAAGACCACCAGAACTGAGGGCGTAGGACTGTGTCTGAAAGGAAAAAAGGAGTTATTGTGAACTTCACTCACTTCTTTACCAGGGAACACTTGCGTAGGCACATTCAGAAGCATAATGAAAGTTATGGAAGACATGCAGTTGACAATATTTTAGGTTGACAGCCCACACACTAGGCAGATCAGACAGGACACATCTCTTCACATCACTTTTCTGAGCAGCAGAAGCAAAGCTCTAATTTGGGATGAAAAATTTTCTTTGACCATTTATTGGTTCTTTTGGTTTGTTGTTCCATTTTAAGCAATTAAAAACTGAGAAACGCAACAAGAAATATGTTTATAGATTTATCAAGATATTAAGTCTTGAATTGATTGGAGAAAAATGAAGATAAAGATAGAAGGTCTTTATCTGTTGATAATTAGATGTACCTGTTATCTTTTTCTTAGAAAGTGTCTTTTGGCAGATAATTTTGGACATACTTGCAGTCAGCCCTGGACCTTTTCATGGCCGCATGCATCCAGAGGAAGGGTTAAAGTTAGGATTACGGTTGCAGTTAGGGTTAAACCACCAAATGGTTCCTGAGCGCGGCTGTTTCTACAGATCACCGCTCCTCCAGGGGATGCATCAAATGCGAAGAACACGTTTCCCACAACTAGGTGTGTGATAGCTAATGGGACTTTAATTTTAAGTTTAATTTTAAATATTTGTGGCTGCACGTATCATGTGTGACCAACATGAATTTCTATCACTTTTTGTGATCAGCCTATTTTAAGCGACAGTGCACCTTAAAATCTGGAGCACCTTATACATGTATTAATTCTGGATGTTGAAGCAATTTTGAAAGGTACACAGGACTCTCTCAAAATGTCAGTCTGCATTTTATTACGAGTTGCAAACAAGGTAAGTATTGTGGAATGAGTATGTATTTCATTATACTTTTACACTTTTTGATTATGCATTTACTTGGTTCTTTATATACATTAACATTGTGTGTGTTTGTAATAATGCTGCAAACTGAACAAGCGGAACCGGCATGAATGACCACATGGACATGGAAGTGCTGAAGGCTGTCTCGGTGTTTTGTCTGTGCTGAATGGCCGCATGGCTTATTGAACAGAAAGGAAACATCTGTAGGGATGCAGACCCAACTGTCCTTCACACCAGAAAGTGCTGGTCTCCTAATCTCATGCTTGGATGGACAGACACAGAGCCATTGTGTACCATGACTTGATTTACACGTTCTTCTCTTGGATAATAAAACCTGCTTGCCATAGGGTGAGCGCAGAGCAGAGCAGATCAGAGCAGAAGCGGAGCACTTCTTTTCTGCAGACGCCCTTGGCTCTCCCTGTGCAAAGGTTTGATACTTCATGCAGACTCTTGTGTGATTTTTATTTTTCCCACCGCACATTTGGTTTTTGGTGTCCTTAACCATCTGAACCTGGGAAAGTCTGACATGACCATTACAGCATTCAAGATTCAAGAAGTGTTTATTGCCATATTCAGTGAAGTTTCACAGAATTGGAATTTGCTTTGGTGCCAGTGTGCAACATAAAACAAAAGCATACTAACACTTCAACATTTAGTGTTGTCAGACTGTGTTTTTTACTTGTTACTAACAAGAATTTTAGTGGTATCAGTCTGTTTTTGACGTGTTGAAAACAAGGTTGGGAGTTACAGTTATTGTGAATATACGAACACAAAATACATAAAATTGTTACAAACAAATTCTAGCGTTACTGTGAACGCAGTTATAGTCTGACTGACTAATGGACTTATCTTTGACTCTTTTGTCTCAGTTGATGTGTCTTATAACTTGGTCCCCCTTATTCTGTAGATGACATAAGTTAAATAAAATAGACCATTCATTGTAATCTTGTAAACCAGTGCACCCTAAATTGCGGGAAATACGGTAAGTTAATTTGGGAAAAATAATGCATATTAGGTTTCACACTGTAAAATGATTTTATTTCACTCAGTTTGGAAATTTTCAACTTTTAATTTTCATTGACTATTGACTATTTTGTCAAAAAAACAAAAGAAAAAAAAGAATTGTGGGCTCACCATCACATCAGCTAATGTTTAAAACAAAGCCATACATGTTTGATGTATGGCAAAACCTTTTTTTCATGTGAATTCTTGTTTGACTTTTTCACACCGTTCTATAAATTCTTTTGGCAGTTTTTCTGCTGTCACAAGAATTTTAACCTTTAGCTGAACTGAACTCGACTCGCACACTTGGCTGTCTTTGTCCTTAAAACACGGATGGGATGTGTGATGACACCCCCACCCCAGGCTGTTCCAGGATCAGCTGTCAACTTCAGCATGTCCCTGATAATCTTCCCTGCTGTCTTGATGCCATTTAAACCTTTAGAAAAGCTAAGAACAGCATCTCTGACGGCACAGTAGAAATGAAGTGCTCCTGGTAGAAGTTGTGATACCTCAGGAACAGAATTCTTCTATTTAAGTTGCTTAGATTATCATTCTGCTGAAGAGGCAATAAAAATGTGCTTTTTTAGAGTTCATGTAAAATGCTAAATACAAAAAAACAGTATATTTCCTGGCCTACAACCACTCTTTAACTGACATAAATAATAGATCTTTTTCTACCGGCGTTCTGTGAAGCACTTAGAATTTAAGTAAAATGAATAAAGCAGTCTGAGCGCTCTTATTGTGGAGAATATACTGCAGCTGCATGACAGAAAAGCTCGTAGATGTGTCATGTTTTTACTTGCACATATTTTTAGAAATAGTAAACATTGGTTTGGAAGTAAATAAAGTGAACTAAACAGTGTAAAACAAAGTAAGGCTGCTGCAGACCTCAGAAAGCCTGTAGTGAACATGGAAGCTTACATTGTCTCATTGGTTTTGTGCTAGGAACAAAAAAAAAGTACTGAATGATTTTCCACATACAGAGTGGAGTGGTTTTAACTGCTGGACATCAGTTTAGCTGAAATAAACAGCATCATGAAATCAACAGATCCATAAAAAGGCTATAAAACAAATGAGCAAAGCAGATTAGAGACCTAATTGCTTTGCGGTTTATGATAAAAGCTAGGAAATGTATTTTTCCACTTCTTTTCTGCTCTGCTGGAGGGCGGACAGCTCTGTTTGTGACGTTCCGCATCTGAATATTTTTAAAAAATAGATTTATTTGGCCCTGGAGTTGTTTATTCGCATGTCTCGTACTGTCCTCTGCAGATAAGCATGGATTATTGCTAGCTAATCTAATCAATATTAATTACAGCAGAATTAATAATTTGAAATGTGGCTTATCGTCTGTCTTCCACAGCATGTACCAGTAGTTTGATGTCTTTTTCAAGCTGTGCAACCATTTTATCACCACAGTGCGGGGGCTGAAGGCCATTTTTATGGAGAGGCGCAGAAGACTTTAAACTCAAAATCTCATCTCTCTTCCGAATGTCCATATGAGGTGACCTTTTTGTGCCTGTGACTCATTTCCCCCCTAACAGAGCTCCTGTTGAGGTGAGTCAGCAGACAATCGCCAACAGTTGCTCCAAATATCACATACTGTCTAGAGAAGCAACAGAAGCTCTGCTTGGGTTTGAGGGAAGATGCTGAAAAGTAAACAAAAACATGGAGGGGCATTGTAGTTTTGTTGTGATTTTAGAAATGACGTTTGCCATTTTCGGTCCTGTCCAAGCAGAGATTCTGTCGTGATCTTTTGTGAGGCTGCAGCAGTAAGCAAATATCTTAACGTCCACACCGCCCTCAGCAATGCGCCTTCAGGCGACCACTTCCAATGAGAAGTTGCTCAGGTGGTTGAGCAGGTTTTCCAATGATTGAAAGGTTGACTGTTTGATCCCCACTCCCCCCAATCAACCGTTGTTGTGTGTTTGGGGAAGACACTTCACCCTCCCTGCCTCCAGTGTGGCTCCACTGGTGTGTGAATGCATATGAATGTCCCAGTGATGGTCAGAGGAGACTCCGCACAATGGCAGTCACGCCTCTGTCAATCTGCCCCAGGGTGGCTGTGGCTACATCAGTAGTTTACTATCACCAAGTACGAATGCAGAGTGAATGAATAATGGACACATTTTGAGCACTTTGAGCGTCTGGAAAAGTGCAGATAAATCTAATCTATTATTTTTATTTGATTCACGGAAGTTCTAACTGTATGAAAATTGACCATGGAGGAGAAATTAATAATTGCGGTGTGTGCCCGGTTTTGTAATTATATGTCACCAAGTTTTTCATGTATCAGAATAGAGCTGTGAAAGAAAAAAACTGGAGCAAACGTGATACAAGATTTTGACCGCTTTGACATTTTGCACTAAGCCTTTTCCAATTGTAGGTTCTGGACACGCGCTAGTCAGGTAGCTACAATTCATTGTAAACACTTTAGGCTAAATACACGTTCAAAAATGTTTGTTTATTGAATTCTTCAACGTGCATCACATGAGATTAGTGAGTGCAGTGTAAATGAAAGTGACTGCTAATTACATTTTATGTTATTTCACAAGAAAGGGGGAAAAAAACAATAACATAAAACTATTGGTTATCAAGAGTAAAACATGAGGTTAATACTTAGTTGTGAATCATTTGCTTCGTAGAAAGTTTGCACACTCTAAATGTTATTACTAATTAATAGTAATTCACTAATAAAGTCACAATTTAGGCAAAAACTAAATTTCACGGTTTCTCAAATCGAATGAGGATAAAAGTATTCATGACTACACTTAGTGTCCAGTTCTCTGTGGGTGTGGCCTCTAGGTTCTTGTAGCTGTATTTCTCATTGCTGTGCCAACAAAGCCTCTTCACTAACTGTATCTGCTGTTTCCTGTGTGGCTCTGCAACTATGATAAACACCATAAGGAAGTATTTTATAATAAAAGTTGATACAAGTTGGATCCAATAAGTAATACTTTAGCTTCTAAATTGATGGTTAAAATAAAAGAAGCTCAATAAGGCCAACTACAGCTCATAAAGTAGCTACCACAGGCTTGTTGTTACTCTTTTAAAATAAGTTTAATAATCTTTAATAATCTTTTTTAAAAATTAAAATAAATAGTTAGTTGTGAACCATGAATTGGTCGCCAGTCCATTGCAGGGCTCAGGGGAATCAAAGGTAAATGACAAATGACGTATACTTATATAGCGCTTTTCTAACCTCTCAGAAAGCCCAAAGTGCTTTACAGTCACAGTCCCAGTCATTCATGCACACACACATTCATACACTGATGGCGTACACTGGTGCCAACCTATAACCGCCAATATTAATGTGGCCCTCAGTGTTTTTACCAAAATTGCCAGTTCATTCCTATAGTAATTTGGTCATAAAGAAATTTACATTAAATTGACAAAGAAACTCAAATTGTGCTGCTAGTTAGCTATCAAAACAATGTAAACCGACTAAAGGCTTTCACCCTGTGGTGGTGCATCTAACATGGCTTTCTCTGTGTCAGCTTGAATGCATTAAAGTGAGTAGAAGGCAGCAAAGTCCTGGTGTCAGCAGGGTTAACACGACTGTTTGGTATTTGGGTGAGTTCAAAGTGCTTAAAGGTCAAGCGCACTGTAAACAGCCCTCTAATCTGTAGCAGAAGGGCACCTCTTACATTGCCTCTGTCCTCCATCTGTTCCTGACCAACAACCAGAGATCTGGCTTCTACAAACAGGGAGGGGCTTTTTCTTTCCCGCAAAAGTGAAAGGTTTCTCGTTTTCTGTAGGAAATTGAATTTACTGTGTCCAAACATCTTACTCTTTCATTGGTTTGCTGACAAAAATGCTAAAATGTCAAAATTCTTTTTTTTTTCGACTCTTTGGTGTCTCAGTTATTAATTGTGGAAGCTCGTCCTGGACCACAGTCACCACCATCCTACAACCCCCCCCCGTCATGCGTTTCTGTATTCCCTGCTTGGTAGGGTTTTCACACCTGTCTGCACACTAACGCATTCGTGTATATTTCAATTTCTCTCCAAGAATAATCCGATTAAGTCCTCCAGGGACTGTAAATGCCACAGGAGTGATTATGGTATGTTATCCTGCAGTTCTTTTCTGTTTTTTTGTGGCTTTCTTGGCTGTAGTAGCTGTATTTGCTCTGACGACATTTGCAGTTTAGAAGAAATCAAAATAATAATTGACTGAAATCTATGCTGATATTTTAGACATGCATAGCTGCTTTTAAAAACAGTCTATCAGAACAAAAACTTGAATTATCAAATAACAGATAAGACCAGAAACAACACTACATCAGACGTGACTCATCCTCATGTTTAAAGTTCCTTTGTGGAATCCATATATCTGACTGGAACTGCTCATCATGATATCATGTTACTGAGTGCTCACTGTATGGATCTGTGCTGCCCAGAGGTTCCCTCTGAGTGAAATCATCCAGTCAGTTTCTCTCATCGTAAACTGCAAATTGTTGCAACTCGAAACCTGGAAGGCACATCAGAGATCATCCACTTCCAACGGAGCAACATCTGAGGCAAGGGTATAAAGCTTTCACCCTGTGTAATGCGACTCCAACCGCTGCAGACCATAAAAGAGAAAACAGCAGCAGTAGCAGCGGGGAGGACCACCCATCGCAGAGCTGTTCTGGTGGGAAAGAGTTGAAGGGTGTGCTCTCAGAATCAATATACAGCACTTCACAGTTCATACCGCTCCTACAAACACAAGAACAAAGCTCTGTTCAGATAAACATGACAAGGAGAGCTGGGCATTAAAGTGTTCTCTGTTGTTGATATTAGATTTTGTCGTGGTTCTGGTGAGAACAGTTGAGAAATGTTGACTCTAAACGAAAAATGTAAAAGAAACTAACATAAGGGCTGCTTTGAGGACTTCAGCACTGTCCAGGTTATCATCCCACATTTGTATGTTCTGTTTCATTGACCATAGAATCAACTCTCAATCAGTTTCACCATACTCTATCTCCAACCATCTGGAGTGCTGACAACAAACCAACAAATATTCTTTGGTATAAAAGTGACAGAAAAATTTAAACTTAACTTCCCTCCACCATCTTTACCTGCCTCATCCTGTTGGGTGGTGGATTGTGGGTGGGGGAAACTTGCAGCAGCCCTAAACAGACTGTCAGTCCATACTATGGCCACACATGGCCAAATCAGACAAACAACAATACACATTCACTCCTATGAACAATTTAAGGTCCTGAATTCATTATGTTTGTTTTGAACTGTGGGAGGAAGCGGGAATACTTGAAAAATAAACCCACCCATTGGTTTGTTTGCAAAAACTCATAACAAAAGACCCCCACAAGAGGTTTAATAACCCATGGGCCTTTTAGCACATTTGGTCTTGAAAAACAAATCCTCAGAAAAGAACTACCACTGCTTTTTTAAGAGTTCCTGGATGGGTCAGACAAGTTTTGGAATGTCACAACTTAGGGACACTTCTTATTTCGCAAGTGTGCTGCAAACTGGTAACACAGCATGGGTTTCATTTATAAAGCCTTCACATATAAACCAGGTGGAAATGCATAAACCACATGCTGCACATCTGATTTATTTTTTATTTTTTAAATCTAAAATTCATGAACTGTTACTCCCTTTGAAAACATATGTGGTGCTGCTCTCTTAATAGCACCTTGTTGTTCGCTTTTTCACATATCCCCTCAGGGGTCGCCACACATGGTTTTGGCAGAGATTTTCACGCCAGATGCCCTGGCTGACACAACCCTGTATCTTTTATGGGCTGGGGACTGCTTAAAAAAAAACATTCTTTTTGCCCTTTTAAGTTGAATTTTAACCAATCAGGGACTCGGATCTGTTGGTGATCTGTGGATAGCGTCAAAGCACATAAGTACCAACCGTTTGAAAAGTGATCATGAAGAAGAAATTAATAAATGCAATTTGTGCCTGGATGGAATTATCTGGCACCAAGTATTTCATATATATCAATTTATAGAAAAAGCCTGAAGCAAGAATTGTAAGATGTGCATCGCCTTGACATTTCGTACCAGCCTCCTCCAACTTGGAGTGCATAGGCTAGTATGGAGTAGCGACAGACCTTTTTGAACACCACATGCTGAAAGCACATTCAAAAACCAACGTTCAGTGCGTTCTTGAACACACATCACATGCCTGGTGTGTACGTAGCAGTATAGATTCAGGCCAAAAATCTACTTCCATCAGTGAGAACATTGGGGATGAAATTGGATCTTCCAGCATGAAATTGGATCTTTCAGCATAATAATAATTCCAAACACATCGCCCTGGCAATGAAGGAGTGGATACGTAACAAGAATTTAAAGGGTTCTGGAGTGGTCTATTCAGACTCTGGACTTTAATCCAAAATAGAATCTGTAGAGGGAGTTGAAAGTATGTGTTGCTCAGCAACAGCCCCCAAAAAATCATGGCTCTTGAGAAGATCTACATGGAAGAATGGACCAAAATAGCAGCTACAGTGTCTGCAAATCTGCTGACATTGTTATTGACAACCAGGGTTACACGACTTTACTTTAGTTTAATTTTACACTATTACACACACACACAAAAAAACGTTAAAAATTATACAGTCAAGTTTTCTTGTGTATTTTAAATAAGAGAAAAAATACTTTATAAAAGTTGGAAAATAACCATTACTTTGTTGAGCGGTTAACCAGACAGATGAAATACATACGTGCCCACTCTATAAACACACAAAGATGTTGACATCAACCTTCACATCAAACTCCTTTGGGAGCGCAGGGCGTCATTGGCTTTAGCATGTTTGACCACACTGAAAATCACTCAGATCTTCCCACGGCCATAAATATTTAATGCCAGAGCATATGGCTGTCATCGGAAGAGGTCAGCGCTGGAAGCAAACCTGAGGCTGCATCCCGTTGGCTATACATCTTCACCCTCCTCTTGGAATATGCTGATGAGGGAGGGGGAAAAATGTACACGAGCAACCAGAAACCGAACCTTAAGCAGTCTGTTGAATTGACATTGACGCAATGCTTTGAAGTAATCCTCCTCTCACTTTAGGATCAGTTTACAAGCTCGTAAAAAGAACAGGTCAGCCTGGCGTGTAAAGCCTTCTGACACCGATCGGGTTTATTGTCTAACATTGTGGTTTTATAGCCAGTTCTGGTGGTTTTGTCCTTGTTTAAAACAGAGTAACAACAGCAGCCATTTTTTTTTCCAGCTATGCAATTAATATATTTTTCTGTACTTTTAAGCAGAGAAAAGGGAAAGGGGGGAAAAAAAGAAACAGACTATTCTTAGAAAATGTCACAAATTGACCAATAAAATAATACATTTGTAGGAAACATGAAATAGACCTTTTTCTGTAACCGAAAAAAGCTGTGACATCAGATAATGTTACAGCTGTTTAAGTTTAATAAACTTCAGTTTCACTGAATGCAACACCTGTTTCTGCATTATGTTGCCATATTATTGGGCATCCTCAAGGGAAGTTGTTGAAGCATGGAAACGGTGGACGTGGCGAATCTTCCTAATGCACCCTTCTCTGCAGAGGCCATAAATTAGTCTGAAATACGGAGCAGGCTGCCGCTGCCAACCTCATCTGCAAAGTGAGTGTAGTGAAGCAGAAAAAGGCAGACCGAGATGCAGCGTCAGGGTCTTTTTTTTTGTACAGATGCCTGGTGCGTCTGCAGCTCCAGCTTACTATACAGCATTCGCTTTACAAAGCAGGACTAAATTAGAATTTCTGGGAAGTCAAACATATTAGATTTAGATTTTTCTTTTTTCTTTTTTAGCGGGAAAGATTATTTACATCCAGCAACTCCTAAAGATAAAGGAGAAATAGGGCTCACATCCAGTGCTGGATCTAGCATGCCCCTGTTGGGGTTGCAGACAGAATATCGGGACGGGCAAATATGGGTATACTGAGAGTTTGGGGTGTAAAATCCAACTAAGACACAAAAATGCATACAAAACTATACTAACTGTGCGATAACTATTGTCTCCTTTGATCCACTTGACCTTTCTTCAAGGTTTTATGTAAGATGCCATTGCTGACCCTACCCTCTGCATTTACCCGGGCTGGGGTCTGGCACAAATATGACACTGGCTTATGCAATAATAATATCTATATTTTTCAATGTATTTAATTGTGAGTGCGTGAGTTTAGTTACTTTATTTATTTATTTTAAGGCGGTCTATCTTTTTATCCATCTCTGTTGTTTCATTTATTTTTTAACATTTTCTTTATTTATTACATACTTTGTAGTTGGTTTGTATATATTTTTAAGTTTATCTTTCGTTTAGTTGTTTTTTTGTCTTTTGTTTTATGTGACTTTTTTACTTACTTATTCTAAAGTTTATCTACCAGCTTAGCTATTTATTCTTTTGAGTTTTTTTTGTATTTTATTCCTTTTTTGTTTTATTTGTATTTTATTCCTTTTTTGTTTTATTTTGTCACTTTACATTGTTTTGTTCTGAACACACAACATGGCTTATATCACTCATTATACCATGGTCCGGTTGAATACTCGATTCCGATTGTCTGCTTGGTGTGCGTTAAAAAGTGATAACCGCACGCCCCAAAAAGAAGTTCCGGTCACCTATCTCAAATCTTCTGTATCACTGAGCCGGCTTCTTTAAAACAACTTTTAGCTTCATCATCTGGACAAAAGCAAATGGTAAAAGGGAGAACTTTTCTCAGAACTGATGCTTTATTTAACCCATCGGGGCTATCAGCATATAAATATCACTTTATATCGCCAAATCTTGACTACCATGACAAGGCGCCGCACCACGTAACAAATAGTCTGCTTTTCGTGAGAAAAGCGAGCCAAATCGGAAAAAAACAAGAATTAAGGGCTAAAAACTGGTTATTATTTATTTCTTTTGAAAATGACCATGGTATTAGCGGGTTAATGGCCTTCGAAGTGTGCATTATCACTTTGTAACGCACTTCGCGGAAGCAATTGCATTCCACGGGGCAGGCTTGCACGGCGTGCGTTAAAAAGTGATAATGCACACTTCGTCGGCCATTAACCCTTCCTTACAGCATTAGTCGTCTAATTTTTGTGTGCAAAAGTCCTAACAAATAAGTCCTTATCCAGGCTTCTTGTTATGGCCTTCTCATGAGCTAAAATAAATACATTGTGTTTTCTTTCATGCAGCATGGTGCAGCAGAAGGGGGTAAGAACTCCAGACAAAGTAGAGAAAGAGCTTTCACATGATGTAGACGATATACCAATCACAATGGAGGTCACATACAGACGATTGAGCTGAGAAAAGGCATTCTTATACCCATGTAGATATTTGCAAACAGTGGAGAGGTCCACAAACTCTACATTGCAGTCAGGTAGTTCTTATTCAACTCTTTTTCCAATATTATTTTTGCAACAATAATCTTGCTGAAAAGTTTGTTACTGGCACTTCCCGCTATTTTCTGCAGAGGACTTAACATGGCAACATCCAGAAAAGAGGGAGATTGAGGTTGAAGACAATTAACTGCTTTCATGAGGTTGAGATTGCTTTTGGAAAACCGTGTCTCCATCTCTGCAATGGCTATGTCCAAAATGTTGAGAAGAGCTCTCTTCAGAGCCTGGCAAAGAGTCAAGGAGTCTTCTGCACGGCCTTCAGTGGACCTAACAGCACTACCTGTAAGCACTGAGCTCATTGTTCTCTTTCTTTTAGCAGTTGGTGCAGGCATGCTGGTTAATGTCTCACTCTCCTCATCCCTCATCTGCTTCAAAGCAGAGATGCACTGACTACTGCTGAAGCACAGCACAGGTCAACAGAATGAGCCTGCAGCATGGCATTTGCAGACTTTAAGGAACCCAAAAATTTTAAAAGAAACTTTCCTGTTTCAAAGAAATGATGCCTGCTTAACATCATCAATAACCCTGATGCTTCTGTGTAGATGTAAACAGCAGCTCTGTCCTCTGTAACCTCTGACAGGATACTTCCTGATTCTCCTCAAGACACTTGGTCACATCATGAAGGCTTGTCCACCTGATCTCCAACAGAGATGAGCTTGAACATCATAGTTCTGTGGCACATAATGATGATTAAAAATGAATGCAGGGATCCTGATAGATCAGAAAAGGTTTTTGTACATGGCTCTGCTTGCATTGCATAAACCACTGTCAAATGCAGCTGGGGGTTATAGCAGTGGATATAAGGTATATCCTTCCATACCTTCTTTAGCAATAAGGCCTGAACACCACCCCAGACCCCACTCATGACTGAGGCTCCATCACAGCACTGACTGACAATTCCAGCTGCTCTATAACCTGAAGTAGAAATATGCTCAAGAAATTTGGGTAGAAAAAAATTCTGCATTTACCTGACTGAGGTCAAGAAGATCAATCAGGTCTTCCTCTGGAATACCTTTACCGACAAACCTAAGCAGGACTGACAGATTCTCCACATTGCATCTATCTCTGGTTCCGTCACTTTTGATGCGAAACCCAGCATAACTTGCTTTGAAATGATTATCCTTGATTTTATTTAATGCCATTTGGGCCAATGTTTCAATCATTTTGCTTTGGATGTTGTGAGAGGTTTATTTTGCATTCTGTGGTACGAGTTTGTTTATTTTAATAAACTCGGGGTCCTTTCTCAGTGTGTAATCAACGATTTTTTAAGAAAAGTCCTATAGAGAAATCATCATCGTTTGAGCTTTCCACACTGCCACGAAGTGGAAGTTCATTTACTGCGAGGAGCTGAACTATAAGCCAATTGTTTTTATATATTATTTATTTTTCTCAACCTGAGTGGGCTCTAATAGATTACTAATGGTTTCCCCTGTGGCCACTCTTTGGGACATTTCAGACCACGTTTTTGCATGTTTTATATGGCATTGACTTGATGCATGCTTTGTGTCCCGTGTCTTTTTCCAGTGCAGTTTTTCAATGATTAAATCCTTATTTTTTGAAAACCAAATCCCTGTAATTGTTCCCCCAAATTTACGACCCGGGAAACAAAAACATGCATCAAGCTTTGCTGAATATTCCAGCAGTGGTCTTCCTTGATACCAGCATAGGCAGAATGAGTTCTTGCCAAAGTTACGCTTGGGGAAATCCTGAGCTGTGGGTTGTGACGGTGCTAAAGTGTTCAAGTCTAAATCTACATCATCTGCAGCGGCCACTGCTAGGTTAGGAGCAACTGGGGCAGCAGGGGCTATGCTTGTGACACAAGACCAGGGGTCAGCAACCTTTTCCACTCAAGGAGCCAATTGGATCAGTTTCTCACAAAAATAAAAGCAAATGGATCCGCAACACTAGGGGTGTTAGAAAAAAAACAGATATATTGTGATAGTTCATGTGGCAATACTTGTATTCATTCAAAATACTGTCAGGATATTTATTTAATTATTTATGAGCGTGATGTTTCCTTTGATCTTTTGTCCATTTTCCACAACCTTGAATAGACTTTTCTGTCTTTGTTGCCCATGCCCAGACAGGTGTTCCCTGTGGTCTTTTAAGTATGATTATTTTGTTGTTAGCCCAAATTGAAAAAAAAAAACGTTTGTTTTCTAGGACATGGTTTCTGCAGAGCAGCAGGAGTTCATTAGAAATTTGCCTCTGAGCTATGGAATGTTGTTGCGGAGTCAAACCCCATTTTGCATCATCCATCTGCACTATCTGCTGCTAGCTTACAGTGCCTTACAACCCCAACCTAACATTTGCGGTGCAACAAAAATGGCAAGCAATCTATCTAACCATACTGTTTTGAGCCAGATATCAGTTCGGATGAAGAAAACAAAGACGTACATGGTTCTAGAATGAATCAGAAGGGAGAAGATCAGGAAGATTGTGGCTTACTGTAGTAATTTGTACACTACCAAACTTTTACAAATGGCATTTTTTTGTCTGCTCCTGATTCACAACGATTTGAACGAAGAAACACGCTAAACTGCATGCATGAAAATATTTTTCTAAACTGTGCTGTCAGGTAGATTTGTCAGTAAAGCAGTCGTCTGCAACTCGGAATGTAGATGGTAGAATTGCTGGCTGAGATGATGAACATGTCTTTTGTCACTTGACCCCTGTGTGCTCTCGACCCATCCATCAGAGCATGTGCGGAAGTGTGTACGAGCGTGACAAAAAGCACTTTGACTTGACTAATAAAGTGCAGTCTGAACTCTGTTGCCTGACTGGTGAATGCAGCATGTAATGTAAAAGCTCTTTCAGTGATCTACTAGTCTAGAAAAGTGGTAAGTAAGTACTGTCTGTTTACCATTTAAACCTATGAATAAATAAACATGAAGACGTTTGCTTACTTGTACCTTAGCAACAAAGACCACAGGGTTGTTTGTTTCTTTCAGAGCCAAATCTGATGGATGTGGGAAGACTGCTTCTGCTAGACCTGGTGCCAGATGTGGCAGGAGGAGGTGACTCCATCGGTTTGCTCACTTTATGAACCCCATCTGCAAATTTGTTTTCAACTTAGCAAGAGTAGAACATGTGTCTTTTGTAGAAAGCAAGAAAAAAAGTTTTTTCATTCGTCATGGGAGGTTCAGAAAGAGATCCTGTAACTACACTACAAGCCAGTGAGCTCTATAATAGAAAATGAAGACACAAAGAAGAGAAGGTCAAAGATAGATGTTTCCATGGCTGGTGAAGAGGAGAAAGGGAAGACTTGTAACTTCAAGAAATATATATATATATATTTTTCCAGTTTTCTATATCTGTTAGATCCTGCCATTTAGTCACCTCCACTTTCACTGCACTTGACCAATCTGGCTATGATATCTCTGATTAAATAAGAAACCTTGATAGTTAATGTAGGAAATTAATGAAAAATGATTCCTTAGAAGCTGGAGCCTATTCCAGCTGTAATTGGGTACAAGTGGAGTGTACCCTGGATCTTTTTTCCTTTTTTAAAAACTAAATCTTTATGTCAAATGCTGTAGACATCCAGTAGAGAGAAGCAAATGTCGAGTTTCTCCCTTTAAACCTTCAACACCGGAGAGAGTTGCAGACACCTAAATAACACGCTCTTTGAACTACTGTAACTCTTCAATTGTTTACACAATTAATGTAACTCCAAAGGACTCTGACATGGACTTTGTATTTTGGCTTTGCTCCATTGGTGCAAGACTTTACTAAACAGTGCAAAGCTACTTCAGAATCCGTTGGAATTATGTTAATTGCATTAAAGGTTGAAAAGTTACGGTAATTCAAAGAATATCAACACTGGAACTATAGCTTCTGTGACATGAGGTTAACAGCAAAGCCCCCAATGGAAGACTGTGCTTTTTGTGCCTTCAGTGACGTCATTCTTTGCCTTAACTTAACAAAAACTTAACAAAAAATACATATCTGATCATGGTCATGCACCATTTCGGTGGCACGACAGCTTTGAATCTCTTTACAAAGAGAACTGTGACGTTAGTGAGTATAGGCGCACAACTGTCCGACCTCTCAGTGTGGTAACATTTGACCGATACACCAATAAAAACTGAACAAAAAACAATCCAAAGAAAAAAAAATCCAACAACCAAAAGCCTTAACAACATAAACCATACAATCCCACAAGGCACCTAGCGCTTGCCTTGCAGTGAGGGAAATCATGGAAATATTTAAAAAGTCATTTGCACTCGCACGGATCTACTTCGCAGCACCTTATTTATTTGTAAATACAATCCTTCCTGCTTTATTTCCTGACATGAATAGCTCTGCTGTACATTTTGTGGGCTTCACCTCCATCAGCTGCTTATTTATTTCCTGTTAAAATTGAAATCTAATACTATATAGCTGTTTGTTCAATGTATTTGTAGCATGCATTTTGATAGCATGAACTGCGCTGATCAGAAGCATCGGACACATAGATAGTCACAGACAAACAGCATGATAAATGCCACAGGTTTGTTGAGAAAGTTTCAAGTTTGATGGAGGCACTTGTTTGCATTCCAGGTAACTTAGGGTGGTTCTTAATCAACAAATGAATGAAAGACCTAAATGCACATATGTGCGCATTTACATAGAATTTACATTGGAAATGGTTGCTCGAAGATGTGAAGGTATAGTGTAAAACAAAAAGATCGCAGACAATATTAGTTTTTCAAAACTGGGGACCAAATTAATATAAAGTTACGCTAATGTGTGCTGAATAAGGGATCCTTACATTCGTGATGTTGTTAGTGGGTGAAGCCAATAGGTGTTTTACTTGCAGATCAATTTAAACATTGGAAACAGGGGCTGGGCTGGTAAATCTTCCAAGATATTGGCCCCTTTCTTTGCATTTTCTGTGGCTTTACACCCATGGTAGTTCATATGTGCTTATACCACATTCACAGAAGCAACCGTCCTCCGCTTCGCGTTCAGGCTTCCACGGCGTGCGTTAAAAAGTGATAATGCACACTTCGACGGCCATTAACCCTTACACAACCTCCAGATAACCTCAAATCTTTTGAAATGTGAGCAAAAGTTAAACCGTTAAGCCATCAAATGTTCTAATCAGATATCTAACAAGAAATCAACCAGCTTCCATCCATCATAGTCAGACCCATGCAGCCTATTAATTAGCAGGTTCCTGTAAAATGTTCTTTTTTTTTTTTAAAGATAGTTTCAGCAGTATTTTCCTTTACATCCAAATCCTCTGTGCTCTGGGCTATCTGCTGCAGACACACTTAAGATAATGAATTGCTGGAGGAGGCTGGCTTTCTCCTCTGCAGCGCCGTAAAAGGCCACTCTGTCTGGATCCACGAGGCTGAAATGAAAGATCTTCCCAGCAGCGTCTGGCTTGACTGTGCAAATATCTTTAGATTTTAATGAATTCATTTTGGTTGCATTAAAAATGTGTTTCTGTCAATGTCTGATTTTTCTATGGAAAGCGTAATTCAAAGGTCAAATGAGAGGATTCAAATGGTCTTTTCTGAGATTCTAACCCAGCGATGTGTTTCAATTATATACATACATGTATGAAAAAGAGTTTAAACCATCCCTTTCAGCCACATCAGTCAGCCTTTATCATGATTGTTCAAAAGAACTGGACTTAATGCCCTCTCCCCTCAATCCAAACAGTACCCAACAATACCCACTGGTTCTAAGAAGCCAAAATCCCATAGACTTCTATAGAGAAACAAACAGCTGTTACTCAGTCATTATATTTCTCAGAATAACTGTTCTTGCTCTGATACCCTTATTTAACATGTTCATGCTAACCCTATGTTTTCGTGATTTTTATTTATCACGTTATTCAAATTATAAACTGACCAATCAGATGCCTCAATAAAATCATGCAGTATCACATCAAACTTTTGAAACACTTGATTGACAGATTCTCCCGAGGCTGCTTTCGTGGTTAGAGGTGTGGACTTGCAACTAGCTCACTTCTTATTGGCTGCCATATAGAATGCTGATTCAGATCGACACGGAAAAATCAGTGCTTACTTACAACGTTCAGTTCCAACATTGCGGCGTCCACGTCCCGATAAAATGGCCAATAAATTGAGTTGAAGTAAGGAAGTAAGTCATTTTCTTTGATTAACGTCACACTCACTCAGTCCAGTTCTCATATACAGTCAATGGCCTTTACGGAAGAGCAAAGCATAAATTACACAAATTACTTTCTACTGAAAAACTGCTGAAAAGGAGAATTAAGGAAACATGCAGCCATGCTTCAAAAAATATTTTCTTCTTCAAGTAAATACAGGCGGGAAACTTTTACTTTGCTATGATCATCAAACTTTTTAAAGTTTTAAATGTTTTGCAACATCACCATCCAAAGTCCCCTTTCCATTGGAAGAGCATTTGGGTCAGTTTTAGCTGAAATTTAGTAAAGTAAAGTAAAGTAGCAGCAGGAAAAAAAAAGTGTATTAAGTTGAAAAACTGATGCAGACAGGAAAAACTGATAAACTGACCTCTTAATAAATACATAAAAATCAAAGGTCAAGAGGTAAATCCAATAAAGCAGATATATTATTAAGGAATGTCGATGGAGAGCACAGTTTCTCAAGGTTTCATTAAGTCAAAGTCAAATAATTTAAGGTACCATATTATTAAAAACGTATTGACATAATGCAGTGTTTTTCAACCAGTGTGCCGCAGCACACTAGTGTGCCGTGGGAGATGGTCAAGTGTGCCGTGGAAAATTGCCCTCATTAACTGATCTAAAAACATTTCCCATCTCCAGGATTTCAGCTCTCTGTTCATCCAAACAGACCCTGATAAAACACTGAGTAGTTAGGAATATAAACGATCATAAAATACTTTTTTCTTTGTGTTTATTTGATTCTATTAAAGACATTTTGATAAGAATGACGGTAACGCGAAATAGCTGCAGCTATAACTGTGTAAGGAAAAGTCCCGCAGCTTTAACCGTCTCCACGACTCCACCAATCGTTCTTGAAGGCTTAATCACATGTCATCAGTCTGACCAATCAGAAGTGGTTAAAGTCTCCACTTCCTTGTTCCAATTTAGCTCATAACTCACTCAGTTCTAACAAAAACACCAGCTAAAGCTCGTCTTTAGCGGTGTAGCTTTCCACAGAATCCGGTATCAGACCGTGGAACAAGTGAACAAAACCATGAAGCTCAGAGACGCGAGTCTTTCTGCCGTTTTGTCGCAGTTTTCACACTACATCTCCCATGATGCATTGGCTTAAAGGGACAACACCTCAGCGTACAATGAGTCGTCCTTCTTACACGTCTTGAAAACACAACGAACATACAGTTTGTATGTAACTTAACTTTTATTACATCTTTTAGAAAGACATCTGCAACTTCCTGCTTTTTCTGCCACAATTATCACAAAAATGCACGTCAGATTGCCGGGGGGGGAGGGGGGGGGGCTGTAGATCAAAACAGACTATGAGTTTCTGCTTTTTTTTTTTTTGGGATGCTGGTGTACCGTGGGATTTTTGTCAAGGTTAAAGTGTGCCGTGGCTCAAAAAAGGTTGAAAAACACTGACATAATGTGTAGCTTTTTGGCATTCGGATGCGTTTTCTAAATACTGTTTGAATATGTTGTTTCACAACTATTTAAAAAAAAACTGCTTAGAAATCTAAAACACTGCAGTTGCAAGACAGGGGGATGTAAAACCAATTCGGAAA